>NC_134122.1:33142500-33835000 GCF_040939455.1 Microcebus murinus
GAGTTTAAGTCTGTAGTGTACAATGATCTCACTTATGAATAGCCACTCCAGCCTGGGCAGCATAGTGAGATCCTGTCTCTAAAAAATAATAAAATAAAATAAACAAATAAGAAATGCTTAGGAGATAAAAATTGGCAGAGCTTGCTGTCTGAGATCGATTCACCTTAGATCTAAAAACACAAATAGATTGAAAGTGAAATTACGGGAACATGTATTCTATGCAAAGAGTTATTAAAAGAGAGCAGAGGTGGGTTATACTAATATCAGACAAAATAGACTTTAAGTCAAAAAAGTTTACAAGTGACATAGAAGGACATTACATATTAGTAAAAGGCTCAACATACCAAGAAGATATAAAGATTATAAACATTTACAAACCTAATAAGAGATTATAAAAACATGCAAAGCAAACACTGGCAGAATTGAAGGAAGAAATAGACAGTCCTATAATAATAGTTGGAGATTTCAATGCTCCCTTCTCAGTTGTGGATAGAATAACCAGACAGAAGTAAGGAAACAGGGGACTTGCAAAAAAAAAAAAAAAAAAAAAACCAACTAGATCTAACAGACATATACAGAATGCTTTACCCAACACAGCAGCATATACATTTTTCTCATTGCACATGGGACATTTTCCAGGATAGACCATATGTTAGGACACAAATTAACTCGAAATGTGTTATATACATTCAACAGAATATTATTCAGCCTTAAAAAGGAAGGAAATGCTGACATATGCTACAACATGAACGAACCTTAAGAACATTATGCTAAGTAAAATAAGCCAGTCACAAAAAACAAATACTGTAGGAGTCCACTTATATAAGGTACTTAAAGTAGTCAAATTCATAGAGACAGAAAGTAGAATGTTTTGTTCCCAAGGACATGGGGAGGAAAGATGGTTAGTTATTGTTTAATGAGTATAGGATGAAGGCGTAAAGGATGTACCATCCACAAAATGGGCTGCATTGGTATATTGATTATTTTGAGTTGAAAACATTGGGAAAACTGTAGTTTCAGAAATGGTAGCTAACCTGTGTCCTTCTGTATGCAGCAAGCCATAAAGATTCCTGTAGAGGGGTGCCCTTCCCTTCCAGGGTGAAAAAAGAAACCCTTATCACCAGACTGGCAATTGAGGGCTACAGTGGACCCAAATAAATATACTTAGTGAAGTACCTTATCTTCCACTAGTTTTATACAGCCCCCATATATCTCCTAGTGACTCCCCTAGAAATTTACTGCCCTTAGCCAGATCCCCTTTGTACTGTCATTCCTTCTTCAATCAATCATTCTTTGTCTGAAATGTTTAAAAGCATCTTGCTTTGGCCACTTCTTTGGACTCATGTACCTGTAAAACTAATACAATATGTGTGCTTTTCTCTTGTTAATCTGCCTGGTGTCGATTTGGTTTCTAGTTCCAATCAAAGAGCCCACTAAGAGCTAAAGGGGGATTGGAGGTGATCTCTGACCCCCCTACAAGAGTTTCAGTTTTGCAAGATAAAAAGAGTTATGGAGATGGATGGTGGTGATAGTTGCACAACAGTGTGAATGCCACTGCATTGTACACTTAAAAATGGTCAAGATTGTAAATCTTATGTTACATAACTTTTACCGCAATAAAAAAATGGGGGAAAAATTAGCAGAGCTTGATGATTAGTTGGATATGGGAAAGGGGGGCAAGGACCCCAGGATCTGGTGATGGTGAGGGTGGCTAGTGACTACACTGCCCAAGGAGGCAGATCCCTTATCTGCTGGGTCAGAAGGAAGTGGTTAATTGATCATGTGTCGACTGCACATTGGAAGGGTCCACATGATTTGCAAATTAATAGGTTCTGTATAGAATCAGTGGGATACCTGAGCCAGAAGTTCAGAAATAAGTAGGATGGTATTAATATTTGAAGTTATTTGTATAGAAGGTAATTCAAACTACCGGAGTGTTGTTCCTGAAACTCAGTGTTGTTTAGTCTACACATTGAAGCACACTCATCTGACTCATTTCTACCCTACTGGCTCTGTCGAGCTCGTGGACTCAGGACAGGGAGCCACTTTTGAGGTATTTTACTGTATTGTGGCTATGGGAGTGATTTTCACGTGCAGACTTGGCTAGGCAAACTCAATAAGAGTTAGGAAAAGACATTATGTTCCTCTGTTTCTAGAACTTATTATACATTTTTTGTCTTGTTGGCTGAATTTATACAGAAAAGCACAATGTTAGCTTTTTCATGTCTTTTCAAGTCTTTTAATAGAATGTGAGTTCCAAAGGACAGGGAGACATATTCAAAATTCTTTTATACCTTCATCCTACTCCTGTCCTCAGGGATTAACACAGTGCCAGGCATTTAAGAAGATATTGTCTCTTGAAAAGTAGACTTTCAATAAATATTTGCTCGAAATAAAATCTATACTCCATTAAAATATGCTGAATTATGCCAAACGAATGGAATGGCTGTTTTGTTATGTGGCCTCGGGCTATATCCATAAGAGTATTCAAATAGCTACCAACTATTAAAGTCTCCCTAAGTCCATGATTCAAATGCCACCTACCTGACAGCAACTCCCAAATTTATATTTCCATGATCTCCCCTTTACATTCCAAACATGTGTACCCCATTGTCTACTTAAGATGTCCATTTCAATGTGTAGAAGGAATCTCAGAGTTAACATAATCAAAACAGAACTGTTGATTTTTATCTTCAAACCTGCTTTCCTCCTACAGAAGAATCATCCTCAGTTCCTTCTGTTTCTCTTATGCCCCCACTTCCACGCCAGTACCCTGTGTCATCTGTTTATTCACCCTCGCAGACAATGCTGTCTGTCTCCCCCGTCCAGTTGCACCACGTGCCGTGGTGATGGAGACGGCCTTCCAACTGGCCTCGCCTCTTCCTCTCCAACTCCTATGGTCCATTCCTCAGTCCTCAGCCAAGGGGAGCTTTTTACAATGTCAATCCACTTGAGTCTTTCCCCACCTCCTCCCCATCCCAACTTTCTTTAAGACCCTCTGGTGACTTCTTATTGAATTTTAAACTCTCGAGCAAGGCCTCCATGTCCCTGTGATATTTGATGCTGGCTTCAACCCAGATGTCATTTCTAAGCATTTTCCTACTTCCTGTCTTGGCTCTAGTCCTTCTCTCTGCATAGAATATTCTTCATGTGACCGGCTCCTTCTTGCTATTTATAATTCAATTTAAATAACACCCACCTCAGGGCTACCTTCCCTAATCACTTAAGCCAATTTTAGTCCATAAGCATTAGCTGTACCATGTGCTAAAACATAATGCAAAGCTACTATTAACAGTGTGTACCTGCAAATGAATAGACCAGTGAGACAGAATGAAAAGCCTAGAAATAGGCCCAGCTACGGAAATTCAGTATGTGATAAAGACCTATCTCAAATCTCTGGGGGAAACACAACTTTGCAAATAAATGATGTTGAAACAACTGAATGGTCATTTGAAAAAAATAATATTGTATCCATATCTCACATCATGCACCAAAATAAACTCCAAAAGATCAGAGTTATAAATGTAAAAAATGAAACCATCCAAGCACTAGAAGAAAACGTAAGTGGATCCCTTTATGGCAGGAACGTGGAGAAAATCTTTCTAACTATAACTCAAAATCCAGATGCAATAAAGTAAGAGATTAATCAATTTTTAAAAAAATACTTTTGCACAATGTATGGCTGCATAACAAATCAGCCCAAAACTCAGTAGTGTGAACAACAATCATTCATTATAGCTCACAGTCATTCATCAGCTCACAGGCACTGGGCTCAGCCAGGCAGCTTCTCAGCTGGACTCACTTAAGCACCTGCAGAGTGTGGGGTCAGTGGGTCTACACTGGGCTCAGTCAGGCTGCCTCAACTCCATGTGTCTCCCTCTCACTGGGCCAGCTGTCTAGTGACACATCATCTTCTCAAGGTGACATCAGAGGTACAGAGAGCAAGAGGACACACACAAGACCTCTTAAGGTCTAGGCTCAGAATGGGCTCAGTCATTTCTAGTTTGTTCTATTGGCAAAAACAAGTCTCACGGCTAAGACCAACATCAACAAGTAGGCAAATACATTCGGTCATTCTGGAAAGAATACCACAGTCACCTGATAAAGGGCGGGAACATGAGGAACACAGGGAAGACTGAAGAATTAGGACCAGTGGTGCAATCTACCACATAGGACCAAAAAATTAATTAAAAAAAGGAAAAAAGAAAAGTAATAAACTTTGCAACATATATCACAGACAAAGAGCCAATATTCCTGGTATATAAATTGTTATTTTAAACTGAGAGGGAAAATTATCTAAAACTTGATTTAAAAAATGGGAAAAATGGCCGGGCGCGGTGGCTCACGCCTGTAATCCTAGCACTCTGGGAGGCCGAGGCGGGCGGATTGCTCAAGGTCAGGAGTTCGAAACCAGCCTGAGCAAGAGCGAGACCCCGTCTCTATTATAAATAGAAAGAAATTAATTGGCCAACTAATATATATATATAAAAAATTAGCCGGGCATGGTGGCACATACCTGTAGTCCCAGCTACTCGGGAGGCTGAGGCAGAAAGATTACTTGGGCCCAGGAGTTTGAGGTTGCTGTGAGCTTGGCTGACGCCACGGCACTCACTATAGCCTGGGCAACAAGCGAGACTCTGTCTCAAAAAGAAAAAAATGGGAAAAAATGTAAATGGAGTTCCTAAAGAGAAATATATGGCCCTTAAACCTAAACAGTGGTGCTCAACTTCACTTGTAATAGGAGCAATGGAAGTAAAAACTATAGTGAGGTATAATTTTTTACCTATAAGATCAGAAAGTATTCAAAAGCATAGCCCTACTTGCTGATGATGAGGCTTTGGAGAACAGACATTCTCTTACATTGCTGGAAGCAATGCAAAATGGTAAAATCTATAAAAAGGAGATTTTTGACAACATACAATGAAACTTCATATACATTTTCCTGTAGCCAGAAGTCTTATTTCTAAGAATTTATTCTCAGGATATGCTTTACACAACCCATAGAAGACTGATTGAATCATCTATGATATATTCACACAGCGGCGTACTCTGGAACAAAAAGAAACCCAGGCATCCCTAAGAATTAAGAGGGAGTGATTTCCAGGATATGTTGCTAAGCAAAAAAAAGAATCTAAAACATCTAAAAAAGTGTGTAGTTGTAATGAACTGAAAGTTTGCATCCCCCCCAAAAAAGTCTTATGTTGAAGTCCTGACCTTCAATGTGATAGTATTAGAGCTGGGGCCTTTGGGAGTTGATTAGAACATGAGGGTGGAGCCCTCATGAATGGGATTAGTGCCCTCATAAAAGGGACCCCAGAGAACTGCCTGGCCTCTGTCCCTCTACATGAGGACACAAGAAGACAGCTGTCTCAACCTGGAGGAGAGCCCCACAGTGCTGGCACCCTGATCTCAGGCTTCCAGCCTCCAGAACGGTGAGAAATAAATTTCTGTTGTTCATAAGCCACCAAGTCTATGGCACTTTCTTATAGTAGCCTGAAGGGACTAAGCCAAGAGTATGTTACCTTATGTGGGTGTTTGTGGCATGTGTGTATGTACTCAGTTTAGAAAAACTACAAGAGGAATAAACTCCACATTAATTAAGATGGTTACTTATGGGAAATAGGAACAAGCTAAAAAGCATAGGGATGGGAGTTTTGATTTTATAACTATCTAAACATTGTACATATTCCAAAGTAAAAAAAAAATAAAAGATGAATAGAACACATTCTAAAATCAAATTTTTAAAAATGCACATACCAATATTGATTGGCATAAATTGGTAAAAATTGATATACCAACCTAACAGATTAGTATAAATTGATTTACCAACCTAACAGAATACAAGAATTAATTCAAGTGGCTTTGAACATAGTCCTCTGACTATATCTTTTTCTAAAAATAGTGCCAACAGTGTCGCTAAGTAGTTTTGCTTCTGCCTGTAGTATTGGTGCAATAGTTATGAAACGATTTGGAAAAGCAGAGAATATAGTAAATATATTGAAGTTGCTTGATCAAGGTTCTTACTGGGAGATGACAGATACAAATATGGTTGAGGAAATATGAGAAATGCGAACTTTTATTAAATTTGAATAAGACATATCAGTGTGAACTCATTTAAAATAAAGTAAGTGAGGTGTGTGTGTGTGTGTGTGTGTGTGTGTGTTTGTGTGTACGCATGCGTGCACATGTATATCTTAACATTGTGCATCAAAAAGGCCTGAAATCCCAGTTATAATGAAGAGACATCCAGGCATTAAAATGTTCCACTAAAAGGAACCATAATTCCTTGGGAAAAAAAAGCTAATTCTAGTCTAGGCAGAGAAAGCCCAAAATGAGTTTGGAAAATCCTGTTAAACCAGAAATCACAGAAATGCTTCAAAGGCTGATAAGGACATCTCAGCCTATCCACTCAACCACCCTCAACTGCATCCTTTGTCAATTAACTTCATATCCTCTCATTATAAATATTTCCATCAATTACATTATCATCCCATTGTAGCAACTCTGATAATCCCACATGTCCTGCTTTCCTGGGCCACTGCTGTGACCCTTCTGCACTCACCTCCGGCTAAGTGGCCTCCCTTGCAGATTCCTGCAGTGCTTGCCCCAGTTGCAGGATTTACTCTATCACGTTGTAACAATTTGCACACCCTTCTCTTTGACAGACTGTGAGCTTCTCAACATCAGGAACTGTGTATTAATCTTTATATTTCCCATAGCAAAAACACAATGTATACACACTTATTGCACAGCGTTTGGGAGTCTGAGCTCTCTAGTTAGATCATTTGGGCTCCAATCCTGCTTCTGTCAGCTGTGGCCCTGGGCAAGACACTTCACATCTGCAATCTTCAGATTTGGCATCTGTACAAAAAGAAAAGAGAGAATGTGCCTCTTTGGATTGTGTTATGAACAGATTAAATAAAGTCTAAAAAGTGGTCAGTCCAGTACCTGGAATATTGTTTGTGCTCAATAAGTGCTAATTATTATCATCATTACCACGAGGCCAGGGGAAAAAATCACTCTAGCGTTTTAATTTTATTTTCATTATTATTATCACCCTTATTAGTTGTTGTAAGAATGAATTGTTATAAAGAACATTCTAACTCTATCATCAGTGTCTCTATCTATTCAATAGAAATAACATACAGTTTATAGGTCTTCGCAAGAGTAAAACAGGACATGTATTTAAAATCAGTGTCTGTAGCATAGCAGATATTCAATAACTAGTCAAGTAGTCCACTATTACTCCATTATCAATTGAGTATTAATAGTTAATACTCAATTATTTAGTCCCTTCCTCCATATCTCTCAGTAACATACTTAGTGTCATAAACAAGCTCAAAAACAACTACCTCTTCTCTGCTAACCCAGACTGAGAGCCAGTCCTGCTCCGATAAGGGGAAAGTTGGGGAGTCCTAAACCCGGTGCAGCAGCTGAGTGCCCTGTCCACGCGAATTCCAGTCTTGTGAGGAGCTCAATACGACGCACTTCCAGTTGATGACCAATTGCAATAGGCCGTGCTAAGCAGATCTTCTGCCTGCCCATCTGCCTGGATTCCAGCCTTGGAAACTCACATTGCCCAAATCTGTCTACACAGGAGTCCTGCTCAGTTCTCCCCAGCTCTCCTGGGATCTAAATCTAATTTCTGAACTTCGATCCCTGATGCTCAATCCATGTGCCCTGCCTCCCTGCCCGCTGCAGCCCTCTGGGAGACTAACTAGCCTGGCTGCTGCATCCTTCCCTGGCTTTTATTCCCTGCCCTCAGGGCCTGGTTCTGAGAAAAGCAGTCTTCAATACCTGCAGGACCTTTTAAGATCTGTTTTCTCTAAGGGCAGGGCAAGGGGGACTTGAGAATCTCTGTTCAACAATCAAGGGAAAAAATACCAACAGAAGAATATTCTGGGAAATTTGCATCGTGTGTCCCAGTAAGAGCATCCTGTATAAGGGGGCTTAGGAAGTTTCAGTGTCACAGCAGCAGAGAGGAGCAAAGACTAAATAAACCCACAGGCCCAGGCCAACTTCTGATTGGTCAGAGCCCTCAACTCATTTGCATGTGCATCACCAGCCCAAGCAGAGATTGCTCTGCTCCCAGGCTTTGAAAAATGCATTCCAGCCTTGCAGAAGTTCTGCTTTTAGGAGAGCAATTGAGTCCATAGGTCCTCCAAGAGATCAAAGACAGTCTTTAAAAAGGCCAGAGAGAATGAAGAGCTGTTAATGAATAAGAGAAACAATTGGATTCTGAAGGGATAGAACAATTCCGTGCTGGCATGACTTCCAACAGGCTGCACACTGAACCAAACTTAGGAACTGGAGAACACCCAGCAGAACACATATGTTTTAAGGAGTCAGAGCAGTTTGTTACTAAGAATGTAAAATCCAGTCAATCTTCCATTGTTAAACCCACAGTTCCCCTGGACCAGGAAGCCACAACGCCCCCAACCATTGCTGGATGTCATTGAATAGCTTGAACAGCACAGCCACAGGAGATCCTGAACATACTGGGAACTGGTATCAAATGGTCTGCATTGTTCCAGGCCCCTAAACTTTCCGCTGGCAATTTTCAGTCCACTAGTGCACCTGCCAAAGTGTGGAGTAGATTGAAAATAATATGATGTGAATAACACAAGTGAGCCCAGAGGTTATAGAGGAGTAGACAGTGAGAAAGATGGAGGAAAACAGGGAAGAGGAGCCAGCACCATTAATGCACAATTTAATACAAAGCCGCTGAAAGTCTGGGACTACGCCTGCAATTGAGCAATTCAGAGAATGGCTATGAATTTTATACCCAGCTTTGCAGTTTGCACTTTAATTCCTGCCATCCCCTCTAAGTGAGTGGTTCTGTCCGTGCACATGTGGCACAAGTTTGTCCAGGCCCCTTGTTCTTTGGCTGTGATGAAGACAGCCAGGTGTCCTCAGGAGAGTTGGATGGTGGAAGGAGAGAGATTGTGTTATGAGCCTGGAAAGGGGCCTCGGGTGTTTCTCTGTCATTCCAAATTTTCCAGCAAAGCATTTTGCATAAAGAAATGCTTAATAAATGCTAGTTCTGGAATTTTCTGGAGGTGGATATAAAGTTTCTGGGTTAGCAGCTGCAGCAACACTAATGAGTATTTGCTGAGTATTTCCAGGGAGTCTGGCAATTTGCCCACTACCAGTTGCCTAGAAACTGCACCCTTCTTTGTTCCTCAGCTGAGCAGAGCACTGGGACCATCTTTAAACTAAAGGTAGAAAATACTCAAAATTCCATGCAGCATGTTTGAGAAAAAAGATACGAAGAAAGGAGAAAATAGAGGGGAGAGAAAGGAAGTGGAGGGGAAAAAAGGGAAGGAGGAATACACGTACATAAATATACGAATCCCACGACAAACTATTTAGAATATATCTGAGCTTCCTAAACTAGCTTATTAAGTATGAAATGTCCGATTTCCTTAAGTACTAAGTTTGACAGTTGATATCTCTGACATTGCACTTTGACACTTCTTGTTTTATTTTTATTTATGAAGGTACATCCTCAGTCTTCCAAATGCATATTTTGGCTTGTGATTATCTTTCAAAAATTTTAGAGTAATTTTTGTGAAACCAAAGATAAGTCAAAAATTCATGTTATTTTCAAATATGAGCTCCGTTGTGGAACCTATGCAGCACACACAGCTCAAGATATCAACGAAGTATTTAGGAAGAATGTGGCTAATGAATGCATAGCACATCAATGGTTTGAGAAGTTCTGTAATCTTGAAATTGAATTGTAATCTTGAAAATGAGCCATGTGGGTGACCTGACACCCAGGTGGATAATGATGAGCTGAAAGCTGTAGAGGAAGTGAATCATCTCAACCTACACATGAATTAGCAGCAAGGTTTGACATTCCCATTCCAACGATATTGGACCATTTGAAACAAATCAGCAATGTAAAGAAGCTGGATAGATGGGTTCCTCATGGATTAAATGAGCATCAGAAGAGAAACTGTCTCAAATCGTGCCTTTCTTTGCTGTCTTGACGTAAAGGGAAACCCTTTCTACACCTTATTGTTACGTGTAACAAAAAATGGATTATTTTTGACAATCGCAAGCGTTTGGCACAATGGTTGGATTAGAGAGGAACTGCTGAAATACAGTCCAAAACCAAATATGCATCAAAAAACAGCTAATGGTGTCTGTTTGGCGGTCCAGTGCTGGTATTATCCACTACAGCTTCATGAAACCTGGTCATTGGATTACAGTAGATGTCTACTGCAACCAACTGGACAAAATGATGAGGATGCTTGCCATTAAGCAGCCGAGATTGGTCAGTAGACACAGACCAATCCTCTTGCAAGACAAGGGTCTACCACATGTCGCACAAACACTACTCAGACTACAGAGGCTGGACTTGGAAACTCTCTGTTATCCACCGTATTCCCCATACCTTGCACTAACTGACTACCACTTCTTCCAGACTTTAGACCACTTCTTGCAAGGAGAAATATTCAATTCTCAACAAGCTGTGGAAAATGCCTTTTGCGATTTCATTGCCATTTGCTCTCCAGGCTTCTTTGCTGCTGGCATAAACAAATACCCTTAAGATGGCAAAACTGTGTTGATAGTTCAGGCGCATACTTTGATTAAATGTACTGCTTCTTATTTGAGATATAATAAAGTACACTTTTGACTTGAAATCGGACATTTCACATTTAATGACCTAATACTGCCTCCCATTTCTTGATAATTTTTCTACCCTCACCTTCAGGGTCTGTTATATTCCTAAATAAGAAAGCCTCACTTTCAAAAGAACGGAAAGTAACACAAATAGATTAATTAGGCTACACTTATTCACATGAAAAAAGGATTCCTGGCTTTGTGAAAGATTTGACTGTGGGATTAATTTAAATAGAGCAATTTCCTTCTATTTTTCAAATGTGATTAGATTTATGTGCAACTTCTCTCAGGCAAAATGAACTACAACTATAACGGGATTTTCCCAATGCCTCTGTTGAATTTCAAGTTGCTGGAATTTATAAACTTTAGTGCTTCAGGGTTCAAAACACAATGGCCCTGGATTCACACATTAAATTATAAGATGGGAGGAGAACTGGACAGAGAGGCAGGAGGCCTGGTGGCTGTCCCTGCACCAATTGGAGTGGCCTTGGGCAAATCACATGTCCGCTGGGATGCATCAGATTCCTTATCTGTAACTTGAGAAGTATGGTGAAATTTCTTCTCTGGATTTTTTAAGTTTATGAACTGGTGAATTATTCAGCTCCTGTTTGTCACTTTTATTTTTCATGCCTTGGATTAATTCACAAGAACTGAATGCACTTACAGATATATCCATTTCCATTCAATAAAATTTACCTGCCAGGCTCTGGGTGCCCACGAGGCAGAGATGGGTAAGATATGGGAAACTGGAAGCTGATAGTAAGGGAATGTGAAAGGCAGGCGAAGGAGAAAGCAGAGAGAAAAAGAATCTGTATGTGGGTGGTGGCAGATCACATTAGAAAACATCTGAGCCAATTCTTGTATCAAGGCAGAGGCCAGGGCTGGGGCAAGGAGGTTTAACACACTCTTCTGGAAACCTTAAACAGAGTGTTAGCTCTGCCCAAGCTTTAACTAATGCACTGTCCTAGGTTAACTCTAGCTTCACCAAATCTAACATCACACCTCCTGATGAATCTTAAGAGAAAAATTTCCCCATAGGTTACTGCCAGCCAGGGGGGAGACAGGTTAGGGAAATTCTCCCATTCCAATAGCAAGTCTGATTAACTTCCTCTGATACAATGTTAACTTCCAACCAAGGTCTAGGAAGTTGGGTTCATTAATTTTAATGACTAGTTGGAACAGTCCGAACAAGAATCCTTGCTAACAAGGCCTTGCCCAAGTAAGGTGCCCCGCATCCTTCTGAGCAGGGGGAAAAAAAGAATTCTTGGAAAAATTTTAAAAATGCATGACATGTTAAGGCCAAATTAGAAAAAAAAAGAATCACTTTGGAATCTCCGGTTTTCTCAAGTCACAATTTACAATCTACATTTCAAGGTCAATTGAACCACTTGATGACCAATTTGGGGACAAGGAAAGAGCTACATGAGAAATTATAAATGGACACGAGGGTTTCTGACACCAGCCAGACCCTCGCAGCCACACTCGGCTGAGTCTGTAATGATCTCAGGTCATCCCAAAAAGCTCAGGTCAAAGGGCTCTGTGAGCACAGGGACTGTTGATTTAACACCAGCCTGGTGACATCCATTCTGCTCCCTCTGTGGGCGGAATTTCAATGCAGAGATATGGCTCTAATGAGCTGTGAGGGGGGAAATCTTAGGGATTTAAAGTGCTTGTGGAAACCTGACCCTTCTCTGATAGTCAGGGGCTCTCTTTTCAATTCTAAAACAGCCATCCTGTTTTAGAGACAACACTCCGTCCCCTAATGGGTCGAGACGGAGGGAGGCGGGACTTGAAGTGAACATCTGCTCCGTGGGAAAGATGGTTTGGAGGTCACTTCATGAGTGGGATAGACATTCATGGAGATCTGGGTGGTCATTTGGGGAAAGACATTAGGGGAAGACACCTGAGGAATTCAGAAGCTAGAATTGGTCTTGAGTAGGTATGTATATTCAAACATGATGCTTCTCACAGATAACACTTAAGAGAAGTCACAACAGTTTAGAGTGTAGGAAAAAATATACTTGCAAGACTAGACTAGATGCCTACATGGATATCGAAACATGAATTTGGCTAAAGCCAGGAGAGCTGAATCAGAATTCATTGAGCCTGTCTTTGTGGAATTTGTCTTAAGATTATAAACTGTTACTTCCACTGTTCCCAAATGTTTGGAGACTGGAATAGACGTGTCTGTAACAGCATCACCAGGGACATTTACCAGAAGTGCAGACCCTTAACCTTATTTCCAAAAATATGAGTTTAGTGGCTCATCAGAAATTCGATCCACCCACTGTTTAGTTGGAGAAACTGAGTTGTGAAATATGTATCTATCTGTCATGGTAAGTCTCCTTAAATAATCAACTGGGTCATGATGAGCTATGATTAGAACTAAGATCTTTGGCCGCCAGTCCAACGCTCATGCCTGTGCTAAGTCACTTTTTTTGGCTGTCCATTTGGAGGATTTCCTTCTTCTTAAATCTCCTGCTTGTCTAGCAGAAAATGCCCAGTTCCTTGAATGTCATAGATCTGCCCCCAAACGCACAGCCAAACCTGTGCTTTTGCATTAAACACTACAGCTCAATCCTGCACTTCATCAAGGTGCGTGCTCAGCCACGATGCTTGCACAGGCCCCTAATACATTGTGACACCCTATTACTACAGTGCCTTTATGAGCTTCAAGGGAAATTACATTTTAAATTATAGCATACAAGTATAATGGAGAATCTAATTGTAGCAATGACAGTTTATTTATCAATCATTTATCATTGTGATTTATAAGGTGCCCAACTTGATTTAAAAGTAGCTAATGTTTAAAAATCTCAAGGCACCCATACAACCTAATACACACTGAAAGCAACAAAGTGAATAACTCCTGCTTTTCTGCAGCCCTTTGTTCAGCCTTCCCATACCCAAGGCTGAAGCTAGAAGCACAACCAGGTTGGTGACCCCAGGCATGTCCAAGAAGCAGCAACTCAGAACCAGTTGATATTAAATCTCCTCTACCCTAGAACTTGGCAGCTGTAAAGTGTCAATGTTAACAGGGAGCTCAGGTTCAGGCATATTAATATTTCTGCAGCTCTAGTTCACAAAGTTGCAGAATGTAGAGCGGGAAAGGACTTCTAGAATTGACCTGATTTCCATCGTCCTCCCTAGTTCTTAAGATTCACCCAAAAGTGCAGGTCATTAGCTCTCCTAATGCAACCGACTCCATCGTGTAAATTCACTAGACAGTAGATATGTCCTTGCTCCCAAATTGCTCCGCCCTGCCAACTCTCTGTGGGCTTTGTGAGCACCTCTCTGACTCTCAGCTTACCCTGATTTGGATCTAACATCTCCTGCCAAGTCTGGCCTTGGCCCTGGCCCACTCCTGCCTGGGCTTAGCTTTCACATCCTGCCAACACAGTCTACCCATCACCTGACTTCACCTCACCCTGGTTTTCTATTTTGATGCTCCCATTCTAGCTCTGGCAGCCTTGAATGACCTTACCATGAAGCTCGGCCCCTGTTAAGACATCAGAAGTCGTGAGAGGTATTAAGTCCCAGACTTGCTGCAGGAACTAATGGAAATCAGAGCCTTCAAGGTGGGGCCATGCCCACAGGCCAATGGCGGGGGTCATATAGGGTTTTCCAGAGTGTGATTCCTAATCCAACTCAGCACACCTCTTACACAGTGAGTACCTCTTTGGTACCGGGCACAGACTTCCTGGGGCCCTGCCATGAAGTGATTTTCCCAGCCCCTAAGTTGTTTGAATTCCCGTCTTCTACCTTCAAAGGCACCATTCTTTCCACTATACCCTACTTCTCCAATTCAACACATCCCACTTTATTTGCTGTGTTCAACCACTTTGTTTGGAAAAGGTATTAAGTCCACTAAGCTGCCACTGTGAGAGGAGAACAGAACTCTCATTTCATTCTTTAGGGCTCTGATATTTGTCTACTAAAGAGGAATATGATCTGCTTCCAAATATTAGAACACTTGGTTGTCTATAGAAAATCTAATTTCTGCATGCCTTGATAACTTAATCATCATCACTTCTTGAATTATGCTCAAATGCTCCATGAGGACCCATCATCTCCTCCCAGTGAGAAAGACTAATCTCTGAAAGTAAGTGCTAGTGGAATCGTTTGCCCTCTTAAACATCATGTGAGCCACTTGGGGTTCACACCCAAATCCCCCCATTGTATTGCTTGAAGTGAGAAGGTGAAGTTTTCCTTGCAGGCAATCCTCACATGAACCTGAAGGCGTGGAATGTTGGAAAACCAGCACTCAGCCGATTATTAGTGGGCAGGGCCTTACCTGATTCCATATGTGGCTTGATTTCCAGAAGCCCCTGGAACCAGTTCCTTTGGGATTTGTCCTTAGAACAGTGTTTGACATATGCCTGAAAAAACATGAACTGGTTATTATTATCAGTGTTATTATGTATAAAATTAGTCCCATTGAATTGACTGATACTTGATCATTTTGAGGGGTACTGTTTGACCCTTCGTTCTAAGAAGCCATAATTATATTTTTAACAAATCATTACAGCAACCTGTTTTACCACACTTCAACTTTACATAAAAATTAGCTTTTAGAAGTTACATACAAATTGACCTTATAGCACTTGGATACAAAGTGTTGTATCCAAGAAGGAACAAGAATGCAATTGGGTTGCAGGAACACAGAGGTTTCCACCATCCCCACCCTGCCCAGGGCCCACGTCAGTCCAGGCCAGACCAGGTTTGGGTAAAGCAGTTAAACGTCAGCAGCATCAGCAAGTAGAGATTGGAATTAGTTGTGCCAACTGCCATAGCCCAGCACCTGGTGTGCCACAGCCCTCTGAGTGGCAGCTTTCTCCAATCCCTGTCCAGCCCTCTTGGTGCATTTGTTTTGTAGCTTATATGCTAGCTCCTTGCTGGGGCTGGAAAGGCCAGGTGTGAGCTGCTGACAGCACAGCTAAACCCTTGCCACTCTAACTGGATTTTCACCTCCCACCCCCTGCCACCTAGTCTGGCGGTCAAGACTCTGCCCTACATGTTCCCAGCTGGCTGGTAGCTTTCTGTGATTGAAAGCATAATGCTCCTTCCCTCTTGCTACCTAGAATCTTACACCACTCGTCACCCACTGAGCTTGGTCTCCTTGGAACCTGAGGGCAAAGCTCATTAAATACCCACTTAGTTCCTCACACCACCCCAGACAGTTGTCATCTACATTCAGGCTCTTCCACCCCAAGGTGGGATCAGGTATCTCCAGGCCTGCCTGTACCTGATCTCACCTTTTGCCTCTAACTTTCAGGGGCCTCCATGAGCTACGACTGGAGGGATTGCAAGGGGGGTTCAGCAGTCGATAGAGGGGGCTACATGAGCCTCAGTCTGAGCCCTAGAAAGCATGGAGCACAGAACACCAACCATTTCTCTGTAGTCTGGCTTCAGCTCAGAGCTTAATCCTTTCACTAGACTCTGAACACCTTGAAGGCAGGGACCAAATCTTAATGTTTGCATGCCCAGCACCTAGCACAGTGCCACAAGCACCCCTCCTATGTTCAGTTGATGTCTGTTGACTAACTGAACAAACGGATAATATTCTCAAGACTTGGCTCTTCCATGGTGGCAAAACAGAAGCTTATTTTTCTACCAGCCAACAAGTGACCTGCATGGTATTATTAATATCTACCTTAACAAGTAGTTCTTCTATCCAACTAAAATCAAATGTGTTTGTCATACAAAATTCAGTTTGCTCAATTAAGCAAGAGGTGGGAAATGTAAATCAAAACAATAGTAAGGTACCACTTCACACCCAGTAGGACGGTTATAATAACAAAAGGTAAAAATAAGAACAGAAGATAAGTAAGGATGGTAAGGACATGAAGAAACTGAACCTTTTGTGGACTGCTGGTAGGAATGAAAAATGGTTCATTCATCTATGGACAACAGTTAGGCAAAAAGTTAACCATAGAATTACCATATGACCCAGCAATTACACTCTTAGGTATACACCCAAAAGAATTGAAAATAGGTACTCACATGAGTACATGTACACCCATATTCATAATAGCGTCATTCACAATAGCTGAAGGGTGACAACAGCCCAGATGTCCGTCAGCAGATGAGAAGATAAACCGGTTGTGGTGTATCCATGTCATGGAATATTATTCAAACATAAGAAGGAATGGAGCCCTGATACTTCCAACAACAGGGACGAGCTCTTAAACACTATGCTAATTGAAAAAAGTCAGACATAAAAGCCACATATCGTATGATCCCATTTATATGTAATATCGAGAACAGATAAATCCATAGAGACAGAGGCAGACTGGTAGTTGCCAAGGAAAGGAGGGAGAGGGAAGGGCAGAGAAACTGCTTAAGAGGTATAGGATTTTACTTTGGAGTGATGGAAATATTTTGGAACTAGATAGAGGCAGTTGTTGCATGATACCGTGAATCTATTAATACTAAATGCTGTTAAATTGTTCACTTTAAAAATGGCTAATTTTATGATATGTGAATTTCACCTCCATAATTTCTTTAAAAAATTAAGCAAGAGGTGAATTTATTCACCTTATTACAATAGTGAGTTAACACTACTAGTGTACACTATGTAAATCCTTTTGCTAGTCTTATTTTTGTTTTTTTGGACTGTCTGAAATAAAAGGGATCTCTAACAGGTCTTTTAAAAAGCATTAAATTCTGTCCAAATAGTTAAATCCAGTCACTTCTGCCAGCCCTGCTCAAACACAGCTGCTCAGATCCTAAGCCTTAGAACATTCCAGCACAACGCAGATTTGACCAAGTGAAGTCAGCAGAAGTCAGCTGTCAGGCCTGAGACTCGGTAGCTTGGTAGGTGGGGCGGAGGGGCATTCTAGGATGAAGGGGTAAAGGCTGGGTCAAAGGCTAATGGTCGTGCCATCTGATCTCATGGAACTTACATTCTAGTCAGGGAGACAGACACTAAACCTAGCAAACAGCTCAGTGAATAAGAAAGTAGGTAAATAATCTTGAATAGTGAAGCTTGCTCTCGAGACAAAAAAAAACAAGAATAATGTGCAAGACACTGGTGGGGGACAGGGGTGGCATTAGTTAGGGTGGTCAGGTATGGCCTCTCTGAGGAGGTGACATTTGGGCCAAGACTCAAATACTGGGAAAGAGAATTCTAGGCAATGGAACAGAAAGTGCAAAGCCTTGGGTGCAAGAGGGGAAGGTGGTTCCCCTGCCTTGGTGTCCCACTGCTGCTGGACCAATCCAGAAGCTACCTTTCAGAGCTGCTCTTCCATCCTGTCCCCACAGCTGCATCTGCAAGAGATGGAGCCAAACCAAGCTGATCTCGGGTATAAGCTCACTTACACCACACACCTGTCGTGGACTTTGCGACAAAACGTAATCTGTGGCACCTCCTCTCTCTGATTATTGAGGCCAGTTTGAGACACTCTCATGGCAGCAGAAGTCTCCTAGGGAATGAAACATGGAGAGTATCTACAGTGGCCACTCTGGCCTGCCTGGGATGAACCTGCACCCTCTAACCATGTAGTGAAACCGCATCCAGAGCTGGGGAGTCTGTCTGTGCCTTCCCAGCAATCACGTAGCCAGTCAATGAGAGCCAGATGGGCCCCGCGAATGCGGGAACCACGGTGACGCAGAGACAGGGTGGCCAGGTGCATGGGGCTATGAACGGAGCCAGGAGGGGGATCTGGGCTTCCTGGGCAAGGCAGGTCGAGGGATCTGAGCTGAGATGTTCTACTCTTGCTGGCTGCATTGAATTTGTCCCTCACATAGTTAGAGAGAGGGACAACCAAGTGACTGGGGCAAATGCCTCTAAACACAACCGCTCTCTTCCATGCCCACAGTTTTCATTGTCCTCACAGCAGTCAAACAAAATCTAGGTCCGTGGCAGCAACAGCAAACTCTATTTTCCCAAATTTCCATGTCCTTTTCTTATTTTAACCAAATCAGGCCAGCTAGTTGGAAATAGCCTCAATTTAACATCTGATCCCTGCTGGAACGTTTCCACTGGCAGTGGGAGGGTGAGGGGACAGCACTCCGGGCTGGTGACGAGGAGAGAGGCGTGCAGGGAGGGGCAGGGCCTGGCGTTTCGGAAGCTCCGGCCGCCTGAGCAGACGCGCAGCTGCTCCGTTTGGCACCAGCTCGGCACACAAAGGCCCCCGGGGGGCAGGCGCCACCGTCTTTAGAAATAAATTCTCTGTAGGAACACCGAGGGGAATTCAGCCACCAAAATGCCTTCCCAGGAACCTCATCCTCTTCACCAGTCCATCCTTCTACCCGCTTTTGAAACTCACTTCCTCCAGGAAATCGACCTGAGTACCCTCCCCAACCACCTGTTCTGTTATACCAGCTTCCTCTACCAGGAGTCCTCAAACTACAGCCAACGGGCCACATGCGGCCCACCAAGGACATGTATCCGGCCGGCTGGGTGTTTTTGCCACTGCTGCCTGTCCTGCTCAGCAGCCGACTCCTCCCGGGCCCACAGTGCGCATGTGTGGAGTGTGCGCTGCTCTCTCCAACGGCCCTCCAACGGTCTGAGGGACAGTGAACTGCCCTCTGTTTAAAAAGTTTGAGGACCCCTCCAACACTATCTTGAATCAATTTCTGATCTTTTTCACTGTCATTTTAAATACATGTGCAATAGGGGGAGGGAGTTTCTTTATTAGATTATTTCTTAAAATTAGGAATTTCTCAAAAGCCAGTCGCTTTTTTATAACAAATATTGATTGAGTCTTTATTTAATATTAGGAGCGTTTATTTTAATTGCCTTATTTAGCCTCCACAGCAAGCCTGCGAAGCAGATGTTTTCATCGACTTGTGATACGAAATAAGTTGTCCAAAGTCATACAGCCTGAAATGTGCCCGCCAGGATAAAAACCCTGGTGTTCAGACACCCTGCCAGCATGGGGTCTGCGACATCTGGCCTGCTTTCTCCTACTGTCTCCCTAAACCCTGTTCGTGTGGATGCCAAATAAACATTGATTGATTGGCTAACTATTGTAGCAAAAGACTATGAGAAAGACAATTTAACACCCATTTCAGAGTTCAGAAAGCAGAAAATAAACACTCAGTTCCTAAAAGCAACCCCTTCTATCAACCCATCCCGCCCACCAAGGTTAGGGGAAATTTCTGCCATCTGGATTTTCACTCAATTGACTCTGAAATGCTTAAGCTGAAAAAAATAACTCTCCCCCCTTCAGATGGCCCGAGACAGGGTGATCGCAGCCTGCTGCTAAGTCCAGGGGTGGGGGCAGCAGGTCAGCATTGGACCCTACAATCCCAACTCGGCTCTCTAACTATC
The DNA here is from genome assembly GCF_040939455.1 of Microcebus murinus. Classification (NCBI taxonomy): domain Eukaryota; kingdom Metazoa; phylum Chordata; class Mammalia; order Primates; family Cheirogaleidae; genus Microcebus; species Microcebus murinus. Next base: position 33,162,410 of record NC_134122.1, read on the forward strand.
CCTCCCAGCAACCTGGGACAGGCAGGCCTTGTCACCAGGCCAAGACCAGGAGGAGGTCCCCAGGCAAAATTCTGATCTGTAATCCACTAGTGGGGATTGGGTTATGGATAACTGAGGTCTAGAAGTTGTCGGAGGCAGATTTCCAGGGTCTGGCCAGAGGACAAGTAGCCGAGATACACCCCAGGCAGGCAGCAGTGGCAATTTTGCTTAGTGTCATCCCTTTGCCATGAACCATGCTTTACATACGGTTGACTCAAATGACACAAAGCCAACTCCTGGGGGCCCGTCAAGTTGTCAGCTCTCGTGTTCAAAGAAAGATCAGACCCAAGGCCAGAAGAGAGTGACGAGAAGTCAGGGCAGCTGCTGTGGATCCAGATGGGTTTCTGTGGACAACGTTCAATTCTGAAAGGACCCCTCCTGAGATCCAGCAGCCCTGCATCTCAGCGTCTGCCTCTACTGATCTTAAAGATGCAACACTCTGAACCCAGTGTCTGGCTGTGACATGAATGCAGAACCGAGAGGCAAGGTGTCCCCTCCTCCTCCACGCCCCGTGTTTTGCTGCGGCACTAAACAGACACCCTGGGGAGGGCAGCTGCCTTGGCAGGGGCTGAATAACAGGGGGAGAAACCAACAAACAGCAACACCACTTTGACTGTGACTAGGAGCATGTCACCTACCTTCCCAAAGCCTCAATTTAACCATCAGTAAAATGGGACAAGCCAAGCCTGCTCCACCAGTCGGTTATGAGGTCTATGAGACCAAACCTGGTAAAAGAGCCAGCCCAGAGTCCTGCAATGGGATGTGCCTGATAAATGTCACCTCTCTTCTCCCATTTCCTATCATCCTGATGCGAGAAGTCAGAAAACCAGCTAGGACACCATGAATCCCAGGGAGGTCTCCCCTCCAGGGACAGCAGGGGAACTGCAGACCAGGGACACAGTTCCGAAGCAGCAGGAGAGGCGGCTTCCTGAGCAGGTATTGACCAGGGAGGGCAGCCCCACACCCCACGCTGAAGCTCAAGGCACTTTACATATCAATAAGGTCAATTATCAGAGGATGTCAGCTTCCTTGGTGCTGTTATTAACCTATATTGCTCTTATTAACCTTTCTGATGAAGAATCTTTCAGAAATAATTCTATTAAAGCACAATTCTCCCCAAGTTTAAAGTATGTGAATGTTCCGTTTCAGTACTCCCGTGTCATGAGGTAATGAACACCTGATGGCCCAGCCACCACCGTGACACTCTTTCTCCTTGCTCTAGTGCGGCCAGGGCCAGTCCCGGAGGCTCAAGGAGACCTGCGTAAGGAGAGCTTTAGGGCAGGACTGGGAAAGGGAACGGTGACTTGACAGGAAGGGGTCAGGCTTCTTTGTAGAGGAAGCCATGGGCCCCCCACGGGGTGTGTGTCCTGGGGTCCTTGGAAGGACCTGGGAGAGGCCTCTGCCCAGTCACTGCACCCAGTCCCTGTCCCTGGGGCCTGGAATTCTTTTTTTACGTAGGACACACTTTGGTCCTACAATAAGATATCAGGCATCAAAAGCAAGCCCTGAAAGAGAGGAGAGATCAGCTACTCAGACATATTAATTCTGAGCGGCCTGGGGCAGAAATCTCATCCTTTCTCGGGGGTGAGTGTGGGTGAGGTATTCCAGAAGTTCCAGAATGCTGAAAGGAGGGTGGTAGGGGGCCACGAAGGAGTTGAGACAGGAACAGAAAGGAAAGGGTGTCTGGGGGCATACCGTATTTCCCCAAAAATAAGACCTATCCATAAAATAAGCCCTAGCAGGATTTCTAAGCATTTGCGCAATATAAGCCCTACCCCCAAAATAAGACCTAGTGATGGGCGTGGCTATGCAGCGTATCTGCACAACCCACGCATTTCATTGCAGAGCGGTAAGGAAGATGAGCAGCCCTTCTCACCTGCCCCATCGTGACAGCTACTATCCCAGAGGTGATCGGAAAGGTGCGGGCAGCCCCACCAACAAGGTCGGCTCCCCCTGTCAGGTCCCGGCCATCCTGTACGTGCTGCAAGCTGAGGCTTTGAGGGGAAAATAACACATTCCCTGAAAATAAGCCCTAGATTGTCTTCTTGAGGAAAAATAAACATAAGACCCTGTATTATTTTCAGGAAAACACGGTACTCACTTGGTTGACCTTGCCCCTTCTCCTGCCTGCTTGAGTTCCCCATGGGGCACAGACAGACCCGCCTGGAAGTCCAGCAGCCCCAGAGCTGTCGCCAGCCTGTGTTTCCACACATGTGGCCTCCACCCAGCTCTGTGCTCAGCCAAAGTCACAGCTGCAGTGGCGGCGGTAGCTTTTGCAGTCCAAGAAGGACAATTTTGGGAGCTGCTCCATGTTTGACGGTTGAGATGCTGACTTTATTTCTCCACCCCGATGCCCATTGGAGGCAGCTGGTTTATGTGTGCTCCTGAGACTTCACAGCTTTCAGGACGGTGGCTGGCGCCTTGCACGCCCTCAGTTCTATCTCATCAGTAGGGGACAGTGGGAGTGAACGCGTGTGAGGCAGACACGGGAAGCAGCTGAGGGTTTGGCCTTTAAGATGAAGCCAAAGTTGGTGCTGGCCACTTTCCATCCTACTTCTGCCAATATCAAATTTACTCTTCAGTCTCTCAGAGTTTTCCTTCCACAAAGAGGTGCCTTACCAACACTGTCACAGGAAGTCAGTGGGAAATGGATCTCCATTACATTCCATCCATTCCACGTGTATCACTTAAATCACAACCTTAGCGGCCTAAATGGAGGAAAATATTGCCCCTAAACACAAGCCAGGGAGATGCAATGTTAGACCTGGGTAATAGCAAACACGTGGGATAGTTACTAACACCAACCTGTTTTACAGATGAGGACACTCAGTTGCAGAAAGGTTCAAGAACTTTCCCAAGGTCACATGTGGCAGAACCAGAATTCACACTCAGGCAACTGGCTCTCAGAGTCTTTTTGCTTTCAACCATGACTCTTTACTGCATAGAGATGGTAGGTTGAGAATTTAGTGCACACGTATGAGCTAGAGAGAAACAAACCATGGCAAGAACTCTCGGATTAACTGGTGCGGCTTTAGTAAGAACCCCAAGAGTGCACAACAGGTCAGGCACCTGGGCAGAGCTGGCAACCCAGGACTAGCGTCTCAGCGAGCACATGTCCCAATCTAGGCAGGATTCATGTGACGGGCACAAAGCCCAGGTTCACTTCTTGAACTAGCTGCCCAGAGAAGGAGCATTCAGTTCTCCCTTGTGAACCACATTGGGGACAAAAAATAGTGAAAGGATTCCTGAAGTGTCTTATAGTTGAAAGATCCAGAAGATAAACAGAAGCCAGAAATCGGGTGCACCGAGGCCAGACCTGGTGGGCCAACACAGGCCCAAACGAAGGACCTGCCCATGGGAGAGGCAGTCTAGCACAGTGGTTGGCGACACAGTCTAGCACAGTGGTTGAGGACAGACGCTAGAGCTGGCCTGCCAAGGCTTACTTCCAGTTCGTCTCATTTCTAATTCCAGAGCCTCAGGCAAATTGTGACCCTTTCTGTGCCTCACTCTCCACATTGCTAACACAGGGCTGCTGTAAAGGTTAAATGGGTTTACATGTGAGGCTCAGGTTCAGGCCCAATGCAGAGTCAGCACCGAATCAGCACGGGAAGAACACACAAAGAAACAGACACACTGGAATAGGGAGAGGAAAAGCCCACCGCGGCCAGTGCTGTCTCTAATGCAGAGGGAGCAAAGTAGATTCAAACACCTTCCACTGTATGCATTAAAGTCCCGGACACCTTAGGAACAAAGAGATCAAATTGAAACGCAGCCCCTGCCCTGGGGAGTTGGAAGGATTGGATGTGGACTGTGGTGACAAACACAGATGCCTTCAGGGGCCCGGCAGGCAATGGTGTAGGACAGCTATTCTCCAACTTGGACTTGGAGGTGCAGCAGCACCCCTAGGGGGCTTGTTAAAACAGTTTGCTGGGCCCCAGCCCCAGAGATTCTGGGTTAGAAGGCGGAGCCCTGGAATTAGCATGTCTGACAATTGCCAGTGAGGTCCTGTGCTGCTGATCCTTGGCCACATTTTGGAAACCACTGATCTAGAATAATAGGGAGAAGTGGAAAGTGTACAGAATTGCATGTCGATGCGTAGAAACGTGACCCCCCACGTAATCAAACCTTCAGATGTTTAAAAGAAAAGTCTTAAATTTAGAATTCTATGTGAAATAAATATATTGATTTCTAAAACACTCCGCAGCCCAAACCAAACAAGGCTTCCCCTGTGTGTTCCCCTGGCACTGCAGCAGGGCCCGAGCAGTCTGTTAAAGGCAGCAGGTCAGTGCGGACTTTGATAATGACCAGGCCGTGACCAAAAGGAAGGAACAGAACGAGAACCAGCCAACCAGGAGGTACAGTGGGCGGCTGATCATTTTTAGGACTCAACTTGTTCTACAGCTATTGTAATGTTAGGTTGAGCAGCTTGTGTTTTTCACTGAATATAGAAGCAACTCTTCCTGAAAACACCATGTAAATGCAATGAGAAGTAGAAAAAAAAGAAAAACCTAAAAAAATGTAGGCAATATTTTAATTTTAAAAAAAGGGAGATGGGTGGGGAGTCAACAATCATTCAGAGAAAGAGAGATTGGGAAGAAGGTTGGCATTTCTAACCCAACACACCTGTCCGCTTTCAACTGCAGATATCTGGGAAATCCACGTTACAGGGCTGAGAGAGCAAAACCACATTTTGATTAAAAATATATATAAATATTATTTCTTTTTCTTTTTTTTCAAAAAGATTTTCTGAAAACCAGAAAACCCAACTGTATCAACAGCACCCCTGGAAGCTTGTTTTCGTATGAATCTCATTGGCTAATGAAATTCCCTAATTGTTCATAATATTAATTAAATAGGGAATACACGTTTGATTTCTACTGGAATCTTTCCATCAAACCAACATCATAAAGCTTTTTTAATGATAATCTAATTGTCCTTTGTTTTCATGAGGAATATTACCCTTATGACAATCAAGGTCATTGTGGTTTTTATACCACACATAAAAATTAATCATTTTTTTCCCAAAGTGAATGTTCAGGAAGGAGAATTTGTTCACATTTTACTAATCAACTCATTCATATAAGTAAAGATTTCTATATTGGATTTTTTTCAATTGCATGATTTAGATCATTAAGACTAGAATCCAAGCCGGGTGCGGTGGCTCACGCCTGTAATCTTAGCACTCTGGGAGGCTGAGGCGGGCGGATTGCTCGAGGTCAGGAGTTCGAAACCAGCCTGAGCAAGACCCTGTCTCTACTATAAAGAGAAAGAAATTAATTGGCCAACTAATATATATATAAAATTAGCTGGGCATGGTGGCATATGCCTGTAGTCCCAGCCACTCGGGAGGCTGAGACAGAAGGATTGCTTGAGCCCAGGAGTTTGAGGTTGCTGTGAGCTAGGCTGACGCCACGGCACTCACTCTAGCCTGGTCAACAAGCGAGACTCTGTCTCAAAAAAAAAAAAAAAAAAAAAAAAAAGACTAGAATCCAAAGATTTTACCATTCTAGTTGAACAATTTGATTAAGATCAATCCTACACCAGCTGAATTCAAAGTCCAAACTATAGATTTAAAAATGGGAGGAGGGTGTTTTATACAAGCATTTGGTTTTGTTCAACTTATGCTCTTTGTTACTCACTTGATTTCAAGGTGGAGACTTAGATTTTAGGAGTTTCTCGTGGGGCCTCAGGTGCCAGCCAGGCAGCCATCTGTAAACCAAACCAAAGTTCTAAATATCTAGTACCCTTGGATTTAGGAGATTGCAAATGATCTGCCCTCCAGCTATCAGAGGAGAATTGAGTTGTGGCAAAACAATTAATACTCAATGCCCCTTGGCAGATACATGGGGAATTTGGCCAAACTCACACTGGGTGTGTGTATCTGTGGAGGAATGGGGCACCCAAGGGCAGGGTTCAAGAATCTCTGACTCTCAAAGTACCCTTGAAAGTCACCTGGTTCACACAGTTGTCACTCTCTTTTTAATTATGGCATCTACTGCTATGACCGCATTCTAATTCTGAGCTTCTTCCCACCCATTAAATTGATACATGCAAGGCTGTATTTTAATCTCTGATTCACTTAATTACCGATGATGCTATGCTCAAGATCCAAGGCCACAATTACTGTTTCCATGGGAATAAGATTCATGGTGGCTTTCCCATCCCTCTCCACGTTTATTTTAATGCCACTTTCATCAACACTCCTGGACATTTCCATCTTCATGGAATGTTCTCCGTGCCAAACCAAGAGGCTTTCAGAACGGGCCACAAACCCAAGTCATAGCCAGGAGCACCCTCTGCCCAGGTGGCACCTCATCCTTCTTTCCTCCCAGGGCTCAGTTGTCAGTTGAAAGAAGCCTTGAGAATATCACTCCCTGGTCCTCACCTTCCTACTTGAGAAAGACATCCCCGTGATGCTCTGCCGCCGTCCCGCACAGATCTTAAAAGGGGATGCTCGCACAGCAAGACAGTAAATGTCATCGAGTGGCAAAAACGATTAAGCTCCAGGAATTCAGTGGGTGAAGCTATTTTGGTTAACTCCAGCATTCAACAAAAGCTTAGAAGCTTAGATATGGAGAAATGACTAAGTGACTAGCACTGACTTCAAAAAAGTAGTAGAATTCTGTGGAACGTGAGGATGGGAAATGTCCAGGTTCCTTATTTATAGAGATGAGGAGACTAAAGTCTAAAGAAGTGCAGGACAGCATCATCCTAGTTGCACCAGTGACAAGCGGGGCTAGCTCAGGAGGACTGCCATAGCCTCTCTGACTTTACTTAACTCATCAGCAAAATGAGGAAAGTGATAATTGCCTCCTAGGGTCATTGTGCAGAGTAGACAAGATTATCCTTGGAAGGGATCTCTTTAAGAGCTCTGTGCATGTGGCTGATGCTTGCAAAGGCAGCTTCCGTTTCAGCTGCTCACTTTGAATGAGAAGCGCCAAGCAGTGGAAAGCCCATGGCTTTGAAGTCAATCAGATTCTGGGACTAAATCATGGGTCCATCACTTACCTGCGAAACCCGGGCAAGACATTTCACCTCCCTGAGCTGCAACCCCCTTGCCTGCGAATGGGAACGTGAGGTTCAGCTCACTTAGTTGACACGTGGCACCAGCACAGAACAGGTACTCACTTGACAAATGTGTTTTCTTTTCTCACTTTTTCCTGGCTCTGTTATGTATCTCTGTGTAACCTTGGGAGAGTTATTTAACCTTTCTAGGTCTGAATTTCCCTGCCCATAAAACTAGGGGATATGACAAGATCCTTTTTGAATTTCCTTCCAACTCTAACATTCTATGACTTTGAGTCACCCCAGGGATATGGTAATGGTTACATTACACAAAAGACTTGGATGTAGTATTATGAGCTGTAACACAGGCTTCCAGCAAACTCTCTCGCTCTCCCCAGCAGAATTCCCCATTGTTCTGAGTGTAATGAATAATCCAACACAACACACACTCGATCTGAGCCCTCCCCGTGTGCACAGGCTCTCACACTGGGGCCGGCCAGTGGCAGCATTGCAAAGCTACAGAAAGATGCTGTCAACACTCCCTCTTCCCCCGGCAATGACCCTTGCCCACTTACACCTTCACATCACCCAGCAGAACCAATACTGCATACTTTAATTACTTCCAGCTCCTGCAACAGCCTCAAAATTCACCCTCTTTTTATTCCATCCCTTTGGTACCCTGTGTGCTTTTTGTCAATCTTATGAAATGATTCATTTAAGTCCATATTATATTCTTTAAAAGATACAAAGTTGAACAAGACATAGTATCTCTCCTTGAAGAGTCATCAATCTTAAAGATAGGGGGACCAATCTTAACACACAATTATAAATTGGAAAATGTTAAGTGCTAAAACAAAAATAAACATTCTTTAAGAGACAGAGAAAGAGAGGGGGAGGGAAAGATGGGGAGAGAGAGAGAAAACATTACTCCCTGAAACAAGATGGGAAGACTTTATGGAAAGGTGACATTTATTTGAGCTGTACCAGAGGTATAGATAGGATCTGATCTGCAAGGATGGAGGACAAGAGGATAGTGAACAGAGGGAAACAGAAATTAAAATATTGAGTGAAATCACACACAGTGAGTTTTGGCAACAGAAAATAATCCAATGTGACTAGGTTGCATAAAAAGGAGCAATGAATTGAGGTTAGCAAGTTTAGTTGAACCTCCATCATGAGATACCTGGAAAGTCTAGTTAAGGATTTTTTTTTCCATAAACAATAGGGAGCCATTAAAGGTCATAGAACATGGGAGGGTGGACAGATCAGGCAATCTCTATACTAAGCTTAACCCAAGGGCCATGTTTGGGAGGATTGAAGTGAAGACACAGGAAGTAAGGTGGCTGGCTGGAGGATCCCTGTAGGTGACCTGGTGAGGGATGATGGGATGTGAAACTCAGGCAGCAGTCAGAGAATGGAGAGGGAAGCAGAAGGAGGAGATCCATGCATGGGGCTGGGCTACGATTACAGAGCGAGGCAAGAAGCACACAATAAAAGCAAAGGATCAAAATCTCTATGGCACCAAACGTAGAAAGAGGAACTCAGACAGAAGACAAGACTAAGTTTGGGTGGGAAGACTGCCAGTTCAGTTTGCCAGACAATGAGTTTCAGATGCCTTCGAGGTGATCATGGGAGGCATCTGGGCCTGATTTGGGGACAGAGATATGGTTGAGGGCCCAGACTGAAGACACAGCTGAACATGGTTAAATGGCATCAGCAGCCATGGGATTTATAAGAAAATGAGTACTGTGAGAGAAGGGGTAGGTGCCAAGAAGCGAACCTTGGGAGGAGCTACGCGGATGGGGCTGAAGTGGGACGAAGAGTCCGAGGAGGGTGTGTCTGGAAGAGCAGGCATCATGGAAGAGCTAGAAGCAGAGATTCCAGGAAAGGTGGTGGGTGGGGGAGGGGAGGAAGGGGGACTGCCACCACTTATGTCATCATTTTAATGCAGAAATAGTGCCTTATGAAGCTCCTGGGCCAGTCTGGTGGGGGAAGGAGGGAGAAAGTTCAGGACAGGCAGCCCATTACTCCCCTCTGGAGGGACTCAGCCTGGCTCTAGCACAAGTGGGAGCCCCAGCTTTTCCCAGCAGTTTTTGTGGGTGCAAAGAGATGGAGAAAGTTTTGGTGTACCTCCACCACCCCCGATGGAATCCCTCTCAGAAGAGCACATCTTTGTCTGTAGAAAGAGCTAGCGAGTCTACCGGGAGCAGGTGAGGCGCTGCAGAGACTATGCACGCGCAGAAACAAGACATCAGAGGGTGGGAGGAAGCTGCTTTGCTCCACAGGAGGAGAATGAGGAATTGCTGAGGCGAAGTTGAAGCTGTGAGACTGAGAGACTGAGACAGGAGTTGGGGGAAGCCTGGGCCCAGGGGGTGGCAGGTGGGACAAAGGATGTTTTTAAGAAAACTGATGTTCCCTAGAGGAAACTTCAATGGATATCACTAAATGAAAGAAGCCAATGTCACTAAATGAAAGAGAAGGCTACATGATTCCCACTACACGATTCCCACTATACCATTAATGACATTGTGGAAAAGGCAACAGTAAAAAGATCAGTGCTTGCAGAGGGTGGGGGAGGGAGGAATAAATGGCGGGGCACAGATATTTACAGAGGGCAGTGAAAATATTCTGTATGATACTGTAATGGTGGATATATGTCATGATACATTTGTCCGCACTGATAGAATGTGCAACACCGAAAGTGAACTCTAATGCAGACTGCAGACTCTCGGTGGTAATGACTTGTCAGAGCAGGTTCCTCAAGGGCAATGAATGCACCACTGTGGGGTGGGCAGGATGCTCCCCGTGGGGAAGGCGGGGAGGGTAAACAGGGCACATGAGAACACTGGACTTTCTGCTTAATTTTGCGATGAACCTAAAAGTGCTCTAAAAAATAAAGTCTATTTAAAGGGGGAGAAATGATGCAGATATTGCTTTTTTGAAATACTTGTTTACATCTCTGCTCTGTCAATCTGTCTTCTTTCTTCCCTATCTCCCATTCTTTCTCTCTAAGACTTTATCAAAGTGTCAAATATTCTTGGCATAAAAGCATCTTTTTTTTTTTTACTGAGTGAGAAATTGGTGAAAAGGCTACATTTTAGGTAGAGAAACGATCTTCACAGGCTTTGAGTTCAGAGACAGAGAGAACCAGGACAGTCCAAGGCTTAGAGAAGTTACAGAAATCGTGGGAAAGATTTGGATGTCCCCAGGCTAGAGTCAGGAGCGTGAGGCAGCCCTATCCAGACCTCAGGGCTCAGGGAGGGCCCACTGGCAGCCCAGGGACATCAGAAGGCTGCAGACTGGCACAGCTGAGCACAGCCATGCTTTGCCACTGCAGTCATTCTGGAGAACAGATTGGAGTGGAGAAAAGAGCACCACGTGAACTAGAACTGGACAGATACAATCTCTAGTCGGAGCCCCACCGTACACACTGGCTTTGACCTTGATCATGTGCTTGGACTTCAAGTTCCAGCTGGTCCTTTCTGCTTTAAAATTCTGTTTCCAAATTTTATTTGGACACTTGCAAAAGAAAAACATCATTTAGAAGCAAGTAAAGCAGTATGCAGCCAACGGTTTTCCCAACCACATGTGTTATTGAACCCCAACACGTACAGCATGTCTCACCAGAAACACTGGGCTTCCTTCACGTTGGGGGTCACCAAGTGGCAAACACCAGCCCCACCTGCTCTGAGGGCTGATTGAGCTCCCACGCTCAGCCCTGCGCTGGCTGCAGCAAGCAATTACCTGCACCCGGCAGCTGCCCACCGGGGTGGTCAGGGAAAAATGCCAACAGCCGTCCGCCAGGCCCAGAACAGCGGGAGCCACATAAGCATTGTGCATGGTGAAGTGATCTTCACTGACTTCCATTAATCTCTGCAGGGCCCTCAGAGGTCAGAGATGTTTAAACAGCGGAGGAGGTTGAACTTGCTCACCAGGCCGGCTCAGCTAATCTACTCCCCAAGGACTGCAGGCTTCCTCAGTCATGGCCAAACCACCAGGTGAGCAAGAGGTGAACTGCAAGGTGTGCAAATATTTGGCTTCATCCATGATCAAATAAATCATTTTTCCTTTCCTTGAGCCCTAGGAAAACCCAGCAAATCTCCCTGAACCTGCCCAGGAACAGAGATTCATGCACATAAACCACTACCCTGCTTAAAGAAAATGCAAGGCAATAAAGAAAGTCCATTTTTGCACACATAAAAATCACGATGGGGATGTCAAAACTGCACTTTTCTGGCAACACGTCTTCTCCAAGTATGTTCACCTGTGCAGAGAGGTAATATTACTCATGGAAATAAAATCTCTTCACATGATGAGTTAAAATAAGATTTAGTTTTCAAAACCTTTTTCTCATAATTATCTGGGCTCATATCTACTATGTAAGGCAAGTTACTCGACGCTTTTATGTTTTTCAGAAAGTCTTGAGTCTTGAAGGTGGCAGCAGTCGGTACAGCATCGGCTTGTCCCTTCCCCAGAGGGAAGCTGATGCCAGCTTTCCTATAACACCTCGGGCAGCCAGAGGAAACCTTATGCAGCATTCTAGGGCCTGGAACCTATCCTGTTCCCTCCCAAATGATGCTAGACAAGCTTCGTAACAAGGGGAAAGCTTTAGTCAAATTGTTTTGTGGGCTTCAAATTTATCGATTTTTTAAGGTGAAGTTCATGGTCATCGTCCTCCACTTCACTCCGTATGGATGTCCCTCCTGCACCCATCCAGTCACGGACCTGACACATGCCTCACATTCTGGTTAGAAACAATAAGTGTTCGAGATGACATATGCTAATTACCCTTGTCTGATCACTATATGTTATATGCATCAAAATCTCACTGTGTATCCCATGAATATGCACAAACGTTATCTATCAATTAAAAGTTTTTGAAAAAACTGGGCCAACACTTTTTATGCATTTCCTTTCATTCTCATAATACCCCTAGGAAGTAAGTTGTATAATAATTATAATTAGCCCAATGATAACAATGAGGCCCATGTAATAAAAGAAACTGAGGCTTAGCATTGTTAAAGTACTTGCTCTAGGTCATGTGGCGAACAAGTAGTGGGACTCAGATTGAATCCAGGGCTTTCAACTTCCACAACGCCAGCTCTTAGCCACTACATTCTAAGCTTCTTGCAGAGGAGTTCTCTCAGACAACTGAAAGATGGCTCAGACACGGGAAATGCAATTTATGCCTTCATCTCCACCTCTCATAGTGATGGACTGCACATTCTCCAAGACCTTTTCCAGAAAGAATTGCTCATATGTTATTCTGGAAATCTGAGCAAATGCAGAGCCAGCAGCCCGCAGGAGAGACCCCAATGGCTGTGGTTTGCAGCTGTGACCTTTCCCAAGGCAAATCAACCTGTGTCATCAACCTCCACTCAACAATCTGACTTTCTGATGCTTTTCCTTTATCGGGAACTTTGGTTATGGCACCTTCCACCAATAGCTATTAAACAGAGCTATATTCTGGCCAGTTTACCGGATGTTGGAGATCCAAAGACAGTTCAACATGGTGCCTCCCCTCAAGAAATAACAACAGAGCATTTGGGGCTCTGGTGTCAATGTATTATAACAATAACAACAACCAGAATAACAGCAGTTAACCTTGGAGGGCTTACCATGGGCCCGATGCTATACCAAGTGCTTTACATGCAGTACCTAATTCATTCTTCATAACAATCCTATGTATAAAACACTATTTTGACTCCATTTGACACTTTTTACACATTTTCCACAGGCAAAGAGAGATTAAGTAATTGCCCTAGGTTACAATAAATGGTAGGACACACAGATAAGAACCCAGGCTGTCTAATTCCCAAAGCCAGCTCTATAATTGTGCGTATGGAATCCCATCTGCAGGAGGCTTTGAGAATCCAGGGGTTACAGTGATGTTGGCTTTATGGAATATAGAGGAATCTACTGGGATGCTAAGGAGTTTAAAGACATCTGGCAGAGGGGAGAGTCTGTAAAGTTGCCTTGGATTAGGTTGCAAACCCCTCGCAGAGTCTACAGTAGGAGAAGTGGGAATAGCAGATGGGTATCAGAATACTTAACTTTGAGTTCTATGTCACCTACCCCTCACGTCCCCAAATATGTAAAGTGAGAATAATAACAGTTCCCATATCCTAGGGTCCTGGAGAAGAATAAAATGAGATCATCCCTATAAACAGCTAACCACTCTGCCATGCACGTAGTACATGCCGAATAAATGTTAGCTGCAGAAAAAAATAGAAAGTGACTTTTGCCGGGAGACCTACAGAATGAGTAATAGACCTGAGACAGGCAAAGAGAGAAAAGAAGTAGGAGGAAGCAAAATACGGAAAGGAAAAGCAAGGGATGATGTCAGAGGCAAGAGAAAGTAAAGGCTTAGAAAAGGCAGCAGAAGAGATCGAGAGAGAGGAGAGGAAAAATACGATCTGGATGAATGGAAGGCACGGCAAAGTGTGCTCATGAGGGGCACAGTGGGGCAAGGCAGAGAGGGTCTTGTGTGAGGCACAAAGAGATGACATTTCTCTGTTCAAGCAGGAGAGGTTCAAGGTCAGGTTTTTTCCAGGAATCCCGGCCGGGGATGGTGGTGTCTGTATTGTAACCTCTGATTCACTTAATTGCTGATGCTCGCTCAAGATTCGAGGCCATAATTACTGTTTCCATGGGAATAAGATTCATGGTGGCTTTTCCATCTCCCTCCACATTTATTCTAATGCCACCTCCATCAGCTCTCTTGGGTATTCCCATCTTCATGGAATGTTCTCCGTGCCAAACCAAGAGGCCTTCAGCGGCCATGAGCACCCTCTGCCCAGGTAATATTCATGTCCTCCTTTTTTTCCCAGGGCTCACTTATCAGTTGAAAGAATCCTTGAAAACACCACTTCCTAGTCCTCAACTTCCTGTTTGAAAAAGACATCATGGTCCCCAGTGATGTTCCGCCCTCTTCCAGCTTAGATTGTAACAAGGGACGCTCACAGTGCAAGACAGCTGATGTCAGTAGAGGCAGAAGAGATAAAGAGAAGGGCACGGATTCCGGGGTGCATCTAGGACTTGGTGGTTGAGTGCTGGGGACATTGAGGAAGCATCTCTACGACAGCCAGGCTTTGGTCTGGACAACAGAGTGAATGGAGTCGCCAGATCCTGAAATAGGAGGCTCAGGGGAGAAGCATGGTGGGGAGACTCTGGGGTACCTGTGCGACATTCAGGTAGAGCCGTCCCTCGGGCACTGATAGACACCAGGCTGGAACCCAACAGTGGGTTCTGGGCTGGCAATTTGGGAATCATGGTAGGTCTATAGCAGATGTCTAGCCCTACTCCTTTCTTTCTTCCATCTCAGAAACAGAACCCCATCTTTTTCAGGACAGCCTTGAACCTGACTACATTTCCCAGGCTTAAGATTTGGTTAGTGAGATAGAACAAAAACATTGCGAGGAAACTCTAGGAAGCCTCCTTAAAAGAGAATTCTTTGCCACATTCCACTTTCCTTGCTATCTGGGATGCAGATGTGATGGCTGGAACCCCAAGTACTCATGTTGAACCAGGAGATAGAAGTCAGGCTCTGAATCTAGACGAGCAGAGGGATGGGTGCTTGGGTCCCTGATGGCATTGTGGAGTTGGCAACAGTCCTCAGTTACCCACCCCTAGAATTCATTGACATAAGAGAGAATGACACTCCTTCCTGGCTTAGCCACTACAATTTGGTAGTTGTCGATCTTGTCAAATCTGATCCTCCCACTAAAGATATTGTCAGCTTATAAATAGTGGTGGGAAACAAGGAATGGAGAGGAGCTGGGAGGAGGATGGACCTGCATTGCTTGTATTTAAGGGACAAATAGAGGAAGGGATAAGTGTAAAATAGAAGGAACCAAGATGAGATTGTTGAGAATTAAGAGTGCTCATGTGCACAGAGGGCCGGCTCAGGGTGTAGGTGGGTGAGGCCTGGACAAATTCCCTGAGCCAGAGAATTTGCTGTGACTTCCTGTGCAGAGAGAATGAGCAATGACAGAGGATTCTTGACACAGACCCCAGGGGTGGGGGACTCAGACCTCTGGGAGCCAAACACTTCCATGTCAGGCAGTCCTGGCAGTTAGAAACCCTTTCCTTCTATGAAGATGAAATCTTTCTCCCCATGTTTTCTACCCACAGCCTCCTAAAGACACACTGAATAAAATTTACACTCTCATCTCCAGGACAGCCCTTCTAAACTTTGAAGGCAACATTCTTGTTCTTCTTTCCTTCAGGAAGAAAACTCATTAACTAACTCTCAAATACTCATCAGACCACTTGAATTACAGATCCTGCACAATGCTGGTTGGTTGGCCTTTTCTAACTGGACTTTATCTTGTTAACATCCCCAAAGTGGGCAGAAGCTAAAGCAGGCTGGTGGGTCCCGCAGACTATCACCTCCCTGGACTGGCGCCATGCTCCTATTGATGCGGTCAGCAAGGCACGAGTTTCTTCAGGAGCTGATCACCCTGTGGCCAATATTGAGTTTGAGGCTTTTGTTAAGTTAGCTCATCCATCAAGGACAAACATGTTGACATCTTTTTAAATGACATCCAACCTCTCTGCAGAAGTGGGCAGAGAGATTAGATCCCAAAAGGCATTTCAGAGATGTTCCCTGACAGTGTTTGGTTAGAAATCAATTTTAATCTCTCTCCTATTATTTCAGGGTGAAGCAGGACCTAGAATATACTAACCTTATTAGCAAAGCAAATGACACATGTCCCCAACCCTCCAAGCATTCTTAGTTGTCTACTTTCCCTTGGTGACAAAGGCAATTCATGTTAAAGAGTCTACACAAATGACACTGGGGTAGCAGAGCATTGGCGATCCTCAAAACGTCTCCTTCGAAACCACATTAACAGAGAACTAGGAAAAAACTCTAGAGGTTTATCTACAGAGGCCTTATGGAGGAGTGAAAAGACTATAAATTTCATAATTAAAATATATGGATTCACCTCCTGGCCTTGCTACAGTGGAAGCCATGTCATGGGCAATCAAGTTCGATCTCTCTTGGCCTCACATTCTTTATCTACAAGAATCAGATTTTATCTACAAGAGGAAGATCATAATTTCTGCATCTTATGGCTTTGTAAGACCTGGGGATGACAAAAAGACCCAGTGCAATGACAACCCCTCAGCAGATGGCAGCATTAGTGTCAACCAAGCCAATAGCCAACTTTCCACGTGGGCCAGGCTTGTCTCGATGGGATTCCTTCCAAGTGGATCAGAGCAGCTGGCTGGCCAGAGTAATCATCCAAACCGGTTTCCCTGGGGAAGTCCTAGTTTATGATGGCTCCCCAGATGTGATCATTGACAAAGTCCCTTCCACAAAAGAGCAGCCATTCCTGATGGAAGCTTCAAGCCCTCCTCCAGGTCCTCAACTTCCAGATGCCACTTCTCACAGTTAGCATTCCTTCGCCACTCCAGGTGGGCCTCCTGACCAAGAACCCTTTCTACCAGGTCCAGGCCAGGCCCACATCAGGCTCCCTGTGTCTCTAGAATACACCCATCTTTGCCCTGGCTTCGCGTGGTGCAGTAGGGGCAGCACTAACCACAGCACGGCACCTTCCGTCCTCTCTGTGTAGGGACCACATGCAAGTCCTCATGTTTCCCGGTATCCAGGACACTGGTCACCTTCTCCGAGAGCATAGGTCTTTTTGCTTCCCTATCACGAGGGAGAAATGAAAACCACCATGGAACACAACAGTTGTCTCCCAAGGGCTGCGTCCTGTGCTCCCATGTCCCTCCTGTGTCTTCTCAGGCTGAATTCTGGGAACTACCATCTCCATAACCCCTCAGCACCTCCCTCGTGGGTGGCCCAGCACCTCACTTCAGGATATGAGGCATTTTATAAACCACAAAGCACAGTACAGTGTAATAATTGTTGCAACAATGACACTTTGCAACTGACACTTCCTGAGCAATAATCAAGTGCCAGGCGCTGTGCCAGGAGCTGTATATCCATCACCCACTGAATCCCTGAGAAAGTCCCATGTGCTGGGCACCATTGTTCTCTTCGTTCTAAAGTTTCAGGTATTGTCTTGCAAAACACTCCACAGCTAAAGTGCTCATTGATCTGAAGTTGCCATGACTTGGGGTGGACAGGAAGAACAGGACTGAGGAAGAGCAGCAGGAAGCAGCCGCCACACTGACTGTGTCCAGGAACGGAGGCAGCCGGATGCAGAGGCCACAAGTGCTGGACTCAAGGTCAGGAGGGCTCAGCTGCAGCGAGCGGAGCTTCTCCCTATCACAGCTCACCCGCAGACACTGCCATGCCAGAAATTAAGTTGACGGAACTTAAAAGGCACAGATTTTGAAGTCACTAGCTATTTTGCTATGGGTGAGCCACTTATCTACTTTGAGCTATAGTCGCCTCATTTACAAAATGCTGAGCAAACACGCCTGGTCTCAGCACTGTTCTAAGAAAAAATGGGTAACAGAGGGAAAGAACCTGCCACAGGAGGAATTTTAAGTTCTTCCACTTCTATAGCGAATGGAGCCACTGACCCTCCAGTCCCCAGATTGCCCTAACCAGACTCCTGTTTGGAGAAGCAGATCCCATGCCGATGACTCGTTAGCTAAGTATTTGTTAGAGGAAATGAATAGATGAACAATAAAACAATAAAGGACACCCAGGAAAATCCAATCATCCCTTAAAATCACTCCTCTTTTTCCCTCTCAGCAAAAGTCGCCTCCCTTTCCTGATATTCGAACTTCCCAAAAAGCACCTTTCAGAAGTTCTAGTCATTAACTCCCATTGTCATTTCTTAAGCTTTCTTGAAATCTGCTCCCCTGAGCTGCCATTCAGTTCTTGCAGGGCGGGGCGGTGGGGTGTGGGCTTCCTGCTTTCAATCTTACCAAGGACAAAGCGGCACAGGTCCTGGTCTCTGCACATCCTTAGAGGAACACCCATTTGTCCTTGTTAAGTCCAGAACAGCTGCTCTTCACTCGCTTCCAACCACTGGAACCACGAAACTGCCAACAAGTCACATCGAGAATTAGTGACAAAGATTCGGGCTTCTGGGAGTTTCCGGGCTATAAAACAGTTTAGTTCCTGTCAGTCATATGATCTATATGCAGCCCACGATAAAATTGGCAAGGTAACCAGCAATCCTCTTTGGTGGTGGATTTGATTTGTTCGTGGAAGAGCCACAGCTGAAGAAGTTCCCTTAGGGGAGTGATTCCAGCAAAGATGTGACAGGAAGCCATACATGGATTCTCATCAGAGCAGCCGTGTGTGCAGAGAGCCCCTCTTTCTCTTTCTACCAGCATCAGAGTAAGGGACTTTTTCAAGCAGATAGGAGGTGAAGGACACAGGAGGACCTGGTAGAAGTGAGAGGGACTTTGAGGGACATTTCTATCAGCCTCGACCCCTGAACATGAGTAGCCAGGCCAGCTCGTCCACAGAATCCTAAAGAATCACTTCCCACTCCCCTCAGCCTCAGCCCAAGTTCCTTATGTTTGTACCTAACTAGCAGCAATCTGCAATTCCCAGAGAGCAGAGTGAATCTTTATTTAGGATGCATTTCATTCTGCTCTGAAAATGCCTGAGATGTTAAATAAAATGTTTGTTTGTTTGTTTGTTTGTTTGTTTTTCCACACAGTACAATGAGAAGTAGAACACAGAAACTTTTGATCGTGGAGAAGTCCTGGAGAATCAGTTACCCTCAAGGCACTACTGAAATTACAGCAGTAGCAACAGCAGCTGGGGGGGAGGGGGGAATCCTCAAAACAAAAACAAAATGTACCTCTGACGTGGATATGGTGTTTTACTTGTTCCCACACCCTCTCATACGTCTGTTACTTTACTGACTTTGCACATCTGTAAGTAGGAAGGGGAGATGTTGTTCTTCCAACCAAGTGCTGAGAGGTATGTGACTTGCTTAAGGTCTCACAGTGGCAAAGACTAAAACCCAACTTTTGCCAATGCAAATATCTTCAAATATTTATTTCCCGCTGCAGTATTTGACAACAGGTGAAGACTGCTGCAAAGATCCAGCCACAGACAACTCACGAATCTGAAATGCTAGAATCAGCGCTTTCACACTTCAAGTCACACGGGATCAGGGACTACTCCTTGGGCGGGGGGTGAGCTTTCTCCCTGTGTAAAATCATTCTGTTTAGTATTTTATATAGATAGCACACAAGCCATCAATATGTAGGAAAATAAAAAAACTGGGCAAAAGCGAACAATGAATAGGAGAACTCAGATTTCTCAACTCGAAATGGATAGTTTTGTGAGCAAATCACAGATGTCTTCTGAGACTGGTTTAGGTCCACTTCCTACTTCAAGGTCAGCTACAGTGAACTGATCGCTAAGTCGTCTTCCCTTAAATAACTAATTCATCCCCTTTGTTCTCACCAGCAGGTTTGTATTCTCCTCTGCCTATTGGAGGTGAGACAGGGCCACACCTGGGTTAGCCTTCCAAGGAGTATGTTTTCACAACGACAGTGGCATCTGGCTTGGTGCCCTCTGATAGGGTACAAACTACTAGAGCCCAAGTCAGCAGCAAATGTCTGCAAATGTGTCCAAAGAGTCTCCCGTTCTCTAAGTTTACATTTAAAGCTGATCGTTTCAAAAAGGCTTATAAATGAATTAGATGTGCACTCTGAAACTTTTATTAGAATGGGTGGCTGAGATATGCATGACACTTTTGCTTTCTGATGGTTCAAAGTGCACAGACTTTGTTTCATGCACAGTTACTTAAAATATTGTATAAAATTACCTTCAGGGTATGTGTATAAGGTGTACATGAAACATGAATTAATTTTGTGTTTAGGCTTGGGTCCTAGCCCCAAGATATCTCATTATGCATAGGCAAATATTCCAAGATTTGAAAAACCCTAAATCTGAAACACTTCTGAAATGGTCCCAAACATTTAGGATAATGGATATTCAACCTGCATCAGAAATTAGCTATCAGTTTGTGTGTTTATTGCCATGACCTCCACCTCCTGAAACGAAAGGTGTGGTTAAGCAGGGATTTTCTGCCTTGGCATCATAGCTTCCAGGCCTGTGGTGTCATAGTGCAATGGTTAAGAAATGGACATTTGGGTTAAATTTCTTGCGTTTGGATTCTGGGTTTATCCTTTATTGGCTCTGCCATTTGGGGAAAATTACTTAGCCTCTTTCTGTCTCAGTTTTCTCACCTGTAAAATGGGAATTAAAAAAAATAGGTGCCTCATAGAGATGCCCTGAGGATGGAAGGAGTTACTATGTGAAAAGAACAGCACATAGTAGGTGCTCTATGCATTTGAAACTATTTCTTCAACTCACAAACTCCCAGGCACATCACAGGCATTCAATACATTCTGATTACATGAACAAACCAATTAGCAATTCCTAATCCAGGACTCTTCTCCATGTATCAGTATTTATACCTTAAAAGATAAAAATTAGAATTAAATGTAAAGACATACAAACCCCAAAATAATCAATCTTTTATTGGCAGACAATTCAAGTCTACACAGTGGAGGGAGGTAAAAGAGGAGAAACTGCTCCTCTGGAACCAGTTTTACCCACACTGACCCACGGTGCCTGCAGGAGAGGGCCCTGGGCACACGGTGCCTAAGTCACACAGGAGTCCTTGATCACCAGGGAAAAGTGGGCTGGGCAGAGTCAGATGTGTATCTTGGATTCTAGAAACGTGCATTTCAAAAGACTTAGAGGAGAAAAAGGTACACAGGTTGAGTAACCCAAATCCAAAAATCCAAAATGCTCCAAAATCTGAAACGCTCTGAGCTCCAACATGACACTCAAAGGAAATGCTCACTGGAGCATTTTGGTTTTCAGAGTTTTGGATTTGGGAAGCTCCACTGGTATAATGCAAATATTCCACAATCAGAAAAAATCTGAAATCCAAAACACTTCTGTTCCCACGCATTTTAGATAAGGGATCCTCAACCCTGAACCTGTAGCATCATACCTTGAGATTCTGCAATAAAATGGGTTCCAAGAGGCTCAAGCCATCTTAATTAAAAAAAAATAATTTATCCACCGTTGAGTGAAGTCAGTGAGGAGCGGGACGAAGGTATCAAATAAAAGTGGGTTTATGTGCTAATATTATGTGGCTTCATATTTTAAACAGACACAGAAAAGGCCTATATCCAAGGTGTGAGAACAAGCCAGAAAGTGCAAGTCTTCTTACAAAGGTAGGAGACACTTTGAAAGATCTCTGATTCAGTCGTCTTCTACTTCCCAAGGGTGCTTCTGCCACAAACCAAATCCTTTCCAGGGATATTTCCATCCAGTCCCCACCAGACCCTCACGAGGTGGACAGGGACATGTTATTAGCCCATTTTATAGATGAAACAACCTGGGATTCAGAGAGACGAAGTCCAAGTTTACACAGCTGTTCATTTGACAAAGAGAACGATTATCACACAGAAGAGTGAAGAACTGAAGCACAGGAGACATTGCAGGTGTACACCAACTTGTTCCTGAGACATTCATATTTCCAAGCCCCAAAATGTCATCAACAACCATCAAGCCTGCCTGTGAGGAGTTTGGAGTCTCTGTGCGGGGACAGACCTGTGATTAAGCAGTGCTGCAGGTGGCAGGGCCACAGTGGAGGGGCGCCGCGTCCAGCAGTTGTGGTGTCAGGTGAGGCTTCCCATCCTAGCGGAAAACAACTGGATTCAGCAGGTGGAAAGGGATCAGGGGAGAGTGCTCCTCCCAGACAAGCAGTATGTGGCCCAGGGAATCGGGGACCGGAGCAAAGTGAGCATGGTCTGTTTGCAGAGTTCATCAGTTCAGAAGATGTGTGATTACATGTGGAATTGTTACAGCAAACGGGACCAGGAAATAATCTGAGAGCCACACGAGAGTACTGCAAAACAGGCTTTTATTACGCCGGTGGGCTGAGAGGGGTCACGCCTCTAAATTCTGAGCAAAATGGGGTCTAAGCATGGTGGCTTTTATATGTTACAGAAACAAATGGTTACGAAGTCTGCACAAGCTCGAGGTTTAGTTACGTGTTACTCTATAGTTACAAAGTCATGCTATTTTGTAGCTGTGTACAAGATTGAAATCTAGTCAAAGGTCACTCTTTAGTTGTATGCAGTTATGCTACTATTAGGAAGGGAGTGGAAAAATTCTCCCTTACAAAATGCCTGCCTGCCTCACTGGGCAGCCAAGTGCTATGAGGACAGGAACCACACCCCTCTCATTCACTGCGGAATCTCCTGTGCCTGGCAAATGCCTACTGCTGAATAACAACCACCACCACCATAATAGTAATAGCTAACATTGGTGGAACACTGACTATGATGCGGAAAATGTTGGGTGCCGGGACACGGCTGCTTGCCGCCTCCCCATCGCTCCGCATCTCCGTGGGCCAGCGCTGTGCGTGGCCAGTTGGAGGGCACGCTGCTGGGGCCAGGCCCCGGGCAGAAAGCCGCCCGGGGCCCCACGTGCTGGAGGGTGCTGCTGCCTATTTCTGGCAACACTGCTTGCGTGATCCTGATTGGGTAATTTTTGAATCCCACTGTTTTTGATTGGATGTTAAAGCTTGTTGTTGATTGGATGTTAAAGCTTGATATTGATTGGATGTTAAATCTTGTAGTTGATTGGACGCTTTTTGAGCCCTACCAAGGGTATAAATAAGTAGGAGGAGAACAAGGAAGGGGGAGCAGAAGGGTCAGAAGATCGGAAGATGGGAAGAGAGCTGTAACACTAGGTGTGCTGAGCCTGCTGTAGAAGAATAAAGGCTGTTCTCCGACTCTTTGCGTGCCGCTCGGTTCTTTCCCCAGTCAAACGAATGAGAGCTGTAACACTAGCTGTACACGTTGCCACAACAACTACTGGGTGCTTAATAATGCTGCTACTAGAAAGCGCTCAATACATATTTATTAAATGAATATTTAATTCATGCACTTATTCATTTATATTATAATTCATTTATATTAATTGAGTGGGGGAGCAATGCTGGGGTGCAGTAAATCCCGGCTCAGGAAGTCGCAGACAGCAACGTGGACAGGGTGGGGCACTGAGGGGCTTTAAGCAGAAGATTGACTCAGTGTTCATTTTCATAAGTTCACTCTGGTTGCTGTGCAGGCAATGAACTGGAGCAGGGTAAGGGAAAAAGCCTGGGACACCAAAACGCCGGAACGCCTTGCAAGGGGGTCGTGAATAATGGTGGAGGAACCAGCGTTACAAAAATGGACAAATACTACCCCAGCTCAGCGTTGAAAAAGCAGAGGGTGGCAGGCATCACAAACAGGAAGTTTCCGCCGAATCAAAACAGCCAACATGAGTTAAAAGCTCACTCTCTGCTGTTGCATTATTTTCAGTGCTTTATACAAAGTAGCTAATTTAATCCTAAAAACAACCCTCTCAGTAGATAATACACCACGGTCACCAGTCAATACCTATGCTTTACTAATAAGCTATACTCGCATGCTGGCCGCCAGTTCCCACTTCTCCCTCTTAGAAAGAACAGCACCCATTATTTTATGAATCTGTGGTGCTCTATGAACAGGTTCAAAGACAAGGACAGGAGAAATTGCACCTGGAGGATGCAAAGAACTGAACCAGGGAATAGAGCAGGCTCCACGGCTGCGTAACCTGCTCAGAAGAGCCCCAGACTTAATTCGTTAATTTAATGTTTTGATGTCACTGTCCTGAGATTCTTAATTTTTGAACAGGGGGCCCCGTGTTTTCATGCTGCACCGGGCACCACACGTTACGTAGCCAGCACAAGTTGTACACAGCCGATTCCAGATCCACGCGGAGCACAGTTTCTCCTTTCAAGTGGGGCTCTCAGAAGAGTGAATTCTTTCCTGACACAATGTTCCCCCTGAGCACATATATTCATGCAGATGCCAGACAACCACACAGCAGAGATGTTGTAGAAATAATTTACTCTTCAAGCAGAGGGTTAGACAAGGCCATCTCCCGAAACCATCCACATCATTCAGAGGGATGATAGCATCGCAGATTACAGCAAATTGCCTCTAGTGATGGCTCCTTTATGGACATGGATTTTAACCAGGGATGGAGATTAGAATCACATGATTTAGAGAGTTTCTTCAAGATAAATGTGCCCAGGCCCAAATCAAAACACTGAATCCAAACCTTCAAGGGCACGAGGAAGGTAAGGATCTTCGGCAGGTGCTCACCTGGTGACTTTGAAAGGCGCTCTTGATTAAGAACTACTTCGAAAGCAGAGGCTGTCCCTAGTTTCTGTCCACCCAGACATCACCGAAAAGAAACACGGAACCGTGTTAAACGTAAAGGCAGCAGTGTACTGGGATGAAAACGAAATCATAGCTGATCTATTTCTAGATCTTTTGTCCTGCCATGAAGTTTTAACTATGCTTCCCCTGCCTGCCTCTAACATCTTAAATATCCAAAAACCCAAACCACTCAACAAAACAAGAAATGATCCAGAAACATAAAAAGAAGACAGACCAAGGGCAGATTGTATCTGACCATCACCTCCCTTGCTACCTCATTGCCACAGAAAAATCAGAAGAACAATTTCATCACTCCATAGACCTTCCTCTTTTTTGCAAATTTATTGATTATAATAACATTCTCCTGCAATGGATTAACAGAATCGTGTTGCACAGATTAACAGGATCCTGTCGGGTCCCCAGAGACCCTAAGCTACAGAGAACCAAACGAACTAGAGCGACAGAGCACGTAAAGTCAAGTTCAGCCGGCTTAGTGACCCCACACCTGTGTTATCTCAGCAAACTCACGTGTCCTCCAGCAGCCGCATCGGAGCAGCCACCATGTTCCAAAGTTCTGTCTTCCCAAAAAATGCAAACAATGTTTTAATAACACAAAGGGCCACCTGCCGTGTTTTTCTGAAATGTGACTTGAAACAATACTATTCTCGATTACATGAATCATCTCTAAATTTAGAAGTCAGCGCCTAATACTCAACTGCCTGTTCTGAATCATAAATAATGTTTTCTAGTGTTCACGTGGGAATCCTTGCCAAGAACCTCTTAACTTGGTGCCTCGTGCTCCCTGAGAGGTGAACATGAAACTACTCGCTACACTTGGCAAGCAAACCGAGACTCTGCATGCGGCAAAACGACAGAAAGGTTTAGACAATTCTGTGCAAAAATAAAAAGTCCGCCTTATACCAGGTGGAACATTGGTTCTCAACTTGGGGGGAAGGGGCGTGACATCATGCTCACCTCTGGATCTCCCCTGTGCTCACTCTCCAGCCCCCCACTCTCCACACGCAGCCAAGAATTTCTGGCAAGGGCCTTAGCGGGAGAATGTAGTTTGTAAAAGCCTCATAGCCCATTCTGCAATTTCCTCCAACTCCTGACAGCCAGTGGTGTAGGCCAATTTCCCCCTTGTCAGCCCTTGTTCTTACAGACATAATCCACACACTCACAACCATACACGTTAACTCATTCATCATAGAGGATTTTCTTTTCTTTTTTGAGATTTTATTTCATACCTCCAAAAAAAAAAGAGAGAGAGAGAGAATCTAGGGTGATTACAGTCTTCACATTTCAAGCGTTTGCTTTGGCGCTTTTTTGAATGCAGCTGACATCCCTGTGGGTGAAGAGGGTGAGCCTTGTCACAAGAGTGGTCTCAAGTGGCTTTTTGTAATCCAGCTGCCTCAATCAGGGACCAAGGGGGCCGTCCCCACCATAATTCCCACCCTTGCCCCTTCCCCAACTGGGGAGTCAAATTGCAAAGCCGGAGGCCTAACAGGGCTACCACATCCCTCAAGTCCTTCTCCTCCCCAAATGCCCACCTGGATCTCAAGACGGCTAGAAAGAATGCAGCTCAGATACGTAGACCCTGCAGAAATTATGGGTTCCACTATATAGAGTTGTTACTGTATTTTCAAAACACATATCAAAAACTCACTTAATTCCATTTACCTTCTTCATAGAGAGGCAAGTTCCCCAAATCAAATGATAGAGCACTGCACTTCCCTAAAGGGTGGGAGGGTTTGGCCCCAACACATGGCTAGTGACATAAAGAAGAGAATCTGGCTGTCTGCGGTGGCTCACATGTGTAATCGTAGTACTCTGGGAGCTGAGGTAGGAGGATTGCTTGAGCCCAAGAGTTTGAAACCAGCCAGAACAAGAGCAAGACCTTGTCTCTATAAAAAATAAAAAAATTAGTGCACCTGTAGTCTCAGCTACTTGGGAGGCTGAGGCAGGAGGATTGCTTGAGCCCAAGAGTTTGAGGTTACAGTGAGCTATGATGACACCACTGCATTATAGCTGGGGCAATAGAGTGACAGAGTGAGCCCCTGTCTCAAAAAAAAAAAAAAAAAAAAAAAAAAAAAAAAAAAAAGAATAGTAGCAAACATACTATCCTCATGTTCTCTCCTTGTCAGGCCTGGCTAAATCCCCACACTTTAAAGCCTGACTCCTCCCATCTGGCCATCATTAGAAGACCCCACTACACCCTAGCTTCTAGAAGAAAGCTTGACCGGAGGTACAGGGATACAAGGGGTTATAGCTCAGCTCGTGGCTGTCCTGTCTGTGATCTTCTGTCTGATAATATAACAGTAGTTATAATAATTGGGCTTCCATAAGCACTCAAATCCTCTCCCCAGAGTGTAAGGAACTGCTCCTTGCCTAAATTTCTGTCTCTTAAGAAGCAGTGTAATAACTCACACTCTCAGGAACTGGGTTCTAACCAGGAGCAGAAATCCCATCTCCAAAATCCAGAAGAACTACATGAAATAGTTAATAAATACATAAATTATATGACATATACATATGATTGCTATGATCTGACGTGATACAGGATGTGATATGATGATGGTGAGATACAGTATGATCCCTGTTTGGATCACTGATAGTTCTGGCTACTGGATTCCTCTTCTGTTTTCTCTACCCACTTATTTGGAGCACCTTCAATTTTAGATCAGTTGCTGCCTAAGCTATCCCAACATGTCTATTGCGACAGGGAACAACTATTTATGTCCGATTAGTGGAACTGGGTTTTTGCCCCATGACTGCTAATGGATCTAGTTCTAACTGGTGTCAGCCTTGTCTGCTGAACAAACCTAATTCTAAGGGCCGGGCCAATTCACGGTCCCCTTCTAGAGTGAGGCTGAGGCTACAGCAGGCAATGAGTTGCCCCAGATCTAGACTAAAGAAGGAAACTTCTTACAGAAAATTGCCAGGGAGGAGGTTAAAGGTTAAATCAGAGAAATGGACAGAAATCAGCATGGAGTCCTGGTTGAGGAAGCCAGAAAGCACATGGGTCCAGAAGCAGGATTTGAAAGCCAGAGTCTGGAGCCATGTTGACAAGAGCGAGGGCAATGGGTTGAGAGTGAGCACAGGACATCACTGTCCTTGTGGCCTGCCATGCCAGCAGCCCCCTGGGGTAGGAGGTTGTCATGCAGAGGGCCAAAGGCAAAAATCATAGTCTGTTTCAGTCTGACCACCCATTGCAGTCGGCGAGACTTCCCTACCCAAGCATGTAATGACCCTCTGCCTCTTTCCACATTCTAAGATGTGCACACACATACACACGCACGTACACGTGTGCACACAGGCACACACACATAGGCACGCACACACGGTGTCCCTGCTACCTATGATGGAGCCACGAAGTGCGTTGGTTTCACAGCTGTGTATCCACACTCTTCACCAAGCGAACCTCCAGGAAAACCCCTCAGTTCTTCTCCAAAGAACCCTCCAGTATTTCCCAAACCCTCGCCCCACCATCAAGCAGTGGCAGCGGGGCAGCCACTCAGAGCTGTTCAACACATCGCTCCAGGCCCTCGGCCACATTCATCACCCAAGCAATCAGCACAGCCATTACTGCAAACCTGTTCCCCGGTGCTTGTCCTTCGGTCATTAACCTTAACAATGTCAACAGGGTGCGTAACTCCGAGCCTGAATTAACATGCGAGGCAGGCTGCCGCAGAGACCAGAACATTCAGGCCATGACTCTGCTTGGGCACCCACGGTCTGAACGCGAGTGCCCCCACCAGCAGGGAGGGCTCAGAGAAGATCCTGCACAAAAACAGAAAGACAACAAGGGACTGGTGGTTTAGGTGGCAGCTATAACAACTTGATGCTGAGATAGCCAGAGGGAAAGGAAAAATGTCCTTAAATAATGTGGTCAACTGGAGCTCCAGGTCATTAAAAAAAAATAACTAAATATATAAAACAGTAGAATCAAGGAATAATGGTTGTCAAAAGTTACCCACTGTCACTGAACACTGAGGGGCAATTGGAAGAGCCTCTGAATGGACGTGCACTGGGCTGGACTCCCACGTGAGCTCTAACCTCCGAAGGAGCACATGAGTAAGTGGCAGTGTTCTAATTTGACAGAGATGGAAACTAGGTTCAGAGAAGTCAAGCTATCTGCCCTGGGTTGCACAGTTAGTATTAATAAATGGCCAAACTGAATTTTGGAACCCCTGACTACGGTGCTAGACAGAATAGTGGCCTTCAAGGATGTTCATATCCTATTACCCTGAAACTGTGAATATATTATGTTATATAGCAAAGGGGAATTAAGATAGCAGATAGAATTTTTTTTTCTTTTTTTTTTATTTCGGCATATTATGGGGGTACAAATTTTAAGGTTTCAATAAATGCCCTTTTCCCCTTCCCCCCACAAGTCTGAGTCTCCAGCATGACCATCCCCCAGATGGTGCACATCTCACTCATTATGTATGTATATACCCGCCCCCCTCCCCCCTCCCACCTGCCCAATACCCTATTACTGTAGTAACTATGTGCCCACTTAGGTGCTGCTCAGTTAATACCAGTTTGCTGGTGAGTATATGTGGTGCTTGTTTTTCCATTCTTGGGATACTTCACTTAGTAGTGTGGGTTCCAGCTCTAACCAGGAAAATATAAGATGTGCTATGTCACCATTGTTTCTTAGAGCTGAATAGTACTCCATGGTATACATATACCACATTTTATTAATCCATTCTTGGATTGATGGGCACTTGGGCTGTTTCCACAGCCTTGCAATTATGAATTGTGCTGCTATAAACATTCGAGTGCAGGTGTCTTTTTTATAGAGTGTCATTGGATCTTTTGGGTAGTTGCCCAGTAATGGCATTGTTCGATCAAATGGTGGATTCACTTGTATCGCTTTAAGGTATCTCCATATTGCTTTCCACAGAAGTTGAACTAGTTTGCAGTCCCACCAGCAGTACAGGAGTGTTCCTCTCTCTGCGCATCCACGCCAGCATTTATTGTTTGGGGACTTTTTGATAAAGGCCATTCTCACTGGAGTTAAGTGATATCTCATTGTGGTTTTGATTTGATAGCAAATAGAATTAAGGTTGCTAATCAGCTGACTTTAAAACAGAAAAATTATCCTGATGACCCTGGATGGCCTTGTGTAATCACAGGGTCTTTAAATGTGGACGAGAGAGGCAGAAGGGTCAGCGTTCGAGTGATGCAATGTGAGACTCAACTGGCCAGTGCTGGCTTTGAAGGTAGAAAGGAGCTTAAACCAAGAAATGCACACAGCCTCATAGAAACTGGAAAAAACTAGAAAACACATTCGCCCCTTGGGCTTCCAGAGAAGCAACACAGCCTTGCCAACACCTTTATTTTGGCCCAGTAAAATCCATCTTAGACTCCTGACCTCCAGAACAGTAAGATAATAAAGTCGTGTTATTTGCAGCTTCTGAGTTTGTAATAATTTGTTACAGCAGCAACGTGAAACTAATACAACCGCCTAAGTCCAAGTTCGTGTTCTCTTCATTTAGACCATCCTTAGATTTCTATGACTATATAACAAATTCCCACAAATTTGGCATCCTAAAAATGGCACAATTTTATTAGCACCTAGTTTTTTTAGGTCCGAAGTCTGGGCACACCTGGGTGGGTTCTCTGTTCAGGGTCTTACAAGGTGTCAACCAGGCTGAGTTCCTTTCTAGAAGATCTGAGGAAGCATTACTTTCAAGTTCATTCTAGTTATTGATGAATTCAGTTCCTGCAGCAGGAGGGCTGAGATTCCCTGTGTCCTCACTCGTTGTCCATCAGAGGCCACTTTCAGCTTCTGGAGGCCACCTGTGCTTCTTGCCACCTGTTGTCCTCATCTTCAAAGCCAGCAACAGAGAAGCTGCCCTGCGTGGAATCCCTCTCACATGCGGAAGCCTTCTCACTCTAGAAAAGCTCCAGACTCTTTAAAGCTGGGGTCCCCAAGCTATGGTGAGTTTATATAATTATTTCATTAGATATTACAATGTAATAATAATTGAAATAAAGCACACAATAAATGTAACGAGCTTGAATCATCCCCAAACCATTCCCGTCTCCATCCCCAGTCCGTGGAAAATTTGTCTCCCATGAAAATGGTCCCTGGTGCCAAAAAGGTTGGGGACCGCTGCTTTAAAGGACTAAGAAGATTAGGTCAGGTAATTTCCTTCCTGATTTACCAAATAGGAGTCTGATCTATATTTGCAAAATCCCTTTTGCCATGTGAAGTAGCATGATCTTGGGAGCGGTATCCAAAGACACTCACAAGTGCCACTCACACGCAAGGGGTGTGGGGTGAAGTAAGAACCAGAGGGTGGGAGTCTTGGGGCCCCCTTAGAATTCTGCCCCCACAACCACATCAGCACACGTCAACTGACCTGCCCTGCCTTTCTACACTCTCTCTTACTACCTACCATGTAAGTTCTATTGCCTTTCTTAGGTGAACTACAAAAATAAACTTAAAAAAGAAACAAGCGATCAATAAACCCGAGAGCTGAATCACTGGCGCTCCTGCCTACCCATTCCCATGTGCACATAAATCTTCCTCTTCGTTTTGTCTCTCTCTTCATAGCATTATGCAAGCACTCAGCTAGAAACCTAATAATATTAAGAGCTAACTTTTATTGACACCAGGTACCAGACTAAGAAATATGCCTCCTCACGAATCTATGCGGTAAGTATTAACACTAGTCCAATTTTGCAGATGAGAAAACCCAGGCACGCGTAGGTTAAGTATTAACAACACAATTGCTCTAGGTATGGGTCAGAGCCAGGATTCAGAGTCATGTCATATAACTCCAGAAACAAGCTCCTAACACATCGTTGTAGAGTATGAGCTTCCAGCCAAGGCCACCACTCAGGGAAAGGAGGGCCAGAAGGTTCTCGTATTTGTGGACCTGGTTTGACTTCACTGAGTATGGCAATTTCTCCAACATAGGTATTTTCTTCCTCCTCAAAGAAAACAACAACTACATGCTGTGTTCTAACAAGTCCTAGGAGTTGGAGCATGTGACCTACTGAGCCATTTACCCAAATGCAACGATCAGAGGCTCCCCCTTCCCCCACCTCCTGCACCCTGAGTTTCAGCAAGAAAAATACAGAGATATCTGGTCGCCCAAACTTAGCAAAACCCTGCTGTGATTATCACCCCACATGAATCCTGTTCTGAGAGCAAAAAGGAGCAGGAATTTTGCCAGGAAGTAAAGTTTGTGCCCTACCCACACACACCAGGTGGGGACCACATCAGGAAACAGTGTGACCAGGTGCCTTCTCCAGAAGCCATGGCATCATGATCTTTCTCAAGACCCAGGTGTACTTAATGTATGTAGAAAATAATCAAAAGTTAATCTTGCACTGCACAGGGCCAACCCTGGTACTGCTGGACTTCTGCCCTGGTAAATGCCCATCTGCTTAGGTCTGGGTTGGGAGCTCCCTTTGGGCGGGTGCTATGTCCTGTGTTTCTCCTCATCCTCCTTGGTACAGACAGAATTAGGTTGTTGGCAGGTTGACATTTTCCTCAAGGGCCACAGGCTCTCTGTCACTCCATGCCCTGCTTTTGGTGACTGTAATGATGTGTGTTTGGATGCAACCTCCTGCTTTTCTCTGGAGGATCCTAGAGCCACGGAGCCCAAGTCTCTCCTCTCCTACCAGTTATCCCCTATTCTTGGACAAAGGCCACCATGGCATCGCAGTCTCCTTAGAATCATTCGAACTTTCATGTGCTTTGGATGCTACATCTGATAATAAGGTAGCAGAGGCTCAAAGCAGTCCTTGGGACTCTTCCAGAAAAGGTTTGCAAACTATACACGCCATCTACCCCCATTATTTCTGATACAACCCAACTTGGGAAACTGACACAGAGATGTTTACCATTTGCAAAAACTTCTAGGGGATTCTGAGTCATTCCCAGCAGTCTCCCCACCCCATATTCAGGTGTCCTGCACACACCCAAACATACACTTACCAGGTCAAGTATTCTAGAATCATGCCAGTGACCATTACCAAACACGGAGAGAGTTGACAATTCATTCCTGCTCAGGTCAAAGTGGAAATTAAATTTAGGAATCTGAGTTGTAGCCATCTGCATAAAACAATCGAAAAGGAAACAACAGCTGAATTTGTGTAGTCTTAAATTACTTTTGAAAATGAGCCTAGTTGGTAGCCAGCCTTTTGAATTCATTCAACTGCTATTTTTTAAATATAGTTTGTCACTTTAACTGAATTGAACTTTTTTTAAAAAAGAAAGCTATTTTTAAGAAGCACCTAAGTTTCTAGATTTCAGCAAATATACCACATAACTTTCATAACCCCCTCTCTGAATCCTGAGACATTTAATGCTTTTAGGATTTCTTCAGTATAATTTATTAATCAAATTGGATATGTTTGGCTTTCTGTT
Organism: Microcebus murinus; assembly: GCF_040939455.1. Lineage (NCBI taxonomy): Eukaryota > Metazoa > Chordata > Mammalia > Primates > Cheirogaleidae > Microcebus > Microcebus murinus. The sequence continues at coordinate 33,195,015 of NC_134122.1, forward strand.
AATTCCCAGTGGCAGAGGCTACTGGTTGCCTCCGAATATCCTTTCTCTCCTTCTTCCTTCCTACAAACGTATGTATGACCAGGGCTCATTGCATTATCTGGAATGCAGATGTGATGTCTGGGGCTCTAGCTGCCTTATTGGTCCATAAGGAAAAGAAAACCATACTAGGGATAGCAGAGATTCAAGCTAGAAGGAGGCTGAAGCTTGATGATTTAGATAAGCTGCCACTCCATTCCTGAACTACCATGTCTGGACTCCCTTTGCCTGAGAAAGAAAGGATATTCTAGTTTGCTCATGCCATTGTCATATTGGGCTTTTCTGTTACATGCAGCCAATTCTAATCTTAACTGAAATAAATGATGACTTCAAATGTGCCTTCCAACTTGCATATTATGGAATTCCAATGTGCTTTTCATTATATTATCCTTTGCTTATCATCAAACATCAGGGAAAATTAAGCTCAGAGAAGCTAGTTTCTTTGGCCAAAATGACACAAGAACAGAGCCTGGATCCTCTTGGACAAATAGGTCTTTTATGCAGCCATGCCTCTTGTCATCAGAAGCTGCAAATGTCAACCCACAAACACATTACCACTCATCTTGACACTAACTCCCCTAATGCTTTTACATCTGATTTCTTAGAAAAGTACTGCTTTCTAAAGGCTGAATTATCACAGCATATCATCCAGTAGAATAGCACTCAATGCTTTTTCCATCCATCATTCCTTTTCCTTTAAACTGGTGTGCATTGATCGCCCAGTCTAGAGAATTGTGACAATCAATAACATTTTTTTTTCTGGAGAAATAGTGTGTTTGACTAAAGAAATTAGCTTATTTTGTAAAGGAAAGAAACAAGATGTCATTCAAAGCCCTAAAACTTAACCTCAAGCCAGCGCAGATGCCAATGCCAGAACAATGCAGGTCACAGCTGCCAGAGCCACCTGATGGGCCAGCCCAGGGCATGCATGTTGTCTAGGCACAGAAAGCTCAGGTTCCAGAATGCCCTGTGGAGGTCACAGTGAGACCTCCTGTCCTGTGGGACACCTTAGAGGGACTCTCATCCCACCTAAGGGCTCTACCGCACCATTGTGATACTGGATATCACGGTTGGTGTTCTGATTACAATTGCTGAGTAAAAAATTACACCAAAACATAGCAGCTTAAAACAACCATTTTCTTTTTGCACATGATTTTGTGGATCAGAGATTTGGGAAAGGTTCAGCTCGGATCTCTCATGCAGTTGCAGTCAGAAGCCAGCTGGGGCTGCAGTCACACGAAGGCTCTATTGGGCTGGACGTCCAAGGTGGTGCACACAGGTGGCTTGTGGCTGATGGCAGCTGCCACCTGTGAGCACAGTGGAAGCTGTTGACCGAAACACCTACACAGAGCCTCACCAGCATGAGGGTTTCAGTGCAGTCAGACTTCTTCGGTTACAGAAGGCTTTCCAGAGAATGAGCAAGAGAACAAGGCAGAAATATAATAGCCTTTGGTGACCTAGCCCTGGAAGTTGTACCCTATTACTTCCATCACATTCTCTTTGTTGACATAGGCTCAGTTGAGTCAGCCTGTTCAGACTCAAGGGGAGGGGACCTGGATCCCATTTCTTAATAGGAGGAGTGTCAAAAATTTGCGATCTTTTCTGGATGCCCCTTTGCAGACCAGGGTAGGGGGTGGGACATGCATAGATTATAAATTAGAGAGATTAGGGAATAGGCTTTCAAAATGTCAACTTCAACTGGATGCTTTTGTTTCTAACTGTGCTCTGTATTCCTTCCATTGCCTTTTCCTTCCTTTCTCCTCACTCTAAGTATGTTCTGCTCTGCATGGTCTCCAGTCCCTTTGGTACCCACCTGACTGGGCGTTGGTGTCCTGTGTGGTTCTCCATGTCCCACCATGACATCACTTGTTTTCTCTGTGCAGCACACGCTGAGTCCCATTACTCAGCCCCAGGCAGGTCAGCTCTCTCCTTTAAATGAACCATAGTTTTAGTAAAACCTGCCTCCAAAGCATCTTCAAAGGAGAAAGTGAAGTAGATTTAGAATGCAAAGGCAGAGTATTATGAAGTCTTTGTCAAGCTGTGAGAAGTAGCAGAAAGTTTATTTTTGATAGATGTTCCTGGTTGGCCAGTGGCTTTCCTCCATATAGTGATTCAGGGACCCAGGTTCCCTCTAACCTGTGGCTCAAATCATATCAAGTTCTTGTCATTATCCATAACCAGCTGATGCAAAAGGAGAGAGAGCATTAGAGAAGGTGTATCTGCTTCGTAAATGATATAAATCACCTCTGCTCACGTTGTATTGGTGAGAATTCATCACATGGCCATATGCAAACCCCCAGGCTGAGCATGTAGCCTTTGCTGGGAAGTCACTTCCTAGTAATAACTCCATGTTATGGAAAAGGAAACACAAACATTGGTGGAAAACTGAGTCATCTCTGCTACATACTCTGTTCTTCCCTCTACCCTGCAAAGCTGTATTATAAACATTATATTCAAACAAAACCAAAATTCAGGAAACATTAACCTGAAGGCAACATTGAATGTGGGAAAGAAGTCATAGAAGTCCCATTATTGGTGCAGGGTAGCTGGAGGTAGATTAGGGGAATAGGAATTATCAACCTTAATGTTCCATTGATTTTATGTCTCTGTCCCTCAAGCCTACAGTTGATGGAGCCAAGTTCCTCATCTGCTGCTTTTCTGACATACTTCTCAAATAACAGCAGCAAAGACAGACCTAAATTATGATGTTTCAGGCAAATTGTCCATTCACCTACCCACAAATGCTATTTTCTGGTCTGCTTTGCTCCTGGGAAGGCAGACTCACCCTGGAGATGGAGAGAGCTTGAGTTCTAGTTGAACTCAGAGGGGTTAAATAACTTCCTTGAGGTCACTCGGCCATTGAGTGGCAGAACCCAAGGATGAGTACATAGTGGGATGTCAGAAGCATGGGGTGTGCACTCAAGTGAATATTAGTTTCCGACTTCCCTGGGTCTACCCAGCCTTCTCCCTGCTCTAGCTCATATCCTCTGCTTCTTATCCAGGCTGACAGCCTATGACCAATTCAGCTGCACCAAAATGTCACTCTGCTGCATGTCAGGGAATCTGTCAACAGAAATGCAAAGGTTTAGCTCAACCCACACATGACCTTCCTGTTGATTTCCTTGGCAGGGGGGAAAACAGTGATGCTGGCAGTTCCGACTCTGTCCCTTCTGGGGTTATTTGGAAGGGTTGAATTCAGACAAATTATAGATAGATTGAGTGTTGTTTCATTAAAATTCCAAATCATTTGGTTTTTGCATACCCCGTGCCTTTAACCATTCAAACTGGTGTGGGTGGACGTGACCACGATGGTCGTTGCTCAGAGGACACTCGTGTGTCCCGACCATTTTTCAGATAAACTAAAAAATCGGAGAACCACTTATTGGGCCCCCACGGAGTCACCCAGAGGAACCTCTGCTACAGTTTCATTATGACCACATTTGCAAAGCTTGGAGAGAGGCTGGTGGGGAGGAAAACCGGCAGCTGTTTTTCAAGAAATTAATTTCTATCCCTGCAGTGATCAGTCCTGGTTAAGTGAGAGAATCAAATTATCTAAGTTACTTCTGCTGGGAAGGTCGGCTGCTCTGAATCCTGATGAAAAATAACACAATGGTGCTATTTAATTTAAAACCTCCGTCTGCTTCACTTATAATTCATAATGATTATGCTTCGCATTTATGTAGTATCCAAGGATCTCAGAGAACTTTGAAAGTATAAATGATTCATCCTTGGGCCTCTACGGAGAAGCAATACTGGCCCCTTTTTCTCCGTAGGGACAATGAAAAGGGGAGATTGGGCCCCGTAACCTGGATTCCCAGCTGACTTTTCGACACAAATCAACACTCCCGCTCTAGTTGTTTAGAACTTGGCATCAATGCGGGCCACGCTAATATATTACATAAATGGACGCCATGCTATCAAGAGCAGAAAAGAGATAAGGAGTTATGGCTTGCAAATGTAAATCAATGAAGACCACGGGCTTGCAGCCATTTCTTTCTGAGAAAAATGCTTCCGTTGCTTCCGGCAGCCTGGCCAGCATATGGTAGCCTTCTACAAGAAAGTCTTAAATGTTGATCTGATAGGTTTGTGCATTAGAGAGGCAGAATGAACTGTGTGAAAATAACAATAAGCATGTGCCCCACACTTTTGCAATGCAATTTTGCACCCATTTCCTCATTTACACACTCATTTCTTCCATTACCTTGAGTGCTATGCAGTCCTGGTTAAAACTGAACTTACTGTTCACATGCCTAAATGCCCTCACCCCACTAACCTTGCAATCCCACGCAGCCCGGACCCTGCAGAGAGGGCTGGCTTCACTTGACTCAGTTACCAAGTCACCAAAGGCCACATCACTAGCCATTTCAGCCCTTCATTGAAAGGGCAGCTATTTCTCCTTTCTTCTAAACCAAGGAAAGAATGAAGAAGAATAATACTGCTCGTTCTTTGTCCAACACCTATTATGCAGCAGGCAATTTGTCAAAGCTTCATGTATATTAGCCATAATGCTTACCCCAGATGGGCCAAACCTAACACTCAGGAAATAACTGAGGCTTAAACTTGCCCAGGTTCAGTGTTTCGTAAAGAGTAGAGCCATTCAGATCTTCCCCGATCCCACATACTTCCCCCAGGAAAATCAGGATGTCACCGACAACATATTCCAGGGAAAAGTAGCTCACAGATACCAGCAGACATCAATCCAGCCGGCCACACTCCTGCTCGGGTGCTCCCGGACCCACGCTCTTCCCTGCTGCTGGTGATGCCTTTGTTGGAGTCCTGCCCTGTAGTGACAGAATTCTCAACTGATGCTGTGGTCGCATTCATAGAAACATGACATTCAGATTAAGGGAGAAGCCAGTTACTCTGCAAGCCCCGTGCTACAGTTAAAATATCATACTAATCTAAGCATGGTGATCCACTGGAACACATCGAGAAGAAAGGGACCAACCTTGCCCAGTTTGAACCACTGGATATGAGGAGCAAAGGCCAAAATGAGTAGTAAGAGGAATCAGGCAGACCTGTGATGTCCGTCCTCAACTTGATGGGGTACCTTGGGGAGAGGAAGCAGCCTAGTTCTGTATAGAAGGATAGAGCTAAGTTGGAAATTACCAGCAAGCTTGTTCAAAGCCCTGCAAGCAATGTCTTGCAAACTTTCAGACCACGTTCTATTAATGGGACAGTATGAACCCCTACATCCTAGCATTGCTGCAAAGACCAGGTGAGACAAAGTGAGCAAATGCACAGCCCAGTCTCTGAAACACTGTAATCATCTGGTATTGTTACAAGGCAGGGTTCTTAGCCTTCAAGCGCGGAGAAAGGGGCAATGGTGGAAATGGAATTGCTTCTCGGGACTAATTTCAGGCCAGGTGTTTTGGAAAACACAAACAAAAGCAGCTGGCATCGCCGGGAGAGAATGCACTGGAGTCCCTTTCTGCCGGCTCTGCCGCTGGGTGGGGAGATGGCCACCCACGCTTCCAACACTGGTGACGAAAACGTCCTTCCTCCTTCGCCCTCTCTTTCTTAGCAGAGGCCAGCATCACTGCTAAAGAAGTTCTGGGCCTCTCACCCCTTAAATGACTGCACTTTTTCTAGAACAGAGAATCCTTTGCTCTGAAAATCACTCCATTGTCACTTGTAGCCATAAGCTTTCTGCTCCACCTAAAATGTGCCATTTGGAGTGGGAGCCATCCTTTAGGGGAGGGATGAGCTCAAGTGCAAGACCCCAACGGCCAGTTCAGGCCTGCCCCTCCCCCCATTCACCTAAAAAAGGGGCAGCGGAGGAAAGCGGCCTGACAGGTGCTCTGCACCCATTAAAAGCCATTTCCGTGGCACGCAACCCCGTGTCTTCCCAAGAAGGACATGATGATGATGGCAGAGTGTGGGAGGACGGCTCCGCGGGCACCAGCACACGGTGCTTCCCACATGTGGGGGGAAAACCCAGGCAGCCTCTTAAAATCACAGCTGGGCAGGGGAGTGTGTCCCTGGCCAGAGACAGCCTCCAGCTCAGGGCTGCAGGAGCAGTCGGCTTCTGCCCTGTGGCAGGCCTGGCCAGGACAGACAGCACAGACAGATGTCCGGACAAACTGGGGCAGGGACTGAGGGAGGAATGCTGGCTGAGAAAAAGGCCTTTGAGCCCACACGTCCAGCCCACTGGCCACAGCAAACCGCTCTCTTCTCCCCCAAACACGTTGGTCTTTTTGTTTCCCCTGCACGGAGCACCTTGTTCCTTTTCCAGCCAGACCCCCGGGAAGGCTGCCCCTCCTCCTGTTAAGTTGAGCTCATAGATCTTGTCCTTGGTAAGAGTTTCTCAGATCCCCAGGCAGAGGTAATCATTTCATCATCTGCAATTCTGTGACATTTTGTCCATACTTTATCTGATGGGCACTGAGAATATTGTCTTTGAGATAATTATCCATGTGGTTGTCTCTTCCATCAGACCTAGACCTCCTGGGGGTCACAGGCAGGGTTCGGGTGTCTTTATATCTTCAGTTTTAAGCATTAAGACTGTGCTAATCTGATTGCTTTTGTTTTCTCCTTGCCCTGGCCCCCATGAGATTATAAATCATATGAGGCAGAAGCTGTGTCTAGTTCCCTGCTTATCCCCCAAACCCAGGGTAGTACATGGAACCTATTTTCTGAATGACTGGATGGATGAGTGGATGGGTAGATGGGTGGATGGATAAATGGATAAATGCATGGGTGCGTGGAGGGAGGAAAGGAGGAAAGAAAGGAGGAGGGGAGGGAGGGATAAATGGATGGATGACTGAGTAGAGGGACGGATGGATTGATAAAGGAGGCATTGTAAGAATGGGACAAACACAAGTGGAAGAGGAAAAACTCACCAGTGACACACAGGATGATGAGTACGGTGTCCAAAAGTCTGAGAAGAGCCCTTAAGGAAAAGTGGAATTTCCACAGCTAGGAAAAGTACAAGAAGCAGGAGACATAGATAAGGAAGGCTGCGTGGGTGGCAGATGTGCAGGGCAGCAGGGAGCCCTTGGCAGCCAGAGTAAAACACACACCAGAGGTTCTGGAGGGGACAAGCTGGGAAATGTCAGTCCCAGGTGTTTGTCACGTGGAGCCTGAGCACCCTATAAAGGAAATTAGAATTAAGCACCCACAAACCAATGGGAGGTACCCAATATTTTGTTTCAGCAGAGGCATATGTGCAAAAGGCATTGTGTTTTGAGGGTTAAATCATCGTCTTCTCTTCAAACATACATTAGAAGTGCTCCAGCTACAAATAATCCATGATCAGCTGTGGGCACCAGCGATTTACCAAACCTGCTACACCACCAGGTAGGAGGTGGAAACAAAGAATATAAACTCCCAAGGCCGAGGTGAGAAAATGAGGCCTGGGTCATGGAGTGCAGCTGACTGGTCCTAGAGGGGGACAAGGACAGGGAAAGGACCACTTGGGGCCCAAGGGCAGCATGAAGGCCTCAGATGGTGGCCTGAGTCCAGCTGCAGGGACACTTGGGGTGCTGGTAATTAGAGGGGGTAGCAAGAGGGGGATGGAAAAGATGGCAGCAAGGTGAGTCTCATAAGAGCTTCACCTGGGTGGCAGTTTGTCAAGCCCTGACCTCAAGCTTCTCCAAACCATAACCCAAACAAACAACAGGAGAAAAGTCACAGGCAGGACCCAAGGTGGGTCACACCATTTGGATAACAGAGCATCGGCCTGTCCAGTGGGAGCTGTCTCAGCTGACCTTGGCCATGTGTCTTATACCAGTAGGTTTTGTAACTGGCATTGGCTTTCTAGAACATCCTCCCATGCCCTTTGGGCTGTGCTGGCAACTGAAATCTTGCTGTTTGTCACTCACACTGTCCCCTCTCCTACAGCTGTCCATTCTCATTCCAATGTCACCAGGATTCTGTGTCTATTTTGGGGGACCGCTGCTCACCTCCTCCTATTCTGGGTAAGGAGGGACCCCCAAAGTCAGGTGGCCTTTCCAGAGTGGACATAGCCAAGGCCCCACCTACACGTCCCCTCCTGTGTGTAGGTCCCCTCCTGCTCTTGGAGACTACACTGCTTCACTGAGAGAACAGGTGCACAGCTGTTTGTCCCCCTGTAGCAAAGTGCGGCTGCCACAGGAGAGCAAGGCAGAGCAGCCCCCGCCACCACCACCAGCACTGGGCACAGTTTTCTGCCACCGTGACTTGCCGCTGACTTTTCTTCCAGCTCACTCTCCATCCTTTTCGCTCACTCTCCCCTTGCAAATGCAAATGCAAATGCACAGCCTCTCCGTGCATCAGCAAGACGAGGGGTGCAGACAGACAGCTTTATCTGCTGCTCCGACAGCCCAGTCTGCAACGCTGCTACCTCCACAGCGCCCACAGAAGAAAATGAGGAGGCAGCATTATTGCAGCAATTCTAATTACTGTATGCTAATTGGGCCACCTTCAGGCTTACAGGGACGGTGCCTTTTTTCTGAGACGGAATGACAGAAGCCCCTGCACTCGCCTTGCTCTACTTACTCCTCCACTGCTCTCAGAGCATCCTGTACTGGGCAGCAGGCGGCACATACACCCCAGGCAGGGAGGAGATACCTGCCGCCAGATCCAGGCAGAAGTTCTCCACCTGGGAGCCTGGATCTGGACTTTCAAAGGTCCCTGAACACTCCTCAGCACCCAGGACATGAAAATTTCCTTGTATGTATCTGGGGGTTCATGGCTTTTCAAAGAAACCAGATATCGTTTTTTCTTAATGATAAAATCACTGGCCTAAAGAGAAAAGCAGCTAATGTATCAAGAATTTCTTTAATTCCCTGTGAGCCCTGGGGAAAGACAATTTAACAGCCAAACAAACAAACAAAAAAGTGAAAGAGAAAATGTAGATTGAGATTAAGGTCAGAACAGAATCAATAGTGAGGAGTTATAAACAAGGTGCCAGGCCCTGTCTCTCTGGCCAGAGCAGAAATGATTTGCAGCTAAGTTCCAAGAGTGAATTTAGTTCAAGCCATTTGTCTCTTGCCATGCTTGTTAACCTTTGGGTTCAAATTCTAGCCATTTTTTTAAAAAATCATAAACTAAACCTTTAATTTCTTGCCTGGCCTACAGCAATGCCCTCCTAATTGGTCTACCTGTATCTACATTTTTAAAAATTTTATTTGATTGTTAGACATACGGAAAAGTTGAAAGAACTGTTCAGTGAACAACCATGAACTCACAACCTGTATCTGACAGTGAACTTCATACTACACCAGTTCTCCCACCTCTTTATCCGTTATGACCACTTTTTTGTTGCTGTTGTAGGTTTGGGGACCTGTTTCTCTCTTGCCTCCTTCTTATTTATGCCTCACACAAAAGATATTTTGGAAACACAAATCTGATCAAATTCCCCAACCCGCACCTCTCATGCATCCTAAGGTGTGAGCAGAAAAGCCTTCATTGGCTCAAGCTGGGACGACTCCCCACACAATGACATAGACGATTGGATTAAATTATGTGTAAAGTTACAACAGAAAGTGTCTGTGAAGAGTATTGGTTATGCTACATTAAATTGAAGTGCATAAAACTGGTTTAAAAAAAGTTAAATACACAATACACACTAATATTACATAAGGCACAGATAAAGAGTCTTTTCAATTAAAACTTCCACTGATTAAATGTTAAATGTTTTGGCTTTAATCAGAGTTCCCATGTTGCATTACAGACTAAATATGAAAATCCTTGCATGGCAGCAAGAATTCCAGATGTTTCAGATTTGACAAGGGAAAAAAAAAAACACCCCTCTCTTGCCATTGTTTTTAATATAAATTGAGTTGGGCTCATTCATCCCGCCACAGCGGCTCTGCATGAGGGCGAAACAAAATGTGTGACTCTGATGCTATTATCAAATTTAGACCATCATAGGCTTCAGCTCCAGAGGTTTCAGTGTGAGAGTCGTGCATTCACATCTTACAGACAATGCTTTGCCACTCTTATGCTGACATTCAGAATGTGATGCCATACAAGTTTCAATTGAAGATATATTAATAGATAAGAATATCTTGCAGTACTTTGTTGGCATATCATTTTATTATTATTGTTGTTGAAGGAACATGAAAAACATCTCTCCAACAGATTCCTTATACACTGCTGCAAACTGAGTCCTGCCTCCGTTCCCTAATTCGTCTGACTGGTGACTACCTGTCTGGCCAGTCGGATGTGGCTCCCCTCCTACGACAGGTGCACACAGAGGAGAGGTAGATTGTGCCCAATAGTCATAGAGAAAGTAGATGGAGGTGAATTTGGCTGGAATGACCAGGTATTCATTCTACCAGTAGCTCTGTGTCGTCAGTCAGTGCCTTGACTCATTGTGTGGGAGTCAATGTCTGGGACACCCATCAGTCCACTGTCCTCCCAGTCACCTGTGCAGACACACACCTGCTTCCAGGTGTTCCAGATAAAACAAAGCCTTGGAATGCTTGCTATAGGAGGCTTGTTGCCTCCCTGCTGGCATCTGCTCTTTCCTTCTTGGTGGTGGAACCCCAACATTAATTGGGTAGCCAGTCTTCTTATCCAAAGAACAAATTATGATTGGTCTAGGTGAATAAAAGTTATCCTATTCTGTTTTGCCAGTCATATGATTTCCAAGTTTGGTAGGGGAGGCTTCCAGGAAAGATTATCCTTTGTGTTAATAGGGGGCCCTTTGCTTTTCCACCTGCACCTTCATCCTGCCTTCGGCACTGTGAATGGGAAACTCATATGTGGAGCTGCAGCAGCTGTCTTAAGACCATAAAGGGATGGGACTAGGATTGCAAAGTAGTCCAGCTGAGAGTGGGAGATGGAAAACACGGAAAGGGTCACTGACTTTGCAGGTGTTGTCGATCAGCTGCACCAACCCTGGAGCTGTGCACCTTCTTGTTCTGTGAGAAAATTAAATCTCTTTGCAGCCTAATCTACTGCTAGGTTGTCTGTTACTTGCAGCCCAAAGCATTTCTAAATGAGGAAGATAATTGAGCTTAAACACATGATATACAAGTACTGTGCTAGCATTTGGCAATAGAGTCTTCTAGTGCTCACCTGAATCTGGTTCTCTTCCCCTTCTGGGCACATGAAGGAATCCTCTTCCCCATCCCATTGCAGTTTGGTGGTGTCACGTGACCCTACTGCTTAATGAATGTGTGTGCAAGGTACATGTGTCTCTGAACCTAAGCATTTAACTGCAGCCATGAGAGGTTCTTTTTCCCTGCAATGGAAACTAAGGATGCCTTGAATTCCAGTATCAGTCTGGATCCCAAGTGACTCTGGAACAGAACTCTTTGCCAATTGATATGGAACATGTAGTGTGAATTAGAAACCAAATTTTGTTGTATGAAGCCAGTGAGATTGGGAGGTTGTTGCTTTGGCATAACCTAAGCTGTACTGCATAATACATGTAGTTGTCAATTTTACTTCTAAGTAGTCAACTAATGAGATTTACATAAGAGTTTACTATAAAAAACAGGGGACCAGGTTGCAAGAGATATAATGATTAGGCAGCTCCGCAGTTATCACCCCTTTCTTCTTTGTCAACAGAATGAACTTTTCTTTGGGATAGCAATATTCTCAAACCCAGGGGCTGTCCAATCCTAGAGGCACCAAACCCGACAGGTTCGCTGTCTCGTTCCCTTCTGATAGAGGCTCACTTTGCCAGACTCTCTCTTGCAGGTCTTAGGCTAAAAAGCATATGGAAAATCTGCACATGAGGGCTGTGTATATTAATAGTTTCCTAGGACTCCCATAACAAAGCACCACAAATTGGAAGGCTTAAACAACAGAAATGCATTGTCTCACAGTTCTGGAGGTTCAAAGTTCAAAGTCAAGGTGGTAGCAGGATTGGTTCTTTCCGACATTTGTGAAGAAAGGGTCTGTCCCAGACCTCCCTGCTTGGCTTATGGATGGCTGTCTTCTGTGTGCCTTCAAATCTTCTTATCTGTATGTGCAGGAGTCTCTGTGTCCAAATTTCCTCCCTTTTATAAGGACGCCAGTCAAAGTGGATTGGGATCCACCCTAATGACCTTGCTTTAACTTGTTGACCTCTATAAAGACTCTATCTCCAAGAAAGGTGACATTCTGAGAAATGGAGGTAAGGATTATGACATACTTTTTTTGGCAGGGACACAATTCAAACACAATGTTTGTTTTGTCTTGTTTTGTTATTTTCTTGTGCCAACCGTTCTCTTCCTTTAAGCCTGGAACACTGATGTGAGGATGCATTGTAGAGAGCTAAGGCAGCTATCTTGCCACCATGAGCAGAGGCCAAAAATCACAGAGATGCCAAGAGAGTAACTTGTAACACTTAGAAACCATCTACCTTCAAGCTTCTTGTTAAGTGAACAATAATTGTTGTTATAGTGTAAGCCACTGTTAGATGAGTGTTTGTTTCTTGCAGCCAAGTTCATATGTGTTCAGCATATAAACTCATAAAGATTAAGAGCAGAAGTCCTAAAACAGAGAACCAGCCCTGCTTCCAGCTTTGTAGATAGTAACAAGTAAGTCTTTACTACAGAACACAGTTTCAATATTTGGTAAACAAAACTGATACTACCGGCCCTTCTGGATGTATAATGTAAAGAGAGAATTAAATGAAATAGTGTCCAGCTTTTTGAAATATTGAAAGCTCAATTAGTGTTATTCATTTATTTATTCATTAAACAGTTAAACATTGAGCCCTTGCTATTTGTTGGCACAGTACTAGATCTAGAGATGGTGTTCAGAAATAGACATATTCCCAGCCCTCTTAGAGCTTCTAGTCCAGTAAGAGAGATCAACATTAATCAAATAAATACACAAATGGTTGCCCAAGTTGCAAAGTGAAAAATTAAATTCAATCCAGGTATTTAAACACAAGTTGTTGGTGAAGTGCACTGAATATTATCTGTGGGTTTTCCATCAAATTCCATAGTTTAAGATTGTGAAGACTTAGTCTCAGAGTTTCTTCTTTTAAAGAAGAAAAGATGTTCTCATTATAATTAAGTGTTCATATAATTTATCAGGAATATAGGGCATTCTGGAGAGTTAAAGGGGACACTATTAATTATTCCAGGAAAAAGGGCATAAGGCAGAGATACCCCAAGATTTCAGGACATTTGTATGCCCTAGTGATGTTGGATGATTTATAGGAGTCTAAAGATGAGGCTATTCAGAACATGAAGATAAGAAGTCCCAAGTCAAAATTTCAACTCCACAGAATATTTCATTTTGAGGGGATAAGATAAACTTGGGAGTGATTTATTTTTGATGTGGTTGAGATTTGGAATTATACACTAAAAAAGAATTTATTTTTCATTTTCCCAGTATGTTAAATAGCAGTCAAAAGCCTACATTTCTGGTATCTTAGGAAGTTTACTGCAAGAAAAAGAAATGACTGGCATGGCCATAGTTTGATGTGCAATGATAGAGTACCATGAGACAGATTGATTCATGTTGTGTTAAGCTGGGAGGAAATGATCATCCCTGCTGTGGCTTGTAAAGGAAGTTTAAAAGCTGCTCTAGTATATTAAATGAGGCTAAAACCTTTGATCAATAATTTTTCTTCACCAAAAACAAAAAGGATGAAAATGATCAGAGATTGATTCTAAATACTTAATGCCCACTACAGCTGACAGAAAGACTTTGCAAGCAAATATTCTGAAAGTTGCCAGTGAACTGGTCTAAATTGTGAGAGGAATTTAAAAACATGTTCGATAGTATCATCTCCACATTTCCGAAACTGAGACCAGTCTGAATGTTGGTGAAGATTGTGTGCAAAGACACATTGTGGAACAGCTTTGTTTTTGCACGTGGGTTTGGGACATTCTGACAAAATGGCAACAAAAAGGATTTGAAAGATATACCGTGTCAAATTTACATGTCTTTTATTTACCTAAATATTCAATTATGTCTGATCCATCAGCATCTATAGTTGTGATTTAGAGGCCACGACAGCCACTCCCCAACTCACTCCCCCAAAACATCCCTTCTTCCCCATCAAAATAGCTGTAGATCCTGAAAAGCCCAAAGTTTTAACCTTGGGTTAAAGCCTGAGCACATTCTGGGACCGCTTCTTACAATGCAAGTAATCTAGGCAAGTTATTTAATTTCTCTAGATCTCAATTTCCACATGTAAAATGGGAGTTGTAACAGCTACCTTGATGAAATGACAAAACGGCATGGAATAGACTAAATGCAGATCCTGGCACTCAATAATCCTCAATAAATATGATGACTTTATCCTTAGTCTCCTGCCTCTCTCTCCACTTTCAAAAATTCAATTGACATCTGGAAGAGGTAAAACCTAAGCTTCATTTTTTTTTGCTTAATAAATGTTCTCTTGCTATATAACATAAGCGCATAAATCGTTCATTTTATGGATGAGTATTTTGAAAGAAAATGCACCCACTCAACCATCAAGCATATCAATAAATAAACATTCCTAGACCCCCAGAAACCTCCTACACAGGCTGCCTCCTCAAAGGCACCCAATATACAGACTTTTATCACCATAAAATCTGTTTTGCCCATTTTTGAACCTCATGCAGCCTCTACTCTTTTTTTGTCTTGCTTCTTTCATTCAACATTAGGTGTGTGCAATTAATGAATTTTATTGTATGTGACTATAGTTCATTTTCATTGGTTGGAGTATTTTATCACATCAACATATCATGACTGACCTGTTAATTCTTCTCCTGATGAACAGACAGGGTGTTTCCAATTTTGGCTATTTTGAAAAATGCTACTATGGACATTCTTGTCCTTTTGAGGTACAGAGTATACATTTCTCTTAGACATGTATTTGAGATTGGAATTGCTGGGCCATTGGGTTACTGTGTGTTCAGCTTTAATAGTTTTTATCCAAGAGTTTTCCAAAGGGGTTAAAAATTAACACTTTTACTGGGAATGTGTGAGAATTCTACTTCTTCCACTTCTCCATCATCACCAATATTGGCGTTGTTGGTTGCTAGTGTGTTGATTTGTTAAGAGTGTGTGTGTGTATACGCACATTATATATAAAAATTATTCATTATGTAAAAATATATGTAGTATATATATTTCTCCCATTCTGGTTGGTTAATGGAGGCAACTAATTTAGTTTCAATTTCCATTTTACTGATGGATAAGAAAGTTGAGCATTTTTTATATGTTTATTGGTTATTTGTATGCACTCTCTTGTGAGTGCCTCTTCAAGTCTTCTGCCCAGTTTTGAGGGGGGTTATCTTTTTTATTGATTTGCATGTGTTCTTTATATATTCTGGATAAGAGTCCTTTGTCAGTTACAGGTATTACAAAGTCTTCCCTCACTCTGTCACTTGCCTTTTCACTCACTCAATGATGTCTCTTCATAAAGAGAAGTTCCTAATTTTATATAGTTCATTGTATCAATATACGCATTACAGTTAGTACCTTTTGGCTTAAAAACATCTTTACCTACATCTACCTTGAAGGTATTCTCCTATTTTTCTTCTAAAAGCTTTATTATTTGCCTTTATCATTTAATTAAAATTCTGTTTGGAAGTTTTTTGGTTTGGTGTTAGGTGGTGTTAGATTACTTTTGTTTTTCCATGTAAATAAACAGTTGGCCCAGTCCCAAATAATAAAAAGATCTTCCTTTCTCCATGCCACTGTAGAGTCACCTTTTTTCATATATCAAATGACGACTTATGCGTAGGCATTTTTTTTCTAGTCTCTTTTTCCTTTCTTTGTTCTATTTGTTTTGCCTTGAACCAAAACCACATTGTGCTAATTACAGGAGCTTTATAATAGGTCTTCATACTTTATAATAGTGTTAGGTTTTTCCACCTTGTTCTTCAAGATCAACTTGGCCATTCTTGGCCCTTTGCATTTTAAATGTCTTTTATAGAAAGCTTTTCAAATTCCACAAAATAAGCCTTTGGATATTTTGATTGCGGTTGTATTGAAATCTAGATAATCTATTCTTGTAACTTTTTTCTATATTTGATTTTTATTTCCAAAAGGAAAAATTACCCTTAATTGCCATGTGTATTTGTTCTTTGATTCAGAAAGAATCAAATTGCTTTGTTAATTTTCCAAAGAGGAAATTTATCTAGCTATGTTTTTGTTATTGATGTCTAGACACTGGCAAATTCAAATCAGCAGGAAATGGGTGGCTTGTCTAGTTGTGTTTTCTTTCCCTTCAGGGTCTTGAGCCTTTGAGTCATGGCTTTCTTGGTTCTCTTCAATATCTTCAAACAGCTTCAGGGGTATTTGTTTGTTTGGGAATATTTTATCCATCTGTTATAGTTGTTCTTAGCAGGAGAGGTGATCTGATACAAGCTCCTTCATCACGGCAGAACGTGCAAGTTGAATGAGGCCTCATTTTAAGGCTAGATGTTCCACTGAGATTAACCAATAGAAAGCAGTGCCCATGGGAAAAGGAATGTACCATCTAGGATGTAACTTTGAGGTCCCCTTGAAGCAAAAAGCCTCCTCTCGTTTCTCTCTCCATCTCCAGGGCTTAGCATATTGTGTGCTCTCAATAAGTGTTTGCTAGATTTATGAATAAGGAAAAGAATAACGGCAGCCTGACATGCCACACCAAGAGGGCAGGAATGACTTGTTCCACAAGGTAAGTCTTTTCAACCTGGGAAAACACCAGCTGTCAACTGTCAGCTAACATTTGGGCAGAAAGGCACCTGCCATCAGGAATGAAAGATTTCATAAGGGTGACCCAACATGGGATAGGGACATGGCCTCATCAGCCTGAATTCAACATCTGAGCTCTTTCCAATAAAGAACAAATCTTGTTCTGACAAAGTGTTGCAATAGTCTACAATTCAGTTTCAGAGGAAAGGAGTCAGGCATTGTCCTTTTATTCTACAGCAAAGACTGAACACTGGAAACAACCTAAATAGCCTACAACAGAGTATGAGATACAGCCAGACAATAAATTATTATTCACTTACTTTAAATAATAATGGGCAATAATATTTAATGACATGAAAATCCACAATACACTGCTAAGTGAAATAAGCCAGTTATAAATAACTAAAGTATGATGGTATTTTTTAAAAGGCTATATAGGCATAGAAAAAGGCTCTGAATAGATATCAAAATTTAATGTGGTTATCTTTAGATCATGAGATTATAACTAATGAAAGTTTTCTTCTTTGGCTTATCCACAATGTGTAAATTTTTTATAAAAATATTTCTTTTTATAAATAGTAATTTTTAAAATTGTCTCTTAAAGGTGCTACTCTGGGCACCTTTTGCTGGAAAGAAAATGTCCATTTTTGCATCTCTCCAGAGATAATTCCTCTGCCTGTTGCTTTAGAATAGGACGGGGAGTGTAGGGTGGCCTGGAGTTGAGAGTTTTATGAGCACTGATTAATGATAGATGAAGCCGCCCTTTGCTGGCCACATTTCGCTGTAACGGGAGAGGAAGTGTGAGAAATGAGCGGGGAACCAGCCAGAGAACCTGCCCTGCTGAGCCCAGCCTGGAGGAAGGAACAGGCTCTCTGCTCTCAGAGAACAGGAAAAGACGACCCCTCTGTTGTGACTCAGGCTGCTGATTACCTGCAGATGCCATTAGCAGTTACCTGATCCATAAACAGGACAGTAAGTAGGGCCCAGCATATGGACTGCTGCAGTTTGCTCCCTGTCACAATTGCTCAATGGGCTACCCTGAGGAAATGGTTTCCCACCCTCCCCCACCAAGCCACCCCACCCACTGCAGACATGTTCATTATTATTATTGTGAACACAGGGCCTTATGACATTGCATCAAACATTTCACTCTGCACAAGCTGTCTTCCGAGAAGATCTACTCTGTAACCACTGAGAAATAACCCTCCTGAGAGGCTGTGGGGCAGTTTCTAAAGATCTCTATTAGGGAGCCTAGAGTGTCCCATGTCTTACCAACACTCACCTTCTCCAGATGGCCCCTGCTAAAAGTCTTCCCCTGTCAAGTTGCCACCATCCCTTGAGCAGCCAGCCTTATGTCCACACCAACTGGGTCGAATTCTGATTCTGCTTCTTGCTAGCTGTGTGATCTTGGGAAAAGTCAATTAATGTCTTTGAATTTCCACTTTGCCATCTGTAAAATATTCATGGTAATAGCTAACACTCATAGTTAACTTTGTCACGCATTTATTTGCTTAACCCTCACCCAGCCCCATGGAGTGGCAGAGAGTTTGTTCCACATGTTATTGATGAGAAACCTGAAGCACAGACAGTTATGGAATCTCCCCAACCTGTACCTATCTATGAATTGAGGCACTGTGTGCTCAGAATGGGATGATCTTTGCTAAGCTCCTCTCTTAACACTATGCTAAACTGCCTTTTGTAATAAAAATAATGCTTAGCTTGAACCATCGTTGTGAAGATTAAATAATATTTGAGAAAGTATCTGACAGAAACTTTGCAGAAAACAATTGCTCAATAAATAATGCTTGTCAATTCATGTGTTAGTTAATGCAAATGTAGTCACCTATGCAACAAGACAAAAATATTCTAGAAACATCCGGACATCACCTCCGAATCTAATTGTGGAGGCAAGGTCTCACTTCACGGCAGCACCTTCATAATTGCCTTATTTCCTGGGGATTCCTTGTCAAAGCACCAATTCTTAGACCAGCAATTCTCAAAGCACCGTGTTCAGTCTCACCAAGCAATTGTTTTTTTATTATTATACTGGTTGTGGTTGGGAAAGAAACAAAGCAGATTTTTAACTTATTTTTTGTAGCCCTCAAATAAGGGCTAAAGACCAGGACAGCTCCAATCTCCCAAGGATGCATCTGCTGGCTGGTGTTTGTCTTTGCTGGGGATGCCAGGATGCCCCCCAAGTGGTCTTTGTGATGACCCACAGCCTTCTTCCTCCCCAGCCTTCCTCACACACAGAGCTGGGGAGAAGCAAACACGAGGAGGACCAGAAATGCAGCAAGGGGTCCCTGGCAGGTGAAGCTTACAAGAAGAGCATGCCCAGAACTGTCACTGGCTAGAGTGTGGCACTTGGAGGAATGCTCCTACCATTTGTCCCCTAATGAATCCAGGGAGTGCATGGAGAAGGGCAATGTTTAACAGACTAAAATGATGAAGATCAATTTGAAGCCAACCTGAAGCTAACCCAAAGCCAATGCTTTTTTCCATTGCATTAGTTGTATTGTGTTGTTGTATTAATCTGAATCATTTATGTTGCCATTAACAGGTGGCCAAATAAATCCCACTGCCAATTTCTGCAGTCCTGTTCAAATAGATGCAGTTCAGTGGCTTAAAGTATTAATTAGATTCCAATCTCTACATGTCTCTCTTAAAGAACCCTGAAGAATTGCTAAGATATAACTAACCATAAGACTTTTTTTAAAAAAGAAAACCTTTCTTCTCATCTCCAATTCCCTCATGCCTTTCAACTATTCAAGAACTTCACCCTGGCAAACCACTCTGGGAAAATAACAGCAAAGTTTTTCCAAAGTGCAGGGAGAGTGGCATTTGTGCTTGTCTCTCACCCTTGTCTACCACCCATCGTCTTTATTCCCTGCCCCTCCTACATGTCCTCAGCACCAAAAATGCCTTTGGGGACATCCATTCCCAGGTACCATCCATGCCAGGTGCTATAATCTGAAATGTTTGTGTTCCCCCCACAAAAGAAAATCCATATGTTGAAATCCTATCACCCCAGGTGATGGTATTAGGAGGTGGGATTTGGATGGTGATTACAGCATGACAGCAGTGCCCTCATGAATGGGATCCATGCTCTTATAAAAAAGATACAGAGACACTTCCCTCCCTCTTCTGCCATGCAAGGACGCGGCAAAATGACAGCCATATGAGGAATCTGCCCTCAGCAGACACCAAATCTGCAGTACCTTGATCTTTGACTTCCAGCTTCCAGATCTGTAAGAATTGAATTTCTGTTGTTTATAATCTCCCTAGTTTATGATATTTTGTGATAGCAGCCTGAATGAACTAAGACACCAGGCTGGAGTCCCGTGAACCCAAGGAGAACAGAGACAAAAACATCTCCAGGACAGCTGGGGTCCAAGGATGCCTTGTGTCCTCTGGAGCCACTTTGTTCCCCACAGAAGAGGAGGTGTACACAGTTTCCCCAAGCACTATCCTGCTTTCCCTTGCTCGTGTGTGTGTGTGTGTGTGTGTGTGTGTGTGTGTGTGTGTGTGTGTGTATGTGTGTGAATTCTCATGGAAAATTTCCAGAGAGTAAAATTCTCCATTTTATTACTGATGTAAACCAATTCAAAGTAAGACTATATTGGTTCATGTGTTCAAACCACACAGACAGGCCAGGGTGATGTTGCACAGAAATGGGCCAGTTCCAATGCCCAAAGAGCATCAGAAATCTCTCTCTCTCTCTCTCTCTCCCCCACCCCATTCACTTCTCTTTATCTCTCTCACTCTCGCTCTCTTTCTCTTTCTCTCTTTCTTTCTCTCTCCATCTCTCTTCCCTCTTCCCTAACCTCTTTCTTTATCCTTCCTCATTCCTCTCTTCCCACATCTCCTTGCTACCTACATATGGCCCCAGTAACTCTGCAACATGTCATTGCAGCTTTGTGTCCCAAGAAAATGGGAGCTTCATGTCCCAGGGTATCTTTCCTTCCCCCAAAGAAGATTTGCATTGGCCTGATCTGAATCATGTGCCCTCTGCCTGGACTAATGATTGTGACTACAAGAATAAAATACTAGGCTTGACCCAATGTGGGTTCCATACTCACCTCCACCACAAGAAGAGATAGTGTTTGTGATTAGGTCCCCCTCCACCTCCCACTAAAACCACAAGTGGCGTCCAGTTGACCAAACAAAAGCACTCACGACCATAATTAATGCTGAAGCTATTACTTTTCAATCCTAGGCTCAATTACTAGGTTCAGGTTAATAGGGAAAGGTACAAATTCCTAACATATCTGAAAAGATCTGGAAAGGTCACTTGGATCCTGCCATTTCCCTACTCAAAAATTTTCAGTGGGATCTCCATGGCCTATCTGAAAAAATAAAAAAGAAACAATTAATCTACTTTGCTGGAATTCAAGCCACCCTCTATAATTTGAAATCTACCCTCCCGTCTTCTTGCTTGAAACTTACATTCCAAATAAACTGGCTGATACTCTGTTCTATAAATATTCTTTGTATTTTCTCATCTCTGAGCTTGTCCTCATGTTTTCCACTGCCTAGAATAGCTGTTCTTTGTCCCCTATGTTCATCTCCTACCTGTCAGTGCCTCCCTTCCCTAACCAGAAGGGTGGAGCAGCAATTTACCCAAAGCTCTCTTAATGTGATAGTGAATCCCCTCTTGCACAGAGCAGCCTGGATTTCAGTTCGTTTCCACTCCTCTCCTCCACTCTGCTGGTGACATTCTAATACATCTGACAGCTTGGCTGATGTGGAGTTAAGAGTAACTGTCCTTCAATACACACCTACAATGCCACGATGCCAGTCCTCAATGCACACTGCCCTGACTGCATTGGCCAATAACCCCTCTTGCTCTTCCGAAGTCCCAAAACACCACTTTACGCCATGTGCTGATTTGATGATTAAAACACAGATGATGCATTCGAAGTATCCATACAAGACTGCTTTTGTTTTTACTAGTCATCAATGATAATCACCATGACTGTAATTGTGGCCAGATCTTAATTCCCCTGGTAAGCTGGACAAATACTGGTGGAATAACAAACGGTTGGATGAATAGGTGAAAATAGTAGTGAAAATAGTGAATATGCTGTTCTCATAATGGAACTTTTAGAATGGATCTCTATGTTTCATTATTTTTAAATTTGACATATTTTTAAAATGCAAATCCTCAACCACTCAAGGGGATGACTGCCAGACACCTTTACCAATCCCTCAATTTCCAATGTCACTCAACTTACCAATGGCATATTATTTGTTCCACAAAAAGTAAAATCACAAATGTCAAAGTCCTCAACTGCCAAAGGTCTACTGTAACTATCATGTGTCTGTCACAATGCCATGGACCCTAATACGTGTTCAAAACATGTTATTAAATTAACCAACTATCCCCTTCACAAAGTTTTACAAAGGGGACAATTAACTGTATTAACTGCTGATATCTTGAGAGTAAAATATATATCTATATATATAATATTATATATAAATATGGAAGTAAAATATGTGTGGTCCAACATGTTAGAAATCATTTGTAGTCTCTGATATATATTATATATATATATATATATATACATATATATATATATATGAGTGAATGAATGATTTCTAACATGCTGGGGTTTATTCAAAAACCTTCGATTGTACTTGAGCTGAAGATGTGATCCTCTTTTGCTTGCATTCAAAACTTCACCCAAGAATGGATTTAAAAGGTAATGAAGCGTTGTCGAGTACATGTTGAAGAGTTTTAGCTACACAAGAAAGCATGAACTATTTATTCAAGTGTCCGTATTTCCATTTCTGAGCAGATGAGAATTAATTTTTGGCCTCCTCAGATCATGACCAGAGGTCTTTAGCTAAGAGTTTCGGAGCACACTAGCACCGACGAGACATGCTGCATTAAACACAGACAACCAGCCAGGGAACTTGCTAAGTCGAGATGAATTCGTGCAAGTGGCCAGCACTACCTTTTTTACAAACTCCTTTCCTGATAACAGGGGAGAGTAGACGCAGACTTGAAAATTTTGGCAATAAAATTAACTTTAACATAGGGGTCACTTTTTTTTCCACTGAACATCGAAAGAGGGAAGAGAGAGCAACCCAAAGTAACTTAGAGCTTCTCCTAACAGGAAACGCATGGACAGATGTTGGCTGGCACAGCAACACGCTCTACCTCTGCCCCACTAAAACGCCATCACACCCACAGATGGCTGCCGTGCTGGCTGGCATCAGCGGCAGCCATGCTGTCACCAACCACGCACACTGAGTGAGTCAGGGTGACAATGCCCCATGGGATAAGGAAGTGATGACGCAGCCAGTAAGCAAGAATGCCCATCTGACATTCATTCCTAACGTCCTGGGAGAACAACAAGCTCCCATCACCATCTCCTTTCCTGCGTCCCAGTCATTCTGATTCAGAAACAGATGCAAATAAACACAGCCTGGGGGTGGGGGGTTGGGGGGAGAGGCTTGGGGGCAGGCTGGGCGTACTATTTGTCATTGGAGTTCCTGTTATTACTGGAGAAGAAGAGGCGGTGAGTGGATTTAGAGCTAGGCTCAAGTTCTCCATTGCCATCTTGTGCATAAATGTCTTAATCCCTTATGCCTTAATCTCCTTATCTATGCAATGGGGATAATGATCCCCATATTACAGATTATGTAAAGATTAAATGTTCTAGCTGGAAAGTAAAAAACTCTGGCAAATGGCCTCTTCTGCGTGGAAAACAGCAGGCAACTGCCACCTTCTTAGCCAGTAGAATTCAAGGGGTTCTCAGTCGCCCTGGCTTCCCCCACCAGCTTCCTACACTAGCTTTGCCGAGCCCCCAGGCTGGAAGCTTTGCTCCTGCGGGGCTCATTCTTACCAAAAATCTGAGGTAGTGGGCGACCAAAAATGTGTCACTTCTCCATTGGAAATTCAGATGAAGAGTTTGGTTCCTGTGAGCTCACAGATCTGCAAGAGATGGGCTTGGAAGCTTTATAACACAAATTCCTTAATCTTTCTTTATTTTGGCATATTCTTGTATTCAAAACAAGTGCCACAGGAAAATCTAGCATTCCCCTTTTCCCTGGGATTTTAGCTGTTAGGGGGTTCTTTCAGCTTCTCCTTCGATTGCTACACAAACACACACACACACACACTTCTATGCAAATACACAAAATGTAAAGTAGATTAGAAAAAAAAACTCACCTGACAATGCAACATGGAACTGAAAGCAAAGATGCAGGAAACAGCTCAGAACAGCTAACAGGGGCAGGCACACCCCTCCCTTCCCACCCTGGGAAAGCAAGACTAAAACTTAAATTCTGTAACTCCCCTGTTAGTTATTTTCAAGGAATTCTGCTTTTGCTGACATTCCCAGGTCCCCTGCTGTGCCCTCCTACCCTGTTATCCATTCCCACCATGCCTGGAGCATCTTGAATATAGGGCCAATAGGACCTTCTAAAAAGTTAGGGAATCCTCACCACAAAGTTATCAAAAAATTAGTTTTCCTAACAGAAACCATGTAGGTCAGCCAATGGCACGGGGAAGCTAGATTTCTCGAGCAGTCAGAACCCCAAACTATAGTTGCCCTGACTTCACTAGAGCGACCGAAGGCATCCACGGACCCCAGCTCTCCTCTCCCTCCAGTCCTGTGTGTGGGTCTCACCTCAGTCCTGCTACAGGCAGATTTCTCATCCCAGGACACCCTCAGGAGGTATGCTCATCCCCACAGCCTTAACTGTAAGAAAAGGGGAAGTGTTCATTTGTATGACAACTGTTTTTCTTCTCTCTCCCACCTGCCGTTGTGTGCGTGTCCCAGGAGAGGGGCTGAGACAGCCATTCTCCCTCGTCAACTGCTGTTTCAGTTGTTTGGGTAGAGCTTGGCTTCTAGATTCTCCAAGGCCCTTCTCCCCTTCAGTCTTCAGATGAGACACCTGCTGTCCCAATGGCATTTCCTGCTGGGGACGGGCAGGCCCAGGGTGGACTCCCAACATCATGGCCCCGCTCGAAACAGCTCCTCGCTAAGCACACAAGTGCACAATTCTGAGCATTTATCCCCAAATGCTTCATTTTCTCCCTACAACCGTCACCCATCCATTTTTTCCACTGAAAGAGAAACAATTAGGTTAAGAGCAAGAGTACACCATTTATAAGAGTCTTTCCTTTTGTATTTCTTGTTCCTTCTACTTAAGACATCGTTACCCATGATTTGTGCATTGACACCCTCTGGATACAGGAAAGCTCTGGATGTAGGAATGAAACAGACACTTTGATGGATGTCTTCTTATTTTCCTGTCATTCACTTAATAACATAGCTTATTCCAAACCATAATAGCAAGCAGTTTTTAGATTGCATCTTGCAGGGGAGAAAATATGTTAGAAATGGTCTTGCTTTGCATAATCTTTTCTTTTGCATCATTTAGGAGGAAAGGTGCTCACTGACACACCTGGGGACCTAGAAGAAGGCTGTCCTTGCTTAGAATGTGGGGGTGGGGACACTCATTTGATTAGGGTTCATTTGTTTGAAATGCAAATATGGCCACATCCTATGAAATACATTGACCCTGCAAACTCCATCCAGGTGCAACATTTTGTACTCGCCTCAAGGATACCTGATGTTTTCCTTATTGACATCCCTTCCACTGTGAAGTAGCCTACATTCCTGAAAACTGCCAAGAAGCATGGTGAAATGTCAGAGGTCTGGTTTTCTGGTTTTCCATCTCACCCCTTTCATTCACTGTGCCATTGTGCCACCAGGTACGCATTGTACCAGGTGCATTGTGCCAGGTATGTTAAGGTGAACTGGGGCCCAGTCTCTGCATGCAAATAGCGTACATGTCATGAGAAAGATGGATATTCAGAGTCAACAATCAATGAGGAGATAGGATCACACAGCAACAGGAACACAAGGGCAGAGGCATGAACCCTCAGCCGTGCACTGCAGGAAGAATAGGAGTTTCTGGACCAACACGGCAGGCAAAAGGGCAGTGCAAGCAGAAGGAAGACTGTGTGCAGTGGGGCACACCATACCAGAGGTGGCTGTGTCCAGAGGAGATGCAAGAGGCAACGGAAATAACAGAAGAAAAGAAATAATAGTTTAAAGAAAGGGAAAGAGACTTTTATTCTGAAAACAGTACATTTAGTAAGCATTTATTGAGCACCTACTATGAGCACCTAAGCTATATGCAAACATATTACTGTTGACACAACTTCCCTGAATGATCAAAGACTGATTTTAAAGACAGGCATGGACTTCAAATAGCAAACCCCAGATCAGAAATGAGCGATGATCTCATCTCACATTGCAAGACACAGTAACAGGTCATAGGTCGAGGCTGTGTGGCACGGTTCCAGGCCCATAGGTCCCAACTCCCGTGTCCCTAGTTACTAGTCCTGTGACTTTGCACAAGTTACTCAACCTCTGTACACCTCATTTCCCCTGTCTATAATTTGAAGATAATAATGACACTTTATTGGATTATTATAAGTATTAAATAAACTGATTTAGTAAGTACCTACAAAAGGCCCTATAGGAAAGCACTATATATTTTGCGTATATATTAGTTTGTTTACTAAATAAAATGTTTTATTAGAAAGCTTAGTGAGTAGTAGTCCCTGCCATCAAGAGCTTAGAATAGAGTTACACCCCAATTCTAAAGGAGAATAGTTTTTCATGGGCTTTAGCAAGAAAAACTGAGCTGTCCCTCCAAATAAATAAGCTTACTCCAACTCCGAAAATACAGATGCTATTGAAAACTGCTAATTCAGAGAACCTAGTACAAATTGATGCTCTTTAGACTAATCTTCACAGGAAAAAGTAGCAATTCTGAGACTTGGCTTTGGGTAGCAAAGGAAGGAAGAGGAAAAGGAGTTAAACTTCGCCCATGGTCATGGACTATTTTCTGAGCAGAGATGAAAACAATTTTAAATGGCTCCGATTCCCTCTCCTCATTCTGTTCTCCCTCCTAATTCACCAAGAATTGATGACAAACTGTGCAGACTTTTAGTTTAAAATAAAAATTTTAAAGCAGAGTAAAAATTAAACAATTGCTATTTGGAGTTGCTATTATTCGCTTGTTGGAATGTTAAGTAATTTTTAGAAATTAAAAATTTCCTTCTTCTCTGACCTCTTGGGCTAGACACGAGCAAGGATGGAAAAAAAAAAAAAAAGGCCTGAAGAATTCCTAATACTTGCTCTCATAAAACCCCTGAATATTTGCTGGTATTATATCTTCTGTTTGCCAGTGCAAAGGCTATATTGGAGACATTGAATGATTGTGCTAAAACAGGCAAGAGAGGGAACAGGATATTAATTTCCTTGAACAGACATGGTTGATCAACACCTTGAAACGAGGTTCCAGGACATGTGAAAGGGCCCTGCTGTCACTGGAAACACTGCGTGCAGCCTCAACCATCGCTGTTCCCAGGGGTTTTAGGAAGATGGTGCTGGGCTATTCCTGGCTCCAAGTCAGGTTGCCTGACATATGGGGAAAGAACATTCCAGAGGGTTCACCTTTATCCCACTGATTTTGGATGGGCAGAGCTGTCATTTTCTTTATGTGCCATCAAAATTAGGAACAGGTGGGAATAATGATGCTGGGGATAGAAAGACACATTCCAATCACTGCTTCCTTCCCAGGTAGGGTCCTGTTTTTAAAAAAGCAGGTTGAGAGGGAGGGACCAGTTTTCAGTTTAGCGGCCAAACACTCAAATAAGTAGAATCTGGACATATAACCTCACAGTTATCTGTTTTAGCTGGTTATAATAGGAGGAAATTATATGCACTCTTTAACCCAAATTAAGAGGTTACTCAGAGTTAGAGCATGTAAGCTGGGAATGGCTTTGAACCTCAGCCTTCATGCAAATTAGAGATTCTTACCTCGCTCTTGCCAGGAGTCGTGTTTATACATCTCCTGCCTCCTGCGAGCCCAGAGTTATGCCCTTGTGCAGCCCCTGCGGTCACACGCTCTGCAAAGCCACCCTTTCAAAGGGCGATCCCTTACAAAACACAGAGGGACACAGACCTGGACTAAAGGATACTGTTAAATATGATTTTGACTTAGTGGCTCTGATTTTATCTTCTGTACTGTGCAAAGAAAAAAAAGACGGTGCGGTTTTATCAGCAGCTACACGGGTAAGCATATTGTGCACTTCAATTAGATTCCCTTTATCTAGCCCTCCCTCCGCCTTAAGTGAAACGCTGCCTCGTGTCTCTCCCATCCCCAGGCAGCCCGCGCAGCCCATGTTGAGGGTTCCAATATGCTTTATTAAACAGAAAATTAATATAATGCTATTGTGTCAGCTGGCAGCTTCTTGAGAGTTAAAGACCTTGCAGTTTTTTATTATCAGAACTGAATTCTGGCTTCTGGGAACTGGCAACCTGGAGACTTTGTTATCCAAGCTCTCCCTGGGGGCAAATTGTCTAAGCCCCAACGTGAAGCTTTGGTTGCGACCACATGATGCCAGAACAACAAGTGATTATATGAATTGAGCCAAACACCTGGCCATTTCCTGGGCAAAAATAAAAGCGGCCTTTGTATGGCGTGTAAACTGATGGGATTTGGGGGATTTGTGGAGTTTCCATTTATTTACTCAATAAATGTTTAATGAGACCCTACTGTGCCAGGCACCGTAGGTCCCAGGGAGAGGGGGATGAGCTGCACTCTGGCCTTCAAGAAGCTCGCTGTCTAATGGGGGAAAACGTATAACACATGAATTATAACACCGTATGTGGCAGATGCTGTTATTGTTATCACTTATCCAATATTCAATTCCCTCCTCTTTTTTTTTTTTTTTTTTTTTGCTAACAGATGCCAATAGTGATGTAACCAGCTCTATCCTCACTTTATAAGTTTCCTTTGCACTAGGTATAGACCAGTGACATAATTCTGGGCAATAAAACATATGTAAAAGTATACTGGGGGATCCTAGGATAGCTTTTGAAAGAGGGGTAGGTATGGCCAATGCTGGCCTACCTTGTACATTTTGCATTGAACACGGATGCGATGCCTAGTGCGGGGACAGCTATTTTGCAACCATGAGGTGACAAGCATGGGAACGAGAGCTAACATGAAACGAATGGCAAAGCATAAGGACAGAAAAGGCCTGGATTCTTGATGACAGCACTGAGAAGCTGGGTCAACGCCAATTACCACCAAAACCTGAATGTTTTGTTAAGGAAGAGAAAAGAAACAATTTTTTTATTTAAGCCATTCCTCATCCAATTTTCCATTACTTGTGTAGCCATATATATAAACTCAACAGACACTGTCTTAAGAGCTAAGTATGCATATAAATTACAGAGGAAGGTGTGGGTAACTATTCTTGGGTTGGGAAAGGTCAAAGAAGGTCATTGAGAGGATAAGCCTCTTTTATGGAATGAGGACGTTTAGATCAAGTTTCAGTGGAAGCACAGGAGTCCTCTAGGGGGTTAATAAGGAGAAAGGCATCCTAGCCTGAGGAACCAGCATGTGCAAAGGGTTGGTGGCAGGAAATTGCAAGGCGCGTTGGGAGATCACAGTGGCTCGATGTGAAGGAAGTATGAGCTGGAAAAGGAGAAGGTGTGGACATGGTAGGCTTGAGGATGGGAGAAGGAACAGCTGCTTGGGAGCAGTTTTGAAAGTCACATTAGGAAAACCAACAGAAGGCTTTAAGTAGGTGAACGATATAACCAGTTAGAAAGCCAACTAGGGAAAGGAGAGAGGTGTTAGGAAGGTGATCCTAAGAAGATCAGTATGAATATAATTTTATGATTATCCACAACTATTTAACCCAGGAGCTAAGGAACAGTTTTTATAGTATACGGGAGAGAAACGTTTGTATTTCAAGCCCTGTGCGTATGCTATTTTATTTAATCTTTCTACAACCTACTAGGTTAGGTGTTACGTCTCCATTTTAGGAAGGGGAGAAAGTTCTGCAAGCTAAAACAGTTGCCCCAATTCTCCTAGTTACAGATGCAAGGCTGGTGCCCAAGACCATGTCCATCCAGTACACCACACTGACTGGCACCCCCACTCCTATGTGAAAATGTACTATCTGCCTCCAACTGGATGGGATTCCGGGGGCCTTTGCAACTTTGGGTGCTAACCCACAGGTCCCAAAGCAGGAAATTTCTCTCCCGAACCCCTAGGGGAAGGACCCAGGTCGACTGCTCATGCCAGTACGGTATAGACACACATACACCCTGACAAAATTAGATCTGCTGGGAAATCCCTTCTCTAGGAATCCCTTCGGTCTGTGGGAACCTGAACTTTTATCTTCAGCCATCCCAAAATAGACCACCTTGCAACATTTTGTAAATGGCACTACTTATAATAAACATTTCTTGAATAGTGCTCCCCAATTGCCAGGCAGTGTTTTAAGTAAGTGCCCGATATGCATTAGCTCATTTAATCAACGACAATATCACATGGGAAAAGGGGGGATTTGTATGTTTCAGGTGAAACCGTGTCAGGCTGCCAATGTGGAACAGCACCTGTGGGGGGAGGGGGAGGGAGCCTGCAGCCACCTGCTTCCTGCTATTTAAAACCTCTATAACAGGGGGCTGGAAATGCGTGTTTCTTAAGGGCAGAGTCCCTGGAGAGACTGAGACTGGCAGGAAAGGAAGCAAGTAGAAATGGAAAACACCAAACATTTATCAGATCATATTATATCCCCGAGACGGAGCGGGGTCCTTTGAAAGCCTATACAAAATTGATTGCACATTAACAACCCCTGAGCTAATGCCATCAAGAGGGTTGTTTAATAGCGTTACCCAGGAAGAATCATGGCAGTTTTGTTTCTGCCCAGCGAGGAAATCCATTTTCACTTAGGACGTCAACCAGGAAGTTCTACAGCCAGCCAAACAGGAAAAAAGCACAAATCCCACAGTTCATCTGGGCAGAGCACAGGCGATAATTCTGATGGTGAGCATTTATGGAAAATGCCCTACACGCCAGGCATGGTCCTAAGCACTGTGTATTCATCATGTCATTTGATTTGATCTTTACAATGGGAAAAATGCTATCTCCATTTACAGATGGGGAGAGGTACATATAGAAGATTTGAGTAACTTGACCAAGTTTCTCCATCAGCTAAGCCAGGGCGCTACAAAATACAAGCTACAAAGTGGCTCAATCAATCAGAAGGAAGGAAAAGCTAATAAACTAAAAGGTCCGTTCCGGCAGTGGTTGATAGGGGTTATATTCGAAACACTGAACAACCAGCATGCCGCCAGCACTGGGCAGTCAGGCTGGGTGCTAGCTGTGGGCACCCACCGTGGTGGGTGTGTGTTTATCAGCAGAACATCTGTCCTGGTAGGAGCAGGCGGGCAGCATTCTGCCAAGTGTTAATGTTCTGGAGGGAAGCCAAGTCTCCTGACAACAGCACAAGAAAGATCTAGTTCATGAAACAAACTGCGAACAAGAGCTTCAGTGAAGACTGAGCATCTCTCCCTGGCTTTATTTTATTTCCTGGTGCTCATTAATTCATTCAATCAGCAAGCATTTAGTAAGTACCCCCTGCATGCCAGGTGATGCTGTAAGTGCCTATAATGCAACCATGAACACAAACAGACAAAAATCCCTGCCCTCGTGGAGTTTGCATTCTAGCATAGACAGGAAGGTGTTAACAAGAAGAGTAATAAGTAGGTAGACTGTTTTGAAAGGGGATACGCATTACACAAAATAGGATAGGGACAGGTGGATTGGGAATAGGGGTCACTGATGAAAAGGTGACATTTGATCAAGACCTTATAAGTCAAGGGTTAGCCATATGGTTCCCTAGAAGAGCATCCATTCCAGGTGTTGGAAATGGCCAACTCGGTGTCTGCGGTGTTCAAGAGATAATTGAGGAAGAGAGGAGGAGTCAGCAAAGCCAGTGAGATAGGAATAAAAGGCACAAAGTGTGGAATCCTGGAATCATCAGGATTAGGTTCAAGTTGCAGCTCTTCTACATTCTGAGCAAGTTCTTAACCTTCTGCAACTTGCTGTTCTTATTGGTCAAATGGGACGAATAATGGTGGCTGCGTCACAAGTTCTCCTGAGGACTGAATGTACCAATAAGTGTAAAGTGCTTAAAACCTGTGTGCTGGCGTAAAGTATGCCCTTAGGGGGTCAGCTATATGGCACTCCCCTTCCAGTAGCACCTGACACCATGGTCACCTGTCTCTCCCATTCCCTGAGGGGTAGAGGCTGCATCTCATTAACCCTAAATCCCCACACCCCTGATCAGGACCTGGCACAAGGTAAGCCCTTGGGAGGGGAGTCGATGATTAGGGAATCCAGGTAGAATTGCAACTCCAAGCCTTACTGATGCAAATCATTGGCTGTCCCCTTGAGCGCTATAAACCCTCTTGTCCAGTGTCCATAAAGCAAGAGAACCCAGAGGAACCTGTAGCCTAGAAGATGCCATCCCTCCCTCTGGGTCTGCATGACATGCCTCCCGACAGCGTCACATCACTGCCCAGAGACGGCTGTGCAGAGCTGGAATTCAGCTCATGCCTCATTCATAGGGCTTCTCTATTTCGAGTGACAAAAAAAAAAGTCACTTTTTTTTTCCCTGGAAGCCTAAATCTGTGCTTTTCACGTATCTCTGTCCTCAGATGGCCTAGGGACAACTGGGCTTGTGTATTAGATGGAGACTAAAGCAGGAGAAGGAACAAAGTGAAGTCTATACTCGCTGGGGGCTCCCCCACCCCCGCTAAGAGTGAGATGGTTTCTGCACAGCCTCCCAGGTGCGAGGCTTGGGCAGGAGGCAACTCCGGAGCAGCCGTTAGTGCCGGAGCCTCTCCAGCAGCCAATTTTAGTCCAACTCCTTGATTTAATTACACTCCCGCGTACAATAGGAAGCCTGCGTTCTCCTATACACGATGAATATTAAACTGATAGACCTGTAATTTCCTCCATCAGACGAGCTCCCATTTTTGCATATTGATGCCACATTTAGTTTGTTATTTTCTAATTTTCCATCCTTCTGCTCCCATGCTCAGCACCTTCTCCCATAATAATTTCCAGCACCTTCTCCCCATGATAATTTCCATCAGCGAGCCCAGACACATGGCCTTCCTCTCCCCTCCTCCGACTCCACCCAGATGCTGAGCAGAAACACCAGGGCGACCTGAGTCTCCTGTGGGCTTGTTTTGACCACAGCGGTGTAAGAGTTCTGGGATCTGCGCTCGAACTGGAGGACACAGCTATAAAGGTCAAGGATGGAGAGACTCTAAGGAGTGGAGCTGCAGGTGGGGTTCTCAGGGCAACAGGAGGAGAATGGACACACCCTCGCAGACCTCACAGCCAGCCTTCCCCCAACTGTCCTCCTGCCAAAAGATGGTCGGAGTCCTTAGATGTTTGATGGACAGCAATATCTCAGCAGGAACTGAGTAGGAATTGTAGTCAGGAACAGGTAGGAGTGTCTAGTAAAACTTTGCCCGGCTCTCCTATGCCTTTCCCTGGCAACTGTTGGTGATTTTTGGACTCCTTTGGCTTAATTCTTTCTGAGTACCCTCCCTCCTGTTTCTCCGGAATCCTTTTTCAAAGGCAGCCCACCTCTGGCTTGACTCATTCGGTGTCTGGGCTCCCAAATCTATGCGTGTTCTCTGATTCCATGCAAATTTCCTCCAAGTTTTGATCTAGGTTTGTTCTGACTCCTAGGTCTGTTTTTACCAAAAACCTTCCTCCAGCACTACCAAGGGCTCTGACCCCCCCATTCCTTTCCCAGGAAGTCAGCTTCCTTCCTTCATCCTGCACACATTTTGGCATCCTGCTATGTCAGACACAGGGCTAAGCTTTGCTTGTGCTGGCATTTGGCCCCTGGGTTTAGGTTCATGCCCCAGCCAAACCCAAGGTCCCTGGCTAAGATGAGTGGCATCTCCTCCAAACAACAGGCAGAAGGAAAGAAAGGAAGCTCAGAACCATTTAATGCAGGCATCTTTGCTGACTTCTCCCAATACTTCCCCTTCATGTTGAACCATTTGGAGACGTCTAACCTGCTTAGTCTTCAGAGAAATTCTCCATTCACTGGTCTCAAGGATGTTGATGGCCATATGCACTCCTTACACACTCTTCCATGACACAGGATACACTGCCAAGGGTCCCCAACCCTTGGAGGGGCTGGGAGGACACCATGCACACCCCACCAGTAATAGTTCCCATTCACACAGCTGTTCTTTGAGAAGATTGGGGAGCAGAAGAGAAACAAGCTCCAGGGATCCCTGACCCTCCCTGGAAGCCTGTTTCACTTGATAAATCTCCCCTCATCAAGACCGACCGATAGACACCTGCTCTTTCCATTATCAAGTTTAACAACAAACTGAAACAGACATTTTAGCACAGATGCATCCCTCTTGATGAGATAGACACTCTTTGGAAGCCACATGAAAAGTAGATGGCTGAGCCCATGCAATTATAATCCTAATTAAGTGGGTGCCATGTGCTAAATACATAGTTCTTTATCTCATATGGTCTTCACTAGAGCCCCTACAAGGTAGGTATTATTTTTATTTCCATTTTATCCATTAGGAAATTGAGTTTCGTAAGGGATGAGATTTGCCCAGATCCCACCGGTAATAAGTAACAGGATGGACATTCAGACCCAGGTTTCTGTGACCTAAAACCTGTGCCCTTCACCACCATGCAGGAAAGACACACGGAGGAGCCAGCGGGTAGCGCAGACTGTCTCCTCACTCCCAGGACAGCCCACAGTGGGGCCGGCAGAGCCTGGAGCCTGGCTCAACTTAAGGATGAGGAGCTGCATCTCATCAGGCTTTCCAGAAGCCAGTTTGGACACCTGCTGACCAAACTCCTGGGTTCAGCAAGTAAACCAGGGACACCCTGCCCCCTTGCTCTTTTGCAGAGCATCACAAAAATGTCCAGCCTTCCTGCCCACCAGCGGTTGTTCTGTTCACATTGCAAGAAGCAAAGCCACAAGGGAAGCCATCCTGCCCTCTGTGACCAAGTGGCCCCCCTAGAACCGCTCAGAGACTGGGGTGATCTTAAGAATCAAAGTCACCTAGTTTGGCAGCCTGGGATCTCTCACTTCACTGTAAGAAGAAATGCGCCAAGAATTCTTGTTCCTAGACAGAGCAGCACATCCTTCTTTCATCAGTTCTGACAAGCTCTGCCTCACCAACTTTCCCTTTCTAGACTGAATGCAAATTATATCTTTCTATTATGAGAGTCTTTGTTTAGATGAACCAGGAGTGATCTGTTAGGGTGAGGCTGGCTTTCCTTTGTATGTTTGTCCTAAGCATACTCTGGCCAACCTGATTGGACCAAAGGAT
This sequence comes from Microcebus murinus, assembly GCF_040939455.1. NCBI lineage: Eukaryota > Metazoa > Chordata > Mammalia > Primates > Cheirogaleidae > Microcebus > Microcebus murinus. Next base: position 33,229,826 of record NC_134122.1, read on the forward strand.
GGGCCAGTCTTACAGGATCATCCGGTGGTCCCCAAATCCCCTTAGCAACGCGTTTATAAAAGCGCCTAGAATAGATTACATCTGCAGCTGACTAATTCCATCCATTACATGTTGATTCATGCTGGCTCCACTTGCAGGAAGATCCTTCCCTCTGTGAGCATCAATTGTCTCCCCCAAAAAAGAGGGATAATTATTGAGGAGGATGATATCAGTGATGGCGATGACGGCGATAACCGGCCTGTTCCATAGGATTGTTGTGAAGATAACCAAAGTAACGTCTTTGAAAATGCACAGTAAGCTGCAAAGTGCCAGGCTGAGTAGGAGTGGATTATCTAACAGACCATATGATAAAATAGAGCCAGCATCGGAAAGGAAGTCACAGTTCATACGATTCCCAAGGCTGGCCACATCCCTTAACATTTCAGGGCGTGCTTCTTCTCCCATCTGGCAAATGCAAATAATGATCTTTGCCTTTCGTGCCAGCAGGATCACTGTGCAACCCAAGTGAGCATTGTGAAAGCCATTTGTAAACTACAAAGCAGTGCACAGTCATCCAAGACAACCAAATTCACCAAGGAAGTGTCTAACATGGAGAGATCATATGGCAAATCCCTTTGTAAGGCAAAAAATATCCTGCTCAATATGATTCCTAACTCCAGAATGTGCTGAGATTTTAATTGTAAACCTGCTTGGGTGAATTTGCCCCATGTTTATTGCTTAACATTACACAACACCTGTTTGTTGAATGAATGAATGAATGAATGATGCAGGGTATAATGAAGAGGTGGCTGTATTCTTATAGCGCCAACTCCATGCGATGTTTTGAAATTCCTCCATGTAATTAGCTTCATAGACTCTCACCAGGCAGCATAAATCTTTATTGGTACTATTAAGGGTATCTGAATTATTGAAAAATCACTCTTACTACAAAGTTTTATTAAGAAGTGTGACACATGTTATATAGTGTTTCTGTTAATTGAGCATTGAGTGAGTGAAATACATTTGGACACAGAGAATTTACTAGGCAGGCAGTCAAGACTTGGCGGTCCACTTGCTTCTGCAGTCAGCCTCACAGCTGGCCTGGGTTTCTGTCCCCCTTGCATGCCCTGAGCTCTGCAGGCTGCAAGGAAAAGCCTGCCAGCGTCTCTCCTGGTTAAGCTGCTACTCCTTCTCTCCACCCATTGCAAGCACAGCCCTTGTGTCTGGGCTGCAATCTCTTTAGATCCCACTTTGCGGAAAGTTATAACCACACACTGGATGTTACCTACTTCCTCTGACGAAATCCCACCTATTCATGCCAGCAGCAAAGAAAGCATCGCTGTCTGGTTTCTTGGGTGCCCAGCATTATCTTTTCTTACCTTGCTCAGGGCACTCTTCCTTGTCCCTTTTTGAATGCCACAAGGACATCCCTTCCTGTTCAGAACCCTGCAACTTATTGTACAAAAGCCCTATATTACAGGATGCTATTCTCAGAGTGCATTTCTGGCCTTACCTTAACAGTGTAAAAATTAATGGACTGGAAATGTGCATTCAGCTCTCAAAGAACTTAAAGCGCTGCAGCAGATGAAAGCCCAGTTCAATGGTGAAAATGATGACTAACTTGGATGATGACCAATTCAGATAATTGGCCATAGACCTCTAATCTCACTGGCCTCCTCTGTCACTCAGCAGGGAACCGGCCGATCATTCCATCAATACATTTATTTTGTCAGCTGTCACTGTGTGGCGCCCACACGTCCCAGCTGGGTGACTTAGGCTGAGAAATGGAAACCTGCCAATATCAGAATCATTTCATCCCCATCACGTGCCTTTCTTGTCATATGGATTTTCAATGAATTTCTGCCTGGCTTGGCAAATCTGAGCCATGACCTTGCTTTTAGCTGCTGGGTCCCTTTAATTATTACTATCAATTCCAACCCGCTTGAGTCACTACATTTCTAGATCGTGTAAGCTCAGTAAGTTCCACTCATAAGATTTCTATTCCAGCCAATACTGTCCCCCATAAACGCAAACACACACACACACACACACGTACACACACAAACATACCCACACACACATATACTCATCCAATGTCATTTTGAACTGGTTGTTTCTTCTCAGCAAGGAACTTGTGTATGCCCTCACATCAGTTTAATTTTATATGATTTTTCATGCACATTTTTTCTTAGAATAATTTTGTTCCTGTAGTGATCAAATCTCAAGTAACTTCCTGATAATGTCAAATATTGTCCAATTTCAAATCAAAAGTGTAGTTTATTATACCTCAAACAAGAAGCAGCACAATTAATCAAAGGAGGCACCTAAACTGTCGATGCAGTTTTGCCGTCTTCATGGTAGCTTGTTTATGCCGGCAGCCTGGAGAGCCAGTGGCGATGAAATCACGAAAGGCATTTTCCACAGCTTGTTGAGAATTGAATATTTCTCCTTGCAAGAAGTGGCCCAAAGCCCAGAAGAAGTAGTAGTAGTCAGTTGGTGCAAGGTCTGGTGAATACAGTGGATGATGGAGAGTTTCCAAGTCCAGCCTCTGTAGTTTGAGCAGCGTTGTTTGTGCTACATGTGTTTGAGCGTTGTCTTGCAAGAGGACTGGCCTGTCCCTACTGACCAATCTCAGCTGCATAATCGCAAACATCCTCCTTATATCGTCCAGTTGGTTATGGTACACATCCTCTGTAATCAATTGACCAGGTTTCATGAAGCTCTAGTGGATAATACCAGCGCTGGGCCACCAAACAGACACCATTAGCTTTTTTCATGAATATTCATTTTTGGACTGTGTTTCGGCACTTCATCTATATCCAACCATTACACAATTGTCAAAAAGAATCCATTTTTCATCACCTGTAACAATACAGTGTAGAAATGGCTCACCTTTATGTCGTGACAGCAAAGAAAGGCAAGCTTTGAGATGATTTCTCTTCTGACGCTCACTTAATTCTTGTGGAACCCATCTGTCCAGCTTCTTTATCTTGCCCATTTGCTTCAAATGGTCCAGTTCTGTCGGAATGGTAACGTCAAACCTTGCTGCTAATTCGCGGGTAGGTTGAGATGGATTCACTTCCACTACAGCTTGCGGCTCATCATTATCTACCTTGGTCTGAGGTCACCCACATGGTTCATTTTCAAGATTAAAATCATCAGAATGGAACTTTTCAAACCATAGACATGCTGAGCGTTCATTAGCCACATCCTTCTCAACACTTCGTTGATATTTCTCTCTGTGCTGCATTGGTTCCACAACAGAACTCATATTCAAAAATAACGTGAATTATGGTTTCACAAAAATTGCTCTAAAAATTTTCTGAAAGATAATCACAAGCCAAACCATGCATTTGAAAGACTGAGGGTGTACCATTGCAGTACAAATAAAACAAGAGATTTCAAAGTGACATGTCAGAGATATCAACTGTCAAACTCAGTACTTAAGGAAATCAGACATTTCATACTTAGTAACCTTAATAACTAACTATTGCGTATTCAGCACTGAGCCTTAATTTTCCCAAACCAGGACCCATAAGTTCCTGGAATATTTCACATCATTTTGAGACATGAGGCCAAACACTCAGAAAATGCTTCTCAGGAAAAAAAGCTCCTCTTACTTCATCATAATCCTGGAAATGAAATGAGGACCTCACACACCTGACAAGAAAGTGATCGTGAAGTGACCTGTCCTACCCATAGGGACTAGGGTTGCAGTCAGGACACCAAAGCATGGAAGGGACAGAACATGAACCTTCAAGCCAGATCTGGATTCAAATCCAGCTCTGGCACTGTGTGATCTTGGACAAGTTTCATCACCTATACAAGGGGGGTGAGGATAGATCGGTGAGGTTTACAGTGAGTGTACACACAGAAAGCCTCAGTATAGAGCCTGTTATTTAGTGGTCCCTCAATGAATGTTATTATTTTTGCTCAGTCATTAGCCAAGTATATAATTCGTCCACTCCTAACCTCCCTCAAAACAACAAAAACAACGAAATGCTATGGAGAGGCTAATGTTAATAGTTAATTTCCAGTAAATAGATATTACCCCCTTCCTTAGTAATATAATCATTATTTCCCACTAAAAATATTGTCACTCACTTGAAAGAACACATTCCACAACCTCCCATGGAGCTTGATGTACACCTGACAAAGTTCTGGCCAATGAGATATAAATAAAAGTGGTGTGAAATTTCCAGGAAGTATCTTTACAAAGAGGAATCATCTCTCCTTCCTTCTGCTTCCTGTATCTTGTTGCCTGGAACACTGATGTGAAGACCAGTGCTCTAGCAGCCATTTGGGGTCCTAAGGACAGGTTCATAGTCTAAGACAGGTTCATAGTTCTGTGTAGACTCCTTCTACACAGAGTAGAAGGAGTTTGAGTCTCTGGCCTCTTCCTATAAAGGTTTTGCCAGTCATGGGCTGCTTATTCATGGACTTCTTTTACGTAAGATAGAAATACACTTTGATCTCGTGTCAACCGTTAAGTTATGTGGGGGCTTTCTGTTATGTACAGACAAACTCTAACTCAAGCACCTGGTCTTTCCACTCCTCTCCTCTGCAGTCAGCTCAAGGGCCAGCCAGATGAAATAAACCCTGCCTATCTCTTCTCCTCCTTCATTTCACTCAAGATTCAAAGTCCCAGGATAGACACTCCAATTACTGAGCCTAGGCCAGGTGCCTACTTTGGTTCTACCAGGGATGGGGGACACTGACTCTGGAAGGAGGTGTCCCCAGAGATTCCTGGACTGACCACACCTTCAGGACAAGAAAGCCGGTATCCGCAGGGAAGTAAGGGTGGTGCTGACCAAGGTACGCTACACACACCTTCCATTCTTGTTCTCCTGCTAAGCAGAATGTCACTCCTAGGTCCACAGCAGGGACAGAGATCGGGAGTGCCAGGATCTTTGACTATCAAGCAGGGACAAGCTACACTTTCATCATCGAGTGACTCTAGCAATGGAATAAGGAAGCACATATTTGTGTCACAGGAACTAGTCTCCCAAGGGAAATTAGGGTGTTGGGGCTGTTTTATTCAACATTTATTGCAAGTCTACTAAATGCCAGGCCTGTTCTAGACACAGGGAACATTAGGGTGCCTAGTTAACTGGCCTACTGGGTACTGACAGCCTGGGGGAGGGTCACACCTTGATAGATAAGGGTGTGACAAACACCAACATGGAGATATGGGTGGGGGTTATAGGAACACATGAGAGCCGCATCTGACCCAGACTGGGGGTACTTGGGGAGTGGGGGAGGGGGAGGAGAGATGACTTCCTGGAATGGGGTGCCCCAGTCAAACTTGGCAGCAGAACAGGAGCGAGGCAGAGCAGGAGGAGACGCAGAGGGAAGGGCAGGTGAAGTTGGGGAAGTGCAGCTCACACTGCGGGACTCACCAGAGCCCAGAGTGAGAGGGAAGGTGGCGGGAGGTGGCACCAGAGAAATGGGCCTGGAACAGGCCATGGAGGGCCTCGTGGGATATGACACCGAGCGTGGAACGTATCCTGTAACCAAGGGAGAACCACCAAGAGCTTCGAGCCATCATGAGGAGAAACGTGATGAAATACACCCCTGGGAGTGATTAGCGTGATGACTCAGTGTGGGAGACAGACAGCAGAGGGGGTGCCAGGAATCAAGTTACGGTGACCAATTAGGAGCCTATTGCAATGGTATAAGCAAAAAAATAATAATAATGGTGTCCTGCACTGAGAAGAATATTGCTTTACAAACAACGGCAACAAAAAAGTACAGCCTTCTGGCCAGCTCTGACTTCCTTCCTCCAGTGAAAGCGAAAACCATAATGTGAAATTGCTGCATCTCTGCGTGAATCCCAAGGAGAGAGGCCAGGCGTGCAGATTGCTGGGGACCTGCTAGATGCAGGATGGAGCGTCACAAAAATAGCAGCTAGCACAGGGCTTCTTAGCCACCCCTGTGGGATGTCTCTGTGGTTTCCAGCAAGCCCACCCTTTGTCAGGAGCTGGGAGGTAGACAAATTAGAGTGACATTGCTGGTGACACTGGCATCTGAATGAATGCAGAAGGGAGTGAATGCATGCATGGACTTATTAATTAATTGCTTTTCAGAGCCACCCAAGTTTCTAGAGTTAAACATGAGGCTGAGGGAACTTCTGCCCATTTCCCGCCTCTGCCTTTCTCTTTTTTCAGGTCTTCTGAAAAGAACTAGAAAGTGTTATTGACCCATCCCTACCTCCCCACTCTGCTCAAAGAAGAGAGCAATTATCCTCCATCAGAGATGGTATCTGGGATGGGCGATAGTCAACCTATAGTCTGGAATTTTACAGGATCTCATAGTCTTTTCCTGAAAGTGGAACTGGATAATTTAGGAAATGTATTTTTGGAAATGCTGTCAATGCAGAAGAAAAGTTAAGCAAAAAGGTAACATGTGGACCTTGAATTATCAATACCTTGTTCCTCTATAAAAGCCTCGCTAAGCTGTCAGTATTCACGTGGAGCCCTGTGAGAAGTAGGGTTTTTTCTGGCTCTTGCGATTGTCCTGGTGGGAATGAATTCAGCAGAGAGCTAATGTGCCATATGCCTCGCACGGCCAGCGTTTGTGTTTGTGCTGAATCGGCAATTATGGGGCTATTTTCTTTCCATCCTGCCTCTTAACATTCTGAAAGAAGAAAAGGTAAGTTCCAGGGTAAATCTGTGGGCAGGATTATTAAGCAGATGTGGATCTAAGTCTCATATTTTAGGAACTCTAAGAACATCCACTGAAGCCTCATTTTTCCTCCCACTGTGATCAAACACATTCATTGTCACCCTTGGGTCCTGGGTCTCTCAGATGCCACACCAAATTTCTGGTGGCCTTCTTGCCACCCAGAACCAGACTGGCACTCAGTGCTTGATCACACAAAACAGCTGGATAAGCTAATATTCAGTCAAAAGGCATCTGTGGACCATTAGGATGGCTACTATCAAAACAATAAATAAAGTAAGAAGTGTTGGTGACAATGTGGAGAAATTGGAACGCTTCTGCACTATTGGCGGGAATGTAAAATGGTGCAGCTGCTATGAAAAACAGTGTGATGGTTCCTCGTAAACTTAAAATAGAATTAGCAATTATCATATGACCCAGCAATTCCATTTCTGGGTATATAGCCAAAAGAATTAAAAGTAGGGTGTCAAAAAGAACTTTGTACACTCATTTGTTCACCCATTTATACACCTGTGTTCATAACAGCAATACTCACAATAGCCAAAAGGCAGAAGCAAGCCAAGTGCCCATCAGTGGATGAATGGATAAGCAAAAAGTAGCAAACACACACACACACACACAGTGGAATATTATTTAGCCTTAAAAAGGAAGGAAATTCTGGCACATGCTACAACATGGACAGACCTTGAGGACACTATGCTAAGTGAAATAAGCCAGTCACAAAACAACCAAATACTAACTATATGATTCCACTACTTATATGGGGTACCTAGAGTAGTTAAATTCATAGAGAGGAAGTAGAATGGTTGCAGCCATGGGCTGGGGAGAGACAAAAATTTCAGATTTTTTGTTTTGTTTTTGTGTTTTATTTTTTTATTTCAGCATATTATGGGGGTACAAATGTTTAGGGTACATATGTTGCCCTTGGAAAGGAATTCTGGTGATGGATAGTGGTGATGGGTTTATAGCAATGTGAACGTACGTAATACCACTGTATGCTGAAAAATGGTTAAGATGGTAAATTTTGTATTTACATGTACATTTTACCACCATTAAAGGGGGAAATGAAGCATTGGTGGGTGTGCAGGACAGAGGCAGTTCTGGAGGCCTAGTCTGTGCAAAATACAAGATGTGACTATTGTTTAGACCTCAGTAGAGGAGTGTCCCCCTTCTCTCCTTCCCTCCGCTCTCTCAGCCCTTCCTTCCTCTCCCCACCCTGCTCACTCTGGGCATGCAGAGCTCGTACCGGGGTCTTTCAGAGCTCAAGTGACCTCTGCTCTAACCTGGTCCCCTGCCACGAGTATCATTCCTCACCAAGATTTCCACTGCCCTCTAGTCCACAACAAGCCCCAGAGCAGACATTCAAATTCCTCCCTTGGCTTCAGTTTCAGACTCGTATTTTCACTTGCCCACTGGATGCTTGTTCCTCCATGTCCCACACGGAAGTCACTCTGTCCCCAAGCCCATCTCCTTCTGCTATAAGGTCTTAGCTGGCAGTCTTTTCCAAGCCCTGCCTGTCTCTCTCTTTCCCACCCTTTCTTTCCAATTGCCAAAACTTCCATGCTGTCCCCTCCACCCGGCCCCCTCCAAGCATCCTGGTCAGCCACCATCACACTTCATGGACCCCAAGCCCTCTCCTCTCTCTAGATCCCTATGGTCCATGTTTGACACCACTCTTTAAAAGCATAGATGTGACAATATCACTTTCCTTCTTAAAAACTTTATCAAAGCTCCCCATTGCTTAGTAAAGAAACCTCTCCCAACTTCCCAAGGCAGAGTGGGTTACTTTCAAATCTCTCAGGAAATAAACCAACTGGCCCAGCTTTGGGTCAGATGTTCGTCCCTGGTCTGAGCACGTGCGGCCAGAAGGATGCAGTCATTTCACAAGAAGGCAGCTGCGTATGGTGGGCAGAATTCTAAAGATGACACCCCAAGACCTGTCCCCTGGTTATTAAATCAAACATTAATCTAGGGACTGCAATAAGGGGAGTTTGCAGATGTCATTAAAGCCCCAAGTCAGTCGATCTTAAAATACAGAGATTATCGGGGTGGCCATGATCCGATCAGGAGAGCCCTTCAAAGCAGGGGCTTTCTCTGGTTTGTAGCAGAAAAAGGGATGAGCAAGATCAGAAGCAAGAGAAGGAGTCGATGCCCTGGTGTGGGCTTGGAAGGCAGAGGGAGTTGCATGCAAGGCCCAGAGACCAGCCTCTAGGAGTGGAGAACAGCCCCAGCCAGCAGCCAGCAAGGAGATGGGAGCCACAGTCCTACAACCACAGGGATCTAAACACTGGCTGCCAACAACCTGAATGAGCTTAGAAGCAGATTCTTCTTTGGACCTTCCTTGTGACAGCCCAGCCTGGCCAACACCTCAAGTTCAGCCTTGTGATCCTAAGCAGACAACCCAGCCAAACCCACCCACACTGCTGACCTGAAGTGCTGCAAGATCATGAATGGGTATTGTGTCCAGCTGCTAAGGTTGTAGCAATGTGTTAGGCAGCAATAGGAAATGAATACAGCAGCTGTCCAGCATATCTTGTGGGGCTGGGGGCGGTTAGGAGGGCTTCCCAGAGGAGAGGGTGTGCTGAGCAGCCAGTTCTACAGATACCACTTTAAATAGTCCCGTTTACTTCTAACCATCCCTTGTTACATTCCCTGATCTTTATGAGATTGACTTTGGAACTTCATGGAAAGACTTTTCAAAAAGAAGCATTAAAATTGCAACCACTTTGATCCAAATCTATATGTATTTGTTTTATGATTGCCAAAGTCTAATATACTATCATCTTTCCCACATGTCATTGTATACAGTTGTAATAAACTTGGTAAAGCCCTCCTAATACATCCATCTCCCACCTCTCTCTACCCTCTCCTCTCCTCTCCCTCTCCAATCTCTCTCTGTCTCTCTCTCTCTCTTTCTCTCATACACACACACACACACACACACACACACACACACACACACACACAACCAAATTGTGCCTCTGCCTCTTAAGTAGAAGAAATTAAAAGGTCATTTTTCACTAAGAAGATAAAGGCATTAACCAGTATCCACACAGTCTGCTAATTCTGATTTCAGAACACAATTTTTTTGGAATCAGGGAAAAATCAGAATCCCAGATGCCTCATTTAGTAGCTATGTGACATCTCTTAGTCTCAGTGTTATCACCTGTCAGATGGGTACAGTATCACCTGCTTCACAGCATTCCTGCCATCATTCTGGCCCATCAGTTCCTTAATGGCTGGCTAGCACAAAATCTGTACTCATTCAAGGGGGCCTATTACCATCGTAAAGGAGTTGGATACACATATATCCGCCTCCTTTAAAATTAAGGACATTACAACCAGCTCAGGTTGGCCCAGGCTAGACACCCCAGGAGTTCAGTTTGGTAATGGTTTTGCGTTTGGCTAGTTATACACGACTGCTCTCCCCAGCTCTCAGCCCATGCCATATAAACATCACTGAGCTGCCTCCAGCTACTCATTTTTTAGTTACCTACAGACACTCGGTTGGTTAGGAAGAGAGAAGGAGAATGCAGACAGGAGGAATTAGTAGCATCTCTTCTCTCTAGTGCCTTTTCTCAGAGTCAAGCCCAGGAGCTTGAGGGCTCTGAGCACACTGCAAATAGACCTCCACCCACTGGGAGCGGTTCCCGTGGGCTGCGATTGCCTCATCCTCGGGGGATGTCAGCGTCAGATTACTGAAGATGTCAGGAAAAAAAATAGGAGAGATGAAGTGGGCACAGAGAAGTGCAGAGGGAAGCAACAATTGCTCTTCATTTGAGAGTGAAAAAGAAACGCTTAGCAAACACAGGGAATGCAGGAGAGCTTGACAGGGGACAGAGGAGCGAGCTGCAGCAGCAGCAACTCTCAGGACCCCAGCAGAGTTTGGGGTGCAGCATGGTCCCATGGAGTCCTCAGAGCATTTGGGGAACCTTTTCACAGGGAGGGGCCCCCGTAGTACCTGACTGACAGAGGTTCTTCTACATCTCAGGGAGCCCAGATAATAATGAAACTAGACTTGGTTCTCAAAGTGTGGTCCCCAGACAAGTTCACCCGGGAACTTGTTAGAAATGCAAATTCTACCCCACACCTACTGAATCAAAAACTCAGGTGCTGGAGCCCAGCCCAGTGTGGTAGGTAATTCTGATGCACACTCATGTCTGAGAACCAGGTCTAGAGAGCCACAGGTTTCAAGCAGTCACTGTGGTCTCCACCGCCCAGCAGGCAAGTGGAAAGGTGGGGCATTGCATTGACTGCACTTAAAGTGGGAGCCAGGAATGCTGGACTCTATGCGTACAATCCCAAATGATCCCACACCAAATTCCAGTAGGACCCTGGTGGAGAAAATATGCTGTAAAGCTTCTCTTGGGCACATATATTTGCAAGAAATTTTTTGTCTTTTTCATTTTTCTTTTAAGGAAAGGTATCATCTACCTCTCTAACCCAACCATCCATCGTGACCTCATCTGACACCCATATCACATTCCAGACACACAGAATGTCTCCCCCTTGAGCTTGAGCTTTTGCTCTTACTTCTGCCAACAATGCCCTTTTCCACCCCTACCCACCTCCCTGTCATTCAAACTCAGCTGAGGTACCTGGGGTCACCTGGCTCCTTACGCAGGCTTGTGACTTTTTATTGCACTGAACCATTTTCATATTTGATTCCCCTACTAAACACTAAGTGTAAGTGCATGGGCTCCAGCCACAATTGTGGGTTGGAATCCTGGTATTACCATTCCCTGCATTTATTTCTAGAATGACTCCCACAGGATAAAAGTAGACCTTGGGCTTCGGCAGTCAGATCAACTACTCTTCTTCTCTTGTGAAGGAGCCACAGATAGCCTGGTGGGGGGTGCATACTTCAGGACCACCATGCCTGGGGAGGGCAGTAGAAGACCCCTCCTCTCCTCTGTGGGCAAGTGAGCTAGGTTGAGACAAGAGTTTCTTAATAAGACACAAAAAGTTTCTTACCTTCAAGAATCTTCACCTGGAGAGGCAATAGACCATATCTATGTCATGTCAGTGAATAGACACTCAAGGTTGGTGTGGTAGGCTAAGTCTACACTCAGTGTCAGTGTGGTGGGGTAAGTCTACACTCAGTGTTGTTGTGATAGGCTAAGTCTACACTCAGAGTTGGTGTGGTGGGGTAAGTCTACACTCAATGTTGGTGTAGTGGGGTAAGTCTACACTCAGTGTCAGTGTGGTGGGGTAAGTCTACACTCAGTGCTGTCGTGATGGGCTAAGTCTACTGATGAGTAGTGCGCCAGCACAGAGAGAAAGCCTGGGGACTTCTGCAGGGCTTCCTCAAGAAGACCTCTGAGCTGAGACCTACAGCACCATGAAATCAATCAGATGAAGCAAGGCAGGGAGACCCTGTCTCGAAAATAAATAAATGAATGAATAAATAAATAAATAAAATAAAATTCCTCCTCCCTCCCCCCCAAAAAAAGAAAAAAACAAAGAGAGGGAAGGAGGAGGAAGAAATGAATGAATGTGAGTGCTATATTCTAAAGACAAATTGGAAAGTGATTCCAGGGCCTTAGAATTACCAAGATATGTGCAGGGTTCCTACCAACTTGCAGAGACAAAATGACATGCCCACATCACTAAGAAAGGGCATTAAACTGACTTGTCAAACTCAATGAAGACCCATCTCTATATGTGCTATTGGGGAAACCTGCTGGGAAGGTCTGAATGGTGACACCTGGCGAGGGGTGGGGGGCCATCTCCAACTTCTGGGAATCAAGCGCTCTGAAGCGACCTGGTAGGTATCACTCATTTAAGGCAAGAGGTCTTTACCTGGGTTTGCAACAGTAAATTTGAATAGAGAACAGAATTTGTATCTTTAATTTTCCTTCACCTCTAACTGAAATGTAGCATTTCCTTCTGTTATCAATGCAGATAACATACTGCCATAGGATTTGCTGTACCTGAGACTTTATCCGTAATAGAAAGCACAAATATTTTCATCTCACATCACACTTGTGCGGATACCACAAAATATCAATTATGCTCATCACGACTTCAAATTAGGCTCGTTATTAGGCCCACAGCTTGAACTTGTTACCCAATGTGTTAATAGAGAAGATCTATGCCTACATCACGAATTTGTTTTTGTAATATTGTGATAAATAGTTCAAACATAATTGGTTTCTTCCTTGATCCAAGTTATTTTATTTTGTTCTTTAGAAATGGTATTCTGAGAGGGGGGTTCTAAGGGCTCACTGGATTGCCAAGTAGTCTATGGCTTTAGTGGGGTATAATGAACCTGCTGCCCAAGAGCCCAGGGCATAGGACCCAGCATTGCAGAAGGTCCCCTGCCCAGAGCCCTGAGCAGCAGGTGTGGACTCTGCCCTGGTGGGGAGGAAGAGAAATTCCATAAGGGAAGGAGTCTTCATGGAGCCCCTACTCTGCATCACATGCTGTGCCTTCCTGAAAATAATCTCACATGCGCCTAATAGCAACCTCACCAGGTAAGAATATTTTTCCTCATTTTACAGATGAGGAAACTGGTTCAGAGAAGTGTAATCATACTGCTAGAAAATGAAGGAACCAGGAACAACTCGAACACAGTCAGTTTGACTTTCCAGTCTCTGGCCATGGCAATGACAATGAGACATCACATCCACAGAACTGCTGGACAAATAAAGAAGACAATGCATCCTCCACAAAGGCCAGCTTGGGTGGTCATGGTGTGCACCACCCAGATCTCCTCTTAGGAGAACCTACTAGAAGAGTCCAGTGCCTTCACCTTCAGGTCCTGTGCAGCGTTTGCTCTGAGGACACACTCTCCCCAGGCCACACCCAGCCAGTCACTGAGAATGGCCCTGTTACTTATGCCACATAGTTTCTGCTTAACAAAGCAGGTTTCCTCTGATGAGCACCTGCCTGTACCCCGAAGCTTCTCGCATTCAATCCTCCTCCCTCCCCTCTCTCCTTTCATGGGTGCCAGACTAGCACTGTGACCTGAAATCTCTCCGGGCCCATTTCTGCTCACTCTCACCTTTATCTTTCACATGTTTCCCTCAATACATTATTTGGATGTCTACTTCCACTTTGGTGTTTGCTTCTTGTAGGAGCCAAATTAACACACCACCCAAGCCCAAGAAAACTGCAACCCCGGCCCCCTGTACTGTGTTTCTTGTGATAGTTTTATGGGCCAAGGAGGAAAACCAGCCCCACCTTCTAAGGACTGTCACCTGAGGAATACCTCTTGGGAAAATAAATAGCCATGGCAAGGAGCAAGGTTGTTAAGACTTAAAACAACAAGGTAATTCTATTAAAAGTCAGACAATGGTCATAGTTGATAGAGTGTATTTGTGGGGAGGGGTTTGGGGGGAACTTCTGGGGTGTTGGCAATGTTCTGTTTTTGATCCGGGTGCTAATTAAACATGTGCTCAGTTTGTGACAATTCATAGAGATGTTCACTTATGATCTGTGTAGTTTCATTTCCATCCTTTTTTCCTCTTCTCAGAAAGTTAAGGGAAAAAAAACCACTGGGTACATGTATGGCATCTACACCTCTTTCAGTGAGGTGGGATTAGAGAGACTGCTCTCTGCAGGTAGAGGATGCAATGTAACAACTGATGGTTGTTGGGGGAGAGAAGTATTCTGCAAAGCCCACCTAGGACCTCTAGGAATCCCTCATTTGAACTTGGCTGTCCTTGACAAAGAACCTTAGGGCTGTTTATCTTGGGGTCCTGAGTTGCTAACAGAGGTTCTAGACCTATCTGATATATATGCGTTTTATAGCCAAACTTCAGTTAAATAAATAAATGACTCCCTTATATCTTGACATTTTGGATATGTCAGAAAGAGAAGAAATAGAGAGTTCTACAATCCTCGGGATTGCCCCTGGCAGGATTCAGTGCTTGAATTTGAAAGCATGATGTGTAGTTCACAGAGAGAATGAATCTGCCCGGGTGGAGAAATGTGGATATATGTTTGACAAATCAATTCCTTTCCTTGGAGGAGGAGAAAGGAGGCCCCCATGGAGGTCAGGCAGCTCAATTACCGGCGGCAAAGCAGGGCAGAAGAGGTCCTGCAGAATCAAGGGGCCTCCTCACGCTGATGCTTGCACAGGGACCTGCTGGTGTCGCCTGGCCGGCCAGGAACCACTGTAGCGAGCCTCTAAAATTAACGACATCCTCACCTCCAAGAGCAGGGCCAGCCTCTGCCTTTGGTCTTGCAGGTTCAGAAACATCTCTCAAATGTTTCTGAGCTGAAAGGCACGGGGCTCTCTGACAAGCAGAGAAAGGCTCCCATTGGATCCGAGGAGCCTGCACAGTAATCGCTTTCTCCTGTTCATTCAAGCCGCTCTCCGCCCCCAAAGCTCTCTTCCTTAAGTGCCTATCACTGGGGTCATTGACCTCTTGCTTCGCAGGCAGAGGGAACTAGCATTCTGACACAGACCAGTTACAGAAATTATACCCTCCGATCAACAGCGGCACATTAAGAAGCAGTATAGCATACCGGTTAAAATGGTAACTCTACCACTCGCTAGCTAGATGACCTTATGCAAGTTCCTTAAGTTCCTGTGCCTCAGTTTCCTCATCTGTTAGGAAATCTTATTCATTGTATTAATAGTACTTACTTTAGAGGATAATGAGAATTAGATTAGTTCATACATATAGACCACCATTGAAATTGGTAAACATTAGCTACTGTTATGGTGGCGGTCATCAGCGCTGTTCAAATAGTCCTTGCTCTCTGTCTCCTAGGTCCACGGCACAGGGTAGGATTCTCCAAGAGAAGGTAAGATAGCCAGGGGACTTGTTTTAGACAATGAAATGGAAGCAGAGGTATCACATGTCATTTCCACACACACACTTTAAGAGCTGGGGTACAGTTCGCCATATTTCTTTTTCCCCAGCTTGGGCAATGTGGGAACGTGGGGATGGAGCTTCCTCCAGCCGGAGGCCTTGAGTGGGGAGGACACTCAGACAGTGCCCAGCCCCCACAGGTGACTCGGAGAATAAGCAAGAAGTGAATCTCCACTGGAATTTTGAGTTTGTTCTCTACTTCAACATTTGTCTAGTTCTTTTCTGTTCAACATAAACTGGTATCTAAAAATAACGTGCTGTCATAACAAAAACTTCAAATCCAACTGACCCTTGAACAATGTAGGTGGGAACTGCACGAGTCCACTTATACACCGATTTCTTTTGCTTCTACCACCCTTGAGACAGCAAGACTAACCCCTCCTCCTCCTCGTCCTCCTCCCCTTCAGCCTACTCAATGTGAAGACAATGAGGATGAAGACCTCCACTGAATGAATAGTAAATGTATTTTCCCTCTTCCTTATTATTTTCTTAATAATATTTAATAACATTTTCTTTTCTCGAGCTTACTTCATTGTAAGAATACAGTGTATAATAATATTCAAAGTATATGTTAATCAACTGTTTATGTTATATGCTAAGGCTTCCGGCCAATCGTAAGCTATTAGCAGTTATGTTTTGAGGGAGGCAAAAGTTATACGTGGATTTCCAGCTGCATGGTGGAATCAGCACCCTTAACCCCCACCCCTGCCCCATGTTCAAGGGCCAACTGCATATGGCATTAGTTTGGGATTCAGGGGTCATATGGTGAGAAACTATTATTGGAGCCTGGAAGAATGGTGATCCTGTTGTGGACGGCTGAAATGTGGTAGAACTGTTACCCGCTGTACCCTAGAATTCAGGCAATACGTTGTAGCTCTAGAGAAAAATGTTGGAAGACAAAAATCTGTGTGCTGGTGGCTATTGGTGTCATTTGGCTGGGTAACATAAGAAGGAGAGTAGCTCAGAAAATAAGTAGGCAGTTTGCCGGCAGAAATGAATAGAAATGCAAAAATACAAAGATGTGGAGGAGTAAACATTACAGATAAAATTGAGGCCTACAAAGGCTAATTAAGCCTTTGCAGCAAGAATCAAATCAACAGTTCCACCTCACATCCACTGTCGAGATTTCTGAGTGTCTGCAGCTAGGTTTGGAGGCTCGGCTCTGTGCAGGCAGCTAGAAGAGGGTCTGCACCCCTGGTTCAGAGACACTGTGGGCCCACTGTGACCCCATGCTCAATTCTAAGATCCAGGGTTCTCCTTGTGGTTGTGACCCATATCTGATTGCCTGTCTTATCTCACTTCCTGTCTCAAATTCCCAGTCCCTGTCTTTATTCTCTGTCAAAATTCCAGTGATCTTAGCTCCCTGTTTTGCTCCCAGTTCTAGAGACCAGAGTCCTTGTCCTGATCACTAAGCCCCATTGTTCTGTATCTACCAGCTACTCCCAGGCCTTTGGGACACTGCAAACTTGGGTCCCTAAATATGACCACAGCCAGGCAATCCTGAATCTGTGACACTGGCCTGTGACTCTCCAACACTGGTTGCTTATCATTCTGGGCCCTGATTGTCTTCTGCCAAGGACGGGCCAGTTCACAAGCCACAGCTTAGTCACCAGAACATGGTTAATACCAGCCCGTTGCTCCTCAGGAGCCCCAATTCTGATCTTACCTTTGTCTAAACTTGGTGCCCAAAGCTGCACACTGTAGTGCAGATGATATTTCACAAGGGTGAAGCACAGTAAAACCATCAACACCATCCCCTAACGCTCCATGCTGTTAATGGTACCTGCTGGCTCTTTTGTCAGCTTTGTGCCTTTTGTCCATCACCCCCACCTGCTCTCAGCACGCAGCCAGCCAGTGCCCCATGAGCACCAGCTCCTGGCATTCTTGCTCTGTTACACCCCACACCCTGATCCTTTCCCCTCTTTGCGTATTGCATTCTGCTTCCAGATGTTTCCAGATCCCCTCTGCTCCTGACCTCACCTTAAGCCTCCCCTTAAGCTCCTCCAGTACGACCTATGGCTCCATTCTCACTTGTTCCTTTGAATTATATCTGTTTCCTGCAAATGGAACAGCCCAGCCAAGGTCAACCTGACTTTGCGCTAATACTGGGACCTAGAAGGAAACTGGGATGACTCATCTGGTTGTTTTCCCCACTGAGCACACTCTAACTCAGGGGAAAAAAGTTGGACCCTCCCCACACTGAACTCAGAATGAACTTGAGGTCCACAAAAATGCCCAGGTGTCTTCCACCTGAACAGCTCTCAAGACACCAAGATCCCTCGTCCTATATCTGAACATTTAATGTGCTGGACCTCCATATACTTTTTAATAACTCATTTTAGAGCCATTAGGCACAAAATTAAATTAATCATAATTCCTGGTTGATGACATACAGTCCATATTGAGTCTAGACTGGTCCTCTTCTGATTTATTTCATTAACGATTCAATAACGATTATTTCAATAATGATTATCAATTTGTTTTTTAAAAATATAGTGAAGACTCAGGAACCCAGGATCAAACCCCAAAATGAGACTATTAAAAATAACCAACATCTAAAAGAATTGAGATCATTAAAAAAGTGAAAGAATGGGGAAAAAGGAACCTATGTCTACTTGTACACTCATTCCTTACCTCATCTCAGTGGTCTACAGCGGGACTGGTAAAGAAATATTGCTCAATATTGCCCAATCTTGGATAATTCATGCTGCCTTTGCCTGATTCTTGCTTTCTTTTCTGAGTGCAAACAAATTGCCAGAGGCCTGCCTGGTCTTACTTCGGGCAACTTTGAGCTCCTGTCCTCTCTCAACCCTGATGTAACCCAGGGACCCCTGTTATTTGGCCACTTGGTGCCATGGGCCCAGGGTGGCATTGCCTTCCAAGGCTTAGCTTTCCCTGGTATACATTTAGTGCTGACATCTCTTCTATTCCTCATGGTTTCCCTGCTGATTTTTCTTTCTTCCTGTCTATTTCCACAACACATTAGTTTGCAAACCTCTCATTTTAGAATGCTTCTAGTCTTTAGAAAAACCCACAGTTCATTTCTTTTGAATCTGAAAGTTAAAATGCACACCGTCCCTATTGACATGAACAATGACATCCTGATGTGTCACCCCTGACATTAAAGCTTGCCTGGCTCACACACCTGCACAATTGCCAATTGTCTAATTTTTCTTCACAATCAATAGAAGCCTGAAAAAAAGATACCTTAACATCTGCTGAGCTTTTAGGCAACTCATTATATGAATCCAGCACCTGGGTTCTCTGCAGAGCATCTCCTCGGTTTTCCCCAGGAAGGGAGGTTCACAGAGAGCTCTATACTCGTCTATTCACTGGGGAATGTATACAGGCAAACGTCATGCACGTCAAAGGAAAATGCATTCACGATGCTTCCTTTGGTGTATCTCTAAGGGCGACAAAGCTCATTCTTAAAAGGCAGTAAGGCAATGTGTGAGGGGTGCTACCACAGCAAGCAGTTATAAGTGGAGAAAGGGAAAGAGATAAAGAGAAAGAGTATAGGGAGGAGGGAGAGGGGAAAGAGAGAGGGGGAGAGAAGGAGAAAGGAAAAGAGAAAGAGAGGAGGAGGGAACAGGGGAGGGGAAGAGAAAAAGAGAAACCCAAGCTGGGATAAGCAAGCCATCCATTGAAATTTACCTATGGAACTTTGTGGACTCTGCCCTGCTGAGCCGTAGGGTAGGTAGGCTCTGTGAAGAACAGCAAAAGAATATGAGATAAAGGGCCAAGCCGACAATGATGTGGTGGAGAGAGGCCAGGAAACAAATGCTTGTGAATTAGTCATAGAACCATTCAAAAGAGCACAGACCTTTTTTTTTTTTTTTTCATTTCAGGTGTGACAGACTCAGAAATTTTTCTAATTTTATTTATTTATTTTTTTCAATTTGTCAGTCTGTATTCCATCTTTACTCCCACATCCTGTTTGATTTTTTTAAAACTTACATACAGTAATATTCTTTGTGGTGTACAGTTCTATGAGTTTGGACCAATGCATAGAATCATGTATCCACACCACAATTCTGTGCCTTTATATTGAATCCTTCACCGGTCACAGGTTTCCTGGAGATATTGTATAGCTGGGTCTTCTTTTGTTATCCAATCTGACAACCTCTCTCTTTTAACTGGTGTATTTAATGTGATTTTTTTATGTAAGTGGATTTAAATCCACCATCTTACTGGCTGTTTTCTGTTTGGCGCACAGACCCTTTGGACTGGTGAGCCTACTCATTAGCTTAACCTCATAAACATTAGCAGCTGTATTCACAATAGAGAAATATGGATCATAAATTACATTACCAAGATGGAATATAATGCCAACAAGATCTTACAACTGTTAATAAATTTTCATCATAGACCGGTGTTCCAACTGCAAAGTTATTATCCCATCATCCTCTTGGCCAGAGTGAGCACATGTTTTGATCCGAAATGAGTCAGAATAGACTGTTTTACAACTAGAGTTCCCTGAACAACAACAAAAAGTTTTCTCCGGTTCATGACGGTTGAACAGATATAATTTAAAAAAGAAAAACTTGTATGTTTCCCTCTGTGAAAACTGCCTACTCTCCATGCTCACCCCCAAGAAATAAAACAAAACAAAAAAAACAAACAAAAAAATGTTTAAATTATCAAATGAATCAATCATGAAGCAAATCTTACTTTAATTGAATTATTCTTAACTGTCACCCAACAGAGTGACAACTAATCTATAAATGTCCTCACTTCTTTCAATTACCCCAGCATAAGATCCCACCAAAACTCAGAAACCACCCACAGAATTAAGTCTACATAGAACTTTTAAGGGGGCTTGGAATGGTGTCATGCCAGTAAATGGTGTGGAAAATTGAAAGGACAAATTGATCCATCAACTGAGAAATTAAGAAGTGAATTATTGCAGAAGCTTGGAATCTGTAGGAAAGGAGTGAGGACATTTGGATTGGGCACACACTAACTCACCCCAACTTTCACCAGTAGGTTCAGAACTTCTTTTTTTGATTCACCAGACCAGTTGCTCTTTAGTTTGATTTCATGTCTGCTTTTGCAGACGGAGAATATGCATACTCATGTTGATAGGACATTATTCCGTGGAGTATGGGTTAAACACATTGTGCTGTTGTTGAGCAATTGGCCTCTTCTCATTTAGTGTGAGGGCCAGGCAACCCTCAGGGCAACTAGAGAGTCAGAAATTACATGTTAAATGCAGTGTTGAGTTCCTTGGATATGGAATACTCACTACCATATATTTGAAGACTGACTGACATGTTGAGTCCTAGTATCTAGAAAGAGGAAAAAAGAAAAACAAAATCATAAGGCAAAAATCTAGTAGAGTGATAGTTTTGAGGCATAATCTAATTATTTTATAATTTGTTATGTCTCTTTGAAAGGTTTAATAAATAGATTTTTTTTCCATCTTAGTCTTCCTTCTCTTTCTCCGTCTTGTCCTTAACAGGAAGAACAATTCTGGTGATTAGGAATGAGAATACACAATCCCAGGTGGGATCAAGACTTTTAATTCTATCTCGCCCCATTCATAAACCTTCCTAGGTAAGCTATTGGTTGATTTCTAGCCCTGAATTATTCAGAGGAAATGGCATTGAAATAGCGTGTGAAAGAAGGGAGAGGCTGTAATATGTATTTAGTATTCTTTTAATCTGCTGTCCTGTGTCAGACCTTCCTAAACTTCCCCTCCTGTCCCCAGGCTCAGTAATCCCCCCAGTGGCGCACGTGCCCCCCATTCTAAATAACCCCTTCCCTGCTCCTGCAGCAGAAGGCAGTCTTCTTTAACACACTTCATGCCATAATAAAATCCTTTTTTAAAAAGCTATTTTAAAAGTGAACAGTTGCTTTCAAGGAAAATTATAAATAGTACCTCATTAATTGAGACCCAGCCTCAATAACGTTATAGATGTGAGAAGAGCATGTAAAAATGCCGTATCTGATCCCTTATGAGCACAGATAATTTCAGCTTCTATCGCAACTGTTCTTCCACCCTGAGGGTCTGGGTGGCCCACTTCTAAAACAGGTGTATTTAAAAGAGTGTGGTTTAAGTGGGACCAACTTTATATGAATTGGCAAATGAAATCCAAGGACATTTAGGTAGAAAAGAAGGCTACAGAAGAGAGTGAGGCTTGATCGAGAATGTAAGGCATATTTTTAATCCAACAAAGATAGAAAAAATATTTTGCTCTGTACCTTCCAGCAGTGGACAATGAACGGATTTGTGTCATGTAAGCAACAGTGGAAAGAACAAGGAAACGATTGACCTAGAGGAAGGAGTAGTGACTCAGCCAGTATTTAGGAGTTGGAAGAAGGGGCAAGATGTGTAAGAGGAAGAAGAAGACAGAGTTAGGGGAGGAAGGAGACGTAGGGGAGATGAGTATGACCATTATCTCAACTATTGGAAGGAAATAATATATTAGGAAAGGACGCAAACTTGATCCATGAGGCCCCAGAGAATGTAATTAGAATGCAGCAGAACAGTTTCGAGGAGCAGATTTTTCAGCTCTGCATGAAAAAGTGCCTTCTGGTCATCAGAGCTAAGATGGGCTGTGGTATAGGGAAGCAAGCACCCCAACGGCAGTCATCTGAGCAGAAGCCAGGTCACAATCCATCCCAGCCCTTCACAAAGGGATTGCCCTAGAAATCCTGAGATTCCATGATTTACGTATCTATGGTAAAATCAATCACACAAAGAAGATATAGTCCATTCCCATTGTTCATGGTAGTTATACTCTACAAAGCCCCTGCAAATTCCGAATGAGCAAATACTGAATCATCGCTCCTAGAGGAAATTCAGAGTTGGGTTCTCATAAGACTCTGGTCATCATAATTTTGTCTAACGATCGATACATGAGTTTGTTTTATATGTGTTTCTGTTAAAGGCATTTTATTTTATTAGTAGTAAACAATATATATTGTTGGTCATTAACATGGAACTCATGGCTAACAGCACAGTAACTCATGCCTGCAGGAAGTTCCTCCAACACACATATTTTCTCCAAAAGGCACAATACAGCCTGCTCGTGCTTAGGGACACTAGACAGCATTTTAGCACCATGCGTAGGGGCCATTTTAAAGAGGGGAATCACCAATAAAATGCACACAAAAAATGCAAAAAGTATGTCACTAAATAGACCCCTGAAGGGACCCTTGTTTACAGCACGAGAGCTGAAATAGGAAGGCAGACAGTGGCCTTGCGAAGACCTCCGTGGGGAACGTGCACATTAGGTGGCGCAAGTTTTTCCCCTCCCTGCCCACGTCCATGAATAACCACGAGAATGTCATGAGTATTGATTTGTGGGCTATAAGCTAATCTCAGCAGATAGATGAATTCACAAGTACCTGAGTCCACGAGGAGTGAGGATCAATTGTGCCTGCGAGCAGCAGGGAGCAAATGGGCAAAGCAACAGGCAGAGGACTGTCGACAGCCCCAAAATTGTGCTCCCAAGTGCACAGCCTCCCTTCCCAGAGCAGGGCACAGTGGCGTTTGCACTCCTGCCGGCCACCGCCGCCAATCCCTCTGGGCACCGTCTGGGCAGGCAGCCGGCGGTGGCCCAAACCACAGGAGGTCAATGGCTTCGCTGTCTGGTCTCAGTTGAAGCCTTCCGTGAAAACCAGAAGGGCTCATCACAGTTTGGCCCCCAGGGTGACCCTAGGACTGCCCATTGCCACTGCCCTGTTCCTCTTCACTGCAGGACTCTGGAGGCAGAAAAGGGGCAGGGGTTGCAGAACGCAGACAGGGAAAGCCATCAGGGTTGGCCGGAAAGAGGAAACAGACTCGGAAACGTGAAGCAATTTCCCTCAGGGACCCTTTAATGGCAGATCTTTCCACTTCTGGGCACTGCATCCAGCCATCATCAGAAAGTGACCCTCTCGGAATGAAGAGGATTATTTGTGCTCTCAGTAACACCAACTTCTGTCCCTCGCTGGGCCAAAGCACATCATGAAAACCAGCCCATCTGTGTGGCTCAAGCACCCACATTTCCTGCCCCACGTGCACACACATCTCCGAAATACAAACACAACCCTTAGCCTTGCAGTCTCATGCATTAAAAGACCAGACTGTAGATTTCACATGTCTGGAAGCAGACAGAAACAGGAAGCCATGAACATGAAAAGCATTTTGATTTTTTTTCCCCCAAATTCAAATAATGTGACTGGAAGATGAGATTTTTCCTGTAAAAACAGTGGACCTGTTTCATTTGTCTCTATTAATAGTATCCTGCAAGGAAGTGTGATTGCTTCATTTTAAAAGCAAGCAGCATTTACCTTTTTCTGGATTTTAATGGAATGATGCATGCACATTCATCATTAGGATTGCAAGAATTGCAATGACCTTGGGAATTATTTTGAATAAAAGGATGCTGCATGGTAATTAACTCTCTGGGGTTGGCTGGGGACTGGCTGGTATGAAGGGCAAGGGTAGCAAGGAGTGGCCACCGGGGCTGGCGTGGCTGCCTAAGAGCTCCCTTCCAGCCACCATCCCTCAGGAACCATCCCAGTGCTCAGAATCTCCAAGGTGGGCCAAGGCCATGTGCACAGAATGCTGGAGGCACCATTCACACTCTTGCCTGGCCAAAAAGGATGTTTTGTGCTCCTGGCAGTGGCACTCACATGGAATAGGGTGGGAATGGTTCCTCTTGCAGTCCCGAAAATCAGCGGCCCCTACTTGGAGATGAGCCTCAGTGCCCTAAAGGACTTGGCGGTCACCCAACTGACTTACGTGCCCATCGCCCTTTACACTTTCTCGAAAGGGGTTCACCTCATTGTTACAAAGGCACACAGTCACTTTTCTGACTTGGATCCTATTTATCCCTCCAAGATCGTCTTTTGCCATTCCTTGCTTATACTGAGCTTTCCTGCAGTTTCCTCAGTGGGCCAGGGTCTTTTCCAAAGCCACAGAGCATTTGCCTATGCACTATCCTCCGCCTACAATGCCCTTCTCTCTCATCCTCCAAGTGACTCCTACTTCTTTAGGAATCAACTATGATATCGACAGCTAAGACCCTTTTAGCTGAAGTCACAGAAACCCTGACGCAACTGGCTTAAAGAATAGCAAAGATGTATTCTCTCACAAACACAAAGTTTCAAGATAAGGGGGTTCTTCAGTTGGTCAGTTCAGCTGCTCAAAAATGTCATTAAAGATGCTATCCATCTTTCTGCTCCGCCATCCTCTGCCTGTGTCCTCTCTTCCTTCATGGTCTCAGGTGGCTGCTACAGGTGTAGGCAAAACGTGCGGTCACAGCAGGAGCCAGAGGAGGAAAAGGCTCTCTCTCCCCGTGTGCGCCTCTTTAAGAGTAAGGAAGCATTTCTCAGAATCCTCCGTCAGACTTTCTCTTCTTCCTTAGTGCCCAGCACTGTGGAACAAACCCATGCCTAAAGCAATCACTAGCAAGAGGGGAATTACCGTCATAGGATTAGCAACAGCAGATAACAGAGACAGAACCAAGCCCACTAGAAAAGAAGATGGTTGGGGCTGGCAGCTGACACTTTTCTGCACCTCCACCCCTGTGGCTTTAGGTGACCATGTGCAGCCACTGCTCCCTGATATTCCCTCTATCAGAAATCTGAACCCTTTATGTTGTACTTGACTGTTTGTCTATGGATCAACCCCATAGTCTTTGAGTTTCTTAAAGCCAGACAAGATTGCTTATTCACCATTATATCTAGAACCTAGTGCATGCTTGGGGCTTAGTGAGTGAATGAATGAATGAATGAATGAATGAATGAATGAATGAATACATGAGTGACTGCCTGGCTGACAGCATGAGTAAATAATAACCCTCTAATGTGAGCATGCTTACTCCCATTCTACGTTAGGACAAACCTCTCTCTGGAAAGAGTGAAAAACTCCATCATCACATGCAAAGGAGAAGAACCAGGACTTAGCTTCAGAGCTTCTGGCTCCAAGTTGAATGCAGGATCCAACAGAAATGAGGGGAAAAAATGTCAGAGTATTCGATGGCCTGCCCAGTGTCTCCAAGTAGCAGTGCTGGGAACTTTTAAAATTAATTTTACTAACATTCGCAAGGACTGTTTAAAATGTTGAGTATAGAGACGCAGAGATAATCCTAAAACTCTTTTTTTCCACCTGACTCAAATCTTACTCTGCCTTCAGCTTTTTTCATCTTAGAAACATTTATATAACAAATGGATCCCAATCTTTTGAGGATTCAGTTTGCAATCCTAACAAATTAAGGACCCTGAAGAATCAATTATTTTTACTTATCTCCCAGGCTGAAGGGGAGGGAGCCCCATATTTCTGGAACTTTGGCTTTGAAACCTCTTGAAAGCATTATAGAAAAGCCAAGGGAATTAGACAATAAGGATTCTTTCAAAACAGTAGGATTTAAAGGATCTTATTACCTCCTTCATAATCTTACCTTAAGGCTATAGGAAGTATTAATTGGAGCAAAGACAACCAGGCAGAAACAGCTACTGTAAGTCATCTATATTGCTGCAGTCTGTCTTCTATGTCTTTAATTTGTTATATTGCCTCACCCTCCACATCTCTTTCAGATAAACTTTCCAATTCCTGACTCCCTGGTGTTTTGGCTTTGGAGGGGATTTCCCCCCCACCCCACCCCCCCACTGGCTGGGCACAGAGAAAGGAAAAAAATTTTAAAAAGAGCTGGGCCAAGGGAATCCATGGCACTTCAAGTCCTATTTCCTGCCTGGATCAGTGGTTGATCCCTTTTGAGAAAAGTGGGTTGGAGAACAGAGCAGGCAGGCTCTGGGCGCCAGGAAAAACTCACTGCAAGTATCTCTAGAGGAAGCTTCCATGTGACCTGCATCCCAAGCACCCAATTCTTACAGGAAATAATATACTTTTTTCTGTACAGATAGCGCAAAATGCTTTAAAATAAGTTGGAATGGCTGGCAACCCCTCTGATAAATGAAAGTTAAACGCACTCATCAGATCCTGTTGTTCCTCCGTGGCTAGGCCTCCGGAACCGCCTTCATCCCACTCATACATTTTTATAGTGAGATTGGAAATACTCATTTTTTATTTGAAGTAATAATCTTTGGCAGAAAAAAAAAGTCATAATCCTATAGAAAATGCAGGGGAAAGGGGATCTTCAATCTTCAGGAAGGGAACAAAAAGCAAAATCAACTCCTATTATAGAAAAATTGGTCTTGGTATAATTTCCTCTCCCAATTTGTAAAAGGTTTCTGAGTGCATTCACCTAGTGTATAATTCTTTTTTCTTTTTTTCTTTTCATAAATGCTACCTTTCTGAGGGCAATCTAGGGAACACAAATATTTCTCAAATTGAAGTCCTGGTATCAATTGGCTCAGGAGCTTGTTAAAAATGCATATTCCTGAGTGCCACTCCCAGATCTACTGGCTTCAAGTCTATGAGAGGCAGGACCGTAAAATGGAAATGTTTGAAGCTTCCTGGAAGGTTCTTGTGCATGGGAAAGTTTGAAGACTGCTGGAGTAGTAAATGACTCCCCAGGTTTGGAGTCAAAAAGAACATGAATTCTAATGCTACCTTCTCAACTTAATAAACAAGGGAATTCAGCTACCATGAAGAGAGGAAGCACATTTAATATTTCTTGTTTAATTAGGTAAACAAAAGATATGTATGAAGACCTGTGGCTCCAGAATTTCAGTTACACAAAGATTTTATAGATTGTTAATCAACCAACTTTATTTAATAAAGAGGGATCTGCCCTTTTAGGGTAAAGGCATGCTCAGTGTAACTGACTTACTTAATTTTTGTTTCTATCTTTCTCGACTCTTGTTATTTTATCATAATTTGTGAGTTAGGCACGTCCATTTTGCTTCTTACCAGTTCTTGATAGGTCTGCATGGTAGGCTATAGAACGATAGCTGTGAATCAAAGATGAATTAAATTCAAACAGTCAAGCTCTTTTTTAATTTCTTTATTTTTTATTTCAGCATATTATGGGGGTACGTATATTGCCCTTCTCTTCCTCCCCCCTATAGTCAGAGCTTCAAGCAAGTCCATCCCCCAGATGGTGCACATTGCACTCGTTATGTATGAATATACCCATCCCCTCCCCGCCCACCTGCCCAACACCCGATTATTTTGACAGAGTCTAAACTTAGAAAGAGCCAAAGAGCTGACCCAAGAAAGCCTGGGCTCTGGGTGCTCGGTGCTTTGACTGGTAAGGGTCCCTCTTATCTGGTTGACACTCACCAGAGCCAAGGCCCCCACATCTAGTGGCAAAATGGGTTAAAGAGTGGATTTGTATATGCCTTAAGCTTACTCTGATGGCAGTAGCAGAAAACAACTTGGGCGAGCTAAAGGAAATGATGATGATGGTGACGATAATGATGACACAGAAGCATTTTGGAGAATATGAGGACAAGCTGAAAAAGCAAACTAGTAGAGAGATAGGAATCCAGG
Organism: Microcebus murinus; assembly: GCF_040939455.1. Taxonomy (NCBI): domain Eukaryota; kingdom Metazoa; phylum Chordata; class Mammalia; order Primates; family Cheirogaleidae; genus Microcebus; species Microcebus murinus. Next base: position 33,257,699 of record NC_134122.1, read on the forward strand.
CCTTCAGCCTACAGAAAGCTAGTGGGGCCTGAGCAGCAGAAAGAACGAATGGGGCCTGGGCAGGTAAGGGCAAGACCCAGAAAAGCCGGGAGAGACCTTTGGAAAGGTATCTGTAGCAGAAAGGAAAAAGGAAAACAGGCAGAGAGGAAAAGGGAGGCCCAGGCAAGAGCCAGGATCACCACCCAGGGATTTTCTTCAAGAAGAGTTAATAGATCTTTGTTCTAGAGCCTTGATTTTACTTGACTGCTCCTGACATCTGAGAAAGAGAGAGAGAGAGAGAGAGAGAGAGAGAGAGAGAGAGAGAGAGAGAGAGAGAGAGAGAGAGAGAGAGACTCTAATTGACCCATCTGAAGTCACTTCTCCCCCTGGCCAACGTACCATGGCCTGGAGAAAACTGTCCTCCCTTCAGTAGAAGTGTCATGGGTGTTCTGGAGGTCCACCCCGAGGGTGTGGTGGCCAATTCCCAAACCAGCCATCCATCCATTCCCAAACCAGCAACCCAATTGGCTTTACCATGGTCAAAAAAATAAAATAAAATAAATCAGAATGGAATGTAAACTCCCAGCAGAGTGAAAGCCTGTTACCTGATCCATCTTTCCAATACTGTCCATAAGCACTCAGTGTCAAGAGCACTGGTTTTGGACTCAGCCCACCTCAGTTTGAATTGTCACTCCTCTCACTTGTCATCTCACTTCTCTTAACTCTCAAGTACTATTTATTCATCTATAAAATAAAGATAGCTCTAGTATGTAACTCCCAGGGTTTTGCAAGCATGAAATATGAACACAGCACCAGCAGAATACAGGAATTCACCATTCCCCAAGCACTATAGGCAAACTTTCACCCACAGCACAGATGGAAAGGTACAAACACCACTAACTGACAGCAAGAAGACTGTGTTTTTCAACCTGAACTTCTTGGATAACAAATTCTCTTCTTAGATCTAAGAGACATTCCAAAGGCAGTTGTCCAGAGTTTTCAAAGAGGTCCCTTAGCAAGAAGGTGTGCTCCGTGATGGACCAATACCAACCCCTCTCCAGGGTAGCCTCCATGGTGGAGCTTCTTGGTGTCTTCCTTGATCTTTCAGAATAGCCACTCTCATGCTTTGCTTCTGCTCTAGGCATCATTCAAATACTTGGTATAACAGACTGAAAAATTAGCTGGAGTCTTGCCCCTCCCTTACATCAGGGCTGGGAATAGAAGCAGGGTTTGGGTTTCCACTAGGGGAAGTGCCAGGGGAGGTGAGAACCTGGGTAACCTATGGCTGCAAAGAGACCCATGGATGCTTAGGGCCAGAGCCATGGGACCATCAGCAACATTTCTGTGCCAAGCCTGCCATCTGCAAAGAGGATTAAGGGACGTCACTGGGCAGCACCCCAAAAGGTGCCATAGCTACCCTCATGAGCAGAGAATCCCATCCTGATTTTTGTGGGACTATGTAAACTCTTGTGTTCTTGTCCAGTCCAATGGGGGAGAAATCCCAAATATCAGACTTCTTAATGACCTCGGCTAGTTGGGGCCATGGAGGTTTATTTAGATTTTTAATCTAAAACGAGTGGCATTTCTTACAGTGATTTCATACCTCCCTGACACATACTGGCATCATCTGGCCTCCTGAACAGTCCCCGATGTGGGTTTCAATGCTCCCTTCTTAGTAATGGCGGTTCCCTCGGCCTTCAGCCTACAGAAAGCCAGTGGGGCCTGGGCAGCAGAAAGAACAAATGGGGCCTGGATAGGCAAGGTCAAGACCCAGAGAAGCTGGGAGAGACCTTCAGAAAGGTGTCTGCAGCAGAAAGGACAGACAGAGAGGAAAAGGGAGGCCCAGGCAAGAGCCAGGATAGCCAGCCAGGGAAGGACTTGGAATACCAGCATCACAAAATAACCCCAGACCACGGTGCTAATAATTATACTAACAATTGCTGTTTTTAAGATGATCTAGGCACTGTGATAAGCACCTTATGTATGTGGATCTCATCTAATTCTCCCCAACAACCCTGCCAAATAATGTTAAGAACCTCACCTTATACAGGAAAAAAGTTCATAACTTGCCCAGGATTACCCAGCTGGTAAGGAAATAGCTCCCGTGCTCCTGAAGCAGCAAATCCTCTAATCCCAGCAGAGAAGAGTGGTGCTCCGGCTGGGATCAGGTTGCTCCGGGGTAAGGACCAGACTCCTCTGGTGGTGTTCTCCCTTCCTTCTGAAGGATGCTGGAAGAGACAAATAGACCTGAATCAAACTACAGTCAGTTTTTTTTATTATTCACAGTGGGTATGTTCTATAAAGTTACCACGAACACTAAATTAGTGAATCTTGAACCATTGCTCCTAGTGGAAATGCAGTTAGGTTCCTGCCAGCCCCTGATCACAATATTTTCATCAACGGATCAATACACAACCTGGGTTACGTGGGTTTCCGTCCAAAGATACCTTATTTCATATCTATGTTGACTCATTAACATCGAACCCCCAGCCAACAGCACCATATCTCATGCCCGAGTGAAGCTTATCTAACCCACCTATTTCCTCTGTAAGGCACATCACTCTACATGTGCTTAGGGCCACTAGACCCTTCAGCACTGCATCTAGGGGCCATTTTAAACAGCATAATCGACAACACAAGCACAAAAATGGGAAGGCATGGCACCAAATAGATCATAAGAAGGATGCTTGTTTACAGCATGAGCTGAAACAAGGAGAAAAGGTCGCCTCGGTTGACCTCAGCTGAGAGCATGCGCACTGGGCAACTCACATTTTTTTGCAGTTCTGTGCCTGTCCGTAAATGACTGTGGAGGAGCTGCAAGTATTGATTTGGGGGTTGCAAATAAAAGTTGAAGGCGTAAGGAAATTTACAAGTGCAGAATTTGTGAATAAGGAGGATTGGCACAGCTTCTGCACTTGCTGTGTAGCCTCGGATGAGGCCAACACCCAAGTCCATGTCCTCATCTATAAAATGGGTTAATACCAGCCTGCTCTCAGGGCTTCTGTGCTGGGGTGATGCAGGAAACCAGGGCAGTGGCAGCTTTGTGTGATGGGCTCAGGAAGCATTCATTCTCTTCTCTCTCTTTCTAGGCATAGGCGTTAATTATCTCCAATTCCTAAGACAATTAAGGCGCCCTGGCCAGGCTAAGTGAGCACTCAAAGCCACTCAGCTTAAAAGCATCTGATCCGACACATTTAGAAAGAAGAGCCCATTTTAAATCCTCCCAACCCACTGCTAAAAGAACTGCTATCCACATGAACTTAGCTGTCCGTATTCTTTTTCTTCCTTTTCCCTCCTCAATCCCTCTACTCTCAGCCCAGGGAGATTGGCTACCCCAAGGAAGAAAAGGAGCCGATTAGTTTAGACCAGGCAGATAGCATCACACAGCGAGCCTGCCTGTGGCGAGTTCATGAAGTCAAGTGCAGGCATTGAATCCCAACATGTCACGGTGCCGAAGTCATCTTCATCTTTCCGCTTTTTCTCGGCTATTCATTCACCAAATAGACAAATATCTGCATTTTTGTAGATAAAATGAATGCAGAAGGAGCCATTTCCAAAGATAGATGACTGTCCTTTTTCCTTCAGCAAAGTTTAAAAAGGTAAAAATTATCATATTATGGGCACGGTGGTCATAGAGAGAAAATGAGGCCACTGCTCAACAGGGGAAATTGCTCTCGCCTTGCATGGGAATGTTTTAGCATTAAATTAACTCTCCTATCTCCTGCCTGTTAATGGGAAAGCTTTCACCTCCCGGTTTGGCAGGGGATCTGCATTTGCATTTAGATGGAGCTGTTGTAAAGATGGCCCAGCACAGGGGCCTCCATCCCTTATTTACAATAGCAGCTGTGTGATAAAATGATTATCACATAAGTGGTTGTTTTGCTGGTTTTAATAGGGCTGGAACCAGAATGGGAAAGGCTGTCATCTGAATTAGTCAATGAAAGGAAAGGATAGTTTCTCTGTGTGGGGAAAGCTCTGTGGCCTCCCTGACAACAGGGAGGTACCGCTGTCTCCCTCCCGCCTCCCAGAGCAAGGCAGGTGGGACAGCTGGATGTTGGTAGAAAAGGCAGCAAAGGAGGCTGCTGCTGCTGCTGCTGCTGCTGCTGCTGCCACTGTTGCTTTCTGGACAGATTTCATGTTACAATTTGCAGATCCTTTTGCACCTCATTTGAGGTAGCCAGAACATGGATGGCTGCTCCCATTTTTCAGATGAGAAAACTGAGACCTGGGAGGGGGAGTACAATACTTCTCCCTTGGCCATACCTAGAAAATGACAGTATTTGGATGAAATGCTCATCCCAATGCAATACACTATTTACTGCCATCTACCATTCCAAATTCTTCTTGAGAACCTAGAATAGAAAACAAAACAAAACAAAAAACAGTGAAGTGGGAATGCAGAGGCTAAAATCCATTCTGATTTCTACCATCAACTTTGTGACCTTAGGCAGCTCCCCCTCCTTTTCTTGGGCTCAAAGTTATTACCCATAAAACGTAAGGATTCAGATGAATGTATTCATAAGTAAACTTGCCTCTCTTTCCTGAATGTTCCAGCTCATTCCAGCATCGCACATGTGCCTTTCATGTGAGCTGTCTGAGCAAACGTGCAGCTGTCGGGCTGTCAAGGGGCTCAGTCTGTTCCCAGCTCTGCAGCAGTGTTTTTCAGACATCAGCCACCTGCACCATCACCTGGAGGGCTTGTTAAAACCCAGTTTGCTGGGCCACATCCCCAGAGATTATGATGCAGTAGGTTCAGGGTGGGACCCAAAAATTTGCATCTCTAATAAGTTCTCAGATGCTGCTGCTGCTGTTGGTGCAGAGATGAGGCTTTGAGAACTGCTGCTCTAGAAATAAGAAAACTCTTATCAGTGTAGGACTCTGATCCCTCCCTTTTGGTGCCATAATGAGTGCTCTGCCCATTCCTACTATTTTTGTCCACCTATGATGCCATCAAATGGTGCAAGTCCAACAAAGTGCCCTTATGGACTAGAGATGACCACAATAACTGACCAAACCAACCTGAGGGCAAGAAGGTGCGATCTTGAAATATGGAAAAAATCCCTATTTTGCAGAAACTAGAAAGCCAAATCTTGCAAGGTCTTTGGAGGACTGGTCAAGTTACACACATTGGCTGTATGCCCTGTAATCAACAGAAGTATAATTTCCCTTTATCTGGGAATAGATAAAAAGATGGATTTGGACCCACAATAATGAAATGGATGCAGAAGAGGACCACCCAGGGATACCCAGGGCAATCAGAAAAGGGAAGCCTTGCCTTCAAATACCTGCAAATACCACATTGTCCCTGTCAGCCTGGAAAACGGGCATGACACTCGGTTTCTATCTCACTGCTTGCAGAATGGAATCCACCCACACATCCCAGCCAGAGGGGCGGTTACTGGAAAGCAAATTCATGTATCTATGGCTGGGCCCCAGGAATTCCCAACTGGTTAATGTAATCAGATGGTCTCCAAGGCTTCCTACAGGAATTAAATTCCCTGTGACTGAGTGTCCCTGTGTTTAAGGCAGGTTATCCATCATGGTATGGATGAAAAAACTATCCTCCATAAAAACCAATTGCCTAACAAAAAACAGAAAACACAGCTGGCCAAGGCAGATCATGGCTCTACCCACAAACCCCATAAACACAGAGGACAAGAGGAATGAGGGGGGTGGCAGAGTCGGCTCTCTTGGAAGCTAGTTTTTCCCAGACTGAAGCAGGTACTTATACCTGAGCGGTAAAGCAGACAAAACTCTCTGTCACACTGAAAAAAAAGAGAAAGAAGCCCAGAATATCCAAAACAGGCTCTTCTCAGTCTATATTCTTTGGTCTCAGAATGGCGTGCACCCATTCTCTGCCCACCACCACAGACAGAAAATGACAGAATTTGGATGAAATGCTCATCCCAATGCAATACATTATTTACTGCCATCTACCCTTCCACATGCAGGACCTGTGTATTCACGGTGGATCTCCCCCCTCCCACTGCTGCCCAAGGGACCCTGGTGGGCAGGGACAGATGACAGAGGAAGAAGAATGGCAGCTCACAGTTCCTGATTGTCGTTATGGCCGAGCACTTGACTCACGTGCTTCCCACATCCCTTTTTGTGTGTTTCTTCTGTGTCAATTTAGCTACAATGGCATTATATTTCCAGGAATAGCCCTCCCTGCATAGTTCTGGGTTAACATGGACCTAGAAGACGTTTTTCATGAGGTTTGGAAGGTGAGCACAAAGCAGCAGTCATATTCCTGATTTGTTCCACCATTGGTGCCAGGCACCAAGCATGGGGTCTGCTCAGGTGGGCTGCCACTCATCTCTGGCGCACCTGGTTGGCACAGTGATGTAACCTGCCAGTCATGTGGCTAGTAAATGGTAGAGCTCGAATCTCACCCTTCAGAGTCTGACGATTAGGGTAGCCTGACCTCAAATCAGAGCAAGGATGGGAAGAGGAGCCTTCTGAAAATGTACCAACTTAAACCTGGAAAGATAAAAGTTTCCCTCTGTTTTGTGTTTTTTAAAATAAACTAGACAGACAGGTAACATTTAAGAGAACTTCAACTCATCATCTACTATGTGTAAAGGACTGCTGCCTTGCCAACCTAGAAAACATAGGGAGTTGGCAGAGGTGGCCAGGTGAGCGAGGGAGGCTGAGGGCCCCATGTCAAGGGAGACAGCAAGGGTTAACAGGTCACCACCTGCTACTGTTGCTTCCCCTGGTCCCATGCGGTGGGGTAATGACCCCTGAGAGAGAAGAGGGAAGGCTGGATGGAGTGCAGAGGGGAAGCATACATGGAAAGAAATCAGAAGGCTTTTTCTTTCATGTTTCAAGTACCAAATTATGCTTGACATTTGAATTTCCCCCAAGGCTCGCTTCCATAAAATCATGCCAAATTACCCTGAAAGGGTTGGAGCTTCCTGGAGAGACTTTTGACTGTAATCAAACAGGTTTCCGCCATTGTTCTAGACACTCTGAAAGGGTCCGGGGCAGAGGAGGGTGGGAGGTCACACGAGGGGAAGCTGGTGTGCCCGGCGGTCGCGCTTCTGGGAAGAGACTCACCGTGAACCTGAGCATCGAAACAGCCCCTCCAAATGCAGACATCTGAACAAGCTGGAAGGGTATAGAGAGGCCAGAACATTCTGACACAAAGAGACACTCAATAAAACTCACGTTGGCTAGCATTTATGGAGGTTCACTGCAAACCGGGTGCTGTGCCCAGAACGTTACTCATTTGAACTTCATAACAGCCATAGAAAAACAGGTGCCATTATTATTATCCTCGGTTTGCAGATGTGAAAGCAGAGACTGGGAAAGATGAAGTCATTTATCCAGTTCTTTCAGATGCCAAAGCCTGAGCCAGCGTCATTTATGTACTGCCTAAAGGAACAGGTACAATGCCATGGCAATAGGATGAGCAGAGGCACCGTATAAGGCCAAAATATCACTGGATATTTTCATGCATTGTTTGATTAACTCTACCAAATCACCCAGTTTCAGGAGCCTTAAAAGTAAACCGTGTGCCCATGACCACAGCGGGTGGAAGTAAGCATCTCGTGCTGCTACTACTGTAGGCTCACTCCAAGTTGGATGTATCAGTTCAGTCTACATGACATGTGGCCTTCTATTGCTGCCTAGGAGCCTGCCAGGACCCGCAGCCAAATGGACCCTTGACACCCTGCCTGGCTTTTGTTGGTCTCTTCTCAGAGGGCTGGACCTCCCCACTACTTCCTGGTTCCCACTCCCACTAAACTGCAGGCCCTGTGATGTTCCCTGCCTTGAATGACTCAGGTCTTTCTGCCTTGTTCTCAACGGTGGCCCAAATCAATTCCAAGTCTCCACTGGCATTTGAATACCAAAATCTAAACTCCCACTTATATTCTCTGGGGCAAGGCCTGCATCTGTGTCAGTTCACCTAAACTTGGGCTCACCTATTCCTGGCATCTTCCCTCTTCTCCTGCCTCAAAATATTTCATTTTAAGCCTATTACTGCCCTCTTTACAGGACACACTGAGGCAACTTGCTAATGCTTAGTGACACTGCTCAGCTTGATACTTCACATAGAACAGGTTTTCCATGAATATTTGATTTGAGACATTAACAGTTTTAATTCACAGGGATGAACTGTGACTATGAGCTGGAGGTTGTCACCACCCAAAATCCCTTGTCTAAAATACGGTGGAACTGCAAAGGAAGGTGAGGCAGGCTGGGGGCGCCAAAAACAGCTTCCGAAATGGACAGTAAGGTTGTTAGGAAGTGCTCTTGGGATTGATACCTGTGAGAGGGAAGGAAAGGTAGGAAGACTGGGCAGATGGAGAAGTGGAACTCAGGTGCAGCCTCAAGGAAGTTCTCAGCACACCGCTTGGGAAGCTCCAAAGCTGGGCTGGAGCCTCAGAGCTGTCCAGAGTTGGGGGAAAGGGGTTGGGCCTTTATACCCTTGTATTCCTCAGTCGCTGGATTCAGGTTACCCCAGAAAAGGCATATGACCTTGGGCAAGGCAGCCTTCTTCAGCTGAAGCACTTTCTAATGACAGCAGAAGCTGAAGGGCTATCTCCTGGCAGTACTTCTAGCAGCAGAGCAATAAATCCTTCATTTCTCAAGAGGGACCTGAGTGGCGCATCCCAGTGACCATCACAGAGGCAGACAATACTTCCCCCAAACAGCCAGCTCCACCCACTCTACCTGGTGCTGCATGGAGGTGAATGACAAGTGCTCCGGCTCCATCCCTTTCACGTCCAAAACAGCTGTTCACCATTCTTCCCCCGCTGTCCCTTCCCCTTCCCCACAGGCCCTGATTACAGCTTTGAGATAGTCCCATCTCCCTTCTAACTGAATGTTTTGCACCAATCCAAACAAGGCAATCCCACTTTTCCCCTTCTGAGGTTAGCAGATAGCAGGTTAGGTGCTAAAGAAGTAAAGGGTCTCAGATGCAGGATTCTAGGGCGTGGCATGGTGGAAACCTGGAAAACACAGACATCAGACCAGAAAAGCAAGAGCAGGTGTGGTCCATGATATGGCAACATGGGAAGAAGCAGACGGGACCCAAAGATGGGAGATCAGTGCATGATGCCAAGAGCGGGGAGGAAGGGAACAGGACGGACAGACGGGGACATTCACAGGTCAACCTCGGGGCAGCAGGAGAGACAGCTACTACTGGAACCACAGGGCCATTGATGGCTGAGCTGACTCATTTCTGCTCTAGGATAGCACCATTTGGCCTGGGGCCCATGTAGGCTCTTTCTAAACCCCATCTTCAAAGGCACCAGCTAACAACAAAAAAAATGAAAGCAAGATGTGTTTTCTCAAATCTAATTTCCTAAAACCTAAGTGGCAAGTCAGGAATCGACGAGGCTCTTTAGGCATCCTCGACTGTTGGACCTGGAAGTGAGCCCGGAGAGAGTTGACAGGCTGGTGTGAGGCCCTTCCCGGGGAGCGAGAGGCAGCCCACGCGCCAGCTTCTCCTTGGCGCTCCGGCTTCTCCTGGGGCGGCAGGCAGCTCCGGAACTCAGTCTCCATCTGTGTGTGTCCAGACCTCTCCCAGGTCTCCTCGCTGGGACTCTGACTTTGCCAACTTATCGAGGCGCGTAGGCCCGGGACATCAGCCCTGGTGAAACACATTCAGAAACATGGCAAGTTCTCATGCTTGAATGTTCACACAATTAAAAGGCTTATGAAGGGATGCATGCAGCTTGAATTAAAATAGTAAGGATGGCTTTACCCTGGCCCTTCATTTAAAAAATAAAAAAAAGGCAGCCATGAAGATAGGGCACTAGGATCTCCTTCCAAGAAAGAACTTGCGATTCAGCTACAAGGACTCTGGTTGGATGTCAGTTTCCTGGTGCCATGTTCGCGCCAAGGCCACGGTCTTCCCAGACAGTCCCCAGTCAGTGACTGAGCCTGGAGGGGACACCCTGGCCTGGCCAGCCCCGCCCAACTTGGGACTTCTCTGTGGACTCTGTCTGCACTAGAGCTCCCCACTCAGCTGTCTCAGACTTTCTCACAGTAGCATCCTTGTCTCAGCCTCTTGCCATCACGTGTCCCTTCCTTCCCCTTCTCCTTTCACAGGTGTCAGGCCTACATAATGGTCTGAAGGTGTTCTCTGCCCTGACAAAGATCCTCTGCTCAGCCAAACTTTAGTCAGGCTTCTAAATCTCCTGCTAAACCCATCTGTGCACTCCCTTGTAAAATCCAGTTTTAGCAAGAACCCTGCTAAGCTCATTTAGCAAGAACTCCTCACTGTGGGGCGCGGTGTCAACACCATTACAAGTTGGCGCCTGTTTCCGGCTTTGCCTAGAGCAGCAAACAAGTTCAGCGCACGCGCAATTGTCGGTTGCCCTGTGGCGCAAGCATGCAAATGAAGGGTCCTGCTATGGACTAATGCTTTGGTGGCTCGGCAGCTGAGCGGCCTATCCCAGCTTAGGGGTTGTGCTTCTAGGGTATATAGCAGCCTGCGCACCGCCGGGCTGGGTCTTCCGCATGTAACTAGTTAAGGCAATCCCCATTAAAGCGCTGTCAGAAGAACTCCAGTTGCCGCGTCTTCCTTGCTGGCGAGGCGGGCGCGACACCTCACCCTTGATATGTGATCATGCTCGATATCTAATCAGCTTCCTCATCCTCCACCAACCCCCAGATGATGTCTGACTACCTGTCTTCAGCAGGAATCCTAGTAGGTTAGTTTAGCCGGAGTCCCCCTTATCCTTGATGTTTCCTCTTAGTAATTTTCCATCCACTCCCCCCATGCTGCTTCTTGGCTATCAGTTCCCACCTTCCCATGCTGTATTTGGAGTTGAGCTCAATCTCTCTCCCCCACTGCAAGACCCCAAAGCAGTGGTCCCTGTGCCAATTGTGCTGGTTCTTAATACAGTGCTCCTTGGTGCTTTAACAAGTGTGATTAAATACTTTTTTCCTTAACAGCCCACACCATAATGGTCTGAAGGCTTCGCTGGCTCCTTCTCCTATTTTTCTTTCACAAGTAAAACTCTTGCATCTTGGCATCCACTTCCCAGAGGATCTGAACTCATATAGTATCATTCTACGATTAGGATACTGAGATCCAGAGAGGCTAAAGAACATGCCTTAGGTTGCCACACAAGATAATACCAAACAGATAGACTTTATGTCTTGAGAGATGAATATCATGGTGTAGCACACAACAGCTCCATCCCTGCTAGCAGATAAATTATTTAAGATTCCAGATAAGGATGGTTGATGCTGGACCTGGTGTGGTTTGGGCTGGGCAGATCCGAAAACCAGAAATACTCAGTTCAGTGCCAGAAATCAACAAACAAGCAGAAGGCCCAGTCTGTCACCCTGGGAGAGACAGTCAGCACAGGTATTAGGACACTGTGAGGACTCACCAAGAATCAGAAAAGGAATGTTACAAAAATCCTAGGCCTTAGCGAAGATACACAAATGAAAAATAGGAAACAGAAAAATAGGAAAATGGAACTACTTATCGGTGTGCTCCTAACCAAGTGTGCCAGCCAAGGTTGTTCTCACCTCGGGCTGCTTTTTGAGAGCTGTCTCGCCGATGCCAGCATACCCCATGACATCACACAGGCAAAACTGACAGATGGGACCTAAGCAAAGCCAATTTCCCTCTGTCCCTTAGTTTCTTCCAGGTAGAGCAGCAGGATTCAAAAGCACAAGGCGCGTTGCTATTGCTGAGAAGACATTCCTTGGTCATTTTCCAAGTTGAAGGGACTTTCAGGGTGGTAAGTTGTTTGTAGGCTCATGTCCCACACAGAGCAGAAAACAGAGACCGGCTTTTAAAAATAACACCTCACACTCCCACTGTACCATCAGTGTTCCTCAACATTTGAGAGTATGGGGCGCCCTTGTTACCATCAAAAAAATCCAAAAGGCCATCTTCTCCAAAATAGTAATAAGTGTACTTTTTAGCCACTATTTAAGGAAGTGAATAGCAACTACTATGAAAAGATACAATAAATGAGACAATCCTTTAAAATAAAAAATATATCTTATTAATCTCAATAGTTACAAGTATTAGAAAAATTAGCAACACAGAGATGTGCAAGATGTCTAACCTATTTGATCATAAGATAAGGCTTCTCTGAATATAATCTTCATGCTCGTGGTGTCACACCTGGACAGTCCCCATTTTATAGAAGTCTCTGATGGCCAAAAAAACTCAAAGTTCTCTCAATTCTGCCAGACCAGCAGCGTGTGATGTTTTAACTCCTTTCTAATCTCACTCGTAGGAAGAAACAGAACTCCAATTGCCTTAAAGGATAGTGTCTGAATCCTAAACCAGAAAACAACCAATTTCCAAAAAGGAAGGTATCGCAAAGTCTGCCCACTCAACCTCTCCAGCTGCCCAAGCTGCGCCAGCACCTGTCACTGGCCACCTTCCTCGATCTTCATCTCCACGCCGCTCTGACTTTTGTCTCGCTGCTCTATTGTTCGTTCATTCCCAGAGGTTAGCAATAGTGGGCTGTTTCTCTCCATACCCTTATGGTCTAGGGACAGGGTAAGAACTCAGTAAACGCATCCTGATCATGGGATAAATGATCTGAGGAGCCAAGTCAGGTTAGAATCCCCACGGAATGGAACAGATATGCAGAGCAACCTCCAGATGCTAATTAAAGGAAACAGGGCAGCGGCTCCTGACTTTGCTTAAACAGAAGCCAAGAGACCAAGGGACAGAATCCAGACCCTCGATCTGTCCGTCAATCAGTGACCATAAGACACCGAGAATCCCATCTCATGGTGTTCAAAAGCACAGTGGATTTTGTTCTCAATATAACAGTGGCACCAATTTTTGAAAAATGATTAGCAGAACCACTGTGATACCAGGCGATGCCTACCAAATGCCAAACAATAAATTACAAAAAGGGCGGGGTGGGAGGATCAGACAAATGGGTGTTTGAGCACCATAGAGAAAAAGCAATTATATCCAGCCACATCCATCTGTGTATAGAGACACAACAAACCACTCTGTGCTTTCATTCTGAGTGGAGAGTACTGATTAATTGCCAAGTTCCCAAACTCTCTAAAATCTGTTTTGAAACTCAAAGGTCTGACATTTAAAACCATAAATGTTGTGGGTTTTACGCACCATGGCCTGGTGTGCTTGTCGTGCGGCAACTCCGGACACATTGGCCACCGTCCACAAAAGGGATAATTGAAGGGATGTCTCTCTAGCCAAATGATTCCACCTTCGTGGGCGGGACTTTGAGTCCGCTCTCTTGTGGAGGGGTTGGGGAAGGCGAGGCCACATGGCCCCTGCTTAGGAGCTCAGAGCCACAAGGCCCTGCCTGCACTCTGGGAAACATGGCAGCCCGACTCAGTCTCTTTTCACTGGACTCTCTCCTCTGGTAGCTGAGTTTGTGCGCTCTGGGCCCAACAGGACTGAAGCCACCGCTCTTTCAAGGCGAGTCATCATGAGGAAAAGGTGCCCTCTTGCCGATGCGACACAAAGAGATTTTCATGGGGATTACGAGGAAAGGGTTTCATCAGTGTGGGACTGCTTCTCTTCAGCCGTAAAGCTTCCATGCCCACTCCCTAAGAGACACACAAATTCAAGTGACTGTAACTTTATAGAAATATGGCAGCCAATTATATCGATAATAAAAACAGCTGACATTTGTTGGGCATTTACCAACTGCTGAATTCCTTCCACGCGCTCTCAGCTATACACATTCTGGAAAGCAGAGCCCAAGCCAGGGAGCACGACGATGGGAATGAAATAAGGGGAACTAGATCCCAAAGTGTCAAAACACAGAGACAAGCCACGCCGGAGACCAGCAACAGCGGGAAGCTGCCACCTTCTCTGTGTTTCTGTTCAATCCTCAGCCACACTCAGAGTAGCTTGGACCCACGGTGTTCTTTGTGCTGTTGGCTGTTCACTACCTCCATAGCCCTGCCCACCACCTCTGCCCTCCTCTGTCTGGGGAAATTCCACCCATTTGGGGGCCCCATCTCCTGCTCCCTTAGGTTGACTTGCCTTGTTCATTCTCTGTCCTACCAAAGTTCTCAGAGAGGCAGAACAGGGTGACACAGTCCAGCATGGAACCTCTCCATAAGAACGGGAAGAATCTCTGGTCCTTATAGAGTGTGGGTTTGTTCCAAAATAGGTGCTCAGTAAATACAAGATGAATGAACAAATGGACTAATGGTTTAGTACATGACTTCATTTATTATTTTACATGCAGAAAAAAATGTTCTTGACATTCTTCAGGACTCAAAGCACTACATGTTTATATGCTAATAAATATTTAAATTAATGAAACAATGCCTTATGAAAGAATTCTTTGTGCCCTTCCTCTTCAGGGCAGAAAGAGGTGCAACTCAACAATGACTTAATATATCAAATTACTCCTTGAAGTTCTAACCTTTGCTACCTTCCTAGTCTCAGGCTATCCATTCACATAAATGGGTTCAAAAACTCCAGTATTCATTGAAATAGGCTAATGGCAAATAACCAGTTAATGGCCATTTGTAGCCATTTAAAAAGGACTCATTGTGAAACCAGTTTTTGTTCAGCTTTGTTGGGTTCCCTTGTTGTCTGGGGAGGCGTTCTGTGCATAGGCAGGGAGGGCCTCTATAATTATTCTCAAATGCAGCTACATTTCTAAGGGAAATCCTTCTGCAGACATCTTCCCCAGCCAAGCATCTGGACCATTAAGCTCATGGAACATTGAGTGAGAAGGTCAAGAACTGATTTCCATTCCAGTGATGACTCTGAAGTGGGACACATGCTCCAAAATGTTAATAGCAGTGGGATTAGAGCAGAGCTTTTCCTTGTGTTCATCTAAATTTTCCATTTGGCATAAAGTCTATACTATTTTGGTTATGTTATAGATTGTACTATACGTATAGTATGCTTTAGTGTGTTATAGATGTACTATATAGATTTGATTATAGATTTTACTATACTGTAGGTTATGCCATGTATTTTGTAATTTAAAAAATTATCTGTAAAGTGAAGAAAAATGACATTTCAAAACATAGTCTTTCTTTATATTTTAGAAGCAAGACCCAACATTCTTTAAGTGTAGGTAAGAAAGACAAACCAGAGGAGGAACATGAAATGAAGCCAGGACTGAATCCACTGCAAACACACGGGCCTCGGAGACCATGCACATGCCCTGCATGGGCCACACACTCAGCTCTAAGGTCTCCACAGCCAACCTGGAAAAGGGATACGTGAGTCGCTCTACAGCTCTGACCATTGGACAGAAACAGACCAGTTGCCCTGGAGAGGTATAATATTTTTTGATTCTGGGTCTAGACAGAGTTTTTTAAAAGATCTTATGAGAAGGCAGATTGTACTAGTGGCAAGTTGGGCTTTTCTCCTGGGCTGAGCTTATCTGCCAAGTTGCTCAGACATCTCGCCATTGCCCCTTGGGTTTCCTGAACCAGGGCAGAGCTCCTCCAGGGCCACTTTCCCCATCGCTTGTGCCCTACTTTGTTTTCCCACTGTCCCTATGTTGACACTTGGTTCTCCTCCAGGTTCTCTCCTTCCCAGTCCTCCCAGCTCCATCCAACATTTAGTCACGTTCCCAGCTCCACATTGTACATTTGGATACCCGAACTCAGTGTAGACTTTCCCGTTCATGGCGGTGGCTCTGCAAACAGGTACACCAGTCTTCACACTGCCTGTGCTGCTCCCAGCCTTCATGGCCACTCACCCCAGGTATGGCCAGCTCCCCGCCCTGCCGCCCTTCTCACAGGTACCAGTGGGTGAAATCGGAGGCAGCAAACGGCTACCGCCCACCAAGATCAGATGGCATCTAGACCTGTGCCTCTCACGGCCAGTTTCCCAAGCACTGCCAAGCTGCTTGCTATTGGCCCACAAAGAAAGAAGGGCGGAAATGGACAGCAAGCGTGTTGAAACTTTGACAGCAATGTTAGGAAAGCCAAGCGCAGACTCATCTTGCTGTGCAGGGAGGGTTTAGACTAGTTCAGGTGTAGGAGACTCAAGGTGAGTGACATGTGGGCTGAGCTGCCAATCAGTCATATGTAGGAGGACCACTTATCCGTGCCTGATAGACTAGAAATCTGTCTCCACAGTTGGCTTGGGAAAAGCACATCTAGAGCCCTGTGACAATCGCTTGTCTTGGCATAAAACCACTATCAGGTGTTAAGTTCTTACGACTTTGCAAGCGCTGTGCTAGACAAATTGCATGTGTCCCATCATGGAATCACACCAATTTCCGGAGGTAAATACCATCATAATCCCCATCTCATGACTGACACAATGGATCCCAGGGTAGTTCCATAGGCTACCCTAGGACTTGCAGATGGCAAGAGGGTGAATCAGGAATTCAGACCCAAATCCACCTGAATCTAAAATTCATGCATTTATTATTGCCCTTCGCAGAGTGTCTGCTGAACTTGCGGAATCGGCAAGAACCTCAGGCTGTTTCCCAATGATGAGGAGGAGCTAAGTGGTAGCTCTCTTCCCTGCCTTCCCCACCTCAGTTCTTTACAGTTAGGGCTTGTTATTCCTGATTTTAAAACAATTGTTCCCATGGCAACACCCTGGCAGCTTCCCTTAGCAACCCACAGCTATCTTTCACAATTTTAACCAAGTTGGTTCAAATACAAAATTGCTTTTTCAGAGAGTTAGCAGAGGCAAAGCCAAAATGACCAGTTGACTGGAGCTTAACTTTTCACGAGTCTTAAGAATATCACAGCGGAGTTCGAAAACCACTAGAAAGCTGTTCTGCCAACCACATGGTGAGTGCAAAGGACAACGCCCAGGTTTGTGGTATGGGAGGCTGTTTCAAACCTAAAAAAATAACAATATGTAAACTCTAAGATGTAAATTCTTCCTCTGATTGACAAAAGATTCACAAATCGAGCCTATTTAAGATTTATAGATTGTATTCATTTTCTCTTGCTGCATCTGGGTGCAAATGGGTGGAGGCAAAGAAGATCTACCAGAGGGAGGGGTGAGCCTTGGGTTTTATAGACCGTTTCTTGGGGAGAGTGAGTATCTGGGACAGAGCAGCCATTGCAATAAAAAAATTTTTTAACAACCAGTTTTGGGGACCCCTGGGTCAGTGACATCCTGTAGAGATAAGGGAGGAGGGTAGTTCCGTCCTTATCAGGGGGAACAGGAATGCTGGCTCCAGCTGGCTGTTAGGTTTACAACCTCCGGGACTCTCCAGACTCCTGCAGCTATTGTTTCACAAACCTTGGTTTTCCATTAATTGCATTCTGTCCCATGCATACTTTTCGAGTTCCACCTGGAACAAACCTAACACAAGGTGTGGGCAAGTGTCTTGAATTCTGGAAGCTCTTGGAGGAATCTGTTGCTCAGCCTTTTCAAGACTCTAGAAGCTGCCTGCTTCCCATGACTCATGGCCCCTTCCTCCTTCTTCAAAGCCAGCAGCACTGAGCTGAGTCCTCAAACTGACACCTGACCTCTCTTCCTATTCCCTCTTCTACCATTAAGGATAATCCAGGGCAATCTCCCTATTTGAAAGTCCTCTGAATGGCAACCTTAATTCCATCTCTACCCTGTCTTTCCCCAATTCCATCTTTGCTATATAACCTATCAACCTCACAGGTTCCAGCAAACATTAAGATTTCTTAAGTTCAGCAGACGTTGCCCTGCTACTCTGTGAAGGACAATAGTAAATGCATGAGTTTGGGATTCAAGCAGATTGGGATCTGAATTCCTGATGCATCCCATTGCCTTGTGCAAGACCAAGGTAACCCAAAGAACTACCCTGGGGCTCCATTGTGTTAATCATGAGATGGGGATTTAGGTGGGATTTACCTCTGGAAGTTGTAATTACATGAAAGAGCATAGCAATTTGCCTAGTACAGTGCCTGAAGAGCAGCTAGGATGTGGATGTCTTTGAGGAGTTATCATTCCCTATTCCACAGTAGAGACAGTCGTGTAGGCAGATTTTCCTAATGAGGAAGAGAACAGCAGGGTTTCTCCAGAAGCTCAGCATCTCCTTGCCCTCAGCCACCACGGCTCTCTTTGACCTCTTCCTCTTGCCTATTCTGCGCTACTCAGGAAGAAAAAAAATGGGGCCTGAAATCTTGTCCCCTAATCTTTGCCCCAACAGCAATGGTTGGTGCCTAGAAGGGTCCGTAGAACAAGGCTAGGCCGTGCAAGGGGCTGTCACAGGGAGATGGGGTTCTGGCGCTGGGGAAACTGGCCCAGACAGTCGCATTCCTGTTGACAAGCAAAGATGAGGTTGCCTGTGGGGGCGAGATGAGCCAGGCGGAGCAGGACAGACTCAGAGCTGCTGACATTTAACACAAGACAAGGGTGATGGATGCCAAACCAAGGGGACTGACTCCACGAAGTGCCAACCTCCCCTAAAACACTGCTGCAATTATCCCATGAAGGCATTTATGTAGCAGGACAGGAAACAAATCCCTGCAGTAATCAGTAAAAACAAACGTGACGCCATAACTTACCAGGGAGAAATGGCTTCCGACGCTGGTTGGGCTCCCAGAACATGCACACGCACATCACTGAGTCCCGTGCCCAGCTCTGCAGTGACACCACGGAGGGACATAATGAAGAAAAGTATCCTCAGGAGCCTCGTGCCTTAGCTGGCAGGAGCAAAGTGCACTCTGGAAAATCAAATTTGTAATTGCAGACACACTATTATGGGCCCAATAGCTGTAAGCTGCTTTATCAAAAGCAAAAAGAAGGTTAGAAGAGGCTGGGGCAGGGGGAGTCTGGTGGCCTGGGGAGAGTGCAGGGAGGGGTCAGCAGAGACAGGTGAGGAAGCAAGGAGCCCAGGGGTGGGGCTCTGCCACTTCCCAGCTGTGTGACTCAGGGCAAGTGATTCAACCTCTTGTGCCTCAGTTTCCCTGTCTGTGGAAAGGCATCAATGGTAGAAGTCTTGGGTGACACCTGGCAGGCGAGCCCTGTGCATGGCGCCAAGAACACAGCAAGCGTGCTCTGCATCTGCTCTTGTGCCACAGCTGGGATTGTCAGTACACTTGAGGCTATGAAAAAAGTAGGAGTGAGGCTGGGCCTCAAGGGGTTGGCAGAAGAGGGGGAAAGAGGACTCACAAACCCATCAGCAGCCATGCTGGAGCCGGAACTGCCCGGCAAACTCACATGGAGGAGACTAGAAGCTTCTGCTGAACAAGGAGCTTGGGGTCCGATTACGAAATGGTCCTAAAGGCTGCTTTAAAATCCCCTAGAGAGTCGCCAAACGAGTGGGATCAAAAGAGAGATAGCAGGCCATTTGCAATTTGCGCAGAAAATATTCTAGAATGTGGTGTTTTTCTAGAGAATGATCAGAGATCGTGGATCCAGATTGTGCAACACCCTGAGCCTGTTTCCTCGCTTGTAAGAGAAGGATGACAGTCACCTTCCTACAAGGCAGGAGTGAGGAATAAATAAGGAAATATCTTTAAAGTGCTCAGCACGGTGTCTGGAGTATAGTAAATGCTCGAAAGGTATGAATTACTGTTAGTCCAAAGGGTGTGGGATTATCTTCCTAGTAGTTTTCAAAATGTGTTTTTGTTGGTTTTAACAGAGAAACATTGTTTTTGCTGCAAAGAAACTAAAAGAGGTTGATTTGAGGGTTCAAGGCCCAGAACCCTTGCTGCTTGGCCTTCTCCTGTCCCCAAGGCAGCTCCCTGGAGAAGGGCCTTCCAGTGCCTTGCAACCTGGCCCCGCTGCTCTGCTGGCGAGACCTGCACAGGAAGACTCCTCGGCTGGGACCACAGCTTATGGCCTCTCTACCTGGGACCGAGTCTCTATTCGGAAACACCAGTTCACCAAACAGCTAGTTTGCTAAGTCAGTTTGATAAAAGTCAATATATTGCACATCAGTCCCCTGAATGCCAAGTCACCAAATGACTAATTTCTGAGTGTCTCAGATCATCAATATCTCGCTATTTTAACTACTGATCCAGTTTGCCACCATTCATATAGGACCCACAGGCAGGGAGTCCTCACCCAGGACCTTCACGTCCTCGGTCTAAATCTAGAATCTTCCTCTCACCGGTGCCCTTATTCCCTCCCCCCTACCACTAGTCTGTCCTCACCCCACCCCCGTTCTGCCCCGCTCTGATCCTCTGTCCCAAATGCTCTGGGTTCTTCATCCTTATCCTCCAGCCTCTGCCCCTCTGCTCACTCCACCCCAGCCAGTGACATTGTGCTATAATAGGAAACAGATATGTGGTCTTTGTCTCTGGTTCCTGGCGTAGAGCTTCTAAAACCTCTGGAATTTCCTGAGGACTGCCGTTTATCTCATAACAAGCTCCTTTCAACCACGCTGGTTTATGCTAACCCTGTGATTAGAGGGATGACATTTTCAACCTCCTCCCCAACCCCAAACTCTAGGGAAGGGAGAAGGGCTAGAGACTGAGTTCAATCATCAATGGCCAATAATTTAATCAATTGTGCCTGTATAATGGAACCTCCATAAAAACCCTAAATGATGGGGTTCTGGGGTGGGGAACACACCCCAGTGCTGGGAGGGTGGCACCGTGCCCAGAGAGGGCCTGGAAGCTCTGCAACCACCCTCCCCATACCTTGCCCTGTGTACCTCTTCATCTGGCTGTTTATTTGCATCCTTTTTAAGAAATGTGAGTAAAGTGTTTTCCTGAATGCTCTGAGCCACTATAGCAAATTGTCAAACCTGAGGAGGTGGCTACAGGAACCCCAATTTGTGGTCGGGTTGGACGGGGACCCACTACTTGTAATTGGCATCTGAAGTAGGAGCAGTCTTATGGGCCTGAGCCCCTAACCTGTGGGGTCTGCACTAATGCAGGGGTAGTATCAGAATTAAATTCCATTTATAGGACACCCAGTTGGTGTCTGCAGAGTTGGAGACTTAATTGGTATCAGGAGGGAAAATCCACACATTTGGTGTCAGAAGTGTGCGTAGAGATAAAAGTTTTCTTTTACAGCTTTGCCCCTACCTGCTCTTTGGTGACTCTCTTGCTGGGTTGACAGCCAGGCTATGTTCTCGGGTGACCCTTCTCTGTCCCTCTCCCCAGCAGAGGAGCCCCTCTCTGATCCCGACACCCTGAGCTCCAGCCACAGGGAGATAGGATGGAGGCAAGAGGAATAGTTCTTAAAATCTTATTCTGAAGGCACAATGACAGCTGATCACCTAAAATGTCACTGAAATCTTCTAAAGCCGGAGACTGGAAAAAAAAAACACACAGTTTTTATCTGAAGAATACAAGCCCCTTTAAATGACCAGGCCCAGAGAGGCATTTACATTGTCCCAGCAGTCCCATCGTCAAGAGGCTAAATAATTGCCTCTCGAAGCCACTTGCTCTGTGGACTCCAGACAAACTCACCCTGAGTAGCCACAAAGTGCCGTACACCGACACCGTAACCCTCACCCTATAGTCCAACCATGCAGAGCTCACCACCAATCAATGTTATTTCTGTAAACCCATGCGAATGCCTGTCAAGCAACCTTTGTCATCAATTGCCCGATCTCCTGATTTGTCCCTTTTTCTTTGAAAGCTTTGGCCTCGCCTTTGTTCCGGGGCACTGCCCAGGAAGCTCGGAAGTGTGTCCCCACTGATAAACCTCTACATTAACTTAGCCTCAGCTTCTTCCTTTTAGGCCAACAAGCTGTTAAAAACTTTTCATCCAATGGTTTAAAATAAACACTTCGTTTATAAATTTAGTAAATTCTTTGAAGTTGTTATTCGGCAAATGGAACATATAGTGAATTGTCTGGCAGCAGATAGGTTTATGGAAAATCGACCATTAACTAGAACTCAGGCCCCAAATTTCTAATCCAATTTGCTTTCTTCTAAATAATATTTCTCAATATTTTGGTTGCCAACCATATATGTCTTTCTTAGTATGATTAAATCTAGTTTCTGTTTTCTCTTTTATTTTTGGCAACTTTTTTTTTTCTAACTAGCTTTCTTTTTAAAAATGCAGTGTATTTAAAATGTTAATGGCCTCATTTTCATTTGCAAGTATTCTTGTTAATGGTGAAACCTACCTAATGTGAGTTAAAACTAAAAGCCTGTCAGGGTAATTCACAAACATAAAAAAAAAAAAAAAAAAAAAAAGCTGTAGCAATTCTATGAGGATTCCCTGTTAATATTCTTAAGGACTTTCAATGGATATACTAAGTAGGCCTCAGTATTAACAGAAATAGCAAACAAATTAAAATTGGACTCTTGGTAACAATTGGGAAAAATGAATATTCACACCCTTCAGCATGAAATTGAATCTAGTTGTCCGGATGCCTCCTGCACATTTAAGGAGAACATCTTTATTGAATAATCATCTTGCTAAGTATCGCTTAAGACTAGTATGGCATCACCTGACTTCACAGTGTTTTTTTTTTTCAGGAATGCACAAGAGAGCAACATCAATCAAATTTAAAATAATGCCATCCTCATTTGGCATGGATGTTAGTAGCAATCTCTATTTGTAGCTACAGCGCATTTTCATGTGAGCGATGTAATTTACAAAGGAATGTGCATTTTATTATAATTCCAGCCTAGGAGACATCTTAAAATCCATTTTCAGGCCTTGGAGACCGTCCCGATGATCCATGAGAAATGTCTAAATGATCCCCCATTCCACAGTGGATTACAACTTCAAGAACAGTGCCCGCCGCTGTACGGATAAATCCCTCTCCAGGTTTAATCTCTTTGAGAATTCAGTTTATATTAAAAGAAAAACACTTCGCTATGCATTTCTACATAAAAAAGTGGGATTTCAAGTGAAGCTTTAATACATCATCCTGTTTAATCTTCACGACGATCTTTGGCAGTAGGTGTTACAATCCCCACTCAGAAATGAAGCACCTGAGGCTCACAGAGGAAAAATGACATTTCCAAGTTCGTACGGCTAATGAGAAGGAGACAGGCATTAAACTCACCTCCCGGCTCTGAGCCAATAATCAGTAAGTTGAAGCAACAAACGTGCATCACTTACCGGATGCCAAGACGCTTCTGGATTGGACTTTCTGTGCAGAGATGGGAACAAGGCTGATGGCCGATGGTCTGACCCATCATCTCTCACCCAGACCTTTCCAAAAACTTCTTACAGTTTCTCCCTGCCCTAAACCATTTAATTCACTCCTTGGTGCCACATCAATCTCTAGGAAATGAACATGTCACACCCCTGCTTAAAACCCCTTAAATGATTCCCAATCATTCACAAAAAAAAAAGTTCAGTCTTCCCAACAGGACACAAAAGGGCCTTTGCAATCTCCCTCCAGCTTCCTTCCCACCCTTCATACTCCTAACCCCCCCTGGAGTTCTGTTTTCTCTATCTGAGACGGTCTTCCTTTCTGAATCTGGTCACATCATCCAAGTCACTTGCCTCTTGAAATTCTAGAACAAGGATCAACAAACTATACTGTACATTCCAAGTCTAACCTGATGCCTGTTTTTATAAATGAATTTATTTTGGAAGATAGCCGTGCATATCTGTTTACATATTGTCTGTGGCTGCTTTGCACTACAAGAACAGAATTGGAGAGTTGCAATAGAGACTATACAGCCTGCAAACCTGAAAATATTTAAAATCTAGACCCTTACAGGAAAAGTTTACTGTTCCCTGCCCTGGAAGTAGTCTACAGTGAGCTCTATGTGTAAAGCAGATAAAAACAGAGATATTCAGATAAGGGCTGGAGTGGGAGCCAGAGTCCTGTGCCATCATCTCCCACCCCTGCCCTTTCCACACAGAGGCTCTTGGGAGGGTCCCACAGACCCCCAAAGCTGTAAGTTTGAAGGCGACACTGATCTAACTATGCTCTAGGGTCCCTTGCACAGTGCATCGTTCACGATTCTGTGTCTAAGGCACTGTGTACACTTCCCAGATTTAGAACCAGCCAAAATCAAACTGTATCTTTGAGAATTTTTTTTTTAGAACCAAATCACAACTGAGACCAGTTGAAACAGGAAAAAAAATATATATTATCAGACATTTTCCCCACTTATCCGCAGGACAGCCTTAAAGCATAACTTCTGGTTGCTGGAACAAACTGGCACTTTCTGTGATCTGTCTTGGCCATTTAAAAAACACAAAAAGAGAGTGTCAGCTTCTGGTAGATGTACGACATGGGGGACTGTCACTCCGGTGACGGAGCACTCCTGGGGACGGGACTGCTTCAAAAGGCATCAGGCAGGTAATGACATTGTGAGTTATTTGTTGCCGGAGCAGGGAGTGTTTTGAGTGGCTCGCCAGTGCATTGGGGCCGCATCAAAGAATATTTAGGTCCCTGGGCAGGAGGCTTCCAAGAAAGACAGCTGGTCAGAGGTCCTTAGCGTTCCGTACTCTGGGCAAAGACTCATGGCATTTGGACAGTTTTCCCTCTGACACTTTCTGTGTGCCAGTGACAAGTTCTCTAGACTCTCTGGGGCCTGATTTCCTTATCCGTCAAATGACTGAATGAGCGCTTACTGTGTGTCAGGCTCTGCGCTAGGAGTTTTGCAGATAATAACTCAATGCTCACAAACACACTATATATAGAATCTCCATTTTATGAAAAATACAGGAAACCAAGTCCCAGAGAGGTTAATTAACTTACCCTAAATCACACAGCTACTCAGTAGGATAGCAAGGCTTTAAACCAGCTATAGAAATAATCTATCAAGACAGGTAAGGTATGGCTCTTAATCCAAATAGCTTCTATTTAAGTCCTGGCTTTGCCACTGATAGGGTAAGATATTAGTCCATTTGTTTAAATACTTCAACTTTGACTTCTTTATTTATAAAGTGAGAATGATGGCATTGCCTCTGTTTGCCTCATAGAGTTGTTTGGATGGCTGGATGAGACAATTTTTGTGAAACAACCTGGTACCTTCTGAATCATCATTAATGGTGGCTATTATTGCCATCTGGTTAAACCAAAACCCATGCTATTAGGCAGGCTGTGAAAACTGAGTTTTCCTCCCACCTCTTCTCTGATAGGGTTCTCATCAATGTCACCGATAACCTGTGTCAGGCCAAAGCCAACGGTCAATTCTTTTGTCTTCATCCCTTTCCTTAGTCTCTCAGCAGCATTTGGCATGACGTTCCCTGAAATATTTTCTTCTCTTGGCTTTTGGACACCACATTTTCCTGGTTTTCTCTCACCTCTTCCTTTGCTAAGTTCTCCTGCTTCCCCAGACTCCTAAAAGTAGGCGATCCCAAGGTTCTTTCTCAAGCTCTTCTCTTCCCCATCAATACTCTTTTCTTAAGTTACAAGGTTGAGTCCTGCAGTTTCCAATGAGCTGACAAGTCCTAAACTTCTCTCCCCACCTGGACCTTGCCTCTGGGTTCCAGATATCCTAACACAGAAACACGGATATCTCAAAGGTTCCTCAAATGTAACATGTTCCAGACAGAACTACTGGTTCCCTCTTGACTTAAATTTGTTGTCTTTCTTCCAACACACGTCATTTACCCAGTTACTCAGGCCACAAACCTAGGTGTCACCTCCTATTTCCTCTCCTTCTCCCGCACCTCATTTCAAATTCATCAGTTGGTTCTTTCTGTTGTATGTCTAACACCTTTCTCCATGCCTCACTGTCACAAGCCTAATCCAAGCCACTATCCACTACTGTCTGGATGGCACTAACAGCCTCTGCCTAACCCTACTCTTCCTGCTTTTAAACATTCTACTATAATTTACTAATAGTTTGTTTTCCAAAATTTCACTGAATTTCAATCCTAAATTTCTCTAAGCATTGTGGGCTCAAGAGGTTTTGACTCAATAAAGCCAATCTGTCACTTTATTTTTCTTATATTAAAAATGGAACAAGTATTGAATGAAGTGAATTTGATCTTTTTTAATTTTTTCTCTCCAAACTGGAGGAGAATTTGAGCCCAGCTGCTATTCCATCTACCTCCTCACTCTGCCTCCACTACCTGACATTAATCAACCAAGTTACATGCGGGACTTTTCTACATTTGTCAGCATTTGTCTGGTCGTGAATAATGTGGCCATAAAGATAGACCATGCTTAAAGCTCTGGCTCAGGAAAAATGAATGAATTGGAGTCAAACCAAGTTTAAGCCAGGACAAGGAAAGGAACCCAAGTGGCAAGCTAGGCCAACAAAAAAACCATGTCCAGGAAGGCATGGAAAATGTAATTCTAGCTAGACTATGTGAATATAAATGCCTGGAGATCTTTCAGAAAGGCTTAGGAGCACTATGACTCTGGGCTTTGAGGGGGCATTGATTCTCTGTGTTGACATTCATTCAAGAGATATTTTTAGGATCTACTATGGTTCTTTTGAAATGGAACCATTTTCAAATCTCTATTTCAAACAATAGTTTGCATATGACAGAATCAAACCATGTCAGGCCAAAAGAAGACTAAACCTCACCTAGGTTCTCATTTTGAGGCCCAAAGCCCCTAGCTGGTTCATGAAGATAGTCTGTGAATGATTTTTTTAAATACATAGCCAAGCCCATAAATGACTGCTGGAAAAGATAACTGCTTTAAATTTCTTTACTTTCGTTTGAAATCACATCAATTCAGTTATACATCACTTACTTTGGAATCCCCTAGTTTATTTCAGAGAGTAACAAAAATAAAAAGACAAATCTCCATTTATGTTAAAGTACTATTTTTCAAAATTTGTGTGTCATAACTTATGCAAATATAAAATGAACACTTGTCAAAGATTTTATTCTACTCATTAATTGCTGAGGGAACCAGTAAGATGTTAAGACGGGTTCAAAGAGCATTTAAGGAGCCAGGTTTTGATAGGCACATTAATAAAAGGTTGTTAGGATAAAATCTCTGGACTACATACAAAACACTGTAATGTCTAATAGGTGATTTAACATGTAACTTCACTAAATTCAGGATCTTTAATCAATATTAACCAGTGAATTAAATAAGATAAAGCCCTCTAAACTTGGGTGGGCCTCTGCTCTTGTGAAATAAAGGACATGTCACCTGCCTTTTGTCTTATTTCAAATTTTTTGGAAAAGTCAGCAGTCTCCCTACCACACTCCTGGTATCATAAATAATCTCAAAAAAGCCTGACATCAGTATGTTTGGCTTCATTATGTAAATATGTGCAAAAAAGAGTGTTTATTAATTATGCATGCCTTATTAAATTTGCTCTGCAAATCTAGAGCCCTATAGTATTGGGCAACTTCTGTGTGAAACCTGTGAAAGCTCCTATTGTTAGGAAATTTAGCTGTAGGAATTTAGAAATTTGCCATGCTAACCAGGTCCTGACCCCTTAACCCAGCAGATAACTTGGTTTCCTTAGGTCTGTCTTAGTTGATAAAGGGATATCTATTTTGGTCTCTCAGATCCCAAAATGTTACCCCAAAATGTGACACTTTGGCATACTGAGTATTTTAAGCTGATGGAAATTGAGAAAACCACAGAAGCATAAAGATCTCTCTGACCTTCTATTTCTCTGATTCTTCCACCTTTCTCCCCTGAGGCCATAAAAAGAAAAATAATTCTTGGACCTATCTCCCCTGAAAGTAGGTCCAGAGGGGCTCTTTCCTTTACCTGGGGACAAGGACTATTATACAGAGACACAGAAAAGAATCTGAACAAACATGCCTGGCTAAGTTCCTATCCCCAAGTTTATTATCATTAGATCACATCCCTCTTTTGATCCAATCATGTTTCTCCACAATTATCTACATCTTTCATCAGAATTAGCATAAAAACATAGTTTCCCTGGGTCTCTGGGTCTTCATTTCTGAAGGCTCCCATGTCATGTAAAGCAAGTTAAGTGAATTTGTTATGCTTTTCTTTTATTAATCTGTCTTTTGTTATACGAGTGTCAGCTTATAAACTGTCCAATGGGTGAGAAAAAGATATTACTTTTTTCTGTTCTACAATACAGTCCTATTCCAGAGGGTCTGAGGCTGCCTTCCTTGTTGACAACACATTCTAGCCTGTAGAACCTTCAGGCAAGCATCAGAAGAAAGCAGAACCCTGTTTATTATGAAACTGAATGACTATGGCTCATTTATTAGAATAATCAATAATATCAGAAGGTTGAAGAAACTTTGTATTGGTGTAAAGTGCATAACTGTTTCATCAAGGTTTGATCACTGTTCACCCCGAGGGTGAAAACTGAATACAGATAGTGTGGGTAATGACTAATCTCCAGGGCATTCCTATAAAGTATATAATTTCTGAAATATTCAAATTAATAACACTTCCACTGTAGAAACCTAACCTGGGAAAGGCTGAACATCTCTTTTGATTTGACAATTTTTCCCATGCAGTTCTTATAATAATGTCAAATTGCTTTAGAGATATGGAGAAAACCAAAAGAAAAACTAATTATTTCTAGCACTTGTGTTTTTACAAGGTAAAATAACAAATCTTTATGACATCCAGGGGACCTCTTGAAAACCTAAAATTTATTTTAGATATAAAATATATCCTGACATTGTTATTTTATTTTTTTCCA
Organism: Microcebus murinus; assembly: GCF_040939455.1. Classification (NCBI taxonomy): domain Eukaryota; kingdom Metazoa; phylum Chordata; class Mammalia; order Primates; family Cheirogaleidae; genus Microcebus; species Microcebus murinus. Next base: position 33,286,007 of record NC_134122.1, read on the forward strand.
TTTAGGATCCAAACTTGGGAAACAACCAAAAGTTATCAAAAGAGATTTGGTCACTTGGTTAAGATAGGATCATTGGTGCCTGAGGGGAACTATTTGGTTGCTATTTAATAAAAGTGACAATAAAATATTATACAATGTTTTAAAGGCAACATTACTATAAGGAACCTGAGCTTACAATTTACAATGAAAATTCTTTGTTCCTTATTGCTATTTTTAAATAATCAAAGACATGACAATGTGAACACAAAGTCCACAAAATTATTTTAGTGAGTTGTAGGCTCTCTACTAGCTGGGTGAAGAAAGCTATAAACACAATTTATCATTTCAACAAAGAGAAATCCAAATTCAAGTTACAAGTTAAAATAGTAGTTAGCAGAAAAGGTTTCATGAGTTTTCTTTTTTCTTTTTAACAACATCCTGTGAATAAGTCCATCAAAACTGAGCAAACTTTGCCAAATTTTAACACATTTTGTATCTTCTTTTCAGACTCTGGTTTTATGAACCCAAACAAATCAAATTGATTTCCTTTATATCTTCTCCGTCTTATTGTACATACTCACTAAGTAAGCTCTTATATTCTGGAACAAACAATATTTCAGGACAAATCAACTCTATTTTTCTTGAAAAACAAACTCTACTCCCATCTCATTGCTTATATAATTGTATTCCTTTATTGCTATTGCTCTTAGTATATCTTTGACAACCAATATTATTTTATTGAGGAATAATATACATGTGTTCAAATTTACCCTTCTTAGTGTACAGTCCTGGAGTTTTGACACATACATTCAGTTAGGTAACTGCCAGGACAATCAAAGCATAAAACATTCTTCAGACTACCATTTCAAAATCCCTCCATTCCCATTTTAATCAACCCCTCGCCCTAGGCCCAGCCCCTGCAACCACTGACCCGTTTTCTGTCCCTATAGTTTTGACTATTCCAGAACATCATATAAGTGTAATCCTGCAATATATTAACATATACATCCTTTTGAATCTGGCTCCTGACACTTGGCATCATGAATTTAAGGTTCATTTATGCAGTTGGGTCTCAGTGGTTTGTTCCTTTCTGTTGCCAAGTAGTATTTCATTGTATGGATGTACAAAAGTTTGTTTACCCATTCAAAGTTGAAGAACATTTGGATTGCTTCCAATTTTGAGCAATTATGAATAAAGGCTTTATAGACATTTGTGTACAGGCTTTTGTGTGAACATAAGTTTCCATTTCACTTGAGCATATCTAGGAATGAGGTTGCTGGGTCGTATGACAAGTGAATATTTTACTGCCAAACTATTTCCAGAGTGACTACAGTATTTTCCATTGTCACCAGCAACATATGAGGGTTCCAGTTGCTGCACATCCTCATAGGCACTCAGTACCTTCAGGTTTTTGTTGTTGTTTGTTTGTTTGTTTTAGTTTCTGCATATTTTTTCTTTTATTTTCTGTTTTTTTATTTTTATTTTACTTGTTTAATTTCAGAATAGTATGGGGTACAAACATTTTGGTTACATATAATGCCTTTGCCTCACCCAAGCCAGGGCTACAAGTGTGCCCTTCTTCCATACAATGCATTCTGCTTCCATTAGTTGTGAGTTTACCCACCCCCAGTAGCCCCCTCCAACATGACCAGCACCCAATGAATATTACTTCCATGTGAGCACCTTAGTGTTGATCAAGTTAGTACAAATTTGATGGCAAGTACATGTGGTGCTTGTTTTCCATTCTTGTGATACTTCACTTCAAAGGATGGGCTCAAGCTCTATCCAGGATAATACAAGAGGTGCTAGTTCACCATTGTTTTTTGTAGTTGAGTAGTATTCCACGGTATACATATACCACATTTTATTAATCCACTCATGTATTGATGGGCACTTAGGTTGTTTCCACATCTTTGCAATTGTGAATTGTGCTGCCATAAACATTAGAGTGCACATGTCTTTATTATAGAATGTCTTTTTTTCCTTTGGGTAGATGCCTAGCAGTGGGATTGTTGGCTCAAATGGTATAGCTTTTTGAGATATTTCCAAATTACTTTCCACGGGGGTTGCACTAATTTGCAGTCCCACCAGCAATATATGACTGTTCTAATCTCTCCATATCCACACTAACATTTGTTGTTCAGGGACTTTTTGATAAAGGCCATTCTCACTGGAGTTAGTTGATATCTCATTGTGGTTTTGATTTGAATTTCCTTAATGATTAGAGATGTTAAGCACTTTTTTATATGTTTACTGGCCAATCTTCTATCTTCTTTTGAAAATTTTCTGTTCATATCCTTTGCCCACTTATTGATGGGGTTGTTTGGTTTTTATCTTGTTAATTTTCTTAAGTTCTACATAGATTCTTGCTATCAGCCCTTTAACGGTTATGTAGAATGCAAATATTTTCTCCCACTCTGTTGGTTGTCTATTTAATGTAACAATAGTTTCCTTGACTGTGCAGAAGCTTTTTAATTTGATCAGGTCCCATTTATTTATTTTTGTTTCTGCTGTGATTGCTTTGGGGGTCTTCTTCATAAATTCTTTGCCTAGGCCAATGTCAAGAGTTGTTTTTTTGTTGGTGCTGATGGTAATTTTTAGCTATTCTGATAAGTATAATAAATAGTGGTATCTTATGGTTTTAATTTTCATTTCCTAATGGTAGATGATGAGAATCTTTTCATTTGCCCTCCATATATCTTCTTTAGTAAAATGTTTGCTCAAATCTTTTAATTATTTTTTAATTGGGTTGTTTTACTTTTTGTTGAGTTTTGAGAGTTTTTAATATATTCTAGATGCAAGACCTTTATCAAGACATGTGTTTTGCAAGCATTTTCTACCAATCTTTGGCTTGTCTTTTCATTCTTTTAATAGTGTCTTCTGAAAGCAAAAGTTTTTAATTCTGATAAAGCACAATTTTTTTTTTAGGGATTGTGGTGGTAGTGTCATATCTAAGAAATTATTGCATCACTCAAAATGACAAAACTTTTTTTCTATGTTTTCTTCTAGAAGTTTATAGTTTGGCTTTTACATTTAATTCTATGATCTACTTTTGTATATGGTACAAGGTATGAATTAAGATTCACTCTTTAGCATGAGGATATCCAATTGTTCTAGCATTTATTTAACAAATTATAATTTATTATTATCTTTGCATCTTTGTCAAAATCAATTGACTATACATGTCAGGATCTATACCTGGACTTGCTGTTCTGTTCCATTGATCTGTATGCCTATCCTTTTACCAATACCACCCGATTTTGATTAGTGTAGCTTTAAAATAAGTGCTGGAATCAGGTAGGGTAAGTCCTCCAACTTTCTAAAAACGTTTGGCTCTTCTATATTTTGTGCCTTTCTACATCAATTTTAGAATCAGCTTGACAATTTCTACAAAAGTTCCACTGGGATTTGATTGGGGTTGCATTGAATTTATAGATCACTTTAGGAAGAATTAACATCTTGACAATATTGAGTCTTCCAACCCATGAATATGTCTTCAGTTATTTAGGCCTTCTTTCATTTTATTGATCATTTTTCTGTAGTTGTTAGCATATAGATGTTGTTTATAATTTGTTAAATTTGTACGTAAATATTTTATGGGTTTTTTGTGTAAATGGTATTGAGTTTTTCAATTTCAATTTCCAAACATTCATTGCTCATACATGTAAAATACAACTGATTTTTATATAATACATTGACCCAGTCTCCTGCATCCTTGCTAAACTTAGGAGTTCTAGGACCCTCTTTGTATATTCTTTGGGATTTTCTATGTAGACAACCATGCCATCTGTGAGTGGGGACACATTTCTTTTTAATCCACATGCTTTTTATTTCTTTTTGTTTGGGTTGTGTTTTTGTTTTGCCTTTTGGTGTTTGGGGTTTTTTGTTTGTTTGTTTGTTTGTTTGTTTTGCCTTGTTGGGCTGACTAGAACCTCCAAGATGATATTGCATAGGAATGGTTAGAACATATGTCACAAATACTAACCATAACTTTTAACCAAAATTGCTCACTTCCATCTCACAGAAAACACTTGGTGGACGGTAATTGAAAACTCACTGTCATATACAAATATTTCAGTAGATTATCAAAATTCATGAATGCTTATAACAGAACTTTCTCTAGCAGCACACTTCTTCTCACATTTTTGGTGTGTTAAAATGAACAAGTTTCCTTAATATGACCTAAAAGTATAAATACTCCATAGAATATAAAAATAATGTCAGGTACGATGTTTAGTAATCAACGTTTTATTATTCATTCTTACTCAGAAATTACACAGATAATCAATAATTATCAATTAACTCAATATTAATTCAAGATTTCAAATTACTTGATGATGCTAGAAACTACATGCTACGAAGCTGACATACTACAAAGCATAAACATTGCTATGAAAACATTTTTCAAAATTATTCGACTTAGGTAGACAAAATTTACATTTTTCATAATCTCAAGTTTTATGTCAGAATGTTAGTTTATTTGACCAGTAAACCAAAATGAAAAAGTTACAAAGTTCATGAGAAAAGAAATCCAAATCTCCAAATAAACTCAAAAGGAAAGATACATAGCTATTACTTATTTTTTTAAGCCAAAATTATTGAACCAGTCTAATTTTTCAAAAGATTTATCTTTACTATGTGAAATTGGATTCTTATACTAATGTGTTTCTGGCACATGATTTTTAAAATCTAGCACTTTAAAGTTGTAGTTTTCTTATTTTCTGTAAATTTGGGCAATATGAGATTTATGTAATATCAATTTCTGAAAACTAATTAGTTCATAGCTCCTTTATTTTAAGGCATGTAGTAATCTAATTTTGAGGTAATAAAAAATTTCACTTTTATACAATGAGACATGAAGGCCATTTCTGAATTACAGACACACAGACCTCCAGACACAGATATTTCAAGACATGTGTTTTGCAAGCATTTTCTACCAATCTTTGGCTTATATCAGACTTCAGTCTCAAGTTAAAAATAATCCCAGAAACATAAAAAAATCACTGGCTCAGATTTTAAAGGGCTATTCTTCCAATGAATATGAAATTCTTAATTCATTTGTGCTCATAAACAGACAAACATAGGAAGTATTAAATAAAAAAAGACTATCAAACCAGAATCTGTCTCATCCAACAGAGACTGTATCTCTATCATCGATTTATAAGAGACCACCAAATGGTCAGACCATGAAACCAAATCCTCCAATATTGCTAACACCAGTTGGACTAAAATACCAGGAACAAAATAAAAATACAAAACCTGTGGATATAAGAACAAAAAAGAAGAAGAAGAAAGAAATCTAGAAAAATAGAGAGCCAGCAAAGCTGGAGCTCTATTGCCACCTGGGATTCCCTCTTGGATTCCCAAAAAAGATGTGCCAGGGCTTAAGCAGGCCGTGAGATACATTTCTCATGCAAAACCATTTCAATGGGTCCATCAGGTCGATCCTCTTGGCCATCTCTGCAGAACAACCCATAGAAAGCACAATTTTCAAAAAGATAAAATCTTGACTCTCATATAAATATAAAATGAACACATGTCCAAGATTTTATTCAACTCATTTATTAATGAGGGAACCAGTAGTATGTTAAGTCTGGTTCAAAGAACACTCAAAGGGTTAGGCATTTAAAGATGATTTATTAAAGAAATGTTAGGCTATGATTTCTGGGTTAGAAAAGAAAAACCCATTTAAAGTCCAACAAGGTAACAAACTATAACCTTTGTGGTTATCGGTTCTGTCCGCCAGAAATTACTTTCATCTCTACTGGACAAAAATCTCCACATTAACATGCAACTTCACATAATCTGGACCTTTAACAAATATTAATAGTAACCAGAGAGTTAAATAAAATATATTCCCCTTGTTTCGGTGGGTATATGATATGGAGAGGACTCACCTGTTTGTCTTATTTCCAAGTTTTGGATCACTTTTCTTAACACTTAAAAAAAATTTTTTTTTTGTCCTACTTGCAAGATAAAAGCTTCACGCCATTGTGCCCTTGGAGAGCAAAAATAGTACAATTGATTGCTCTTGATTGATGAAAAGGTATCCACTTCCTTTTGCCCAAGACTACAAAGCTACTTTGAGTCAGAGTCAAGGCTAAAACTCAAGATTTGAACTCCCATCATCCTACAGACATTGTTTTGAAATACTACTTTCTGAAAAAGGTCTATTGGTTCTTTAAGACAGTGTCAAGACAGACAGAATCAATACAGTGAGGGAAGTGGGTATAGAATGTTAACTAACCCACAGCCACCCATTAGAGAAAGTTGATCCAGGGAAGAGACAGGAGAGTGTGTCTCCTCGTGAGAAGGTGGACAGACAGACATTCCAAGTTTGTTCACAACAGTAAAATGCCTTGCGCGGTTCTCTCTCCCTGCCCCCTGCCCCCCACTTTATGAAAGTCTCCTTCCAAAGACATCATAGACCTCAGCCTGAGGGTGTCCCATCTGGCCAGGTCCTGCCTGTCCAGTGACTCAGGGAGGCCACCAGAGGTGGACAGAGTTGGCTCTGAAAATGAGACTCCTGTGATTGTCTCTCAGGTCCTCCGCTCTGCCACGTGGCCAGAGGGGAAGCTCTGTCGCTTCTCCTCCCTTTGGTCCTGTGAAATTACCTTTGGATTTTTACTGTAACCTGCTCCCTGCTTTAAAAACAAAAAAGAGGGAGAGCAGAAAGCTATTATACCATTCATTCGGGTTCCCTCATCCCTAAGACAATATTTTTCAAACTGCTGGAGCAGATATGTTTTAACCTTTATATAGAAAAATTATATGGAATTATAAAATTATATAGAAAAATTATATAGAAATTATATATATTATATATAAAAAATTATATAGAAAAATACAATGTGGGCACATGGAACGGTTGTATCACTTAGTGAATTTTTACAAGGGGAACATCCCTATAACCACCACCCAAGTCAAGAAATAGAACAGGGCCAGCCACCCCACAAACCTACTTCCTTCCTGCAGAGGTTAGCATCTGGACCATGTTTTTAGTGGCATGGAGTGGACAATATTGGTGGGTATCCAATAGAGCTAAGCATTGTATTCTGACATTTTTGTTCCCTGTAACTTCTATATTACAGTGTATCTTGTGTGTGTTGTGTGCATTTTATTGAGCTGGTCACAGTTAAAAATAAATTTGATAGCCACTGCACCGTAGGTATTGTCCTGCCTCCTGAATTACTGGGGCAGGAGAACGGGGAGAAAACTCTATGATTTTGTGAGTTCCCTAAAAGAGGGGCAGGCACAAGCTCAGAGTCACGTGCTTCACACTTTACAAAAACTATAGCAGCTTCTTTTCTCACCTATCAGAACATTTTAGAAAACATAAAATATTTTTAAAGAAGATGAAATATCTGTCCATATTATGCAAAAAATGAATATGGAATATTATAAAGAAAGCAATTAATCCACACTTAAAACTAATTGCCTAACCCAGTGGGTCTTTAAATTATTCATTAGTGCTATTTAAAAATAATTGCAGTTTATGAGGAAAACCCATTATGGATTTCTTTTAAGAACTAAAAAGAAAGGGTTTTCTTTTTTTTTTATTTACCAATTGCTACAGCACTTGAAACCACCCATCTTTAGACCACCTTAATATTCTCATTAATCCCCCGCCCCAATCTAATCAACTTTAACATTTGTCACACCAATACTTCATGAGCTTCCCAGTGATAGATTCTGAACTCACAGAGAAGGCAATGATATTGTTCTAAAAGCATATAGACTGTGTTTCCAAAAAGGAAAAAAGAAAAAGACTTTCAGAGAACAAAGCAGGAAACCACTACCAAGATGTAATTGTTTCCTCAGATTGAGTTCATGCCCATCTCCAGCTGATCGAACTGGGATTCCCACTGGGTTAGTCGAGACTTCTGAATTCTCTCTGTGCCTCCAGAAACTGAAACCAAAAAGAAAGAAGAAAAGAAAGGGGGAGAGAGAGAGAGAGAGGGACAAAGGAAGGAAGGGAGGGAAAGGAAAGGAAAGGGAGGGAGAGGGAGGGAGGAAGGAAGGAATAAAGGAAAGAAAGAAAGAGAGAGAAGAGAAAGAAAGAAAGAAAGAAAGAAAGAAAGAAAGAAAGAAAGAAAGAAAGAAAGAAAGAAAGAAAGAAAGAAAGAAAGAAAGAAAGAAAGAAAGAAAGAAAGAAAGAAAGAAAGGGGAAGGGAAGGGAAGGGAAGGGAAGGGAAGGGAAGGGAAGGGAAGGGAAGGGAAGGGAAGGGAAGGGAAGGGAAGGGAAGGGAAGGGAAGGGAAGGGAAGGGAAGGGAAGGGAAGGGAAGGGAAGGGCCATGTACAAGGTCACATGGGCATCAAAGAGCACTCAGCACCATTGCTGTGAAACAGTAAAACTGAAAGCACTTCTGTCCAGTTTAGTGGTTTGTAAACTGTGTTCCCTGGCACCCAGGAGCTCCCCCGTGAGACTGGGTTACCAAGTTGGCAGACTCAGGGTCCCCAACCCCACCCCAGTGCCCCACGTCCACATTTCCATCACAAGAGCCCGCTTTGAACCTTTTTAAGATGTCACTGGAAGAAAGTATTCTTCCCTTAAAATAAAAATTCCAAATTGGCTCCCATTGTATGGATAACACCAAGGCCAGAAAGGGGAGGAGACTTGCTGTAGGAAGCACAGCCAGTCACAGAGCTGAAAGCAGATTTGGCCTCCTGACTGCAGGTCACATTATCACCACCCTTGATGGGGCCAGGGCCACAATGATCCAAATCTAAATCTGATCTCAGCCACTTTCTAGTCATTTGTCCTTAGAGTCACATTTGTCCTTAAGATCTCTGAGCCTCAGTCTTTTTATCTGTTAAAAGAGGGGGTAAAAATACCAGCCTTGCATAACTAGACGCGCTGTGGCACACGAACACACCTTGTGTATAGGTGTGTATAGCAAGGGCTTGGGTGTGAACAGCATCTTTATCACCTGGGATACTCAGTAAGTCCCCACTGAGAATGTGCTCGTGTTTGGTCAGTTGAGAGAAATCTTTACTTCCTGTCCCTGACACAATCACCTTTCCTGTTGTAGACCAGCACCTGTGCGTACATGCACACACACACACACACACGCACATACATACACACACCTGCTGTTATTGGGACTGCACAGACACGAAGGAGACCCTGTGGGCTGCAGTCACACTGATCCCTCCCTACCCAGTCACACGGCCCCCCAAGCGCTGATCCGTGGGCACCCAAACCTCGTAGAGCCCTTCTACCTGCACCAACTCCTCTTTCTTCTTGACCTCATTAAAAACAAACAAACGAACTGTAGACAGAGAGGCAACATAAGCAGAATATGGACTTTTGACAGTTACGCTAACTATCAATTTGTCACACAATAAGCAGATTGTTTTGGGGACCAAAGAAAAGATGGAACCTGGATAAATTAAAGACTAATGTGAGACTTACCTTATTAGCACCTGGCATGCATGTTCCCTTCCTAGAACTACAGTTCTCCCATTCACAGGCATTTGTTTGGAATGAGGTTGACGCCACCTCCAGCACCAGGGTGGCCCTTTATTAGCTGAAGCCAATGGACACATCCCCTCCCTCTGACCACAGCAATTTGTTTTGGGGTGGGGCTATCACTCAGCTGGAGCCAGGAGAACAAACGGATGCTTGCTAGAACTGCAGGGAAAAACCATCTCTCTTTAGCCAATTGTGATCTTTCCCTTAAATCTTTCAAAAAATTTTTTTGATGTCTTGTTGATCAGATTTTTTTACATTAATTTTTTACATATAGGATTAAAATATTATTTATCTTGATCACTGAATTTTTTTTGGAACTATCTTTAAATTTTGCTTCGGAGGCAAGTGGCCTCAACCCCCTTCCCTCAGCTGAGTCCAAGCCCCATGGGGTTGTGGGGCCCACAGTTGCCACAGCCATTTCATTTTGACCTCGAGGAGAGACAGGAGACCACCACTTGGGGCTTTCGGAGCAAGCCATCGTGACATGAGATGGAGAGAAACCAGGTCCTAGTTATTTGAGCTACTAGATCGAGCCTTGCCTAAAGCTAGTCCTACCACTTGACAATTTATATAAATCAGTAAATTCTCTTTACTGTGTAAGCCAACTTGAGTTGTTCTCTGTGACCTATAACCAACATAATGCAAGTGGACACAGTGGCCAATTACACAGGGTTAGCCCCTGAATGCCTTGCTGTAGAGCGAGCTTCTAAACACCTGAGTAATGCTCTCAACCTGTGGCCAAACAGAGCCAATGTATCTTTGACGGCTGTGGCCAACTTTTTGAGCAGAGTTTTCACTGTAGAGTACTATTTTATTCTATCATTTATTAGGCCTCTTTTATCCACCAGGCAGTATGTACTCCATATATATTATTTCATTTAAGTCCTGTCCAAAAAAATATGATATCAGCTAGTACTTTTATCATCCTCATTTTAGGGTAAGGCAAACCAATGAATAAAGAAAAGCAACAAGTACAAGGTCACATGGCCAGTGACCGAGGAGGAGTTCACAGCTAAATGTGTCAGAACCAAAGCGTGTACTCTTAATGATGACACAATCTGATCTCAAGATTTTAGTTGTAGGCAGAAGAGAATATCTGCTATATAATAGATGCTCAGTGGGTATTTGAGGAATGAATGAGTGAGTACGTGAATGAATGAAAGGATGAATGAATTAACTGAAAGGTGAAATGTTAGGCATTTTGATATCCACTCATTTCATTTTCATTTACCTCCCTCTATAAATGGGGTGTGAAAACACAGCCTCTTTAGGTTAAGCTTGGGTTAATAGAGGTTTTTTGATTAAAGGATATAGTTCTCAGGGGTTGTATATCATCAGCATGGTTGAATACAAATGTATGGAAAAACACACACAGATAAAATAATGGCTTTTCATCCAAGAAGTCCCATGGCAAATTCAGTCTCCTGACTTCAAAGGGCTGGGAGGGAATCAAACCAGGTCAAGGACTTGAAGATGTTTTGCAAAATGTAAGTCAACACACAACTGATTATTAGCATGTTGTTATGTTTATTTTCTTCATTCAAGGACTTCCCATACAAAAAGCCTGAGCTGAATGCTGAATTTCTTTCATGCTAAGACCTAGAGTGATCAGTTGATGAGTATGTTTGTAAGACAAAATCAATACAGTGTTAAGCAATAAACTTATCTGACAAAGGTAAATATCACAGTAGCGAGTTCCAGGTTTTTAGCATTCTTAACCAAAGCAATAAATAAACAGACTCCTCCCAAAGTAAAGATGGAAATATAATTATTCAGTCTCTCCATGTTAGATTTGCCCAGAAATTGAAATATTGTTAGCAAACACAGATTTAAATTTTGTGCTCCAATGAATTGGTAGATCTCTTAGTTTATTGTTTTGATTTCTCTGCATTCTACCACAGGGAAATTATGCAAACTCTTATAGTACATGAAAAGAATACTGATAATTATGGAATTTGCTGCTTAGCTTGATGATAATTTCATGAATCTCTTCTGATCTATTGGCAGAGTGGCTTGTGTGTAGTTGTACTGCTACTATTCCTGAGACCTGTGGTCTGATGCATGTGCTAAGTGTGTTTGAAACTGTGCAATGCCAAGCCAACCGTTCAATTCAGCAAATAAAAGTCAGCCCAGACAGTTTTCTCTGAAGGGGCTGATTGCTTAACAGATTTAAGTCATCCTGTAGTCCCGGGCTGGGGGTCACAACACAGTCTGGTCCCAATCCCACTGGCAGGTCAGAAGCCCTTGGAAAGCTTCATACAATAGAAACCCTTGGGTCCCACCCTAGATCTCTAGGATGCACATCAGAACCCAGGGAATGTGCATGTAAGTAGCCTTTTAGGTAGCTCTCCTGCATAGCTAGGCAGAGAGAACACTTGCTCATGACAGCAGAGGCCAGTAGGGACAGAGGTAACGTGAGCCTTTGTTTTGTCTGCATGGCACACTACATAACTGCTTTCATTTTTATGTTTTGTTTATTTTTCACAAAACCTGTTGGGCCCCTGGCTTCTATCATGTCACAGAGCTATAAGCTCAGAGGCTTTGCTTCAATCAGGAAAGTCTACCGTGCTTGGGAGCTGGGAGTACGTATTTATCACAGCGTCTTAGAGCGCGTCTGTTTCAAAAGTCCCATCTGCCTTCTCCACAGTGCTGCTCCCCTGTTGATGTTCACAGTGTTCTCTCTGTTACAAATAATAACCCTTCAGCTTTATGAAGGCAGTGCATTTCTCCATTATAGGCTAAATACCTCTTTTCACTTGACCATCCAAACAAAAAAAAGCCAGTGGAGTGCAGTGGAAACTATACAGGCTTTTAATCCTGCACTTATTGGCTGCCAGGCTGGGGACACACTGTTGAATGCCATTGATCCTCAGTTTTGTCATCTCCAAAATGGCATTTAATGACGTTATTACAATACAATATATACCCACCTTGTAGAATTATGAAAATTAAATAGGTAACCCATGTAAAACATGCACTATATAAATGGCAGCTATTAGGAGCCTTGGTATTACTAAATGACGTTTTCCAACCTTTGAACACCCTAAAGCTTTTGTATTAGATGTGATCTAATCTATCATTTTCTTAATACAGGAGTGAATATAATTCCAGGTATGGTTTCCACAAAGAAGAGTTAAATAAACACATTATTTTGATTAAGATTGGGGGGGAATTGTACTCCCAAAATGCTTTTCTCTAGTCAGACAACGCTTGGAATATTGAGATTATTTCTAGATACCCCACTTGAAGAAGGACTCAGATAAACTCAAATGTAGCTGGGGAAGAGTGACCGGGGAAGTATCAGAAACCAAGACAGCATCAGATAGGAAATTGTTTTAGAAACGGGTGTTCTCAGCTAGAAAAAGAAAAGTCACAGGGGAAAGGGAGACGTTTGTCTTCAAATACCTGAATAGCTATTGCAAAGGTGTCGAATGAAACTTCCTGAGATGGCCCCAAGTAGTACAATTAGAATGAGGGCACGGGAGAGGGGTTCTGGGTTTCCCCCAGCGCCAAGAGTCTAAGGTGACTTGGGTCCAGGGTTTTCCTTGAACTGAGCATTCTGCTTCTATTCAGGCTCATGAGAAATGTGTGTTAATTTTTAAACAGTCGTATAACAGCGCTGTCCTTCCTGAATATTCAAATGTGGCTGGGTCTCTTACTGGGAAGGGGAAGCCTGCATGAGAAAGGAACCACTGTCACTCACATGAGAAAACAACCTCAATGACATAGATACATGAGCAGGGGAGGGCAGCTGCCTCAGTAAATTATTTAAGGGGTCCAAAAGCACCATTTACAAGTGCTGAGCTCTCCACAGTCCGTTCAGAGCTTTCACCCTGAATATCACGGTTACCAGCAACATGGGCAGGAGATTCACACACCATTGGCCCTGGCTACTCGACAAACCCCTGGCCCATGGACTAAAATCCAGTCCAGAGAGAAGCAAGCAGAGACTTCCCTTAATCTGAAAAGCAGTCGACTGTTTAACAGGGCCCCAGTTGCTAAATTCAGAAGCAAATAGGAAAGAAGCTTTTTATTAAACTTGATTTTCATGATGAATGATGCAGTAGACATAAAAGTAGTATAACTTTTGTTTTGTTGGATGATAATACCACTGCATCAAAATACACCTTTTCTGAGAAAATCAGAGTTTAACAAGGAAATTGTTTACACATACTCCAAAAATAAAGGAGTTGGCCAATCGATTTATAAGGAATGTAAACAAGTTTACAAGGAATATCATGACTCTCTGGGGCTCCCTATGATTTCAGTCATTCTCCAAGCATAAACCATTTATTGCAGTGTCATGTTTTGGAGGGTAACAGTGGAGCATAAAGGGGTCACACCTACTGCTCTGGATCATGCAATAAACGTGGCGGAGTTGGCACTCAAACCCAAACCTGCTTCTCTTCCTGGTATATTGTAGATTGAGGCAGCCAAATGTCTTGAGGAGAGCTATTAAGCAGTGGTGGCCAAAATGCAAACCAAACCTGGGCCAACCCAAGGCAGCAGAATAAACTGGAGACAGGTACCATGTTAAGAGCCCAGACTGGATGGAATACAGCCAATGCTGGAAATACCAGAATTAAAGTGTGAGCTGGGAAGAGGCTTTTTGAACAATCAGTGATGTTCCAGGTGCGATGAGATGCACTCTCATACCCATCGGTGCCTTGGCATTTGCAGAACTAACCTTGGCTTCCAAATCTTGTGGGTAACCAGGAAGGTCTACAACAAAGTTACAAATCAGACCTCCACACTGAGAGGCAGCATCACCATTTGCACAGCTCCAAGGGACATGATTTCCATAGACTGCAATATGGGTAGTACCTTCTGGAATTCTTCAACATGGTAGCCCAGTGGGGGTAGCTGGCATAGTCACAGATGTGTGAGCTAGTGAACAAGCCTAGCTCACTGCCTAGCATCTGTATCTTAACGTGCTCTTGTTGCTTTCTCTGCTCAACACCAAATAAGCCACAGAACTTGTGATGCGTGAGATATCTCATGTCTTCACGGGGCTGGGGAAAAGAGACCCCATTTAAAATTGCAAATATGAATAAGAGGGATAAAGAGAAAGAAGTGTTAGATAAATTCAAGGGTAAAATATCAAATTTGGGAACTGCTTGGAGCCACCAAATACTCTACAAGGAATTGAGGGAAAGTAATTTCTGAAACTGTTCAGTGAGCATTCCAGCAAGAATTTATTTTAATTGCTTTATAAATTGCTTTAATCCTATATTTAGGGAATCATTAGGAGCCTGAAAGGGTCACTTAAAATTTTCACTTATGCTTAACTAAATTTTATGGAGAAAATTACATGTTTTAATAGTATTCACAGAATTGTAGACTTGCAAAGGTCTCAGGATGTATCCTTCTAAAATAGCAGAGGTCTGTGACTCAATATCATTTAATTTTCACAATAGCCCTGTGAGGTAAGGATAATTATTCTCATATTACAGATGAGGCAGCTGACCCTCAGAGAGTTTGAATTATTTGCCAAGTAAGCAATTTATAGGAAGGATCCAGCCTTCTTCATCTTTCCATCCTCAGGGTCTGGCATACGCAGACATTCCATACATTGCTTTCAGGGGTTCTCAAAGTGCTGGCAACACGAACATCTCCTGGGAACTTGTCAGAAATGCAAATTCTCAGGCCCACTGACTCTGACACCCTGCTACAGGGCTCAGCAAGATGAGCTTTAACAAGTTCTCCAGGAGATGGCTGCACACTGAATTTAGTTTTAGTGATGCGTGCTAGATTTAGTGATTCACACTAACGTGTGCAAGAATTCCCGTGTTAAATGCATATTGATTGGAGATCATGCAGCTGGGGAAGAGGTGGATTCAGGATACTCGGAGCCCAGAGGCCAAAGTCAAAAGGAAGAGCTGTCTCTACTAAAAATAGAAATAAATTAATTGGCCAACTAAAATATATATAGAAAAAAATTCGCCAGGCATGGTGGCACATGCCTGTAGTCCCAGCTACTCGGGAGGCTGAGGCAGGAGGATTGCTTGAGCCCAGGAGTTTGAGGTTGCTGTGAGCTAGGCTGATGCCATGGCACTCTAGCCCTAGCCTGGGCAACAGAGTGAGACTCTGTCTCAAAAAAAAGGAAGAGATGGGAAAGTAACTTCCCAGCTACAGACTGACCTTTAATGGAATCTTTTTATGATCTAATTCTTTTTTTTTTTAATTTTTTTAATTTTAGCGTATTATGGGGGTACAAGTGTTAAGGTTACATATATTGCCCATGCCCCCCTCCCCCCTCATGTCAGAGCTCCAAGTGTGTCCATCCCCCATACTTTGCACATCTTACTCATAGTGTTTGTATATACCCATCCCCTCCTCCCCCCTCCCACCCGCCCAACACCCAATAAATGTTATTCCTGTATGTCCACTTAGGTGTTGATCTGTTAATACCAATTTGCTGGTGAGTACATGTGGTGCTTGCTTTTCCATTCTTGAGATACTTCACTTAGTAGAATGGGTTCCAGCTGTATCCAGGAATATACAAGAGGTGCTATAGCACCATTATTTCTTAAAGCTGAGTAGTACTCCATGGTATACATATACCACATTTTATTAATCCACTCATGAATTGATGGGAACTTGGGTTGTTTCCACAGCTTTACAATTGTGAATTGTGCTGCTATAAACGTTCGAGTGCAGGTGTCTTTTTCATAAAGTGACTTTTGATCTTTTGGGTAGATGCCCAGTAGTGGGATTGCTGGATCAAATGGTAGACCCACTTGTATTGCTTTGAGATATCTCCATCTTAAAGGAGCTACACGCCCTTAAGCCGCAGTCTGCCAGGTTGCAAACCCATCCTTCTGCCCACCTGTCTGGGGCAGTGCGCGTAGAATCCAGGGCCCGTCCCTGCAAGGGATATAATTAGGCAAGTTTCCACTTTCCTTCCTCCTTCCAAAAACCTCTCACAGCGAGGGCCACCCGAGGACAGAAAATTTCATCTTGCGTAAAACCCAATTTATCTTCATTCTTTGCCCAACAAGACAATGAAGGCCCAGATGATTTTTCCACATTTGCTAACACTTAGAAGCTTTTCATTAGCACAAGAAAAAAGGGGAGAACTCTTTTCCTCATTTCTGTTTACCGCAGTGATACAGCTGAAAGAAAACAATTTAAATCTATAAACTACTGAGGTGTTTTTGACTTAAAACAAGCACCAAAGTCTCAGTCATTTATCTGGAAGTACAGCTTGTCTGAGATAAAAGGGGCCTAAGAGATCGTTGAGTCAGTGCAACATGATTTGTGATGGTGCCAAATACCATGTCTTTTAAAGAGTTCAGTGTGTATTTTAATATGTATTAGGAAAAATACACCTTTCATATCGAAACCAGGATTTCTTGTAGATTATTGCTTAAGGTAAAGCTAAAGTCATTTGAATGTTAAAAACTGAAGTGAAGTGATTTCAGAAAAAGTCAGTCAATGAGAAATACAGCCCAGGTGTCACACAGGTATGGCAAAAATCATGAAAGCGATACACAAAGTTTGGCGATTGGCTGTCACTCCTCATAGGGTCAGGCAGGTTGGAGAATCCACCCCATCTCAGATGGTTCAAATGGAGAGGCTTCAAGGAAGGAAATACTTAGGGAGTTGCAGGCAGGGTTGAGAAAGCCAAACAAGATGGTGAGGCACCCAGAGACTAGCTAGGGGAGAAAGCTGTTACTACCTGCAGAGCAGAAGGGGCAAGAGAAGGAAATAGTGTTAACTGCAGCTATGGAAGACAGGTGGCCTGGTAAGAACCCAGACAGAGTACTGGGGAGAAAATAGGAGGGAGGAAATAGCTCAACCTCTCCTCCTGCCCTCCCTTCCCACCTGCCCTCCCTTCCCACCAGCGAACCCAGGCAGGAGCCAGAGGCAAAGGCATCAGGCAATCCCAAGGGGAGAGGCCAACCTCCAGTGATGCAGAAGTGCTTTTGAGCACCAAGGTGGGGAGATTGGTCTATTCCAACCTGTTCCTTTGGCAAGTTCAGAGCTACCCAACCGGCAGGCAAGTCGGGCCATGGAGGCTTTAGACAGACTCACTGGGCTGGTCAGAAATACTACTAGAGAGATTTATAAATCTCAGGAAAGTTACTTAAGCTGTCTGCACCTCAGTTTCATTATCTGAAAATTGAGAAGATTATTTCCACCTTGCAGGTGTGCCATGAAGATGATAAATAACACATAATGGTGCTGGTACATAGTAGGTGTCTGCAGCCAGGCCTGGGTCGCTGGAAGTGCTCAGAGCTCTCTTGAAGCCTGGGTTTTGGCTTTTCTCCAGCACACCTTGGCAAATGGGAGCTGCTTGTTTCATTTTTGAACACTGGACATGGCCACTCCGTGGCCCTGTGGTGCCCATTGTAAACCCAGGGCTCTGTCCTAAGTCAGCAAGCTCTCTGCCAGCGCCGTGGTCCCTCCTACAAAATAATACTGCTCTGGAGTCTGCACCTGCAGTTCTGCAATAATCTCCATGTGTAACGTCACATCACCAAACCCACCCTTGAGAGCCACGCTTCTAGATATTCACGTCCATGACCATGTACTTTGACAGAGCAAGTAGCAGTATGAACCCCAAAGTATAAGTTTATCAGGAGGACAAACAGACCACTCTAAAAACAAGGAAGAAAGGGGGGCCAGGACTGAGGGAAGGTGCCAAAGCAGGGACATGGCAGGACAAGAGTGACAGGAAGTCATCAGTGGTCCGGGGACTCACTGGGAGGTTTTTATTCAGGGCTGGCACCAGCACATGGAGGAGAAAGTTCCAGTCTCAGAACAAGGCAGCTGTCAGAGGGATGGTCATGGTCCTCAAGGCTGCCCCAGGCAGGATCAGAGTGACACCAGAACCAGGGAAAAGCTTGGTTTTCAGCCAAGGGCAGGGTGGAGGTGAGAGAGAAGAGAGGCAGAATATCATTGTGCCACTTCTCTCCATGCCCCGCAGGGTGGCCTCACCCCTCAGAAGATGTCCCGGAGCCCCTGTGCATCTTTCTTCCCAGCCTTTCTTCCGTACTTTGCTCTTAACTCATTCGTTTTTATTATATTGCCTACTTCTCCATCTTTATTAGTTACCTATTGCTGTTTAGCAACTGCCATGAAACTTAGTGGCTGAAAACAATAAACCTTTTATTTTTTTTTAACGATTCTGCCATGTGGGCTGAGCTCAGCTGGGTGGTTCTTTTGTTGGCCTCACTGGTCACTCGTACAGCAGCTGTCATGCAGGAGCCAACCAAAGCTGGATGGCCTGAGATGGCCACGCTTTCGTGTCTGGTAGTTACTGGGGACTGTTGGCCCAGGTGACTCAGTTTTGTTCCATGTGGCTTCTCCAGCAGGACAGCGCCAGTTTCTTACAAGACAGCAGAGGCATTCCAAGAGAATGAGCCTCATGTTTGCAGAGGTCTCATTGGCTGAAGAAGTCCCATTGCCAAGCCCACAGTCAGTGAGGGCAAGTTCTACACAAGGTTGTGGACACCAGGAGTCATGGTTCATCAGGAGTCATCAATGTTGCAATTTACTTCATCATTTCCAAGGATCCAATAAGGTCAGAGGAAAATACAAAGGCAGAGAAAATGGAAATTAAATTCATCAGACATTTTTTAGCACCTACTAAGTGCTAGAGATTGTGTTAATCGTTAGAGACACCAAAGAGGAACACTTATGGGTTACTAATATTCTGATTGTGCCAGTCAATCTGGAGGATTATTTCATTGAAACTTATTTTATTCTTTAGTACTTTAAATTCATTCATTTTAAACATAAAATAAAACTATAAAAGACAAACAAAAATGTATCAATAAAAATAAAAGGATTTGTTCTATAAAATTTGGATTCAGTCAAAAGGCTGCACTTAGGGACCTAGAAGGCCACATGTTCTGCACCCCTGCCATAGAAACAGAATGCAGATTAGAGGGGCTGGGGGAGGGGCAATGGGCAGTGAAAGTGACTGCCCATGAGTAGGCGGTTTCTTTCAGGGGTGATGAATATCTTCTGGAATTAGATAGTGGTGAAGAGCTGCATAGCTTTGTAAATATATTGTTAACACTCCACTAAATTCTATACTTTAAAATGGTGAATTTTATGGTATTTGAATTGTATTTCAATAAAAACACTTTAAGGAATAAGCAACACATATAACACATCTCTGGATTAATGCACTGAGCTCATTTTTATAACGATAACATGTTTTTAAATGGTCTCCATCAAAGAAAACGATAGATGTTAACCTAGCATATCACTAATGTAGTCATTTAGTGTTGTGAGGCAGGGAACCCAAAGAGTTTACTGTTTCTTTGTAGTGCTTTTCTTATAGCAATCATTAATATGCATTGAGGGCAGACTGTGCACCTGGCACTGTCCTAAAAACCTCCCATGTTTGAACTCACTGAATTCTCACAACAGCTCTGTATGGCTGGCACTAGCATAATTACCTCTATTTTAGAGATAAAGGCATACAGAGGTTATATATCCCAAATCACAGAGCCAGGATGTATCGAGGGACTCTGAACCAAGGAAATCCAAAACCTCTGTTCTTATCCTCCACACTAGACTCTCTTTCAATACAACAACTGCTGCTAATATCACTACTCTACTAATGTTTTAAATCTGAATAGCGCCTCACAGTTTACAAAATAGTTGAGCATAACTACAGGAATATTTTATTGAATCCACTGTTGAAACAGCATCCTGGGCTAAAGTGCAACTCAGCAGGCATTTATAACATATACTGCATAACTGATTTTAATGTTTTTACCCCACTTGTAATTTTCACAAATATTGCCTATGACAATGAGTGTACTCATTGTTTGAATAAAAGCGAGTGGAAAAGGTATTAATAATAATATCGATTTCACCCCATGCTTTATCATTTTCAAAAATCTCCATATAGGTGATATTTATGACAACTCCTAGAAGTTGGAAAAATAGAAAGAATTATTTCTATATTTCATATAATAAAATTGAGGCTCCAATAATTTGAGACAGAACTTGAACAAAGGTCTCCTGGCTTGTAACCTACACAACACGCTATCAATTGGATAATTTGGGGGACAATATATTCATGATAATTCGGCCAACTCTGCAAATGCTATTTTTGTTATCTTTGTGGTAACAGCACTGCACTTTCCTCCCATCTAGCTAGAAGTGATTTCTATCAATAGCATGCTCAAACCTCTGTCCTTCTATGCTATCACTATTTCCAATGTTGAAGTGAAACATTCAGATGACTGGTTTCATGTGCAACACGTATGCAACACAGGTGGGAAGTGACCCCACATTCTTCTTGGTATCAACACTCTTCATTTTACTGGGGGTTGGGGTGGCCCCTGGGGGTGAATAGCTGGCCCTTGTCCCTTTATCCCAGAAGCAGCACATTTAAGGCAAACACTCTGGGGAACTGATTCCTTCCTCATTTAGAATTACAGGAAGGAAAGAGATTTCAGATCTCCTATAGGCATCCCATCCCAAAGATCATATTTCCCTTTGTGTTTTTCACAGCCAGGAAATCCTTCATCAAATCCACGTGAATCCCTCTTTCTCTTCTCTAAGCCCTCGTCTTGTTTTGTTTCCTGTGAGGAGCGAGAGCAGCTGGTTGCTCCTGGGAGAAGCAGCAACCCCTGAAATCTGCCCACTCCAGCATGCTGCGGGATTCCAGATATTTTAGCGGCAGGCATCTCAGTGTTAATTACCTTACGGCAGCTCCCACATGGGTGCTGATGGGTGCAACGCCAAGCTGCCCCCGCTGAGCATCACAGGAAGAGAGAGCAGAAAGCAGGCTGAGGCTTCCCCAGGGAGTCTTAACCTCACACCACAGATTCTCACACTTTCCAATCCCCAGCCCCACCCCCGTGCCTGGAGCCTTCCCACGACCCCCACCCGGACACCCCCATAGGCACAGACACACTCCCACGCGCACGGAAGCCCTCGGGGTTCGCCCTCCCTCCCACTTTCTCAGCCCTGCCCCCTCCCATCCCGTCTCACCCCACTCTGGATCCATTTATTGTCTCTTGGGTGTTGGAACATTACCGCCTCCCTTAGTCCAAAGCTAAAGCCTCTTGGCACAGCGTGTTTCTTATCTATTCCCTTGCCCATAGCCAGGGCTTCTCAGGACAGCTTTGCACAATAAATACCTTCTCATGCAGCCCATGGTATTTTTCCATGGCTTGGGATAACTGAGGGAAGTAGAGTTTGCCTCACTGTTATTGGCAGGAAGGCTAAGAAATTGGTAAACACAGGACGGGCTCTCTGTGTCAGTTTGCTACACCCTGACCAAGGATGCAAAAGAAAACCTTAAGAACCAGCCTTCCCACTGGGCCTCTTTTCACAAAAGCTACCTCAAGTGGGAGGACATTTAGCTAGAACTGGATCGTAAGTGTGATCACAGTAATATAAATAAGTCATGACAAATATATGAGCTAATTGTATAATAAATATAATGATCTAGTGGATATAGATCATAAATATCAGAAACTGGATCATAAAAACAAATAGTCCAGTTAACCAGAGATAGTTCTGGCTCCAAGCTACTATTACTACTGGGGGACCAGGGTCTCTTAAGGACCTGAATCCACATAACCCCGTTCTCCATGGTACTCATGGGTCCTTTGTGAACCCTACAAAAGCTCCACTCGGCTCCTTCTTCTACAAGTGGAACGTTACCTGGAGCAGCAGATCCCAGTCTCTGGGCCCACGTCACCTGGTCCCCAACACATTCCCGAGGTTTGGGCCATTCCATAGGATAGAGAGAGGCAGCATAACCTTGTAATCTCAGAGACAACCGCTCTTCATGGGGGGACTTCCCCAGGGAGCCACCAAAACCTTTCTATATCACCAACTTGGGCAATTACCTACTGTTTTGCAATTAAATTCACACAGGAAAATCGAATCATTACTGTGAGGAGTAGCTAACCAGCAAAGGGCGAAGCTGCACTTCCAGCCATATGGCAGGCAATTCCCAATGATGTCAACAGAAAATTGCTCGTGAGTAACTGCGAGGCAAGATGCATCCCTGGGAGAGGCGCTGGGGTTTTACTGTCATAAAGGGAAGTGGCAGCGGGCAGGAACCAAGCGTGGCTGGGGGAAGGCACCATTTTCATGCAAACATAAACAGAACTTCTGGATCGAGTTGACCGGCACCAAATAGTTCACACAGCTTATTCTTCCATTCCTTTTTTACTCAGTACACTCATAATTTGTGGGTAAATTTTTTAAAAATTAAAAATAAAGCCTAAAATTTCAATAAATGATAGGAACATTGTTTCTAGTTATCTAATAAAATATTTACTGTCTGGAATGAAAATTGCACTGGGTCCTCCTCCCACCCACGCCCCCACACACAAACACATACTGCCAACACACCACCGGAAAAAGCTTCATCATAAATTTCTTTTCTGCCCAAATTGGGAAGGACAGAAGAGAGAGTGTCTTTTGCAAAATGCTTCAATTTTTAATTTTATCTTTTGCACATTGGGATTCTGCATATAATAAAGAGACACTCAAAAATAATACATTTTTGAGTTGGTGAATAATGATCTTCAGTATGCTAAGAATCATGCAGAAGGAATGTATAAGTTCTAAAATACAAAATCTACCATTACATGGTTTATATTAGAGGTTATTGATAAGATGGAGAAGTAATGCATTAAAAGCAATAAATGCAAAGCACCTATTCTATGTGTTGTCACTTCCTCAATGAGGAGGTAAAAGAAAGCTTCAGAGTTGGCCTTGTCAGCAGCCTCTTCTCATGGACAGCGCCTCAGGCAGATGGGCATTGAACTGGCATCGGGATATCAGATGGTGCCAAACAGTCCTGTTGCATGTGCTGTCCTGGGCTGGATCCCATGCAGCAAAGTCTGGGAGTTGATTTTAAATTAAGAAAGGAAAGACGTTGCCTCTTGCTTTTGTTTTACTCCTGTAGGCTATCAGTGTGTGCTTACTCCACCGATTCCATAAGAAGGACTGATGTCCACGAGAAAACAAGTGGAAGAAAGCAGGGAGTTTTGGGGGGAAAGGCGGGAGGCTCCGGAGAATCATCCGCTAGTTTCACACCATAGCATGGTTTGCTGGGAGGATCACGAACCAAACTGGGGTGATGCCTACAGAAACAATGATCACAACAGTAATAAAAATCATAGCTAACACAAACTGAGTGTTCCCATCTGCCAGGCACTGGGCTAAGCACTTTACACGCATTATTATTACTGCATCCTCCCAAATATCCCATGTGCACTCCCGGTGTGGTAGGTACTTCTATTATTCCCATTTCACAGATGAGGAAAGTGAGGTTAAATAATGTAAGAAAAGAGCTATAAAGTGAGAGGAACAGTTAGGAAGGAATGTGATTGGGCAGGAAGGGTGAGGAATGGCCACTGAATGAGTAGGGGAGTCTGGACAAAACTCCCATCCAGACACCAAGAGGATAGATAACCCTACAAGGTCAATGATGACAGATGACCATTGGTGGATGCCAAAGATCCCAGCAGGCAGGCAGCAGGGTCCACGGTTTGGGCTATTAGCAAAGGAGTCAACCAGTCTCGTGGTTCAATTTAGCAAGCTCTCATCCTAAGCACAGGAGAAAAACATTTATTGAGCAATGACTCTCAGATGGTTGCCACCACATTTGATTGCTGTAACAACTCGGATGTACGAACCCTGGGACAGAGGCTTAGAAAGTGACGTGTCTCAGCTCACATCACTGGGAATCAGCAAAGCCAGAGCCATGGCTCACTCAACACACTATTGGGGACAGCCCGTCTCCATTAAACTCAGTGGCCGCCCAGAGCACACAGGGCTACCTAACCCCTCTGCTGGCTTACACTGTTCTTGGAGTGTCCCTGTGCTGACCACTTTGACCATAAACCACAGTCCCAGAGCCTGGCACAGAAGGCAGATGAGTGTGCCCCACTGGGTAATTCGCACTCATGAGCGGGATGGCCATATCTCTAGCGGGAGGGACTGTTCACTCCAGAAGGTGACCTATGGCTGGAGTGAGGAGCGGGTTTGCCCAGGATCAAAGGTGCCAATCCTGAGGACAAGACAGAGGCCAAGTCATCAAATGGGAAGGAGTGAGCCAGGAACACGCCAGGCCTGCATCACAGAAGACAGATCGTGAATCAGTGGCTTGGAATGGAGTTGGCCCATCACGTCCATGAGGGCCCTCTACTGAGCTTCAGCCTGTGCTGTGGGTAGGAAGGAAAGAGCTCAGTATAACAGCAGAAATGCTCTCTGGGGTGCTCTGGATACTGGGATTATAGACAACACAATTGAGCCTCACTTGAATTCTTACCCCTTTGGATTGCCAAGATTCACTCCGGTATCTTTTTTTCTCCAATAATACCAGTACACTTAATCTGATTCAAATAATTCCAAGGCTTTGTTCGAATATTCCTTTTTAATTCACTCCGAGACCCTTTCGTGGGGGTCATACACTTTGAGGCAGCTCCAAAGATCTGGAACATTGAGTCGTTAAAAGCTTCCTCCCAGCCACCTGTCTCCACACTCTCAGAGGCTTTCTGCCTCTGTCTCACCTGAGATACAGGTAGATGCCCCTTGTTAAATGGTCCAGGTTAATTAGCAGTTCACTTTGTAACCTCTTTGCCAATTAGGAAAGGATCTTCATTCCGGTTCCTTTTGACTTCCCCACTTCCGTTCTCTCTTTTGGGATAAAAGGAAGATTAAGGTCTAACAACGTTTTAGTGCCAGTGAGAATGAGAAAGCCCTTTGATTCATTTTTCTAAAGATAAGAAAGTAACATTACTCTCAAACAAAGGAATAGAAAGGTTTTCCAGAAGCAGCAGCTGGAAAGGTGACAACTAAATTGGAAAACGTGGTGTCAACAGCAACCCTGCTTCACAACCTAACTTCCTTACTAGCTGCCTTTGAAGCCAGACCCTCTGAGAGCGTTTGTTTCTTTACAAGAACAGAATGTTTGAAAACCAAAATCAAACAAGGATTTTGACCACATGGTTAAACAAAGTTTGTGATATTGGAATACAGAGCTTGGTTTAAAATAAGAAGAGAGCAACTGCCTCCATAAATGTTGCTGGGGAATTAGAAATTTCTGTTAATAAAAATGTTTCATTTTTAAAGAGTGGACACAGGCAATAAACCAAAGATAAATTTTCAGATAACATGCCTCTTTTTTAAATGCACTTACCATTCCAACCATACGTAACTTAATTTAATCACATGTTGGCGTTTCAAAAGGCACTTCAGAATGTAGCATGGCTCAAGCTCTTTACTCTGAATTACAGTAATTCCACCATAGACTTTGCCTTTCCTCTGAGTTAGAATTCTAATGCTACCACAGACTGTCTCCCTGGCCTGTGCCATCACCTTCCTGTAGTCCTTCTTCAACTCAGCAGCCAGAGCGGTCCTTGTGAAATGTGACAGTTTCCAAGATTCTGTGCTTAAAGTTCTCTGAAGGTTTGATTTATCAGTCAAAGCAAAATCACAAGTTCTGACTTCCCAGCCACCCCAGTCTATCCTAGCCTCCTTATTTCTGACCTCATCTCCTACAACTCACTCTCACTATCTGTCTCTCCACACACATACCTGCCACCTCCCTCTCCCCACCTTGCAATTCCTGCAACAAAACCATCACCCACTCTGCTTGCATTCACTAGTCCCTCTGCAGAAAATGCTCTTCCCCACTTTGTTCCTTCATCTCTCTTAGACCTACACACAAATATTCTCTTATCAGTGATGTTAGGTCTGGTTGAGAGTAAACTGGTGGCAAGGAGGTGGCTAAGGGCAGAGAGCAGGAACCGAATTGTAGCTAGGAACCAAATTGTGGCTAGAAAGAGTTCCCTGGTGAGAACATCCATAGTAAAAAGTCCCTAGTAACCTTTAACTGATCTAGAGCTCATTATCATCTAATTAGCATGGCATGGGTGAAGTCTCATGAAGGATTCTGGGAAAGATGTATGCTTAGAAAGGGGAACTGTTACATAACCAACCTGTTATATAACCTGTTATTAATACATAACCCTCAAAGGCAGGAACAGCAACCAATACTGCCAGGGGAAAGGCGGGACAAACTAGAGAGCATATAAAAGGCAGAATACACTCAGATTTTGACATCTTTCTCCACTTGTGGGGACTATCCTGTTCCGCTCTCTTTGGAACGTATTTTTACTTTTGTGTAGCTTTCTTCTTTACTTTCATTCTTTCTTTTATGTGATAAACTGTTTGTATAAAATTGCTCTGTCTGTGATCACTCTGTCATCGGCTCGACTTGGCACCAGTACTCATTTAGGACACTGGGAACCAGGGACCAGGGAACATCCACACAGTTCTAGCAGTGATGTCTTCTCTAACCTCTATAACATCAAACTCCTCCCTGCAGCGCGAGCACACACACACACACACACAAGCACGCATGTTCCTTTTCGCCTTCATTATGATTTCTTTCCTCCTTACACTTACCTAACATTATATTCTTTTATTGTTTATTTATTCCATAAATTCCCCCCATGAAGGCAGAGACTTTGTGTCTGTTCTTTCATTGGTGAAACCCCAGCACCTAGGGCACTGCCTGGAACATGCTTGGTGCTACTGAATGTTTGCTGAATCATGAATGGGTATTCCTGGCACAAAAGAGTTGTTCAAAAAATTCAAGTTCTGGCTTACTGGTCCAGGCTGACTCATCCAGGGTCTGGAAATAGTCTGGCTCAGGAGACAGGATAGACAATTCTAGTCACTGAGTAACCAACCACTAACTGCTGCATAAACTTCAGAGTCCATTCTAGCTCCTGCTGTAAATGTGGGCCACTTTATGTTTTGATTGTTTTACTCATCACTCCTCCTTAAGATAATGAGTTTTCTGGTGGTGGAGTTATATTATTCATATATGACATATGTTTGATAAATAGTTACTATGTATCAAGCACTAGGCCAGATACTCAGAATATAGAAACAATATGTTGATCCTAGCTACTGCATGTGTTTGGGCAGGCTGAGCCACTCACACAAACTTGTGCAGTGCACAACTTGCACAATGCTACTTAACAGCCTGTAATAATGATCAATCAATTGCCTCCAATTGATTATACTTTCCAATATCTCTCATGTCCTTTTGCTGCACTGCTGCTCATCTAGTTACAAGGTCTGTCTGGAAAGTATCCAGCCATTGTTAAAATAACCAGAACAGTTTGCAGGACATCAATGTAACCTGACAGCCAAGGAAAGTGGACTGTAATGCATGTGCATGAACAATGATGACTCCACTGTACTAGTCAGTGGGTGCTAGATGCCATTGAGTGAACATGCGTACAGTGTGGCTGTTGCATGCAAAGTGACTAAGTGAGTAGAGCAATGAATCTGCATCAGATTTTGTGTTAAGCTTGAACATCCCTCTGCGGAAAATATTCCGATGATTCAGAGGGCTTTCTGGAACGATGCAACGAGTGCAGCACAAATAAGAGTGTGGTACGAACACTTCAAAGAATGTTGAGAATCTGTTGAAAATGATCCACATTCTGGAAAGCCTGCAACAAGCAGAACGCCTGAGAATGGTGGACATGTACAGGTTAGGTTAAGAGACACTGGGAGAACTGTGTGAGGTCCCCAGGTGCCTGGTTTGAAGGAGACTGAAGAGTCATTGTCCTAGGTACAATGTTTCTTGTATCTTGTGTCTTTTTCAATAAATGTCTCTATTTTCCATATTACATGGCTGGATACTTTCCAGACAGACCTCGTATGTCTAATCAGTCTGACTAAATCATCTGCCTGGATTATCACTTTCCACTCCTGCGACAGCCAGGAGACGTGCCTTGAGGACCTTCCACTGCTCAGTTGCGCTCCCCATCAGTGACAGAGTGTGGCAGTGATAGGTAGGCCGGTTCCTGAGAGGCACACACTCCTCCGATGGCCAACTGTGGCTGCAGGACTCCCGACAGCTTTGCCAAACCTTCCTTAGACTACAGGGCAGTCTAGGACATTGCCAACCTCCAAATTACTGCAGTTCCCAGAAGGGCCGTGCTCCCCTAAGCTGCTTTATTTTTAGCACAGTTTCCCTTCTGCCTGGAAAGCCACCCTGTCCCAATCTTCTGACCCCCCCTGCACACACACAAGCACGCACGTGCACACACACCCTGCCTTTCCTGCAGTCGAGACCCAGCCCAGCAGGGTTTGCATGGAGGAGCTCTCCACACACCTCTCAGTCTGACTTAGGTTCTCGCACCTGGAAATCCTCCTTTCCAGAACTCTCCTCAGTACAGCATGTGGAGGCTTCCTCTTCCCTCTTCACTTCCAGACGATCTCTGCAAAGGCAGCAACTGTGACGGGGATTCTAATGGACTATTTGTCACCCCCCTTCCCTAGGGGCTTCTCCACCATCCCGATCCACAGGGTGACTTTCCTGGGCCCTGGGACAGCTGCATAATTCAATACGACCAGGCTTCCTTCGCCGCAGTTGAGTGAACCCATTGGGCCAGTTAGATGTTCCTCTCCAGGAATTTGGATTTGGAAGAAGAGAAAGTCAGACTGTCTTTGGGCAGCTGGATCTGCAATGTCATCTCCCACCATTCTGTGAACAACAGAGAAGAACAAAGTGGCCGGAAAGAAGCAGAGAGGAAAGGGTGTTTCTAATACCTCACGACTCCCATCTTCCCCCTTGCTATAGTGAGACACCCCAATATCCTTATAAGAAATTTCTATTTTCTGTTAAGCTAGCTAGAAAAAGACAGGCCATCTTATTCTTGTCTGCATCCAAAGTGCTTGGCATAATACTTACTGGGCAGGGAGATACCATGATCACAAAGTGCCTGCCCTGCAGATAATATTTGGAAATGAATGAATGAATGAGTGAGCAGGAAGTTCATGGAGGAGGACAATGATGTAATGCCCTCATTGACAGACCAGGACAAATGTCTCTTTAGCTCAGAGACATTTGAAGACAGCTTTCTGTGACAAGACAGGAACACTGGTATTAAGATACCCAGAGAGACTTCTGGTACCTGTGATAATAACAACAATCCACGCATGTACGAGAGGAAAATTGCCAGGTAAACCCTAATCAGGAAACACAGATGGTCCCTGACTTGTGAGGGTTCAACTTACGATTTTTCAACTGTACGACGGGTTTATCAGGACGTAGCCCATCGTAAGTTGAGGAGCGTCTGTATTCGTCACCAAGCAAGCCTGGGTGTCCTTGAAGCCAGCCACACCATTGGCTAACAGGTGCTTGGACCACTGCCCTGTGTCAGTGAGCCCTGGCCGACTGTGCAGGGCCTCACAAAGAAGTCTGTCCTGAGTCTCTAGTGGTGCATCACACTTGTTCCTGTGCCCACACCTTCAAATTCAGTGACCTGGTCCTTTTGGGAACAGGTGCCTTAGCAGCCTAGAGTGGACTGACCCTGAGGTTGGGAGGTCTCCTCCTAGCCCTCCAGTGCGCCTCCTGGTGGCACCTCAGTCCCATGACGTGATGCACGCCCGATATGAGGTCCTACTTGCAAAGCGCTTGCCCCAAACCTGGCTCCTAACAGGTGCTGGGTAGAGTACCTAGCCTGTCTCAGCCTCAGTTTCCTTTCAGTAGACTGAATTAAATTGAACCAGATGCTTTCCAAGGTTTTTTCCAATTCTAAATGTTTATGATTTTTATCAGCCATAGCACCGTTTAGGGGCATAGCTTTGGGGCATTCTCAGTGTCACCCAATCAAGCCTGTGCCCAAATCAAAACCTGCCATGGAAACAAGCATCCCATGAGGACTCAAGGAGAAACATCGAGGATGGTGACAGGGCTGGAAATGTTCTTTTGTGAAGCTAACAGTCATTAGCTGGTCTCTGAGGGTCCCCTGAGTACGTGTGCTGCTAATTATGAGCAACGCAGTGAGAGGCGTCCTGGTCCCCAGAGCTCCTTCTTCATAATTCCTCGTGACTCCTCCTTCTTTGTGGTTGCTGTTGCATCCCATTAGTGCAGGCCACTCTCCTTATCTCTGACTGATGGAAATAAAGTAGGACAAAGGCAGCTGCAGGAGCCAGCAAGCCTGGGTCCCCAGGCAATGCCTCAAGTGCCTTCCCTGAAACATGAGCCGTCATCACTGGAAATCTCCCAGCAGAATCCAGACACTCACTTGGTGCCCTGAACTTGACCCCCCCTTCATCCCCTTAGTATTTGCAAAGGGCCTCCGTGTGCGCCAGGCATGTATAACTAGCCACCAAACTACCAACAAGCAATTAATGCAACATAATAAATGCTTTCATACATATGTCCGCAAAATGTGTCAAAAGCACTTGGCTCTACTTGAGAAGGTCACAGCGGTGGAAATTTCTGGTCAGGGCCAAGCAGCCCATCTGAGCACCTGACAAAGGCCAGCCCGTGTCTAACTCAATTTTTCCAGCCTATATCTCAGCTTCCTTTCTCCCTGCAGCCCCTGGAAAGTGAGGTCCCAGCATGCCTAGCACCTGAACCCAAATAGGTAATAAGAGTGCATTGTTTATTCTCCATTTCCCCATGTAAGTCCACTCTCCATCTTCCTCCCTGCCCCCACCCCCGGTTCCAAGGGGACCGGCCACTTGATCCTGTCTTGGCTTCTGCTTCCTGGAGTACTTGTACCAACACACCTTCTTTCTCAACTCCCAGATCTGGTCACTTTCCTACAATATGTCCCACAAATAAAGTGATCTCCCAACAAGAAAATCAGATCCTGCTTCTCCCCTCCTCAACAATCTTTGCTGCATATCCATCGCTCAGTAGATAAAATCTGCCCTGCTCAGGGTGCTGCGCACAGATCCACCTCCCTGCTCTTCATCAGTGGGGCCCCTTGCTCCTTTTGAGTCTGGGCCAAAGGAAGCAGCAGCAGGAGACAAGGAGAGGGCAGGAGGAGGGACAGGTCAGAGTACTTACCACCCCGGCCCCTGCCCGCCAGCTCCCTTCCCCCTGGGCTGTGTTCAGCCATGCTGCCTTCCTCCTCCCCGCAGGGCCACACTCCTACGGGGTGGCCCCTCCTACTGCATCAGCTCTTATAGAGTTGTCCAGAACCCTCTCCTTCCCTTGAGCCCTCAGGCCCAGGACAAGCCCAGGACACCTGACTGCCTCCCCTTGGTCCCTTCCCCAGCGCACAGCCCAGTGAATAGCGCTGCTCCTCCTCCAGCCTCTGCTTTGGAGGGCACCATCTGCTTCCTGCCGGGACCCTGACTGAGACAGATGTTTACATAAATACTTTGAGACTAAAGGATTTAGATCAATCCCAGCATTATTTCCCTAGTGAACACACTATTTTCTAGAGGGTCTCATCTGTAAACTTAAGAAAGAATTTTATAAGTGAATATCTAAGAAATCCTCTTTCAGTATCTTTTTCCCTCCAGGAGGCTTTCAGAAAGCCCCTGGAATTCTTTCAAAATCCCTTGGAATTCGATCCTCCTGGATTTCTGGTTTGGAATCACAGCTCAACACTACTTAGTAATTGCAAAATCTCCAAAGAACAAGGAAGGAATGTCTCACCCAGACATCCAGTGCTCGTTACTACAATTTCGTCCTGACCTGCTTCTCCCTCCTCACTCTCTCCTCCCAATCTGCATCTCTATAATCACAGCCAACAGAGTACTGCCTGGGCCTGGGTTCATTCTGGTTCCTTTGACTGGCATGTCCTGTCCCCTCCAAACACATCCATCTCCCACTTCTCCCATTATTGAAGTCCTAGTCATTCTCCAAGACCCAGCTCACACCCCCGCTCCTCTCCCAGTCTTGTCTCATAATCCACTCCTCCTCTCTTTCAATCCATCTCCTCTTCTCTCCCTTCTCTGAGTTCTTGCCTAATCCCCTGTCTCAGAGTATTTTCATTTTTTAAATTAGCACAGTAAAATTGGCTCTCTGGGGGTTGTGGATTAAATTCTATGGATTTTAAATTCTGTGGACTAAATTCTATGGATTAAATTCTATGTGTTAAATTCTATGGATTTTAACACACATATAGATTCATGTAAACACTACCACAAGTGGCATACAGACATTTCCATCAACCACAAAAACTGCCTCATGGTATGCCTCTAGGGTCACATGTATTCGTATGTATATACATGCTCACACATAGAGAGATTTATTGTAAGGCGTTGTCGCACATGATCATGGAGGCTAACAAGTCCTAAAATAGGCAGGGTGAGTCATCAAGCTAGAGGCCCAGGAGAGCCAAAGACTCAGTTCCTGCCCAAGTCCGAAGACCTAAGGACCAGATAATGAAGTTCTTGTCCAGTGGCCTGCATGCTCCAGACCCAGGAAGAGCGGCTGTTTCAGTTTGAGTTCAAAGTCAGGAAAAGACCCATGTCCCGGCTCAAACAGTCAGGCAGGAGGAGGGTCAGCTTTTCTGTCCTAGTCAGACCTTTGACTGATTGGACGAGGCCCACCCATATCGTGAAGGGTAATCTGCTTTATTCAGTCTACCAATTTAAATACTAATGTCATCCCAAAATAAAAACACCCAGAATCATATTTGACCAAATATCTGGGCTGCCTGTGGCCCAGGCAGGTTGACACATAAAATTAATCATCACAGTCATACAAATGGGAGAATATATAATGTAAACTTTGAAGACTGTCTTCTTCCCCTCAACATAATGGATTTGAGATCCATTCAAGTTATCATGCGTCTCTGCAGTTCATCCTTTTCTTTTTTTTCAGAGTAGAATTTATTGTGTGCACTCACCAGCCTGTTTATCTACTCACTCGTGAAGGATATCTGTGTTGTTTCCAGTTTGGCAATTATGAACAGAGCTACTATAAACATCCATGTATGGGGTTTTGGGTAAACATAAGTTTTAATTTCTCTAGGATAATCTAGAAATGGGATTAATGGGTCATATAATTGTATATTTAATTTTATGAGGAAATTTTATAAGGAACTTCCAAAGTATGTTCCAGAGTTCCTGGGCCCTTTTGCATTTCTACCAGAAACATATGACAATATCCTGTTGCTTTACATTTGAAGTACTGGTATTTTCAGCAATTTGTCATTGTCAATTTTTTGTCATTTTAACTGGTATGTAGTAATATCTCATCATGCCCTTAATTTGCATGTCCCTAGTGGTTAAGGATCTCAAACATCTTTTCCTATGTTAATTTGACTTCCACATATTTTCCTTGGCAAAGTGTCTGTTCAAGTCTTTTACCCATTTTCTAATTGGGCTTTCTTATTTTCCTACTGTTGAGTTTTGAGAGTCGTTTATATTAATATTTGAGAGTTCTATATATAATTCTGGATACAAATTGTTTTTCAGCTATGTATGTGACTTTCAAATATTTTCTCCTAGTCTTGTATTTTCATTCTCTTAATGGTGTTTCCACATAACAAAACTTTTAATTTTAATAAAATGAAATTTACCAAATGTTTTATAATGGATCATGCTGCGGTTTCATGACAGAAACTCTTGCCTAATCCCATGTCACGAAGATTTTTCTCCTATGATTTCTTCTAAAAATTTTACAGTTTTACATTTTGTTTTAAAGTAATGATCCTTCCTCTATGTTTTGAGTTAATTTTTGCATAAGGTGGAAAGTTTAGGTGGAGGTTCATTTCTTTACATACACATGTCTACTAGTCCTAAAATCATTTGTTGTAAAGACTACCCTTTCTCATTGAATTGCCTATGAACAGTTGACAAAAACCAATTGACCCTATTTGTGTGAATTTATTTCAGGATTCTATTCTTTCCCACTGATTTGTGTTTCTATTCCTTCACCAATACTGCACTGTCTTGATTACTGTAGTTTTATGGCAAGTCTGTAAACTGGATAGTGTGATTCTTTCCACTTTATTCTTCTTTTTTGAAATAGTTTCAGTTAACCTGATTTTTGCCTTTCCATATAAATTTTAGAATACTATTATAAATTATACTTTTTGGTTTCCAATTGTCCATTGCTAATAGCTGTATTGACCTTTCTAAGCTCATTTATTAGCTCCAGGAGGTTTTTTATAGATGGCTTGGGATTTTCTATGTTGAAAATCATATCACCTTTGAATAGAGACAATTTTACTTATTTATTTCCAATCTGCCTTTCTTTTATTTTTTTTTCCTAGCCTTATTGCACAAGCTGGAATTTCTAGTAGGATGTTGAATTTTGTGAAAGTGGACATGCTTGCCTTGTTCCCAGTCTTAAAGGAAAAGGGTTTAGTCTTTTACTATGAAGTATGCTATAAGCTATGGGTTTTGTAGATAACCTTTATCAGATTGAGAAAGTGTCTTTCCATTCTTAGTTTGCTGAGAATTTTTATTATGAATAGATGTTGAATTTTGTCAAATGCTTTTTCTGTATTAATTGTTATCATGTGTCTTCTCCTTTTTAAACTATTAATGTGGTAAATTACATTGATGGATTTTGAATATTGAACTAGCTTTGCATTCCTGGAAAATATTCCACTTGATCATCATGTGCTTTTCTTTTAATATGTTACTGGATCTGATTTGCTAATATTTTAGAAGGATTTTTATGCCTATACTCATGAAGGATAATGGCCCATAGTTTTCTCTATTATAGTGTCTTTCTTTTTTTTATGAGACAGGGTCTCACTCTGTCACCCCAGCTAGAGTGCAGTAGCGTCATCACAGCTCACGGCAACCTCAAACTCCTGGGCTCAAGTTATCTTCCTGCCTCAGCCTCCTGAGTAGCTGGGACTATAGGCACGCACCACCATGCCTGACAATTTTTCTACTTTTTGTAGAGACGGGTCTCACCATTGCTCAGGCTGGTCTCAAACTCCTGACCTCAAGCAATTCTCCTGTCCCAGGCTTCCAAAGTGCTAGGATTACAGGCGTGAGCCACCACACCCAGCCTATACTGTCTTTTATACTTGTCTGCTTTGAGATCAAGGTAACTTGGCCTCATAAAATGAGTTCGAAAGTGTTCCATCCTCTCTATTTCCTGGAAGAGAGTGTGTCAAATTTGTTACTTATTTAAATATTTGGTAGCATTGTCCAGTGAAATCTTCTGATACTGGAGATTTCTTTCTCGAGGGGTTTTGAACTATGAATTCAATTTCTTAATAACTAAAGGTTCTGGTTATCTCTTACATCTTTGGTAAGTTTTGGAAGTTTGTGAGTTCTTTTGAGGAATTGGCTCATGTTATCTAAATTGTAGTGTTTATAGGTCTATAAATGCTGTTTACAGTCTGCCCTTATTTTCCCATTAATAGTGAAATTCTCTCTTCCATTCCTGATAATAATTTGTGTCTTCTCTATTTTCTTCTTTGTCAGTGTTGCTTGATCCATTGCATTTGATGCTTTCATCTTTCTCTTTTGCATTGTGGCAGTGTTTTCCCCAAGCATGTTTTATGCACTCCCCATCCCAAGATTCTTCCCCCAACCTAGAACTGAGCCCCACACATTGTTGAGTGGATATGTTTTTCTTTTGAATAAAAGAAGCACCCACAGGACTCTGTGTGGGCCGTCTCCTCTCTGAGTGCAGTTCTGAGTTCCAATGGCACCTTTGCTGCCACCTTTACCTGGTTAAAAGCAGCAGCGCCCACTACTGGCTCCTAGGGGGAGTGCAACACTCCTGTCTACCCACCTCCCCACCCCTGCTCTACGCAGGTTCTCAAGTGCATTGGTCAAACACAAGGACGTTTGCTGGGTTATCAGACTGGGGTGTAGCTTTTCCTTCTCTTTTTCTCTTGGTGTTGCATTTTATTCTCTTATTTTATTAAGTTTGGGGAGGAAAGGAGGGTTACCAGTAGCTCCTACTCAGTAATCACTCAGCCCTGAGAAGTTTTCTGGGTTTCTATTTCTCTCTGGACTCTGGGGGGGGGGGTATTTCTCTCTCCCCCCTTTCTCCCTCCCTCCTTTATCCCTCCTCCTTCCCTCTCCATCCCCGCCCCGCCTCTCTCTCTATCTCTCCAAAATGAGTGAGCTGTTCTGCTCTCAGCATGAGGGCATATACTCTGTTATTTTCTTCAAGGTTTTCCACCATTTCCTTAAATCAACCTGTCTTCAGTTGTTAGGGTGATAGAATGCCAGGAGCCAAAACATGAGTAGTATGGACTTAGAGGAGGAGTGAAAGAGACTTCCCAGCCTGGCTCTGTCTTGAGTCTGCCCCTAAGCCAGAAAGGAAGACCCCAAGTGGTCCAGGCTGTCCCATCAGGAGACCGCCTGGTAGTTTGGAACAAAAGCCCCTTGGTATCAAAGATTGTGCTTTGCCCAGCCCTGCACCCTGTGTGTACATTTCATTTAAGTACATTGGAGAGGGGATTGTGGGTGGGCAGGGAAAGTTTTGTGGATGCAGGTGCTGAATCCCTGCATCATTCTAGACTTATACAAGGCTGTGGTGCTGCTGATGGTCAGAGGCCTCCATGGAAATTCTGTGGCCTCCAAAAAAAAGACCATGATCTAGGTCACCATGCAGCCAAGAGCATTCCTGGTAACAGACTCTTTGGCATAATTAAAACTCAGACCTCTTCCACTAGAGAATAAATCAGCTGAAAATATTTTGGGGGCTTCCAGTGGTCTACTACAGCTAGTAAGCAGGCTTATAAATATTGATTTCTGTAAAATGTCAAAATCTTCGCCTAGATCAAGGCCAAGGGGCTCTGACTCTGACTCCATCTTCTTCCTTCTCACCAGCTTGTGCTAA
Source organism: Microcebus murinus (assembly GCF_040939455.1). NCBI lineage: Eukaryota > Metazoa > Chordata > Mammalia > Primates > Cheirogaleidae > Microcebus > Microcebus murinus. Next base: position 33,323,003 of record NC_134122.1, read on the forward strand.
ACCCTAAACCAATTCAAACAAGCAAACCACGAATCATATTTATCATAAGGAGATGTCATAAAATGATCAACAAAATCCAAAAGTATAATTTTAAATCACATCTTATCATAAACTCCATTCAACATTTTTGAAGGAGAGAAATTAAGTTAAAAGTGAAGAAAGATTCCTAGAAAGCATCCCTACTGTGCCCTTTTCAAAGACTTAATCGAGATTTATTAGGTTTTAATTACATGTGAAGCACATGACGGGATACTGTGCTGAATACAAAACAAGTGGCAAGGGTGGCCAGCCTTGAAAGCCTTTGCTCCAGGATAAAGACAACTAGACAGGAGACCAGAGCCTAAAAGTCCAGATCTCTCGCATACCTGCTGTGTGATCCAGGCTCTAGGTTAGTGACAGATCATTAGGAAATCTAAGGCTCAAAGAAAAGTCTATGCAATTATGGTGATAACTCCAATGGTGTTTTGTGAGGAATAATATAAGAAAACTTGTATGAAAGCAATTAGCATAATGTTGTCACATGGTGGGTACTTGGCCAATGGTGGCTGGTCAACTGGTTAAATGGATGAAGGCTTGTATCAACGAGCTTGCTATCTAGTTGGAAAACCAGGAAAAATATAAATGAAATAATGACGGAAGAACCTTATAATATGCACTAGTGATAATATAAACTATATCTTATGTTATGTGTGGAATAACGTAAAAAAGCACCATTTGTAGAGCAAATTTAACCAAGATACACTTTGAGAAAGGAGGAAGGCATCAATTGGTCCTGGAAAATGGGCATGGTTAGGATAATCAGAGTGAAAGAAAGCACGGCAGACAGAGGGACTAGGAAGAGGATGTGTAGCATCCAACATCCACTTGCAAGCCTTCAGACACCCTCACAGGTGGAACCAAACAAAATTAAAACACTGTGTGAAATCTAAGTACCACTTGGCCTCTAGCTACCAGGGGTCCTCAAACTATAGCCCGCGGGCCACATGCGGCCCACTGAGGACATTTATCTGGCCACCTGCCGCTGCCTGTCCTGCTTAGCTGTCGACTCGTCCCGGGCCCACAGTGCGCATGTGTGGAATGTGTGCCACACTCTCCAACAGCCCTCCAATGGTCTGAGGGACAGTCAACTGGCCCCCTATTTTAAAAGTTTGAGGACCCCTAAACCATTCACTAAGCTCCAAGCCTCATCACATCAGAAATGATACATACTCACGATTCCCAACATCAGCCTCCCTAGCAAAATCTCTCCAGGATTTCTGGCAGAGCAAGAAGCCTCAAGATATAGTCAACGGGTGTCTACATACAGAGTGTCTTCCTTGACCATGGGCTTCCTCACACCTCAATCTATTACATTCTCCAAACGAAAGATTTTTTTTTTCTCCTTTTCGATAGAGGTAAGAGCAATACTCCAAGCGTGGTGACAGAATGGGTACCCAAGCAAGCTCTCCCAGGCTTCTGCAATGCCCAGAAAGCACCTGCATCAGCACACCTGGTGTAATGGCTTGTTTACATACCCAAGTGCCTCCCTGCTTATGTCAGAGGGAGATGTAAAACAAAAATCTTGATAAATTCTAGTCATCAAACTAGAAAATCTATTTGCTGCAGAAGAGAAAAATGCCCTGCATTAGAAAGTGAAGCAGAAAAGATTTAACATTTTCAAGAGCATGCTCTTAGCATTCTGTACCAGATAGCATGCCAGATACCCTGTGTGTCAACTCCATGGCTATTACAATGACTGTAAGATATTGGTAAACATAACTTTAATTTACAAGTAGTGGAAGATATCCCACTTAGAGAGATAGGGTAACTTGCTGAAGATCATAAAGCTAGAAAATGACAAAATTGAAATTTGAATGCAGGCTTGTCTGGCTCAAAAACCTCTTCTGAAAGCATTAAATGCTGAGACAGATTAAGGGCCTGAGATGGAGGAAGTTGCATTGTCAAGTCCCTCTTGTATTTAGTTCTATGGGAGTTAGAGGAGTGATTTGTAAGATACGAAGGGCAAATAAATAAATGAAAATTAGGTGCAAATGGAAACGCAGAGAGGTGTGGAAGAAAAGAATTCGATACACACAAGAGGTTTGGGGAAAGGGTTGTGAGATATCGTTACTTAACGTCATTATAGTTCATTATTGATGCTTCACAGTCCTAAATTTCATATTTATTTGCGGCTCTTTTTGAAACACAGCCTCTTTTTGATATGAAAGTCATGCTGACAAAACAAGATTGATTAAAGTTTCTAATTATCTGTCATCACAGCATGACCAGTGGCAAATGAAATGCATTTTCTTGCTTCTTCCAGCAAAAATAGAGAGCTCAGAAATGCAAGACACAAGCTCTTCTGGTTCACTCCAGTGCTCAGTAAAAACCTGCACAGCAAGGCAATAAAACAGGTGGATGATGTCACGCAGCCTCCCAGAAATGCTGAGTTTCCATCAAAAAGACCATCGGCCAGGTCTCCAGAATGAGTCTCCAACGCAGACCTCTTACAAGGTGATTATTCTCTTCTTGTCTTTAATTTTGGTCCTAGATATAACTGGCTTATATCTGCCCTTTATATGGTAGCCACTGAACAATCTTACCAAAATTCTAGCTAAGTAGATAGTTTACAGCAACACTCGCTGCTATGACAAATAAACTCTTAAATTATCAGTAGCTCAACACACACAAAAAAGTCATTCTGAACTCAAGTCACAGTCCTACATAGGCATTCCTGGTTGGTCAGCAGCCTTCCACCAGGTGATTCAGGGATCCAGGCTCCTTCTCTCCTGTGGTTGCTTCATCATCTCCGGCCTCGGAGCCTTCCTGATCCAGCCAGCGGATGGCGCAAAAGAAAGTGGAGAAGGTACAACCACTTTTCCTCTTTAGTTTGCAAATGGCACTCTACTTACAGTTCATTGGCAAGAACTGGTTACCTAGAGGCAGCGGAGATGGGTAACCACTTCCCATAAAACTCTCTTCTCGGGAAGAGCACAGACTTTTGGCGGTCGGTTAATGATCTTGCCACTGTTGTTTCTTTTGGCCACCATCATCCACATGCACCTTTTCCCCCACACATAGAACATATCCACCCCGTCCTCAGAAGAGGCAACCAAGGTCTCTCCCAGTACTACATGCAGGGAGAAGTGCAGGAGCTCAGAATGACAACAGCCATTGCTACTCAGCTTTTAAGAAGCACATCAGGGTATGATAAGTTATATGGTTAAAAAAATATATCTTATCTGCCTCCATACACTCAATGTACACAGTGATGATAAAGCAGGGACCAGAGAACCATAAATAAATTAAAAACCACCACAACAACAGTAAGAAAAAACACCTCCCATTCTTCTCCTTGCTAAAGGGAAATTCGGTGCATATCCTGTTTTCTAGCTTCTTCCACCAAAGCAGCAGCCTTAGCAATACTTAGTCTGCTTCCATTATAGACACTATTTTTTTATTAAAAAATTACAATTGTATCTATCTGTGGGGTAAAAAGTGATGCTATGATATATGTACACAGTGTGGAATGATTGAATCAAACAATTAACATATCCATCATCTCAAACACTTATCATTTATTCCTCCCACCTGAGACTTTGTGTCCTTTGACTAACATCTCCCATTCCCCCAAGCCCCAGCCTCCGGCAACCACCATTCTATTCTCTGCTTCTGTGAGTGTGATTGGTTTAGATTCCACATATAAGTGAGAACATGTGACATTTGTCCCTCTGTGCCTGGCTTATTTCACTCAGCATGGCGTCCTCCAGGTTCATGCGTGTCAGACAACACTGTTTTGTTTGTGCATTGCACGACACGGGTCTGCACCTTTTCAGCCTCTGAGACCAGTGTCCTCAAAGTCCACCCGCCACCCAAACACCAAGCCAGTGTCACATCTTTTAGGCTTTTTCTAATGGCAGCACCCTTCGTCACAGAGGGGCTGAAAGTGGGAATCCCACTGCAGAAGAAAACCTCCATCGTTTCACTCTCGGCAGAATTCTGAAAATGCCCCAAATTGATATTAGAAAAAAGTCATTCTAGACTTGTTACATGTAATTGGCAGGCTATGTTTAAAGATTTGTCTAGAGTGGTTTTTTATTAACTTCTCGGTAACAAAAAAGCTATGAATCTGCATTCTTTCCTCCAATTTATGGTTTGACAATTTTATATGCAGTCGAGGATTGATTACAAACGAACGCAATCCATTGGGTAACAAATCTCCCAGGCTGCACACGTCTGCATCATCCCTTCAAAGTAGTCTCCTAAAGAGTCATTGTTTGCCTTCCGACTATATTCCTCTTTACAAACTATTTTCGGAGGCTATAGAACCTTCTTTTGACTTTCTTCACTATGGCAAAGCTATCTTATTAGGCCATTCACAAAAATCTAATTTATTTTCCAAGGTATCCATTACCAAGCCTGATGATGAAAATAGATTGTCAGAGTACTATCACGTGGTGTCAAAACATGGGATATCTTTCAGCAGGGTTACATACATGATCTGCGTATGAAGATCCCAGGGGAAGTTCTGTAAAATCAACCACATCTAGGTGAGAATTGGAGATATGGACAGTTATTGTTTTTCATGCTGTGAAAAGGTTTGAAGGAAGGTATAACATGTACTTGTGAACTCACCAGCCAGTTTAAGAAGAAAGCCTCACACATAAACTTGAAGTCCCCTCTGTATCACTGCCCAATGCCGGTATCACCTCACCCCTACCTTCCGTTGCCCTGGGTCATTAGTAGTCTTCACCTGGGATTTGTGTTTCCCACAGGTGTCTTTATACTTCTTTATACTTTTACTACATATGTTTTAAAATGACACATCACATTATTTTGTATATTCTTGAATCTTAAACAAATGACATACTGTGCTCGTCCCTGTACAAATTCTTTTTTCCCTCATTCAATCTTGTGTTTGTAAGGTGTATCCATCCATTTTGATAGATACAGCACTAGCTCATTCATTTTTCACTTTCATTTGGTGATTCACTATATGAATATACAATTGATTTATCTATTCTCCTGTGGTTGGACATTTAGTTTGTTTCTAATTTGTCACAATCACATACATATCTGCTGTGGCCATTTTTGCACATGGTTCCTTATGCTATCTACGTGTCTGAAGAATTTCACACATATTCTGCTTGTCCAGCTAAAGTTGAGAATCAGTGCTCTAGTCCAGGGGTGCTCAAAATGTGGTCTCTGGACGAGTAGCATTCATATCTTCTGGGAACTTTTCAGAAATGCAAATTATAGGACCCCAACCCAGACTTACTGCTTCAGAAACTGGGATGAGGGGAGGTTCAGGGGTTAGTGATCTGTTTTTTTAACAAGTTTTCCAGTTTGCAACAAGATTCTGATACTCGCTAATGTTTAAGCACTACCGTTCTAGTCTAGCATAACGATGCCCCTAGTTTTGCATGTTCTGCAAATAAAAATTTCCCAAATGTTATGCAATGGCTGTAACATTGGAACAAATACTGAAACCGTCATTGACTGCTTCAAAGCACTGTATCCATTTTAGTGAAATCTACTAAGGTGTAAAAAAAGAGCTTTGAAAATCATAAAGCATAACACAAATTAGTAATAACCAACGTGGTAAATTTGTTGTAAAACATAGTTGTGTTACTTTATAAGTCACAACTCTTGTATCTAAAGACAACAGCCAGAGAACATAAAAACACAGGGGCATAAAGTCATTTTAGTCAAGTGTAAGTGTTAAAAAAACATTCGAGAGCGTCTGAGACATTAAATATATTTCTGAATGAGTTTCAGTATCATCACCCATATGGCATGGAACTGTGGAATTGTTTTCTTCTGTATTTCAATGTGTGCTCGTGCTTGCATTTTGGCTGTCTGGACTACTTAAAATTCCATGCTCTTGAAACAAATTAACAAACAAACAGTCATATCTCAGGATGTGTTGGTGAGACATGGCAGCCTTCTGGAGTCAGACAAGGCAGTGAGGGAGAGGGGTGAGAACTGTCCATCCACCAGGCACTGGGGAAAGGCACCAGCCAGATTAATAGCTGAAGGTCAATAAATCAGGCCTGGCTCAATGCCAAGGAGGCTAGCAATTTCTCATCACAGTTCAGGTAAACATTGGATGCCACACGTCTTCTGTGTAATTGGAGGGTCCCAGTATGTACATACCCACAGTTTTAGGTCATACACACAGAACACTGGTAGAGAAAATCCAAGGATCGCCAACCATTTTCATCCAGGGCAGGGTCTAGTTAAAAGGCCCAGAAGGAACTTGCAAGAGTAAAGAATGTCCTCATTTTTGCTGAATGACTGGGGTTGCTAGAAGGACTGAGCAGGAGAAGCTAGTGGACGTTCAAGTTCAGGAATGTGGATATGAGAAGTCAAGCCCAGGAAACCCATTAGCAAAAGAGGGGAGGTGTGATCTTGGGATCAGGCAGGAAGGGGAGAGGAAGCCCTGGGGCACTCTTTTAGGGATCAGGGATCCCCAAAGAATAAGTGAAAAGCAAGTGCTTGGGTGAAGAGAAGGAGCAGTGTAAGTACATTTGGTCTTCATCCAGGAATCCTGTGCAGGTGAGGGCTGGACTGTGTGTGCAGGAACATCAGGGAGGCCAGATGTGAGGAGCTGGGGAGGCAGGAATGAGGAGGGAGTCAGCAGAAAGAAGGAGGAGAAAAAAATAAGTCCAATATTTGATCTTCCAGCCTATGCCTCTCTTTTCCTAAGGGATTTATTAACCCTTTGCACTCACTTGCTTTTTTCTTGATTCCTTTATTCTACTCAGGATTTAATTTTTTAAATACCCCAGATTTTACAAAGCGTGGCAGTAGAATAAAAAACTGGAGTTTCTTTTCATACAAACTTATTTATTTGGATTTTTTAATATTTCAAATTATTGATACATTCAAAGAGTAATTTTAATCTCTATAATTTTTGCTGACCATGTCGAGTCACACTCGACATCCGAGTGCAAAGGGTTAATAGAGTGGTCCAGTCCCCCTGCTTTGAGGTCACAAGGCAGGTGGAAGAGGGGCCCAGCTAACTGTCCTCCTGAACTCAGGTGGGTGACGAGAGAGGGTGGCTGGAGCAGATACTACACCACCCTGCCCCTCCCCGCCATCAAGCTAGGGGAGTCAGGGTCAGAGCCAGAGCCAGGAGCCTGGCTCAGTCCATACTGAATCACAGAGCAAGGTGGCTAGGGGAAATGGGAGGGGTGGAGGAACAAGTTAATCATCCAGGGAGCTAAGAGGGAGAAGTCACAAAGACAAGCTGGGCGTGTTCTGGATAAACTCTGGGCACCAAGGCCAGCGTCCACAATGTTGAGAGCTGAGTTCATTCAGTGGAGCCAGACAGGATGAACAATGTCCCCCTAAGTCACACGCAATTGAAACGGAAGGAATGGGCTTGGTGATAAAAGTCCTGGGCTTGGTGAAATGGAGAGAATAAAGGGTCCTTACAAGAAGCCTCTGCCTTCCAGGCAGGCCCGGGCTCCAGGCAGGCTTCAGCGCTTAAGTAATCCAGACAGATATTGGACCTAGAAAATTGGATACTGCTGAGAAGTTTGACAAGGCTAGAAATGCCAGGGCTTCTTTCACTGAGTCCTAAATAAACAAAGGTCTAACTCACAAAGCAAGCTCCCGCTCATTTGCAAGTCCAATTTATGCAAAACCACCAGTGGCCAGAGGTGGATTTTATTACCCAACCCCAAACCACTTTTTACTGTGACAACACTGGAATCTTTGGGCGGCTCTTTGTGGGTTGAACTGAAATGAACCCACATTGGAAGCCAAATGTTTGTCAAGAACTTTCTGAGGGCCAGGTCAGTTGTGTGCTCAGGTAAGTGAGACCTAGTTCCCTTCCCTGAAGGGGCCAGGCAAGCGTTGAATAGAAGAGACCAATGCATCCAAACTCATGTGGTGAATTGCATAAACAAATATGTCAAAGTTGGGGGTCTTTTCCCTCCCCCATCACCTAGAAGAAGCTTCTGATTCTGTAATGATTTCACCAGAATGTCATACAGACATTTGAAAAGAGGGCAATTGCAAACAGAATATTTATTACTACACTGAAGACTTAGTATAAGTCTAGTTTTTCCTAGTTTTTCTTAGTTTTTCCAATTTGCTTAAGAACAAAACCGATCATTCAGTTGGGCACATTTTTGGACTGGATTTAATTAATGAAATACTAAGTGGATGCTTAAACAATTGCATTTTATCCTGCACCCTGGGTTAGCTACTTTATTTCTCTCTAATCTTCTCCATCCCTCATACTCAGATTGACAGTGTGGGCCCAGAAACAGGAACACACTGTGTCCCCTAATTAAAGAAACAATAGATTCAGTTCTGTCAACTCACAGCATTCTCTGGAGTGTAGTTCTCTAAAAGCATGCTTAAATTAAACAATAGTTTTGTGTTTTATTAAGCCAGTGGGACATCTGACAGCTGGTATCAATGTATTTCCCACTCACACCACCTATGTCTCTCATAGATAAGACAAGAAACTGCGGTAAGAACCAGACCCACTATGTGTTTAAAGCCATTGGATGGGAAGTAATCCCCTGACTTCTGCCATCATTTGACGTATTAGTAAGATACGTACATTGAGAGCCATGTACAAATGGCAAACCCTTTCGGGTCATATTTCTGTGCTTCCGAATGTAGAATTACTCTTTTGCTTCTCCTCTGGTTCTGAAGAGAAACGTGCCCTCCAGGCAAGGCAAGCAGAGCCAAGGGCATCCTGAAGCTACTGTAACAAATGACCATAAACTTGTCACGTAAAACAGGAGAAACTTATTCTCGCACAGTTCTGGAGGCCAAAGTCCACGGTTGGTGTCACCGAGCCAAAATCAGGTTCTCTGCTCACTCAGGAGGCTCTAGGACTGCAGTCCTCAACCTCCAGGCCCTGGACTGGCACCGGGTCCGTGGCCTGCTAGGAACTGGGCCACACAGCAGGAGGTGAGCGGCAAGCGAGCAAAGCTTCATCTGTATTTACAGCCACTCCCCATCACTGGTATCACCGCCTGAGCTTCCTAGCACCTCAGCAGTGGCATTAGATTCCGCATTAAGGTGAGTTGTATAATTATCTCATCGTATATTTCAATGTAATAATAATAAAAATAAAGTGTACAATAAATGTAATGTGCTTGAATCATCCTGAAACCATCCCCACCCCAACCTCTGTCCATGGAAAAAACTGTCTTCCATGAAACTGGTCCCTGGTGCCAAAAAGGTTGGGGAATGCTGCTCTAGGGTGGACAGCTGCTGGCATTCCCTGGCTTGTGGCTGCATCACTCCGATCTCTGCCTTCCTCTCCACATCCATCTTTTCCTCTCTGTGTTGATTCTCCCTCCATCTCTCTCTTCTAATGACACCTTGGCCTCTCCCTCAGCCTCTGGTGGTTTTCTGCCAAACTTGGTGTCCCTTGGCTGGTAGATCTCTGCCTTCATTTTACATGGTATGTGTGTCTGTGTCCACATCTTCCCTTTTTTATAAGGACACCAGTCATAATATTGTAGGAGGGGCCACCCTACTCCACTGTGACCTCATGTTAACATTTGCAACATACTTACTCCTGAGGAAGGTCACATTCCAAGGTACTGGGTGCCAGGACTTCAACATATGAATTTAGGAGATGGGGTGCAACTCAACCCAGAACAGTGCCCAAGGGCCACTAGCTTCTTGGAGATTTCTCAGATGCCTTCTGCCTCAATTTCTGTCTATCCCCAGCTCCTGGGCACACTCTGCCTATCTTCCTGACTACAAATATCCCTGCCATTTGGGGTTGTAAATGCTTCCCTGGCCTGTCACCATCACCTTAACCTTTGGATACCTTGTTCTGATCACTGACATGGAGATCCTCCCAGCACTTGACAGTTATCAAGCTGGTGCAGTGAAAATATTCAAAAAGGACTCATTGAATTAATGAATTCATTAATTGCCACCCAACAGTTGGTATGTACTTCCGGATTCCAACCTACCCAGGCCGCCACAAATGTATGCATTCGTTTAAGCCACACTCGGCTACATCTTCAGGCATGACATTATCCAGCAGTGAGATATTGAATAAATGACAAAGAATCCATAATTCTATAATTCCTGCACTACAGACTCAGGCTATATACGTGGTAGCAAAAGGAAGAGAAGCACACAGCTTCTGGATAAGTCAATAAAGAAAAGAAGATCAATTCCAGTCCCCAACTGCTATCAAAAACTATTAAGAAAAACAGGCTCTGTCTCTTCATGGCTTCAAAAGCTTAGAACATAAATGTGATGGAACTCGAGGCAGGAAAGCTAACAAGCACAGCTATTAGGTATAGCTTCCCTCAGGCATTGAATTTGAGTTCAGTTCTGTAGCTGTCTAGACGGATTTGTCCATCTGTCCCTTCCCCAAGCTTACCCACCTTTAGGGTAAAGATTAAAGGTCATTATCCAGTTTTGAGGTGTCAATATGCATCAAAGGCCATGAGCCAATCGAAGATAGGAAAGCAGGAAGCAGTTTCATTTCTCCCTCTTCTATAGAATTCATTATTTCATTTCTTATATTGTTTTTATCAAATATTAAGTGCATAAATAAGAATGTTTCTAATGTATATCAAGGTTATTAAGATAGTCTCTAACAAGTGTGAAGATCCAAAAATTCAGATCTAAACCATTTCAGTGAGTCAAAACTGGTAGTGCCTTGACGGCCACAGGTGATTTTCTCCGTGAATCACTTAACCCAGGGGAAAGGACCTGAAAGAGGAAATACCCATCACCTGCACACTTGATCTGATGGCTCTAAGTCGGCCAAGGTGACATCCGGTGAGTTATGGCTGACGAGGTGACCTCTTTGTTCCCACTGCCTTAGGTACCTCTTGTTTTGTTCATGTTTTGTGCCTGTTTCTACTCAGCCCCTGTCCCTTGAACCACATCCTGTACATTCAGTTCACATCAACCCTTTGCATTTATTGACTGCTCTTGGGAGTTTGAACTGCAGCAAGATTTTGGCCTGAGCTCAACACCCCACAACTTTTCCTAAGTGCTACCTTTTTATCAATTATCTGAAATCCCTACAGGTCCATTCTTCCATCTGTTGAGTCTCTAGGGCCCTGACCCCCACCCTGGCTTGCTTAGCTCACATGACACCTAAGCCAGCCCCACTTAAGAGGGGACTTGGGAAACACCCACCACCTAAGACTGACCTATCCAATCCACCCATGGGTGGTTATTTACAAAAACAGTTAAATAGCAAAATCCAATTGAGGGATATTTTAATCTTATCTTCCATAGGGGTAAATAATCTCATCACTCAAGAGAATGCAGTAACTCCTCAATTAATGTTGTTGACAAGCTCTTGGAAACTGCCACTTTAAGCAAAACCATGTACAAGGAGACAAATTTGACCAAAGACTAATTGATATAAACAAGCATTGAGTTCCCACGGCATATCTCTGGTTACAGAAACATCACCAAACTTCTAAACAAAGACCCAAAATGCTTTTAACATTAAACATCAAAATAAATGTGATCCACACATACATGTAAAAAATATTAATATCAATAACAAGTAAGATAACTACCCAATTTTGGGGGGACTGGTGAGTGATGGCGGTCATAGCAGTGCTGAGTTAAGTTAAGGAATAAATGTTTGCAAAGCAAAAATTATAAGAAGCACCTCCTGCCACCATGAAGGTCAAAACCAGTCACAAATGTGGCAACCTCTCTGAGCACTTTCGAACCACATCATTTATTGTCATGCATTTGTATGACTATAATATACTTTTTAAAGCTTTATTTGACAATAATTTGTGTTTACTCAATCATTCATTCTCTAATCCACTCATTCCAGTTCATGGTCACCAGTGGCCAGAGCCTGTCCCTGCAGCTTGGGATGCAAGGAAGGACCCAGACTGGCTAGGACACCATTCCATGGAAGGGCGCGGTCACACATACACCCACACTCACTCAGACTGGGACAATGTAGACACACCAGTCAACCTTGCATGCTCATCTTTGGGATGTGGAAGGAAACCTGAGTACCTGGAGAAAACCCACAAAGACCTGGGAAGAACATGCAATCTCCACACAGGCAGTGGCCCTGGCTGAGAATCAATTTTTTTTCCTCATCACCATTATAGGGAAATGATGTTGAATGAAATGACATTATTTGAGGACCTGCCGTATATCATTTCTGAGTAGGAAGGAAAACTTATATGCTCAACATGGAACCGGATCTCTTTCCTTAAAGCTCTTCAAATACATTCATGCTAGGTGCCTTTCTGTTAACAGGGGGCTTAGGTAATTGCAACACAGTGGCAACAGCAACCACTCCATGAGGCATGGTCGGTGAAGAAACCACAATGTTAGGCTTTCCATGGGGTGGTGGCACAACCACCAAGGAAGCTACTTCTCGGGCAGCTTAAATAGTCCTCCCCTGATGGAACAAGAAACCCCCTAAGGCAGGTCACTGGGTGACAGAGAGATGTGATGCTAAATGCCAGCACCCCTAGGGAAGGTGTTCAGAGGGAGGTCCCTTGAGATCCTCATTCCCTTATTCATTGACTGTGTGAAACACCAGGACTTGGAACTCCAGTAGACAAGAGGAAAGTCCTCAGGAAAGGAGAAAGGGTGCAGAGAAAGAAGAGAAGTTCCACCAGGCAGCATGTGGAGCAAAGAAAAAAGATCCACTATGGGCAGGTGAGTCTTTCTGAATTTTCATGCATTCCCTCTGCTGTCCTCTGCCCCCAAATGGAATCTGCAACACACAGTTCTGGACGTCTGTGGGTGGGTCCCCTGAGACTCTCTTCATGTCTCATCCTGCTCCCAGAAGGGGATGCTTGTTTGATTAAGGCCTGCCTATTCTTCTGTGTGCGCCTGCTTTCAGGACCTCGATTCTCAAAAAGAGGCTCAGCTAAATGGCTCCAGAACCTCAGAAGGTTCCCCCAGGACACTTGAGAGTTGATTCAATCTTCCAGGAAATACCAGAAGATAAAATGGAGCCAAGAATTGTTCCCAAGAGGAGAGATGGGGGTGGATTGAGAAGTCAGGGAAGTCATCCTAAGTCATGCTTTGAAGAAAGCTCCAATGTGGGTAGTTGAGAAATGTGATAAAAGACATACCTTAAGGAAACAAGTGGCAGTGTAGGGGGAGGACAGCACCAGAGAGGAGACCCACCGGCTGGATCACAGAACACAGGGCAGGGGTTTGCAGAAATAAACATGGAGGCAAGAGGCTGCACCTTAGATCTTGGCTTATCCATTGGTCCCACCCCACACATGAAACTATCAATGTGCAAACCACTCCCCATGTGCAGCATCCATTCTGAACATTTTCCCTGACCCTCTCCTCATATCCGATTCTGCTCATTTCCCGGAGCCCACCCTGCTGACTGTCGCAAGCTCCAACCTCACCATGATGCCTGGCAAATTTGGCCCAGCCCCCACCTCTGCTGTTCTTAAAAATCCTGGCTCTTCATTCTGTTAATTGGCCTCAATCTGCCTTGGAAATGCCCCTCTGGTCTGACTTGCCCCATGGCCAGGCTCCCCTTGGCCTCTCCATGAGCAAGGAACAGGCCTCCGGGTCACGATCATCCCCAGCTGCTGCCTGACTCCTCCACTTGACATTTTCCCCAAATCCCCGCCATCAACAGTTGTCATCACAGCTCACGTTTTAAATGCCCATTATTCGCAGTTTTTAATAGAGATGCAAATCCAGATTATAAAAAGCACTTGTAAAAATAGAATGTCTTTGCTTTTAGAATAAAGCAGCACACACACACATGCACACACAGATGCACAAAACCAACACTTTGTGCAATGCCTGTTTGTAAAATAAAGCCACATCCTCCAAGCTGTGAATCATACTGTCCCAGAAAATGGTGCCACTTTTCTTTGACAGCAGGACAGGGTCAGTGAATCAGGCTGCTACGAGCCTGTTGAGGAACTGCAGCCTTGCAGGATGCATTAAATGGTCATTTCCACCTGTCACTAATTTCCCTTTCTGGGTGAGCAACAGCTCTATTAATCAGGAAAGACCTTGATGAGTACAGCTCTGCTATCTTCCCATTCAGATGCACTCAGGGTGGCTTGCAGAGCGCGACAGGGGCACTGGGCTGGCCTGAGTGGGTCAGTGAATCTGATTATAGTGCTGCTTGGTCCAGAGTGTCTAGCTCTGGTCCTTCCCCCCTCCCTAAAGAGTGGTGTGATTACTTTATGCCAAACCACTCAAGGATAATTCATACTGTCAGGCAACCCCTGTGTTTCCCCATTACCCGACAGTTTTGGGCTCACTTCATATTCCAGAGTGGCGTGATATAATATAACACGATTTGATATACTGTAAAGCAATAACCAAAGTAACACAGTTTGACATCTTGAATCTCAGAGGAGGCATGCACACACTTGGATACACTGTATTTCCACTTCCTTGGTACCTGCTACTTGGTATTATTTGACTTTTTAAAGCATTATCTGTTTTTAAATGCAATTAGAAGAGTGAGGTGTTAGCAAAGAAAATTTCTCATGCTTGAAAAAGAGCAGTCAATGGCATATCAATCCTCAAACCGAGACTCTCCAGTGGGACACCGTGGGCCCATGCCTAGGACATGCCATACGCGGCTTTGGATAGTCAGTGCACACCCGTATCCCATGAGGAGACACTGCTGACTCGCTTGTGGGATCCTTAAAGTTCTTTGTGCATTAAACCCACCCAACCAAACCACAGCTGTTTACTCTGCACCTACTATGTGTAAGGCTTTCGCAGGAAATAGCTGGCATGTGAATTGGACATCGGAAGGGCCATGATGGGAGGCACCAGTCAGTTTAGAGTAAATGTGGAGAATATTCTGGATCAAATACCAGGTTTGCCCAGTTGACCTGTTTGCTCTCTACATGAGCCGAAAGAAAAAGTTTGGGGCCAGGTGGAGAACAGCTGTCTTAGCCTCGGCATCACAGAGTTCCAAAAGGCCAAGAAAACTCACAACCTCAGCATCGAGGCCCAGATTTGGCCCAGAGCCCATTGCAGGGAAAGGAATGGATTCTTGCAAATAAAGAAACTCCCTACTGTCCTTCCTCCTTCTCAAGTTGTTCCCCAATCCATCTTTTCTTTCACTGCAAACATTTTAAGACAACAGTTCCCAATTGTGTTCTTCCCTCTTGTGCTCACACCTGCCCCCTGCAATCCAGCTTCCCATCCCATCCTTCCAGCGTGTTTCCAACTGCCCCATCTTCCCCTTCCTCTGCACTTGGCATTGGCCTTGGCCTTGGTGACAGAGTCCCTTCCCACAGCCTGTCTCTCACTTTCCTCCCTAATCCTCAGATTTCTTGTTCTGGGTCTCCTTGGGGTTGTGCTCATTCCCTCCCAAGGCCCTGTGTTTGGTCATCTTCTCTTTTCGTTGCATGTGGGTACAATGATAAACACATCTGGTTCTCCCTTGATTTTAGCTTCTGAATTTGCAACTCATGCCTCCCCAGTCCCTAACCCCAGAACAACCCTGATTTTCAGTTTTCAGGCTTAGAGTTCCAGCTGCCTGCTGGGCGGCCCTAGGTGCCTGGTTTCTTCTTTCCTTCTAACTGACATAAACAGTGGAGGCTTCCATTGTTCAGGTTGGGCTGTCCACACTCTTTCAACTCTCCTAGATCCCACAGCAATGGATATCTTTGAGCATCTTGTGCCTGCCACGCCCTTCCTCAGCTCCTGGCTTTTCAACTTTGAGTTACCTCCCCAAGAAATGTCCCTCCCCTAAATCTTCATCTTCTCCTCAAATATCACCTCCTCAGAACGTGCTTCCCTGCTCACAGGGTATACAAAGCCTGCACGCTTACTCTTTCTCATCACTTATCCAGTTCAGTCATTATTTTGTTGATTTACTTCTTTCTTGTCTGTCTCCATTGCTGCAAGGGAAGCTGCATGAGGGCAGGCACTTTGTTTTCTAGACTGATCTATTCCTAGTACCTACTAAGGAATAGTAAATGCTTGATAAATATTGTTAAATGAGTGATTGCTTACGACTACCAAAATTAAGCCTCAGTGCAGACTTCTTCCTGGAGCTCCAAATTGATATGCCTATTGCTTCTTGATGGCTTCCAGATAATGCAAACATATCCCATTTGATTCCACATACTTCATTTTCTCTTTGTTCCTTTCTTACCTTCCTCATAGTGAATGGATGGTACTGGTAACTAATTGCTCAGCTCACAAAAATCTAGGAGTAATCCTTGATTCCTCCCTCTCCCTCCTTCCCACTGATATCCAATTTATCATGAAGTCCTTGGAGTATCCCCTCCATACTATGTCTCCTGTCTTCTCTCCAGCTCTGCCCTATGCAACCACCCCTGGTAGCCACAGTTATCTCTAGAAAGGAATTGCCTTCTAACCAGTGTCCCTGGCTGTGCTTTTCTACCACATAGCATCCAGAATTTTCTTTTAGAATCTAAATCCAACAATGTCATATCTACACTGAAATACTGCTATTTGCATCCCATGCTCATGATGTCCTACAAGCCCCAGCATGCCATGTCCCCAGTCTTCTTTCCTAGTCTCATCCTGTCTCTACATCAGTCCTTTGCCTACCGCACTGGCCTCCTTCCACTTGCTGGGGCACTCAGGCCCTTTGCACATGTGCGTTCTTCTACCTGGAAAACTCTGCTCCCTCCTCTCAAGGGATTGGCTCCCTCTGGCCTTAAGACCCAGCTTAATGTCCCCTTCCTGGGAAGGCCCATCCTGAGCTTCTCAAGCAGGTTCTTCTGCCATCACCAATACTCTGTTTCTCTGTTCCCTGTGTGTTTCCTCGTGGTACCACATGACTCTCTCAAATCCCAGCTTCTAAGTCTGTTCTATTCTACAGTGCATGCCCAACTCCTGGCACCACTTACAGGATGTGTTAAATGTGTTTTGAACCACAGGAAGAAAGAAAGAAACCCAGGAAGGAAGGAAGGAAGGAAGGAAGGAAGGAAGGAAGGAAGGAAGGAAGGAAGGAAGGAAGGAAGGAAGGAAGGAAGGAAGGGAGGGAGGGAGGGAGGGAGGGAGGGAGGGAGGGAGGGAGGGAGGGAGGGAGGGAGGGAGGGAGGGAGAGAAGGAAAAGAGGAAGGAAGAAAGGAAAAGAAAGCTTAAAATAACACAAAGCTAAGCATTGTACATAAACTTCAAATCAATTATTGGGTTGCTTATGTGTTTTAGGACACATGAGCAATTGAATTTTCTCTATGTTGAACACTATGTGTTAGCCTTTATATATTGAATCTTTACACACACCCTACAAATAGTTACTTCTCTTATCCCTACTTGTACAGAGTTAAGAAACAAGACTTAATGCAATGGACGCACACTGTACCCAACTCACATGGTTAGCACGTAGGAAAGCTAGGACTCTATCCCAGATAAGACTGGCACCCGAGCTTTTTTTTTATTTAAAACACTGTTTGGTACATCCTAAAAAAACAGAGGTCTCATTTAATTTATTCTTTAAGGCTCAATATCTAGGCTACAGGAGACAATCAATAAATGTTTGGTGATTGAAGGAGAGAGAGTAGAATATCATCAGACTTCCCAAGGTTCACAAGAGAAAGCAGGAGACTCCTTTGTAATTTGGCAGAAGTAACTATTCAGTCAACATTGAATCAAATGTGAATTGAATTGAGTTACCCCAAGTAATAGAGCTGGATATGTCTCCCGAATTGAAGACAGAAAACTCCCTTTATATGACTTTGCAACTTATCACTGTCAGAAAGGCTGAGCAGGGAGAGCTGGGCCTGAGCCGGCATGCACAAAAGAGTCTGGGAAAATAATCAATTGAATTCAAACCACCATACATCACGGATCTTTAGAGCCAGAGAGGACCAGGGAGATCATCTGCTTCTCTTCCTTCATTTCACAGAAGAAGAAAGTAAGGCCCAGGAGGGGATGAAGCCTCCCCAAGGTCATCCAGGTTAGTAAAACATTAGGGCTGGGAATTCCCTGGAACCAGACCTCCCCTTCCACAGTCCAGCCCCCTGCCTGCCAGAACACAGCCCGTAGTTGTCGAAATGCCTGGCTGCATTATTCTCTTTCTTTCTAAAAATTTTTAAGATAAATATCCAAGGCTTTTTATTGCCTTGTATGCCTATTTAGAACTTTTACTTTTTCTTTAATAATGGGGTATACTGTTTTTCTTTAAAGGATTATCTGCTTAAATGTTTTGTTTAAATTTTTGCCCCCCAAAAAGGGCAATTTATAAATAGCATCAGCCACCAAATAAAAGCCACATGCCTACAAAACTTCCACTTTTGGATATGGAATGTGACCTTTCTAGCCATCAGCAGGGAAAACCCTAGTAGGTTGTCGCTGTTCGGATAAGTGAGACCAAGTTACACTGGGGGGGGGGGAGTGGGGATGGAGGGGTGGATGGCAGGAGAATGGTATTGAAGCATCCTATGGGCTGGGATGTCCTCAACTACAATTCATGCAAAGCCCCACTCAAATAACACAGGGAATGTACACATCAGCTCGTGCGACTGGAAAGTCACAGGAGGGTTGACACCAAGTAAGGTTTGCTCTATACACGGCACTTGACTCAATTTCACTTGCTTTGCAACTGAGGTTACGAAGGTGAAGAAAGCCTAGGTTGCCATCCTCAAGGAGCTCCTGCCTATTGAGGGAGGCCAGTATATTATAGCCATCTTCTAGAAACAGCGTCTGTGCCTGCTGAATCCACTTCCTCACCACCTACTCCCCCCTCAGCCGCTGTGAGTGGGTCACGAGACGTGCACAAGCTACTTGAGATTGTAGAGGGCCAGGTTTCCTCTTCAGAGAGTTCAAGAGGTGTTGTCTGAATACTTAAAGAGCTACTTAAGATTAGAATGGGAAATAAAGGGGAAGTACTAGTAAGCACAAGGGCAAAAAAACTGTGGGTCGCGGTAGGGAATTATGGACGATTCAGCGCTGACAGAGAACAATCCAGAAAAGGAGGAAGAGGCCAAGCAGTGGGTAGCCCCAAGTCACAGAGCCCTTTCACACGGGACGGAGACTCACCCTAGAGAGGAGGCACAGCCCTTTGAGGACCACAAGGCAGATGTAGGTGGGGTATGTAGGACCCACGAGCAGATGGAGTCTCACAGGTAGACTTTATAGAACAAAAAAAGAGGATGGGCACGGTGTGATACCTGAATAAAGGGGGCACATTGAAGAGCGAGGATGGGGATGAAGAACAAATACAGGCAGGAATTAGTTGTCACCGACCATCAAGAGATTCTTAGCCATGAACACTTCCTCTGAAATAATGTTCATTTTTTGTGTTTGTTAATAGGTAGTTGTTTTTTTTTATGGAGAAAAGATGCAAAGTTTTTATCAGAAACCCAAAGATATCTGAGACCCCCAACTTGCCTAAGAATCACCGGCAAAAAAAATTTCAGAAAGGAAGGCATGGCGAACAGTTTGAAGCCCAGCAGACGGCCAGTCATACGAAAGGAAGAACACTGAGAAATGTGGGCTATTGGTGGCCTTAACAGGAGCCAGTGTTGGTGACAAGGCACAGACTGAGGCCTTGCTGTAGTGGCTCAAAAGTGAATACTGCAGGAGGTGAGCGGTGGAGGCAGCATGATGGATGCCCGTTTCCAGAAGTTTGACCATAAGAAGGAGGTGAAAGATTAGACAGCGACTAAAAGTGACTGTGGCTGCGTAGAGGGTGATTTTTAGAATGCAGGAGAGTCCGTTGTCCTTATGGCCTGAAGGGCAGGAATCGGTGAAGCAAGTTGTAGGGCTGAGGGTAAATGGTCCCTCATCCCAGAAGGTTCCAGAAGAACTCACAATAAGGCAGATTAATAGGAGAAAGAGATTCATTTTCCCTGCCCACAGGGAGAATCTCAGAGTGATTCCCCAATAGCCCATTGGGGTAATTCTGTTTAGGGGCAATAAATGGTCACTAGGGAGGAAGAATAGATATTTGGGAGAATGAATGGATGGGGGAAACAGATTAACTTGTAAATGATTCTCTTTGCACATTAAATTAACCTGAGAGACAGGTATTATGTTTTAAATGCATTGGGACAGGTCTGGTTGCATTCTCAATCATGCCTCCTTCAATATAATGAAATAACAGGGAGGAGAAGTTGATTATTCTTTTGATGGGCTTGTCTGCTTATGCAGATACAAGGAAAGCCCCTTCCAACTCCTGTTGATTTCTAAGGGCCTTCAATTCAAAATACTCTTTATATGAAGGGGTCATATTTTGGGGTGAAATTTCCTGAGCTCCTTCAAAGTACTGGAAGAATAAGTCAGAGGTTTTGTTTTTTGTAAGCCCATAACTCTGGGCAAACCGTTCTTAGACCCCACAGTAAGGGTTACTGGTATGCAAAATATTGACCCACCAAGCCCACAGCCTCTGGCCACATGCAGTGTGCTCTGTGACCACAGTGTGACATTCAATGTTACCCCTTTCTCTGTGTCCTGACATGAAAAGTCTTAAGCAACACTGGTCTATATACTCCAAAAGCTTAAGAACTTTGAATGTCTATTCTTACATTAGCAGAAGAACCAGTAGGATTCTCAGTCTGGAGTCCACCAGAGAATTGCCCCAAGGCATCTCTTGTATGTGACAAGTTGTATTCTCCCCTGGCCTCCAGAAGGATACTATGTTCTTGTCTTGGAAGAATCAAGAAAAATAGTTACTCAAGTCAGCTCTGTGTTCCATGATTCAGATGAGGAGTGCTATTTACTTCGCTGAATTCTAACTTTTTAATTTTTTTAGAAAAAAAAAGAAAATTAATGGTTTGGCAAGTAGACAGAGCTTAGTTCAAATGTCTAACATAACAAAATAAACATCATACCAGTACAGTTGTACATGGGACTACATGAAAGCTATGACTCTCTTCAATATTGGACATTTTTGCAAATGTTTTCTTTTTTCTGAAATAGGCAAGCAAGACCCTTTCATTTTTACAGAAAAAAAATAGGGAGGTGGAGGGTTCTAGAAGGGGCAGTGGCTCACCCCATACACACTGGTGACTGGCAGAGATGGGGCTAGAACCAGGGTTCCTTGACCTTTAATAGAACACTCTCCCCCTTCCTCTGTTCTTTTTCTGTCAAAAGCATGCTTTCTGATTATTTCCCATTAAATGCATCATTCATATTCACTCTCCAGAGAGCACTTCTGAAGCATCCTCATTCTGTTGCCCAATCACTTAGCACAGTTGCTCTGTGAAATCTGTGGTTTGGAAACCTTCATGTTTCTCCTAATTATTCCACTTCTTGCATTCCTAGGATGTGTGCACCTGATAATCAAGAGTTATTCATTGGAAGTCTTCATTACATTTGATGTGGATAATA
Source organism: Microcebus murinus (assembly GCF_040939455.1). Classification (NCBI taxonomy): domain Eukaryota; kingdom Metazoa; phylum Chordata; class Mammalia; order Primates; family Cheirogaleidae; genus Microcebus; species Microcebus murinus. The sequence continues at coordinate 33,344,240 of NC_134122.1, forward strand.
CAAATTTTACTCGCGAAATGCTACTCAGGGTCTCGTTTTTGAATGAAGACATTGATTTACTTACATTTTCAGAATACACACAATAGGCGGAGAATTAAAATCATGGACAACAACTAATAGAAAGCAGGTGTGACTCTGAAACTTAAATTGTGTATTCTCCAGTCTTGGAGCAATGCTGCGAGAAGAATGTTTACCATACAATAATGGAGACCACAAAAAAAAATAAAATGAAATAAACAATAAATTCACATTGAATGAGTGCAGCTTCCCAGCTGGAGCCCATTTCAGCATCGAGCAGTGCAACCAAAAATGAACACACAAAGACAGCTAAACTAGGTTGGTTTTATTTCCCCTAGAGACCAGGGAGAAGATGGCAAGAGTGTAATTTAATTTTTGTAAAATGTTTTCTAAACAAGTTCAGGGGCTGCATCGTCTGGGTTGACAAATTGAATACCAGGTCTGAAGTTCTTGTAATAAGGTGGATGCCGTGACTTCGTGAGAGAAACTCATCACTCAAATCCACAGCTGGGACAGCAACAAAATTTAAGGGAGATATACAAAGCACCAAAGGCCAAGCCTCCAAGCCAGCTCCTGATGCATGACAGGTGAAGGGGGCAGGGTTTAATCTGCTGACCCGCAATGCCCAGGAGAAGTTGGAAGCGGAAAGGACTAATGTGCACGGTTATTTCTGGCATCCCAACCTGCAACACTGAGCTAGTGCTACCGGCCGGTTTTGGCTGAGCGGCCATCAGATCATGTCTGAAGCATTGCTTTCCCTCCTGTTCTAAGCTCTGAATCACACCCTGCCAAATCGGCACCAAATCCCTGGTGCATTTCTGCAGATGTCATTGCACAGATGGATCTACATCGCTTAGGGGAACTGAGAAGGGACAAAGATAAGTCACTTTTCTTTTAAAGACTGACCTCCTAAGGAAGGGGTGAAGAGCAGTGAAAAGCTCATGGGACAGCAAAAAGGGGCCTTATACACAAAGGTGCACAGGAAGGACACCTGTAGATGACTTCTTCATCTCCCACTCATGACAGCCTTCTTCCTCCTCAAAAGTATCCGGCCACAGCTCCTCAAATACTCTTCCATGGACTGTAGGAGCTGAAAGTTTGGAAGGAATCTTAGAGAGGTCACTGAGTCTGTCCCTCTATTCAAGGCAGCACCCACTGTGGCCAGGGGTCTCAAAACCCACAAGGAACTTGTTTAAAATGCATATCCCTGAGCCTCACCCCCAGACACTCTGACTCAGTAGATCTAAGGATGGGCCCAGGAAGCTTTGCTGTTGTCAAGCTCCCAGAGGACCCTCGGGCTGGCGATCTGCACTGTGCACTTGGAGAAACGTCATCCAAAGTTTCCGTGCCACGCCAATGCTTCAAAACCACTAGGGATGTGCTTTGACTTCCAAACAGGCAGCCAACCCTCAGACAGATCCGACTATTAAAAAGAACCTCCTTATTCTACATCTGGCTGGAGCCAGCTCTGCATTCTGGAGCCACCTGCAACAATCCCTCCTCCTGGTCTAGAAGAGATTAGAAAGCAGCCATTGGCTCTTCCTCCAGAGCTTTCCCTCCTCCGCCTACCTCATTCAGAGTCAAGTTCAAAGCCAGGTATGTGTGAGACCCACCAGGACCTGACCCACGCCCATCTCTGTCCAGCACTATCTCTCCTCAGTTCTTGTCTCACACGTTAGATTTCTAAGAAACCCAGGAGGAGTTACCAGCCCGAGTCTCCACACCTCTGCTCATGGTTTTCCTTTTTTGCATGTCATGTGTGCCCCTGACTCCTCTGTCCTTCTCCACCTTCTCCTTGAAGAGGTGGAACTTCAAGACTCACTCAGGCCATGAGTCCTCTAGGAAACCGTCATTGCCATCGCAGAAGGGGCCTTGTATGTGTTCCATGTGCTTTGTGCCACCCTAGCCTGCCTCCAGTATGGCACGAATCAACCACTGTGTCATCAGAAATACCTGTTTTCACTGTCCCCACTGGGAGACGCAGGGACAGAAACTGTCTTACTAATATTCACGTCCCCAGCTGGCGTCTGACGCACAGAAATTGTCAGTGGATGCTCGTTGAGTTGAACTGCACCCTCCAGGCCTTGAACACAGGAGGCAGACCTCTAGCCAAGCAGCCCCTCACTTGGTCCCATCTTTTCAAACAATTGATCATGTTTTGATCCCCTACTGCATACCAGCCGCTGTGCCCTGCTGGGGGACACCAAGGTGGACAAACGCCAACTTCATCCTTAGGGAGCACACAGCCAGATTGGAACAAGTCTGTAACATCCGATGCAAAAACACAGAAGTGTAGCAAGGTGACATGGAAACATGGAGGGGTCCCCCACACATGCCTCAGAGAACCATAGAAGAGAAGAAAGTAACATTTCTCCTTCATTCAATAAATATTTATTAAAATAGATTATGTGCCAGTAAAAATTCTAAGTATTGGCTCATACAGCAGTAAACAAAGTAGATAAAAATCTTTTCCTTTGTTGAGCTTACAGCCTCTCCACGGGGGAGAGTGACAAAGAGATAAATGAGTAAAATCTACAGTATTTTAAATAGTGATAAAGCTACAGGGAACAGTAGTGACAGGAAGGGGCAGAGAAAGTGAGAAGCATGATTTTAATGGGGTGGAGGAAGAACATCTCACTGTGAGGGCAACATTTGCAGAACAATGTGAAGGAAGCAAGTTGTGCAGACGTGGGGGTGAGGGGCATGAGTAGTCCGGGCTGGAGGACCTGGGGCAACACCCTGGGGTAGAAGGGAGCCAGCTGCAGTCCAGGGACAACAAGGAAGCCAGTGTGGCAGCAACGGGGAAGCAACATCAGAGGGCACAGGGCTTTGAGATCATTGTATGGCTTTGCCTCTCACTCTGAGAGCTGTGGGAGCCATTGCAGGTTCTTGAGGAGAAGAGTGACATGGTCTGACTTACACTATAGGAGAATGACGGTGCTTGTGTGTGAAGAGCAGACTGGAAGGAGCAAGAGCCCGCCATGTTCCGGCCTCTGGGGTACGCAGGCTAAACCTGACAGGTAAGTACTGCTGTCCCCACAGCTAACAGGCGGCAGATCTGGAATTCGCACCTGGTCTCCACGGGCCCAGATCCATGCTTCCCCCTGCACAGTGCTCTGCCCAGCGGGGAGGAGCCCAGCCCTGCAAGGGCTGCAAGGACAGCACGGTCAGGGCGCGGGTGCAGGGCGAGACAGCCCAACGCAGAGCACCATGTGTGCCCTGCCCAGTCTGAAAGGAGGCCCCCGGGCCAAAGAGACGTGGTCCCTTGACCCTTGAGTCCCCAGCTGGGTCAGTGTTTAGCCCCAAGCATTGGTGTCCCCACTGAGCGTCTCCTCTCGCCACTGTCCAAATATAAACTCCCAAAAATTCCTTTTTAATTTCCATTTTAGCACCCAAGATGAGTTGGTATTTCCAAATTAAGATGTATTCCAACATAAGAAAGGAAATCATTCCGTTCACTCCAAACAGTACCGAGTAGGTGTGCTCACACGCGCTCTCTGCCGCTAAGGCTGCTGCAGCTTCTCAGAAACGCAGGCTCAGCGTCCTTTCCCATCCAGCCCTCACCTGCCTCTCACCTGCCTCCTCCTCGGCCCCGGGCTCTGCCTGCTTCACCTTATCCCTTCAGCCTCTGTTGCTGCATCCACTCTGTTTCCCCCTTGGTCTTCATCACGTCTAAGATCATGATCATTCTGCCGTACTGTTTGCCTTCAGTTTCTTCCAGTACAATGTAAGTTGCAGGAGGTGAGCAGCAAGGCAACCGGCTCATCCCAACCCGCAACAAGGTCCCCAACGCGCATGAGGCATTCCATAAATATTTGTAGATTTGTGCCATTTTGTAAACTCCCAGGCAAGAGTAAAAGATCCTTCATCAAAACATGTTTTTCTTATTTCCCAAGAGTCCCAACAGGTCTTCCTAGTTTTTGCTCAAAATGCAGCTGAAATCCAGTGACTGCTTCAGCGCTTTAGGTTCTGGTCACTCAGCCTACTTTTGGCATCTTCTGAAATTCAGCCAGTTGGGTGGAACCCTCGCATCTCCTACCACACACCGATCCCAAGTGTGGTTGGGGTAGAAAGGCCAGGGCATTTCTGCCCATCTTGGGACACTCTGGTGGACAACGATGACTTCAGAGCTCCAGCCTCCTTGGAATTGGGCCTGCTCCAATTCCCCTTCTTCCTCTGCCCAGCCCCTGTGTCCTTCCCCTTCCTTGCACAAGGAATTCCCTAATAAACCCCTCGCATCCCAAACTGTGTCTCAGATCTGCTTCCAGAGAGCCCGGCCTGCGACAGCACAGTCTCTTGACTACACACGCACTGTTTACTTCCACAAGAATGACAGATGCGCTTTTTTCAAGCCTGAAGAGCAGACCCTCAACTCGTGTGTGCCTGAGGCAAAACAGGGCAGAAGATCACAAGGTTTCTGTTATGCCAAAACCTCTCCCAGGTAAGCGCAGCATGCAAGCGTCTGAGCCCTGGAGTTGCTGGGATTTATATTTAATGTGCAAATGCTCTGAGGAGAGCTGCGTGCGGACGCCAGATCAAAACATTTATCCTCACTGTGTCTTGCAGAAAAAAAAAAAAAAACTTATTAACTGGCTTTATACTGATATTCAAAAGGAGCAGAAAAATGGAGGGAAAGAAAAAGAACAAAAAAATCTGTTGCTACCAGACCAATGGAGAGCACCCCTCTGCAGAGCCAGGGCTGTAGTGGCTACTGGGACATATTGCTATGCATTGCCACCCGAGCGCTTGTAGAGCACCTACAGCCCATGTCTGACATCGCCTCCCCTGACCTTTTCAATATTGCCCCAGCGCAGTGGAGCTGGTGTTTCTAGAGGAATTCAAATCGAAGGAACTCGGGCAAAAAGGATTTGGCTGTGGGCAAGCCCTATCAGTCTCTTCACGGTTTGCCTTGTCATTCTCATGCAAATTGTAATTCTTTATTAGCAAGGCCGGGCTCCCACCCAGGTGCAAGATGCGCTGGTCTAAATGGCAGCCTCGCTGCATCTGCCCGCATGGAAGTGCTGGGCTCCTGGAGCAACGACACCAGAGGCTCATCGCCCAGGTCATTCCCCTGGGCAGGGAGAGGAAAGCACCTGCCAGGGCCCCACTTGCAAGCACAAGAGGGATTTGAAGTTCCAAAAGAAAGGGGCCCCAAAATCTTGGCATTTGGCCAGCACTTTGGTTTTCTTTTCCTAAGTTCCCTCCAAATAGAGTACCCCCCTTCATCACTCACCTCCTCACATTCCTTGGCAGAGGAGACTCAGGGACTTGGGGACAGCTGCCTTAGGAGGCAGAGGGGAGTCTTAGAGAAGGCTTAGAGCATGAGGAGGTGACACTGCGGGTGAGGTCATCCTTCGCCACCTTCACTACTGGTAAGAGCAAGGCCAGGAGGTTGAGACAGGCCAGGTTGCCCTGGTGCCTACCTGCGGGAGTGCTCCAGGCCTCTGTGAGGGCCAGCTTAGCAACCCTGACCTCGTGCCGAAGTATTTTTTCTTATTCCCATTCACGGCTTACCTTGGATAAATACAGTGGTTCTCAAATGTGATCCCCAAACCAGCAGCATCCATATCACCTGAGAACTTATCAGAAATGAAAATTCCCAGGCCCCATCTCAGACTTACTACATCGGACACTCTGGGGTGGGACCCAGTGATCAGAGTTTTGGCAAACTTTCCAGATGACTGTGGCACACCCCAGGACCCCTGCTGTGATAGAAGCCCTCACCTGTCTTTTTAGCCTTGTCTGCATCCAGCCCAGGGTCTTTGACCCAGTTGAGGGGAAGGGGCAGAAGATTTGTCTCTCCACTGTCACCCCCTTAGGGGTATATCTAGGGAGGAGAAACATGTGCACTTTGGAAAACAGAGTCAACAATTTAAAGTTCCAGAAACAGGGAACCGATGAATCAGAATAGAAGGGTTCCATGGACCAACCTGTATCAGAGTCAGATCTTTCAAAAGAATAGTGGCCAGAAGTCAGTAATGTGGACAGAACTAGAATCACCCCTTCCCTGGCTCTTCCAGAAGCAGGTGAGCTTCCTGGGGACGCAGCCATGTGAAGGGATCTAAGAACTGTGACATTGAGAGCCCAGGTCTGATTCTGCGAGGCACCTTCCCGGCTGGCCTGTCAGTGCACACGTAACAGGAAACCGACCATTGGCTGGGAATGGACGGCAGCACCCAGGCACCCGCAGGAGTAGACCAGGAGAGAGCAGGCTGCCCCCTGGCCAGGTGCACCCAGCAGGAAGCAGAAACACCAAGCGGTAGAACAGAGGCCACAGCCCAGCGCTGAGTCTGGACGTGAAGGAAGATGGAACTCAGCCCAGACAGCAGGTCGATGGCAATGCGGGCACCTGACCTTCACATCCTGCCCCAGTTAGGGTTTGCTCAGGACCTCATATTGGTAAGAAAAACATTAGAAATTCTTGTGAGGAAAGACTAGGAAGACAAGGAAGGATGGATCCAATCCAGACTTGCAGGTTTGAGAGTTTAAATAAATTCAAGGACTTTTTTCCCCCAAGTGAGGGATTGCAGGAGTTCATTGAGGCAAACACAACTGATTCTCTGTGCTAAAAAAGAAAGAGCTTATAACGAAGGCAGAAGAGATTTCTAAGACATCAAAAAAGCTCTGAGAAAACAATATTTTGTCAAGCTAAGTGTAAAATAATAAAAAACACATGGATAATACGTCTCTAAAAATATACACAGCTCTGACAATCAAGGAAGGGGAGGAAGCTGATAAAATCTGTTTTGGATTTAGCATAATTCAACATGTTTGGGAGTGAGGTGCACCTTTTCAGGAAACAGGTTTTTCCTATTATTTTTCTTTTTCTCCACCCATAATCCTTGGGATTCAAGGAGTTTTAGATGGGGGGGAAAAAACCTTAAAAATCATCTCCTGGACTCCCTCATTTAACACAGGAGAAAGCTGGGGCTTAGGGAGGTTAAGTAGAGTGTAGAGTTTCACAAATAAACAATGGCAAGCCTTGGTGTATTGAGGACCAGACCAGAGATAATTCACTACGTTCAATCTCTTCTCTTCTCCCTGCCTTCAAGAGACACATCCAGGCGCCATTCAAGACCAAGTGGTTCACATACTCCATGGAATTTTTTCCTATGCTCAGGCCACACTTAAACATTAGATAAAGAGGAACCCAGTGCATCCGTCCTGGCCTTGGGGCTCACACAGCTTGGGAGCTAAGCCAGGACAGATGCCCCCCATCTGTCTGCAGGGTCTGTACCTCCCAATCCAGTCTGCTGTCTGAAAAACAAAGTCGAGGTCTGAGAGTGAGGATCATTGACAAGTCACTCAGAAGCCTGGCAGTAAGACAGAAAAGCCTATCACTCATTAAGATACACATGCACAATTAGTTAATGATAGAAGGATCAATCCTCCAAGAAGACACAATAATCCTAAATGGAAACATACCAAACAAAAGGGCCTCAAAAACTATGTGAATCAAACCTGATGGAGCTGAACTAATAGACTAATCCACAATTATAGTAGGAGATTTCAGCACCTCATTCTCAGCCATTGGTAGATCTACTAAACAGAAAATCAGCAAGGATATAGAAGAATGACATAACACAATCAACTAGCAAGATCTAGTTGAAATATATAGAACACTCTACCCAACATCAGCAGAACACACATTTTTTTAAATAAAGGACCCATGAAACATTCTCCAATATTTATGTTTAACATGTGTGGTTACATTTCATTCTCTCACCTTTCATTTTTTGTTTACTATTTGTCCCTCTGTTCTTTCTCTAGCTTCTTTTAGATTAATTTACTACTTTTACAATTCCACTTTATCTCCTTTGTTTGCTTATGAGCTCAAATCTTTATTTTGTCATTTGGATGATTTCCTTTTCAATTTCTCACAGTTTTCCTTCAATGACATTATATCATTTCATATTTAATATAAGAACCTTACAATAACATACTTCCATTTCTCCCCTTCTTTTCTTTGTGCTAATGTTGCCATATATTTTACTTACACATATATTATAAACCCCAAAATATATTATTATTTTGGTTTAAACAGTCAATTATATTTTAAGGAGATTTAAATAATATTAATAAGAAAAAATTTTACATATAAACCCATGTAGTTACCAGCTCTGGAGATCTCCGTTCCTCGTAAAGATCTATATTTCAATCTGGTATGATTTTCTTTCTGCCCGTAATATTTTTTTTACTGACAATGTGCTGGTGGTGAATCCATTCAGCATTTGTATCTCTGAAAGCATCTTTATTTTGCATAGGCTTGGAAAGATTTTCACTGAGTATAAAAGTATAAGGAACAAATTTTTTTTTCAGTACTTAAAAAATGTTCCTCCATTGTCCTCTCTCCTGCATTATTTCTGATGAGCAATCTGATGTCATCCTTATTTTTATTTCTCTTTATATAGCATGTCTTTTTGCTCTGGCTGCTTTTACGATTTTTTTCCTTATCAATGCTTTGGACAACTTGGTTATACTACCTCATGCTGTAGTTTGTTTTTCATTCTTTAAAAATATTTCTTGTGCTTAGTGATCATTGAGCTGCTTAGATATGTGGATATAGAATTTTTATTAAATCTGAAATTTGTTTTGTCATTATTATTCAAATTTTTATCTCCTCCCTCTCTTCTCCTTCAGGGACTCCAATTATGTGCATACTAGGCTGCCTGAAGTTGTCCTGTAGCTTCACTAATGTGCTGTTCACTTTTTTCTTTAATTTTCTTTTTATTCTGTAATTCATTTTGGATAGTTTCCACTATTGTGTCTTCAAGTTCACTAGTCATTTTTTCTAGTGTATCTAATCTTCTATTAATCCCATTCTGCATATGTATTTTTCATCTCATACATTATAGTTTTCATCTCTACAACTCTGATTTGGAATTTTTATATATATTATATGACTACACCTCACCTTTGCACATATAGAAGAATATAGTCATAAGACATTTTAATGTCCTTGTCTGCTAATTCTAACATCTGTGTCAATTCTGGGTTGCTCTGATTGATTGATTGATTAGAGACCATTAGAGACCATTGATTAGAGACCTCATTATAGACCATAGTGTTTTCTGCTTCTTTGAATGGCTGGTAATCTTATATTGGATCACAAACTACGTAAATTTTACATTGTTGGATGTTTGAATTACTATTACTATTTTTGAGATAACTATATCAGTTGGATTTCTATAACTATTTTTTAGTTCTAGGACATAGTTAAATTACTTGGGAATAGTTTTCTCTTTGGGGCTCTTGCTTTTCTGATTTATAGGTGGATCTGGAGCAGTACTCAGTCTAGGATAAATTATTCCCAACTGTTGAGGCAAGACCTTCCTGAGTGCTCTGCTCAATGCCCCATGAATTATAAGTTGTTCCAATCTGTCTAGTGGAAACAGGTACTTTTCCTGACTCTATGTGAGCTCTGGGTAGTTTCCTAATCCTTTTGATTCCCTTTCAAGCATGCAATCACCAGCACTGTGCTCAACGTTTGAGAGGGAGTCTCTGCAAATCTCCACAGTTCTCTCTCGTTGCAGCTGTCTTAGTGAGGGAGCTGCGAACTCTAGCCACCTTGGTATCCCTTGGCTCTCAGCTCCATCTTTTCAACCCGGGGAGTCTGCTGCGCTCCTCCCAGGTTCCCTCTCCCTGTGCTACAGCCTATAAACTCCAGGTGGTAAACTAAGGCAATTGCAGGGCTCACCTCCTTTGTCTCTCAGGGATCACTATTCTTTAAAAAACATTGTTTTATATATCCTATCTGAGTTTTTTTTTACTGTTTCTGATAGGATGGTAAATCCTATACCTGTCAATCCAACTTGAGCAAAAGCAAAAATCTTATAGGAGTTTATTCTGGGGCCAGAGCCCAGCCGAAAGGATCTGAGCACAGAGGCCAGAGCTGGGAAGTCATCACACTGCATCAGGAAAGTTGTCTCTGGGAGGCCCTCTGGGTGCTGTGGTCAGCAGTCTTATTGGTCATTTTAAATTCCAGTGATAGCATGAAAATGAACATCAGTATCTTCTCTTTGTGCTCATACTGGCTAAACGAGGGGAACAAAAGAAAAGTTCAAAGTGACTTTTATTTATTAATAATATAGAGTTTGTTAATTTTTTTATTAGAAACAGCTCGTTGACCTCATTTTTTAAAATTGCAATTTAAGCTTAATTTATTATAACCATCATATAATAGAATGATAACATTGTGGCTTTCAAAATAACTTTTAAAATAATGGTATTAAAAATAACTGAGACTATGTAGCCCTTATAATTTACAAAGCAATTTTATATGCATTATCTTTTTAAATCATTTCTAACCTCTTTAGTACAGATACATATTCCAAGGCTTTTAATGGCTATTTGACCTCAAATTTGCTCAACTAGAGCTAGGACTCAAATTCAGATCATTATTTAACTCTGATGTGGAATGTGTAAATAATTATAGACTCTAACTCAAGAAAAATTGATGTCATGGGGAAAAAAAGTTGAGGTCTGTTCTAAATTAAAGGAATCCAGAGAGACAAAATAGCAAAAGTCAAAGCATCACTCTTGATTAGACCTTGGCTCCAAAAAACAGCTACAAAATATATTTGAGTAGAAAATTTGAATGCAAATTGGATATTGGCCTATATCAGAGAATTATTATAAATGTCACAGGTATGATCATGATAGAGTCATTTGTAGAAGAATGTTTTTATTCCCAGGACATAGGTAATGAAATAATTTGGTGTGAAACGTCACGATCTCTGTAACTTACAAATGGTTCAAGAACAACTGCATATGTATATTCGCACACATATATAAGTAAAGAAAATATGATAAAATGTTAACAATTGTTGAATCTAAGTGGTAAGTGTACAGATATTCAATGTATGATTCCGTCGACATTTCTGTATGTTTGAAAGTTTTAGTAATAAAGAAGATAGGAGGAATGAAATAACCATATTAGACTCCAAAATAGAACAACAACAACAACAAAAATCTGCAGATGGGCAGGTCTGACTGTAATCCTATCCCTGCTGACAATAAGGAATCCCAGGGCTACGGATGTTCCCTCCTTACATCAACCATGCGTACAATCTTAGATGCAGGTGAAATGTGAAATGTATTTACTTTAAACCAAAAACCTATTTGGATTAAAGTAATGTTAAAGTGAGTAAGCTACAGTGTATGCAAATATATTTGAATGCTTTAACCTCTCCTTGTTGTATCAGTAGGTAGCCAGATGCTTTTTATTGTAGGAACCCACTTCCCAACAGCCAGAAAAATATATTGTTAACAATATTAACATGTAATTATGTGTTGAGATGTACATTCAATTCTCATTACTCCCGGTAGTTACGCTCTATAACGTACCCCCGACACAAAATTAGCAAATACTGAACCAGTGCTTGCAGAGAAGTATGTGCATATATACCTATATTTCTCGCATAGGTTATATAATCTTAAATTCTACAAACAATTAATCTTGGGACATTCTATTTCCTTTATTTCACAAGAGAGAAAATGAAGTTTGGAAGTGTTAAATGACTTGCCTGAGGCCACCCACTAACAAGTGTTAGATTTGGGATTCAAACCTCATCCAACTGGCCCCAGATTGTGCTATACTGTGATACTCCTTCCTATCTGCATCTTCTGGTCATCTCTGCATGAGCGCTGCCTTGTTGGACCTCAGTAAAGAACACATGCATTGGGTGACTCAAATGTTTTCGCTGCTTCTCACTTATCTGCAAATAACTATGAAAGCGCAGGAAGTATTGATTTGGGGGGGCACAGTTAAATTTGAGCTTGTTGGCAAATTCACAAATACGGAATCTGCAAATAATGAGGCTAGACCGTAATTTACAATCTTGAACCTGTCTACTAAATTGTAATGGGTGCTATCCATATTAAGTTTATTCTTGTATGCTCCACAGCGCTTGCCCCAGAGAAGGCACTCAATGTATCTTTAATAATAACTGAATAGTGAATGTTAAGTTAATATCCTAAACCCATTAGGTGGTTTACAGATGAGACAACTTGAAACTAAGATAAACAAGACCAGGCAAAGGTTACCTCTAATTCCTACTCTGCTTCTACCACCCAAACCAAAGATCAATAAGCCCTTTAGAAAAACGTTAAAGCTCACAGCATTGCCTCCAGACCCATGGGAGATGGGTAGGTAAGAATGCCAATCGAACACTTGCCAAGCAGTTCCTAAATGACAAAGTAGGTTATATACCTATCATAATGGTACATCACTGTTTAAAGAACAAGGTCAGGAGTTCGAGACTGCCTGAGCGAGACCCTATCTCTACTAAAAATAGAAAGAAATTAGCCAGACAACTAAAAATCTATATAGAAAAAATTAGCCAGGCATGGTGGCGTTTGCCTGTAGTCCCAGCTATTCAAGAGGCTGAGGCAGAAGGATTGCTTGAGCCCAGAAGTTTGAGGTTGCCGTGAGCTAGGCTGAGGCTATGGCACTGTAGCCCGGGCGACATAGTGAGACTCTGTCTCAAAATAAGATCAAGACAAATTTCCTCGGGTTATAAATGGGGCTCAGTTTCCAGTCAACAAAGATGTATATTACACAGACTGCAGCCTGTTACTGAGGTATACTAACTGTGAGTAAATGCATAAAGCACTAGCTCTACTGCCAGTTCTTCATTCTACAAATCTCACCAATCATGTCACTTCTTTCAAAGCTTGTCATTGCACATCTGTTATTAGTTCATGCACAGACAGCAAAGTGTGTAGGCATGTTGCCTCTTTAATGTCAGCGTTAACCCCAACCCATGTGACGTTTTATAAAGTGGATAAGTGAAAGAGGGAGCTGGCCAACAAAGATCAAAGTGCAGCAAAGAAACAAAAAGTGATAATACTAGAAGCAAAATTTGCTCGTAACATAAATGGAATTATAAAAGAAATAGCTGACGGCTGAGACTCTAGGTACGCAGTCAGGGAATTAGTGAAGGTGGACTTACTGACAGAAACGAGGAAGGATTTACCAAAAGGATGAAGATGTCGCAGAGGAAGTGACACTGGTAACAAACTTCACATTAAAGGAACTCTCAGAGCTATTTCACAGCATTGAAAGCACAAAGAATAAAACGTTGACCACTGATTCAATCTTAGACAGTGGTGTGACAGTTCGCCCAGATGTTCACTCCGTATCCTAAGTTGCACAAACAGAAGATGGCAAGTGCTGTTCAAACTACTCAAGTTCTTTACAAAGAAACAAAAATGTTAATTGTCAATATTTCAACTGTTTTAAAATTTCAGTGTCACAAACATTCGTTGTCTTGTTTTTTAAACTTCCCTATACATTTACAACTGACAATCAGAAAGTTTTTTAAGTTCTGACAAAAATTTTTAAAGTTCATGGAACAACCATAACCTTTTCCAATGACTCTCTGTCGCCTGAGTAGAGTGCAGTGGCTTCATCATAGCTCACTGCAACCTCAAACTCCTGAGCTCAAGCCATCCTCCTGCCTCAGCCTCCTGAGTAGCTGGGACTACAGACGCTCACCACCACGGCTGGCTAATTTTTTCTATTTTTTTTCATAGAGACGGGTCTCGCTCTTGCTCAGTGCTCAGGCTGGTCCTCGAACTCCTGAGCTCAAGTGTTCCTCCCGTCTCAGCCTCCCAGGGTGCTGAGATTACAGGCGTGAGCCACCGCACCCGGCTCCCATTGATTCTTAAGATCACTTTGCATGGTTCCACCTCGCACAATCATTGGTCATATGGTGGCTCTCGCTAGTGTACAAAGCAAGGATTGTCTTGTCTGTATTTGTGATGATAAAACAATATGCTATTGTATTGCAATGCTGGTCATTAAACAAAGCAAAATAAAATAACAGCAAGGTAAAAGAATTCCATCTTTAAAACCTATTATATTTTTCCTTGAAAAAGTTGTGTGCATTCCTATAAAACAAGCAACATACTGATGAAGTGGCAGAAATAAATTTTGTTTGAGAGTTGGACCTTTCTAAAGCAAAACTTCATAGCACTGACATTCAGTAAGAGACAGTATCGTTTTTAATTGTTTGCATTTAGAAAAGAGAGGAACTCCTACGAAATCTGTCAGGCCTGTGCATCGAAGTCAGCCAGGACTCAAATCACCTCTTCCCAGGCACCCAAAGCTCACCCACTCCGGGGCCCTCACCGTCTCTCCCTCCCAGACAGGGCTCTCCCCTCTTGATGATCGGCCTGTGAACTTCTTTACTCTTCTTTTGTAGACTACGTGGCAGTTGGCTGTACTAGGCAGCTAATAATCTAATAAATACTTGTTGATTCATTATAAATCTTAATTTTTAAGAATGTACACACAGTGAATTGAGACAGAACCATCACCCTATTCAGGTCCAGCCTGCTCAGTGCCACAGAGTTACGTCCCAGGGGTAGAACGCTGTCCTTAAAATCCCTGGTAGCCCATACTTGGGAGTTGAAGAGGACAAAACACAGAGGAGGCTCCCAGCAGACAGGACAGATGGTGTGTATTTCAATTGCCAGCACAAACACAAAGCATGAAAGGCCCAGTTGAGTCCCCAGGTGTTTGTCAAGCACCTCCTGTGCCAGGCAGGGTGCTTCACGGGGGGCTGGCAGGGATTGGGACACAGAGATGAAAGAAGTTGAATTTGACCTTGTGACTATGACAGAGAAATCCACGAGGCTCCAAGGGAGCATGATGGGAAAGCAGTTCCTTCCTTGAAGGGGCGTAAGGGAGAGTGACAGACACGAGAGGTGACTCCAGGCAAAGGATGCAAGGCTGGTCCGTGTGCCGCTGGGGACTGGGTTGCCCATTGGGCAATGGCCAGAGATGGGCACTGCAGGCATAATGCCCCGAGACCAATTTTATTCTTGGTCAAGGGAAAGGGTTAGTTCCTTCAAGCAGAGGTGGAGGCTGGTCTCACTCACCTTGCTCACCCAATGAGCACAGCAGCCCCCACAAATCCCTCCCTGAGCTCGGAGAGAAAACCATGGAATGGGGGAGCATAAGCCTGGAGAAAGTAGGTACTATGTGTGGTTTTTTTCCACAGCAGGCAAAAGAGTGCCTAACAGATAGTTGGCACACAGTAAATGCACGTAGACTTAGATAACTAATGCCCTGTCAAGGAGCTTTAGGTTATACAAAGAAAAATCTAGATAGAAGAGGCAGAAACAAGGATCTTAAGTTTCTCTTCATTGGTTAAAGGCATCTTCTTTGATTAAGGCATTCTGGAATAAGATTTTTTAAATTACGCATTTTTCATGTTAAGAAATGTGAAGTTTTCCTACAGCAGGCTCAGGGAGCTTTCCTGGGGACCGAGGCAGCTGCAGAAGGTGTCACCGGGTCTGGGTGGAAGGAGGAAGGAGCCTCCATGAAATAACATTCGGCTGAAACCGAGGAGAAATATAGCTTTTAAGGGAATTGCTAGGGTGAGGGTTGGCCAATAAATTTTAGGAACAGCAATGTCTGCTATCCACGTTTAAGTCGTTTCCTGCCCTGTGCGGTCTTTCTCGCTGTCCCGCAGCCCAGAATTCTCTGTGAAGTCAGCTGTGGGGTGTGGCGCTATGGAGTTGAGGGTGAGGCTCCTCTCTCCTAATGAGGAAGGCTGCAGACTGCAGACGGGGAGTGGGGAAGGCGTCAGAACCATCCAGCACACCCCAAGAGGGGGTGAGGGAAATACCGCACTCAACACAACAAAGCAGGAAAAAGGCTTTAGTTCTCTTATTTGGCTAATAAAGGAAGGCGTGGTCTTGAAAGGCTGGGGAAATCGGGTGCTCCCTGTGGAATCCCTCCTAAACTTCAGATTGCTGCAGGTGCCTGGGCCCCTTGTCAACTGTCTGAGCCTGTGCGTGACCCCACGTGCAGGTCTTACCAGATTCACACTTTGCTGCTTAACACATTGACGCCCATGTGAGTTGTAGTTAACTCAGGCTAGCTTTGAGCCCAGGGCCCCATGAAGCAAAACCCTGCAGTTGGTTTGTGAAAATCTTACTTATTGATGTTCTTATGGTTACACTTAATATGGACAAGTTAATTCTAAAAATGTGGATTGTGTTACATATAATTCATGCACAGAAAATAATAAAAAATAACAAATTAGAAAGGATTGTTTTGCTTTAATAAAACACTATGGCCCCAGGGGGAAAAAAATTTTGTTTTTTTTGCTAATGTGGCAGTCAGTGTGTTAACTATCCCATCTGCCACCTGCCAAAGGCAACTGCCTCTTTCCTGCCTGCTGGGCACAATCAGCCCAGATCACCTGCTGTAGCCACTAACTGGGACAACTGTCCTCAGTCTTTGGGTTGAGCAAGGACCCACTGATCTGTCTCCCCATCTCCAGACCACAGGTTCCCTGCAGAGTCCAATCCACTGCACCCCGCCCTGGCATCCCAGGAAGAAGGTGACGTCTCTGAAAATCCCACTGCAACCTATCGCATTGCTGCTCCTAGTTTCTCATCCCCTTAAAAGGCCCCCTGATCCCCTGCATTCAACTAAATCTCTCCTCCATCAAAAGATCTGTTCCCAATAGGATAAGCAAATGATCTTGAAAAAGAATTACCCCCAAATACAGCATAACAGTCTGCAGGGGAAGGTTTATTCATGCATTCATTCAACAAAGGTTTCTGAGCTGCCACTATGCGCTAATTGTAAGGGATACAATATCGATTTTTTTTTTTAAAAAAGGAGAGATACACAGAATATTGTCACTGCCCTTTTGAACTATCTCGTGGCGCAGGCATCCATTAACCAAATGATCTTGTGGCTGATGTAAATTCAAACTGCTGATGGTGTCACGAAGGGAAGGAACTCACTTCTCTGAGAGTTTTTAAGAGATGAGCCTGGCCCAGGCCTGGGCAGCCAAGAACCACTTCCGCTGCCCTGAAGGAGTGCAGCCTGCGGCAGATCTGGCGACCGGAGAGCTAGGCCCTTGGGCGGGGATGGGAGGGCAGTATGCGGGGCAGGCAGGTGCACGTGGATCGAGGGGACACAGCAAATTTGGGGAGTCAAAAGGATTGCAGTATGGGGAAGGCATAAAGCCTGAGAGGTAGAGCACGCACGCGCTCTACAGAGGCCACATGCATGGGAAGAAGTTTAGCGTGGCCGGCTCCGGGGTGGCTCCTTAATGAATCGAACCTCCCAGGACGCACCCCCCCCCCCCCCCCGCCATCATGAAATCCTCTGTCCTGGGAGCTTAGCGGGCGTTGCCACTTATTTTCAATGAATAAGTGTCTCCATGTGGATTTTGAGAAGGATCATAAGAAGCTCTGTGGCTTCCACTGAGGGATCTTGGAAAGTTTGCGCGAACCTGAAACTGCCCCGCCAGGCGGGAGCCCAGGCTGACCCCGTGGAGAAGCCACGTGGAAAGAGAGATGCCCGGCTGGCCTACCCAGCCCCGCCAGCCCCGCCGAGGCACCAGATGCACAAGTGAAGACAACCGTCTGAGTCGAACCTTCACATGACTCCAGCCCCAGTCGGTATCCGATTGCAACTGCTTGAGAGACCCAGTGACAACCAGCCAGCTAGCCAGGTCCACCCAGAGAACTGTAAGAGCCAAATAAGCAGTTTAAGCCAGTAAGGTTTTAGCTGGTTTGTTCCACAGAAGCAGGAGAATAGAAATTGGTGCCTAGAAGTTGATACTGCTGAAAAAAAGAGAGAGAAAGAGAGAGAGAAAGAGAAAAGGAAATACTAAAACAATTCTCAAGACAGAAAAATGTCCCAGTGGATCGATAGAGTTGTCCATTTCACATCCTGCGTAGCAAATGCTGCCCAGACAGGCTTCAGGGCACAGCGCCTGCTGGACAGACATCTGGCTTCTGTCCACCTGTTGAGTGTCAACCGTCTTTAATTTGCCTGAGTCATGTATCTTTGTCACTGACACTGGTAGTGCAATATGTCCTTCTGGGCACGATGCTATAAA
The DNA here is from genome assembly GCF_040939455.1 of Microcebus murinus. Lineage (NCBI taxonomy): Eukaryota > Metazoa > Chordata > Mammalia > Primates > Cheirogaleidae > Microcebus > Microcebus murinus. The sequence goes on from NC_134122.1 coordinate 33,362,134, forward strand.
ATTGTAACCGAGTTGATTAATAAGGTGTCTCTATTCCCTTCTTTCATTTACTGCCATTTACAAGAAAACAGCGAAAGTGGGTGGCAAAATATAGCCCTGTCAGGATCCTGCCTTAGCAGAAATAAAGAAAAATGTGAAACTGTCAAATCTCAAGTGTTCTATATCCAGAGGAACGTTATTGCATCCTTGCTGGCATCCCTCAACATCCCATAATGCTCCTATCAGTGGAAACACGGAAAACACACACAGCGTGATGTGCAGATGCTTCCTCTGAGTTTATTTTTATTTGGTTTGGTGATAACCAGGGCGACGTTTGAATCCCAATGAGACAGTTACACACAGTATCCCTGCCTTCCCAATTGGGCCAAAATGCATTGTGTGCATCACACCAATCAGACCAAAATGCTCAGAAACTTTCACCTCGGCTTATGAAAGCATTCTCGTACTATCGGTAGAGATTTTAGATGTCATCTAATCTATCTAGTAACCTGATTCCTTTATTTCTTAATTGAAAAATCCTTTATTGAATGCCTCCCATGAGCCAGGCACTGTGCATTCCTCACGCACCATTTTCCATTGTGGTGGGTGACTGTGGCCTTTGCCTGCAGAAATTCATTTACTCTGGAGTTGGGATTAAGCTACTTCTGAGCCTAGGTTTGGCACATGATGATCTGTGTGTTTCTATTGCTCAGCTTTCCAGAGCGGGGTTGCTGCTTTTCCTTTTGGAAGCCTAGTTACTCAGCCCTGTCTTCAATTCTAAGACGTATTGCCCAGCCTTTCAATAAACTTTTTCTTCGTTTAAATTAGCTGGAGTCCATTTTTAGTGCTTACAACTAACTAAGCAGCAGCAACTATATTTCTACTTAGAGATTAGATGGCAAGGAGTTTTCTTTTCTTCTGACCTCTATTCAATTTCAAATAAAATAAAAAGCCCTATTTTGTGGCAGTCTTAAACCTCTTCAGTTTTAATGTCACTACCATGCAATGGAAGCAGTCACTTTTGGTCATATTACCTTAAGTCTTGAGTAACTGCTCTATGCCAGGCTTCATGGGGAAGACTAAACTGGAAAGGGCACAGCTGTCCAAGCTATGTGTACACATCTAGTCAGCCTTACTAGACTGGAAGCTTCTTGTGAGAGAGACTGTGGCTTATTCATTTCTGTATCCCTAAAAATAGTGATTCCAGCCGGGTGCGGTGGCTCATGCCTGTAATCCTAGCACTCTGGGAGGCTGAGGCAGGAGGACTGCTTGAGCTCAGGAGTTTGAGACCATCCTGAGCAAGAACAGGATGTCTCTACTAAAGGATGTCTCTATTAAAAATAGAAAAAATTAGCCAGGTGTGGTGGTGCAAACCTATTCGGGAGGCTGAGGCAGGAGGATCCCTTGAGCCTAGGAGTCTGAGGTTGCAGTGAGCTATGATGACACTACTGCACATTAGCTCACGCAACAGATAAAGACTCTGTCTTAAACAACAACAACAACAAAAATGGTGGTTTTAGGCATTTGTGCTTCAAGGGTAATGGATGTGGTTTTTAAGACTCACCAGAATATAGATCAATGAAAGTTATAGAAACGTGACCGTGTTTTGGGAAATTGGAGGGGATTTAAGAACGAAACCCTGGCAACACCAACATTTAAGATGAAGAAAGAGGTGGAAGGAAAACCAGCCACAGAGGCAGAGAAAGCAATCAGAGAAGTAAGAGCTGAGTGTTCACACGGAAGAGTGAAGACCAGAGTGGGAGACCAGAGTTTCGAGAACTGGGCCACAGTCGACAGCACCGGTTGCTGCAGAGAGACCAGGCCAAGGAACGCTAAGAAGAGTTCAAAGAATTTGGCAACCAGAATCCTCTGATGACTCAAAAGGTCATTCCCAGCAGAGAGATGGGAACCAAAGCCAGACTGTCCTGGTGGAGAAGCCGAATGGGGCACATGGCAAGGACTCCTTTATTGTGGGTTAAAGGAAGGAGAAAGAAAGGACGATACTTTGTGGCGAGAACATGATGGACAAGAGCTGTGGCGGTGCTTTGTAAGGGGACAAAATTATTAAATGAATTATTATTAAATGAGTAATTATCTTTCAAAGAAAATGTCCCTACTCATGGTTAACTCCCTGAATACCACTAAACCCCAAATTCCATTTAAAAATAATAAAAATAATTGGCATCTGTGTAGGACTTTGTAGTTTACAATGCATGGGTTAGTGCTCTTTCTCTCTGGCGTTTAAGCAAAAGTGATTTACTCAAAACCCCAAACCAAGAATAGTCTTATATTGAATCTCAGACAAACTAAGACTCTAAAACCCTTTCTTTGATCAGGGACTGAGAGCGCTTGAAAGGAATACTGTGGTAATCCTCCCACTCTCCGCCTCAAAAAAAAAAAAAAAAAAAAGGAACATGCACTGATGCAAATAGCAAGTGCTTTGTGCTTTGAACTAAAAATCACACTATAGTGGGGGAGCAAGAAAAGTGCCCACATGAAGGTTTGCTCTAATGGAAACAAAGACAATAAAAACCCACTTCCTAACATGCTCAATAGGGCTCAGAGAGCAAAGCCAATGTCATTTTCATGCTATCTGGATGCTGACATTTTACCCCTGTAATAATGCATTTTTCTGGTTATTTTATTCTATTTTTTTAATTCATCTTAATGTTGGGTGGAGAGAGCACACACCCACCCCCAGTGGCTCCATTCTACACTCCATCCTCATTGCACACTGGACAGTCAACTTCTTAAGAGAAGAGACCTCGTCCACCTAGTTCATAGTATACTCCCATGTCATAGCACAGTGCCTGACATGTCATAATTATTCGTGCAATTAATTAATGAATGCCTTAGCTAAGCCCTCATCATCTCTCGCCTGAAAAATTATGTGCTCTAATGAATGCCCTTGTGTTTCTCCTCTCTCTCGATATTAGTTATCTATGGCCATGTAGCAAACCATCACAAAATGCAATGTCTTAAAACACCAGCAATCCTTTATTTTGTCCTCAAATGTTCGATTTGGGCAGGGCTCAGCAGGGGTCCACGCCTCTCTGTTCCATGTGAGGTTTGCTGGGATGGCCTTAGTCGGGGCTGGAGGACCCACTCCAAAGACGGCTCAGTGCCATGGCTGGTGAGTTTATACCGACTGTCAGCTGGGAGCTCAGCCATGGCTGTCAGCTGGGCTCCTGAATTCTTCTCTTCATGGACCTCTCCACAAATGCCAGGGCATTCTCATGGCATGGTGGCTGAGTTCCAAGGCAAACATACCGAAAGGCCTAGGTGGAAGCTGCATTGCTTGCTGTGATCTGTCTTGGAAGTCACGCTGTGTCATAGGCCTGTCCAGATACTCCTTGGTGGAAGAAGTGCCAAAATCATATTGTGAGAAGAGCATGGGGGGTGCAACATGGTTGCAGACATTTATACAATCCACCACATTCTCTCTAACCATCTTTCTCAATGCTTCTAGGTGACTTTCTAAAACACAGATCTGTTTGTGGTACCTCTCAGCTTAAAACCACCCGATGTTCCCCTGGACTATACATGGATTCCATTCTCCTAGTGATGGGTACAGAAAGCATGGAGGGCACGCAGGCCTTCCCTGATCTGGTCCCTGCATCCTTCCTAGCTTCGCCTCTCGCTTGGTCCCCTGAGTCCATGTCAATAGCACTCTTCCTTCACTCATTCTTCCTGCTACCTCCAACAGGTCACTTCACCTTGTCTCATCAGGTGTGTTCTCACCTGGAAAGGACCAGTGATCATCCTCATTGTCTTCCTTGGGGTCCCCTGTGGCCACCCAGAGCAGCCTTCTGTTGGACTCAGCACTCTCCATTGTAAGTAACAATTTATTGTTCAGTCTGTCCTTGAAAATGACCTCTTGGAGAGAACAAACCTTGTTTTATTCATGTACATATCCCAGGACCTCACAACAGTAATCATGATCACTATATTAAAGGATAAAACTGAGACACACAGACACTATGTAACTATCCCCATAAATGGCAGAGCTAAAATTTTAATCTAAGTTTTTCTGGTTCTGAAGCTCTCACCTCCCACAGAACGTGACTTGTGTGGCCCCTGGATGAACCAGTAAGGTCAAAGAAGAGATAAAGTATGATCAGAGTTTCTTCAGCTCTCAAAACTAACAAAACAAATTTAAAAGCAGCATAAGAATAGGCAATCATCAAAAAAAAAAAAAAAAGACCACAAGCTTATCCCATACATAATGCTTTTTGAAAGCCCAGGGAAAATGTCTAAGAATTAAAGCTTCTTATAATAACCATCTCCCTCAAAAGCCAGAACAGAATAAACATGGTCAGTGGACAAAATCCTAAAATATTCATGAATATCTCAATGTCTAGAGAAGCAGGCTGAGGGGATGTGTGGGCAGTCAAAGGAAAAGATGTAGAAAATGCTTCAAAGACTGAAACTGGCCAGCTACAGTGGCTCACACCTGTAATCCCAGCACTTTGGAAAGCCCAGGTGGGAGGATCACCTGAGGCTAAGAGTTTAAGACCAGCCTGGGCAACATAGTAAGAACCCTGTCCCAGCTACTCAGGAGGCTGAGGCAGGAGAATCACTGGAGCTCAGGAGTGAGTTTGAGGCTGCAGTGAGCTGTGATTGCACCACTGTCCTCCAGCCTGGACCACAGAGGGAGACCTTGTCTCAAAAAAAAAAAAAAAAAAACACTGAAACCTTCCCCCACAATCTCAGTATCTCACCTTTGCTTTTCCTGGGCTGAGAGGAAAGCTAGAGAGGGAATAGAGAATGATTATAATTGCTCAAAGCTAATTACCTTCAGCAATAACAGGGATTTAGCAGTGCAGTCAAGAAAATAAATAAGACATCCTGAGGGAGGGAGAGACTTGGAAGGGAAGAAGCACAGAGAGACCCAGTTTTGTCCCCGTCTTCCCGCAGATCCAAACATGTGGCCAGAATCCCTGGTTTCACCTTCTGTGTCTTCCACGGGCTGGCAATGGCACAAAAACAGCCACTGGAGAGAAGTGAGTGACATAAGGGACACATTGGAACTAAACTTCAGCTCAAAGTGACATTTCACGACTCTGCCTGGTATTAGGAAAATGACCCAAAAAAAATGACTCCAGTGAGAACCCTTAGACAAGACTTTTTACCAAGCTTACAGAAGAGAAAGCAGAAACTGCCCACTTACCATAACATCTCACACCCCCAGCTCTCTTGCATGCTCTTTCTCTCTCTTCCTTCTTCCCCTCCTCCCCTCTCTTTCACACTTCACTCAACATCACACTCTGTGATCTCAGGCAAAGACAAAAAGATACCAGGACGAGAGACTTTACTCAGACTCTATTAGAACCAACACCACTGACCATGTTAAACATAAGCAAAAGGGGAAAAAAGAAACAAACAAAAAAACCTTAGCATTTACAATAAATAACTAGTGAAAAATATGTCAAAGGAAGAAAAATAGCATGCAAAACACAGGTAAAGATGCTCTCAGGTCTTCTGCTTCAGATCATAGAGTGGGAGAGATTTTCTGGGAAACCTTTCACTATGAAACAAGTCAATGCTGGGTATCTTACAGCAAATGTGCTTCTAAATGCATGACAAAATTTGCAAGAAATTAAGGGAAGTGCCCAGGCATCAAAATGAAATAGTTGATGCCAGAGCAGTAGGTACATCCGTGAGCCAAATTTGCCCTGGGGTGCTGGCTAATATCAATATCCCAGACTTGGATTTTCATGGCTTGGCAATAAATAGGAGACCAAGTTTTCCATATGTCCATAGTGAAGCGTTGGAACTGAGACTCCTCATATCAAGCCAGTACCCCCAAAGAGGTACACCCACGATAAAAAGCTAAACTAGGGGAAGAATTCCTCCTGCTAGCAAAGGAACCCAAAATGAAAGGTAAGTATGTTTGTCTTGGCCAAGACAGAGGGTAGAGGAGGTCTTCTCTAAGAATGTGTAATCAAGTCCTGTCCTTTTATGAATCTGGGGTTTAGTTAACTTTCTGATTGGTTCACCCCAAGGTAAGTCATAGGAGTGAAGTTGTGCCATGCTGATAACATTCCAGACACCTAACAGAAACACATACAAATCCTTTCTAGAGAAAACCAGTCCTACCGCAGGCCCCTCAGTGTCAAATATGAGCTCAAAATTAAAAATTACAAAAGGCATGAAGAAGAAAGTCCCCATCATCAAGAGTCAGCAAGATTAATATACAATAGAGTCTCAAGAACTTAAAATGTGAGAGATATGAGATACAGATTACAAAATAACACCACTTAAAATATTTAAAGAAATAAAAGATATAATGAAAAATGAGAACAGATTATGAGACCTCTAAAATAACCATAGCGCAGCACTTGTGATAAGTGGTTAGCATAGCATCTTCCAAAATAACCACAAAGATTTGAAAAACAAACCAAATACATCATCTAAATGTGAAATATATTATTACTAAAATTCAGAAATCAACATGGCTTAAAGAACTAAATGGACACAGCTGAAAAGAGAATTAATGAACTGGAAGAGATTACCTAGAATGTGGCACAAGAGATGAGGAAAGAATGATATGGTCTCACATACACCGAATCAAAGTTCCAAAACCAGAAAATTTACAGAATACACAAGAGAAAATATTAAAAGAAAGTAATGGTTGAGAATTTCCCAAAAATAGTGAAAGATATAAGTTTTCAGATTCAGGAACTACCACAAACCTATAGCAGAATCCATAGAAAGAGCATCCAAAGTATATCATGGCAAAACCTCAGAACACCAAAGGGAAAGAAAAAAAATCTTAAAAGTAGCCAGGGAGAAATGACAGATACCCTGCAAAACAATGCTAATAAAACTGCCTCCAGAATGCCTTAACAGCAGCTATAAAATTCAGAAAGTCATAAAATAATAACTTTAAAGTGTTGAAAGACCCTCATCTTTATTAATGCCTCAGCACTGCATGAGTCTAAGAACTTTAAAAATAATCTTATAAAGATAGTTATGGGAAAATGACCCAACGATACCTAGATTGGGATTTTTTTTTTTTTTTACTAGTTCATCAAGTTGGGAGCTTAGATTTGAAAATAAGTATAAAAATAATAGGATGTGCTATTTCTTACCCTATAAAAACATGAAAACATATCCGGCTAAATTATCATTCATCTGAGAAGTAACATTAACTAAAGACAAAGCCAAAGAAATTCCGAGAGAGTCTGTGACCAACAAACCCTCATCAAAGGACCAACCAAAGGATACACTTCAGAAAAAAAAGAGAAAATCTACAAGGAAAGTCTAAGACTGAAGAAGGAATAGTAATTAAGTAAAGCAATAATCACATCAGAATATCTAAAGCAAATGTTGGCAAACTATGGATAAAATCTAGCTCATTGCTTATATTTTTATAAATAAAGCTTTATTAGAACATAGCCACTCTTACTTGCTTATATATTGTCTATGTCTGTTTCTGCAATACAACAGCAGAGTAATTTTAACATAGATCCTGTTGGCCAACAAAGAAAAAGTTTGATGATTCCTGATCTAAAGTATTTGCAAAATAAAACAACAAAAGTAATAACTAATTTATGGGTTAAAAGAAAATTTCAGGCTGGGCGCGTGATTCATGCCTATAATCCTAGCACTCTGGGAGGCAGAGGCAGGCAGATTGCTCGAGGTCAGGAGTTTGAAACCAGCCTGAGCAAGAGCAAGACCCCATCTCTACTATAAATAGGAAGAAATTAATTGGCCAACTAATATATAGAAAAAATTAGCCAGGCATGGTGGTGCATGCCTGTAGTCCCAGCTACTCAGGAGGCTGAGGTAGCAGGATCGCTTGAGCCCAGGAGTTTGAGGTTGCTGTGAGCTAGGCTGATGCCATGGCACTCACTCTAGCCTGGACAACAAACTGAGACTCTGTCTCAAAAAAAAAAAAAAAAAGAAAGTTTCAGCATAAAACTGAATATTGATATAGAGTAATAGCCGACACAGGTTGAGTGAGTGAATTTAAAGTATTCGGAGGTCTATCATTGTTCAGAGAGAAAATATTTTGTTTAACTTTGGTCTTTAAGCTATTTAAGTATATTAAAATTTTAAGGGAAGTTACTAAAAAAATAAGATAGAGTGAAAACTTCCAAAACAATAAAGGGAAAAATGAAATTTGAAAATAGAATCAGTCCAAAAGAAGACAGAAAATCAATCAAGCACAGAGAAGGAAGATCAAATAGAAAGTAGAAACTATAATGCTAGAAAGAAGATTACATAGATCACTGATAAATGTAAATCGACTAGTATTCACCAGTTAACAGACAGAGAATGTCAGATTGAGTTTTTAAAAAAAAATAGTGATATGCTAGTATACAAATGAGAATTTAAAAGATAGGGGGAAAAAATCTAGTATACGTAGTTTGTTGACATGAGATAAAATAGACTTTAAAGCAAAGAGTATCATTATAAGTAAAGAGGATTGCTATCGTGATCAAAGGTTTGCTTCACCAGGAAGATAACAATTCTATATTTGTTCATGATTAATAGCATTGTCTCATTTATAAAATGAAAATTACAGAACTACACAAGAGACTGTCAAATCCATCGATGGGGGGGAGAATAACACACATCTTTCCTAGGAATAAATGAAGCGATCAGTAAGCTATAGAAGGGTTGAACTGCACAATTAACAAGCTTGACCTGATGAATGTGTGTGTGTCCCTGCACCACACAATTAGAGAAATCATATTCTTCTCAACCACTCATGAAAAATTTATAAAAACTGACTACATTGCACATCAGAAAGTTCTTAAAATTTTTCATAGAACTGGCATCTAATAGACCACATTCACCAAAATTCAATTGTTAGAAATCAACAATAAAAAGGTAACTTTAAAACCAATGCATTTGGACATATCAGAAACACACTTTTTAAAAAAAAATCTTTTTATTATGAAAATTTCCAAATATGAATATTATCAATCCTACATTTGCAGCACCAAGTTTGATTATCTACATTCAAACACAAACACACACATACACACACACACTTACACACACACTTTAAAATAACTTGAGGGTCAAAGAAGAAATTATCATGGAAATGTTTGATTACTTGGAACTGAACCATAATAAAATCTTAAACATTAAAATTATTGGTATGTCCTAAAGCAATTCTCACAGGTACATTTATTATCTTAACCACTTATATCAGAAAAAATGAAAACTAAAAATTAATGATCAAATCATCTAATGTAAGAAATTAGGAACAGAACAAAGAGTAAACTCGAGGAAAGGGGTAGAAAGAAAATAATAAAGCTGAAATTAATGAAGTCTAAAATAAAGATACTATTGTAGGTATCTTTATGATGTACGTATCTTTATTGATGAAAGGGACATCGAAGTCAGAAGTAGGTTCTTTGAAAAGACACAGAAAGAAAAATACTGCATGATCTCCCTTACATGTGGAATTGGGGGAAAAAAATAAACTCAAATACATAGAAACCAAGAATAGAAGAATGCTTACTAGCGATGGAGGAGTAGGAAGATGGACAGATGAAGGTCAAAGTGTACAAATTTACAGTCATGTAGGATAAATAAATCCAGAGATCTAATGTACATCACAAGGACTATAGTTAATCAGATTACATTGTATACTGAAAATTTGCTAAGAAAGTAGACTTTAGGTACCTGTACCACAAAAAAAGATAACTATGTGTACTGATGGATATGTTAATTTACTTGACTGTAATAATCATTTTGCTATGTATACAGACATCAAAACATCATTTTGTATACCTTAGATATGTACAATAAAAATAAATAAACTTCCATTAAAAGTACTTAAGAAAAAGAGTAAGAAGGCACAATATCATGATTGGAAAAGATATAATGCAAAGAGAACAAATTAAATAAAGATAATAAAAGAGATAACATACATAATAAGAAAATACCATAAACATCCTGACACTGATAAACTGAAAACAAGAAATGAACATCATCTTGGGAAAACAATTGTATCAAAGTTACTCAGAAGAAATGGAAGACTTAAGTGCTCCTAAAACAGCTAAAGAGTTGTTACCTTATCCAATAACATAGGAAAAAATGTGGAAATGCCCCCCAGGTAAGTGGGCTTTTATGACTTTTTTTTCTTATGCATCACTTACAGTAAAGTCATTCATACCATATAAAGCTATAGGCTACAGCTTCCAAATCTGTCAACTGCTTGGAGATTCAGGGAAAACTATATAACCAGCCACTTCAAACAGCAAGAAAATCAGTGATACAACTACATAAACAGCCTATAAGTTCTCCAAAACAACAGAGCAAGACATTGATGTTTAAGGAGCTTCAAACAAGTACCTTGCACAAGCTGAGTTTCACATTAAAGACAGGTATCCAGAGGAAGAGGGGAGGAGATGTCAAGTCACCCACATCAGAAATTAAGATATTCCATCCCCTGAGTTTTCCCATGAAACTTGAAGTGCATCTAAAAATCTCTGAAAGCTTGCCAGAGCAGATGTTCAAGGTATCCCAAGATGCCATGTTTCTAGCTCTCTGAGCTGCAGGTTTCAACCTTACTTAGGTTAAATTTCCCCTTGAATGTTTCCCAGGGCTCTCATGGTGAACCATCAATTCCCACCTCCCTCCCTTCCCTCAGCTGTTTGCTTTTTTCCCTAGCAAACCCGGAAGAGTTGAGAGCAGGTGGCTGGGGACTATTAGAGCTGAAAACTAACCTGTAGCTTTGCAGTGGAGAGAGAGTGGGTAGGCACTCGAGACTGAGCTCTCAAGACAGCTCTTCTGGCACAGAGAGAAGGAAAGAACTATCCCCCAAATATTCAAGGGCACCTCTGGATGCTATTTAATTCTGTTTTGCCTGGCACTCATGGGGGACGGACACAGAAAGGACAGGAAAGCAATGCAGCCATGGGCGTTTCCCACCTGGCCCCACCCTGTAACTCCACCCTGCTCATATTTAGCACAAGTTTATCATCTTCATTTGCTTCTCCAGTGACTGCAGTTAAAGCCCCACGCCCAATCCACCGGGAACTTGAAGTGTGGCTTCCTCGGCCATGACAGTGCCTGGTGACACCAGCATTGCACTCTCCAACAAACGGGAAACTGCAGAAAAAGCAAGGCTTGGAAAGGAGGAGAACCCGAGCATCGAGCATTGCAGTGGTCTCACACCTCACTGTTTAGGACGCGCTTCAGCAGAATTTAATTTTAACATACCTTTTGGGAAGCTTTAATTAAAAACCCCAATCCCTGTGGATTTGCTATTTGTCCCAGATTTAGTTGCCCTATCCTGGACCCACAGAATTGCCTTTTTCTTGAGCATAGCTTGAAGAAGTTCCCATGGTCCTGGAAGAAGGTCTGTGCTGCAACCATCCCTGCTGCTACATGCCTAGCACCCCCTGTGACAGCTGCTACTGGTCCCTCGTGAGCATGCCCAGACAGCATCTTGCCTCACACCTGTGCCATGTACCTCTGTTTCCACCACTCTGGGGCTCCCATGTTGCTGCTGAGGTGCAAGATGCCTGAGGATCCACAAGTCACTTCGCCCGGAAGTGCAGGGCAAACTTTGAACAATGAAAAGACAGGTGTCAACAGATAAATCCTTTCCCTTCTCGGTAGCATGGCCTCTCTGAAGACAACCTGAGAAACAGAGATATCACCCTGCCTTGAAGCTGTGCTGAGTTGGCAACATATTCCCTTACTTATATTAATATTTGCACTCCCTCCTGCTACTCTGGGATTGCACTCCCCAATAAAGTAGTAGTAGGCTTTAAGCCCTGAAGCCTCAGGCTCTGTCTAGAGTGAGACACCAGCCTTTAAAAATGGGTTTTATCCTTTTTGCTTTTTGTTTGCATTTAGAAACTGCCCTCCCACTTATGGGCAGTGGGCTCAAACCAACACCGACCAGTCACACAATACTCAAGCCCACCCCTCTCCTGGTTCCTGGCCCCATGCTAAGTCCGTTACAGAACTAGCAATGGGTTATGTACAAAACAAAGGCTCAGCTTCAACGTTTGCAAGGGAGCTTTCTACTTGAGCATTTCGTAAGTGTACTTTTTCTGTAGCCAGTGAGTGGACACTGAAGAATCCTATTTTTGGAGCAAAGGTTGGTTCAATAAAATATAAGGCAAGGAGGAGGGAAGGGTACCATTCTTCAAGGCTGATTGCCATCACAAATTAAAGCATTTTAGCATTCAGACATAATAGCTGATTTTCAGACAGCTGGGTGGTTTCCTTGGATTTTATCGCCAAGAAAAAAAATTAATTGTATAAAATCAGAATGTTTGAAAGTAATTTCTCTAATCACACACAAGAGTGATGTAAAATGGAGATATAACAGAAAATTAAAAATTTTGCTAGTCCACTAGGCATTATGTCACATATGACAGTCCCAAATCAAGAAAAGGCAAATGATTTTACTGTTATGAGTTGCTGCTATTGCTATGTTAAAATGAAACAGGGGAATATCATATTGTCTCGTGGCTACTGTCTTCTATAGCAAGTGTTACCCTTCATGTTTGGTAGCAGGGAGATCTTGAAATGTCTGTTGGTTCTTTGATAAACCACGTCTTGAGACATGAGTTTTTCTATCAGAACATTTCAGCCTTTTCATAAACCTGTTCTCTTCTTTCAATGCTGCTAAATATATAGCACAGTAAAGTGAAGTTTGAAAGGAGTCCTGTGCTTTATATAAGCGAGTGTAGTCAGTCACTGGCTGTTTATCCCACCAAAGCGACTGTCTCCGCCACAATTCAAGGCTTTTGAACAGACTCTCAAAGATAACCATGGAAGATGACACCAAAACAAATGTGCTGCCTCACATTAGATTCTGAATAGGTGGATAGGTATCCTTCATTTATTCAAAGGGACAAATAAAAACATTTATTGAGCACTGCTATCTGTCAAGCATCGGACTTGAGGGGATACGTTATCTCCTCTGATTCTGTAATAGTTGGAGTAACATTAGCTACTGTAACAAATAAGCCCCCAAATCTCAGTGGATTATACACTCTCTCCCCTAATTATCTACTGCCGTGTTCTTCGCTAACATGTGTTTTTCCTTCATAAAATGAACCCAGGACCTGGTTTTTTCCATCTGGAGGCTCCACTGTCTGTCCCCCAGGATCCTGGAGTCTTCCTCAGTCTTCTTCCACCTGGCAGGTAAGACACGCAGAGGTGGGGAAGGTACTTAGTTTTCTAACTGTGTTGGCAGATCACTTCTGCTCTCGTGTCTAGACTAGTTCAGGGCTCACCTGGATACAAGAGGGGAGTCAACAAATGTAGCACCTACGTTTGGACACTCCCCAGAGACAACTCCACATCCACACTACGTAAAGGAAACAGTGGTGGGCAGCTAGCCAACCCTGCAACACATTTCCCTCCTCCCTCCCTCTCTCCCTCTCTCTCTCAAACACGTACGCATAGCTGTGCACAAACAAACCCTATGAAGTAGGAATATTTTTTCCATTTGACTAATGATGAAGTAGCCTGAGAGAGGTCTTGTAAGTTTTCTGAGGTCTCAGAGTAAATGGTTTGGGATAATAACCCCGGTCTAGACAACTCGCAAATCTTGGAGCGTTCTGATATATCATGTGACATATAACAAGTATTTGTACAGCTCCTTTGATACACAAATTGAGGAAGGCTTATTGAGAACTGACATGTGAAGCAGCATGTCCCTCCTCAGTTCATATAAATAATGTATTTCTTGCAATTTTACCAATCAATTTTGAATGAATTAGTGTGTCCCCCAAGGGACTTGGACAATGATTTATTTATTTATTAGGGTTTTCTTCAGATTCGTTTCAGAGAATAGCAAAATATTTTTATAGTATAATAATTTTTAGCATGGCAAAAATTGATTTACAAGATATATAAGTTCGGTTGCAATTTGAATGGAATACTTATATTCATAATTTTTTTAAACAACTTTGATTTGGTTTGTGGTTCTCTAAAAATAAAAGTGATACCTGGAACTTGGTTCTGCCTGGGTTCAGTAAATTAATGTGGTTAGTTCTGGTTTATAGTTACATAGAATTCTCATTCCTAGCAAAAATGGAGTTTTATTTCAAGTCAAATAGATTGTTATGTGCTTTTTAAAAAATCTTTCAGTGCATAGTTATTTCCTTCTTTAAGGCCATAAATCTCTGATGAGATGAATATCTTATTAATCTCCTACTTTCCTATCATGTGCCCCCTACCTCTGTCCACTAATTCATTTAATTTCTATTTATATTTGGCCTTCTATAGTGGTATTATATTGGGCCATTCAGGTAATTAAAATAGCATTTCTGAGTTCAAGTTTCTAGTGAGTCTCAACTGGAAAGTAAGCATGGACAGTGTACCAGTCATCTAGATCTGTATAACGATCCAATCCAAAACTTGGTGACATGTAACAGCCAGTTTGTTACATCCATGGATTCTGTAGGTCTGAGATTTGAGGACAATGGAGAACAGCTAGTCTCTGCTCCACAAAGTCTGGGGACTCAGCTAGAAGGACTCAAAGGCTGGGGGTGGCTTGAAGGCTGGGGGACGGGGCTGGAACCATCTAAAGGCATCTAGGGTCTGTTGGCTGGGACATCTCCATGTGGCCTCTCCATGTGGCCTGGACTTTCTCATTGCATGGTGGCTGGATTCTAAGAGCAAGTATCCTCCCAAGAGGACAAGCCAATGTGCATGACATTTTAATGACCTACCTGAGAAATCATATGGCATAGTTTCCACCATGGTGGTGGAGGCAACTGCAAAGATCTGCTTGGGTTCTAGGGCAGGGGATAAGGAACACACCACTAGACAAGAGGGTTGTCAAGGTTGCACATAAGAAGAGGTGGGATGGGAGATATTGTCGCAACTATTATATCTTTGGAAAATACAATCTGCTGTGGAGTTCAGAAGACACATCCAAGGAAGCAGCAGCTGACTCTCCACTGAGTCACCAAAGGTGTGGCCATAGCCTCTGCACCATCTTTCCCCACAGTGGAGGCCAGATCAGACTATGATGCTTGATGGACTTGATGAAAGGGTTGGAATTAACAAAAGAGAATGGCCACATAGACAACTTAATTCTATAGACTAGCTGTAGCTGTTCTCAGACGCACAGGCTGGCCCCTGAAGAGCAGGACCCTCATTCCCAAGCTCCAGGAGCACTACTAGGTGGTAAGAGTCAGCCTCCCATCCCACAGGAGCAATGCCCAGGAAGATGTCCCCTCCACCCAAGGTCCAGATCATAGTTCTCCCAGGCTCAGATAAAGCCAATGGTAGCTCTAAAATCTGCCCTCCTCACCCCAGGCAGATTAACAGTGGAAGAATACATCCCATTCAAATATATGATCATGCCCTTTGGTTCCCCCCAAAACATCAGAACACATTAGTGGGATATTAGTTTATTTCCCAGAACATAGTACATTTAATACTGAACTCGCCAGGTGTAGGGCTTCCAAAGAATAATCGAGGTTAGGTTTCAGCCATTCTCTTCAGGGCCCTTTGTGTTATCCTCAAGCAGAAAGGTGAGAATGGACCTTCCTGCATCTTCCAGGTTAAGCCCACAATTTCCTGTGAGCAAATGCATAAAAATACATAGACACACAGCTTCTAAATACATGATCACATTTGATATTAAACTCACCTATTGGAACAGGTATTAATTTTGCATACAAGGAAACGAAGGCTTAGCAGAAGTTATAGGGCATGCTCGAGTGTCTTAAACTAGGATTAATAGCTCAAGCTAATACTCCCAGATATTCTTTCCCTTGGACCAGACTGGCAGTGCAGATTCAGAAATTCTAATTTTGAATCTCACGCACGTGAGTCAATATTTCCTGCTTGATATTAACTCATTCATCATTTCCTCTACAGGAGCCTTTGCCACAGGTTGTATGTAGCTCCCCTCTCACAGTTCTCCCTCCTCCCTCTCCAGCCCTCCCTTTGAGGCCGTCAATTTATTTTCCATCATTATCGCTTTTGCTTGGATCTGCACCCGTTTTCCCTAAGTGATAGAACACCTCATATCCCAAAGAGAAATGCTGCTACTCTGCAAAGCCGGCCTTTGAGTGTCTTTTTAAAGAGAGTTCCTACAGTGTGGCAGATTTTAATGACCTCCATCTCTCATGCCTGCATTGGGTCACCTGAGCCACGCTGCTCAAAATGATCTAACCACCTCATAACACAGGCCGAGGCAGGCTCAGGCTCACCGCGGGCCACCGGCCTAATTCATTATACCACTCAAAGCCATAAATCACAGGCTTCTCTCCCCTCCCCTCCCTTCCCTCCCACCAAAAGGAGAGCTCACATGAAATCTATTTACATGGAATGATTATTCAATTAATTTTTTCATTACACTTGCCAGAAAGCATTGCCAGGATTTCTAAAGCTGCCCTGTGTGTTTGCATTAATGATGACGGTGGTTCATGATACTTAATTTAGCGATCGCAGCCCATTTGGAGGTCCTGCCCGACCATATGCCACCTGGAGACCATGCAGGGGCAGCTGCCTGGTCAGGAACATGTGAGTGCCTGACACGTGTTTAGGAAAATCACATAGGTGTTAACATCTCTACGAGCTATCCCCACTGCTCCACCTCCATGGTGGGGACCCTACCACAAGCTTGGGCCCATATCCTTTCTAGCCCAGGCAATTACAAGAACCCCTAATTGCTTTCCTTGTCTTTTTGACCCCTTCCAACCCATCCTCCACATAGGTTGCCAGAGTGATCTTTCTAAAGTGCACATCTTTAGGATGGAAGCATCTTGTTGCTCCCTTGCACATCAGCGGTGCCCAATGCCCCTGAAATAGAGCCCAAGCTCCCAGCTTGCTTTGCATGCAACACCCTTTGCCATCTGACCCCAATACACTTGGCCAGCCTCAGCTCTTGCTACCTACTCGCCCAAGATGAGGCCACAGTCCAGCCAAACGCTACCAAACCACAACTCCTCAGACAAACTAGCTCTCCCAGGTGCCCATGCCATTCCCTCTGCCTGGAAATGTCCTTGACCCCCGTGAACACCTTGAAAATGGGCGCCCATTATTCAATACCCAGCTCAAATGTCACCTCTTCTGGGAAGGTTGCTCACAAGGCACTAGCAATCCTCCACTGTGATCTCCACAGCACATTGTACATGCTTTAATCACAGCCCTCACCTCATATTTTAATTACCTCTTCTCCTGTGAGTGAGTTAAGTCAGAGTCCTAGGCCTTATTTCTTGTGTACCTAATATGGGGGCATTCAAATGAGAACTTTATAAAAATAAAGATGATTTGGAATTCATCTAGACCTATTGAGAAACCCGGAAACTGGTATTTTTAATTTTCCAAAGCTGCTGCTTTTGCTGCCAGCCTGGCAAAATCCATAGACCCTGAGTTTGGGAAAAACTACCCCAGCATGTGTCTTGGCTGACTTGGAGCAGATGTTTGATGATTGCTCCCTGAGTGAATGGAGGAGTGTGTGCCTATTGAGCAGATGGAATCACAGAGGAAGGTTACGCAGATGAAGGCAACAGGGCAGTGTCTGCTCTTTATTTCCTCCGACCATGATGGGCCAACACTGATCTAAAAGGGATCCTAGTTCTGCGAACCTGTTGAAAAAGAAATGGATAAGACATCAATTTGGTCTCACATCCAGTTTGACTTCTAAGCTCCAAGGCACAATGTGTCCTGGTAGCTAGCGTCTGCCCCTTCCCATGGGCTCCAGGTGCGAGAAGGGAAGAGAGGTGGATAGGTGATGCAGGTGCAGGCCTGGTCCTCAGCCAACACAGCCCCAGGAGTTACTGCTAAGAGTTCAAGGATGCCTCTGGAAATCCCAGCCCTCTCTTCCTTCATCCAGGCCCTGGGAGAGCCTCCCAGATCCACGGCCCCCCTGGGCTGTGAGCCAGAGCTGTAAACACCACCTCCTGTCCTAGTGTTGCTGAAGTTAAGCCCCCTGGACTGCTTGTGCCTCCATCCTGAGAAGCTGACATCTCATGGGGAATGACTGTGGCTCCAAAATTGACTTCCCCTCCTGGTTTTACCTCGAGAAAGCAGCCTCATTCTTAAGCAGTGAATAACTGATTATAACAGTTTAGCTGGTCAGGTCATCATCATACATGTCAATATCCACCCTGGATGGACACAAGCCTTTCCTTGTGAGGACCAGGGAATGGAGCTTGAAATTTGTCTCTCCTTGTGGCTGAAGAAATGGATGTTAAATTCACATCTGAAACTATTGACATCTTTGTGCAAAGAACTTATCTTCCCTACCACGGAGGGCTGGGGCAACCTCTGCACATCGTTGACTTAAGGTACACACAATCCACTGCCTGCTCAGAGCCCCCTCTTAGCTGCCTGCCAGGTCACTGAAATGCCAACCCCAGATGCCACCATGAGCTTCCTGGCCTGGACACTTTATCTTCCTGGGAGCAACCAACATGCAGAGCTTTTAGGGACTGTGCTCTCAGTTAGGTCATCATTGCCCATTGTGCCCCCAGCTGAGAAAATTTTTGGAAAGCCTAGAAAATTCTAGAAAAATCCAGAAAATGAGAAAAAGGGGAAAAGAACTCACATCTGCTGAGCCTCTCCTATGCACCTGGGATCAAACATGTATCATTCCACTTAAGGCTCAGGGTTGGGTTACTTGTCCAGTTTTGTGTAGGTGTCAAGGCCATGGCTATCTGACCCCAAAGCCTTTATGTTTTTCATTATCCAATCCTTTCTCCAAGTGGGGTCTTCCAGCAGGGCCTGAAGTATAAAAGTCTGAGTTTTTGTGAACCTATTGGGCATTTTAACTTGGGTAAAACCTGCAAAGAAAGAGATAACACTTGGAGTACACATTACCAAGGCTCCGGCAGCACAAGATCCCAGGGTCCTGGAAGAGTGGGCTATAGAGGGGTCCAGGGCCAGAGACCCCCTCACTCGAGAGCTGAGGAAGCTCAGCTCTTCCAGATGCTCGGGGAAGGCAATCAGCGCCAATCCATTTCTTTGGTTGGGAGGATAAGGCAAAAAGAGCCAGCTATGAAAATTCAAAATCAAACACACATTTATTAAGACCACACTCTGTGCAGGTATCGTACAAGGGGAGAGAGGTTGGGGAAAGAGGGAGGAAATTTAAAATGATAATAAGACAAAGGTTGACCTCGAGGAGAGAGAGGGAAGACAGACTCACAGACGTGTATCTACAATAAGCCTAAGGGTCTCGCCGCATTCTGATAACTAGAAATGTGCTTCCAATGTGGGGTGAGTCCGCAAGGAGCAATTAATTCTGGTGGGCAAAAGAGGTGTAGGGAAAGCTGACACCAGAAGGATGAAGAGAAGATTCCATCCCTGTGGCCTCAGCCTGCATGAGAGTGGGTAGCTGCCAGGGGATGGGCCTGCAGAGTAGTCAATTCCCTCTTGCCCGCATAAAGGTGACAGGTGATTATTTTGTGTCCCCAGGCAGGAGATTTATTTAACTTCCTTTTGGTGGAGACCTATAAATGTTATCATAGTCCCTGCTGTAAAGTTTTGCAGTCCCTTTTAAAAACTCAGGCTCTTAATTCACTTCATTGCCTACCAGGGATGGTGAAGTCCTCAACGGACACTGCAGGGGGAGGAAGGAGGTGGCACTTTCAGCAGCACCAGTCCCATCTCCTGAGGGGCT
This sequence comes from Microcebus murinus, assembly GCF_040939455.1. Taxonomy (NCBI): domain Eukaryota; kingdom Metazoa; phylum Chordata; class Mammalia; order Primates; family Cheirogaleidae; genus Microcebus; species Microcebus murinus. The sequence continues at coordinate 33,381,689 of NC_134122.1, forward strand.
TTCTCTTGTGCTTCCTTCCCGCTCCGCTCCCCTTCCCTTCCCTCCCCTGCTCTCTGCTCCTCGAACACTTGTGAAGTCTGGGTGGCAAAGGCAGCCAGCCACAAAAGACATGGCAGACCTCTGGAATGTGTAGAATGGTTTAATGGAGGTCCTTCTGTTTTTATTGCTGTCAGGATGCCCAGCACTTTCTCCCTCAGCCTCCCAGGAAAACCATCTGCGGGCAGCTGTCTCAGCTCCTCTCTTGGGAATTTGCAAGGATCCAGCAGTCATTGGGCTGGCTGGCCTCTGTCTACCAGACACAAAGTCGTGAATCTGAATGCTGGCCTTTAAGCTACTCAATGGCATGGTTGCTTTTCCATTATCTAACTAAACACAAGGTTATCCTATAACTCAAACTTACCCGTCTTCACCTGAAGCAGTCAGAGAAGTCTGGGAAATGTTTGCTGATGTCATGGAAAAGGCCATGTGGCCTTCTGCCTGTGCCGCTGAAGAAAGAGGAAAACCAAAACCAAGAGGTCTTTAATCTCCTTTGCTTTGTTATTAAAATGTATGCACGATCTCTAAGGAAAATTTGAAATATCCCAGAATATATTAAAAAGAAAGAAAAAAAAACAACAACCTCATCATCTCACAATTCAGAGATAATCACTTTTAACATTTTGGTACATTTCTTCACACATCACACACATACACACATAATTTGCAATTTATTACTTTTTCCTGCTATATTCATCAACTAGTTATAAGCAGCCCATCAGTTAGCAGTCTTCTGGTTATGACAGAAAATAAACTCAAAGTGCCTTAAGCAAAAGGATTAAGGCACTTTGGGGATTTATTGGCTCACACAGCTCAAAGTTCAGGGATAAGCAAGTATCAGGGCGGTGGAATTCAGAGATTCAAACTGTGCCCCTAAGACCTCAGTTCTCTCCACCTCTGCCCTGTGTTCCCGTGTGGTCACGGGTCAGCTTGGCTTTCTCCTCGTGGTGGCAGAATGGCAGTTAGCCACTCCGGCTCATCTTCAAAGCCTCTTATCAATTAGCCAAAGCCCCCCATCTCTGAGCCCATCTGGGGAAAATGTTTGCTGTATACATGGTTACTTTTGTTCACCAACATCCTTTTCCTTTGTTCTGATTGCTGTGATGGGAGCCCTCCTATGTTCTATATTGCACTAACACTCACGTATCTAGAACCTATAAATTTTAAATCTGATGTACACAGTCTCACAAACCCCAAAGCTCCATGTATCTTATTCCTGCAGATTTCTCTAAGCTCCTCTTAACAGGATATGAGAAGTAGGGTAATAAAAGAAGAATTACACAAAGACCAATCAGAGACCATCCTGGGCCAAGACTCCTCATGTGAGCCCATGGCTGTGCCAGAAGATGGGACCAGAGGCTGGACTTCCTGAAATATCACACAGCAGGTAGAATAAAGCAGGGATGACAAAGCGCTCTGATTGGCCAGACCTTTGGCACACGCCCTCTCCTGGAGCCTATAGGAGTAATCTCCGCCTCCAAACATAATGAACTGAGAAGGAAGAGGTCGTTCTCTGCAAGGAAATCAGTGCTATAGCCAATGTCACAAATGCTCTGGTAGAATTAGTGTTGGTGACACCACCCACTGCTCTTGTTGCTTTTGCCACAGACGTTAAGGAGTCTTGCTGTCCTCCAACTCACACCTCCACTGGTGCTGATGCTGAGACATGAGGAACAGGAGAGAAATGCTTCATGTCACTTTCTTCCCTTAGGTGAACCTGAGACTTTTGATTTTTTAACATGCTTCAGATGCCATTTGTAGAAGACTTAGAAGAGTGGTGTCTGATCCTCTTACTCCCAGCCCCAAATTCCAAAAGCCAGGTTAATACCCTGCTTAATTCCACCTGCTGTGTGAAACTTCATGAGGTCCAGCCTCTGGTCCCATCTTCTGGCACAGCCATGGGCTCACATAAGGAGTCTTGGCCCAAGATAGTCTCTGATTGGTCTTTGTGTAATTTTTATTTTATTACCCCACTTCTTATATCCTGTTAAGAGGAGCCTAGAGAAATCTGTAGGAACAAGGTGCTTGGACCTTTGGGGTTTGTGAGGCTGCGAACATCAGATGTAACATTTATAGGTTCTAGATACGTGAGTGTTAGTGCAATATAGAACATAGGAGGGCTCCCATCACAGCAATCAGAACAAAGGAAAAGGATGTTGGTAAACAAAAATAACAATGTGCACAGCAAGCATTTTCCCACATCCTTAAACATTCTTTGAAAGTATGATTTTTTTTAATGGGGGCATAACACTCTACTATATAATGTGCCATATTAACCAATCATTGTTGGATGTCTTCTAGTTTTGTGTTTGTTTTGACTATCCCTATAAAGATTTCCCCACATATAAATTTTTAACTGCTTCTTCAGCTATTTCCTCAGGATAAATTCCTGTAAGTGGAAATATTGGGGCATAGGTTCTCAGTACGTTAGTCCAAATTGACTTCCAGAAAAGCATTGTTATAGAGTCACCCGTAGCTGTGACATGATTCTCACCTGGCCCTTACCATACTGAGAGTCTGAATGTTGGTTATTTTCATTCAGACAGAAATTCGCTTATTCTACTGCTCTTTTCCTTAGCATAAGGAAAAGAGCATATTGGGATCGGTAGGAAATGTAAAGTAGATAACAGAGTAAAAGTGATTTCTGCCATTTAGCCTTGGAAGAGTTAAAGTTAAACCAAAATAAGAAAAGTAAGAAAAATAAGAAAGTGAAGCTATCCTCCCTTGAGTTGTGTATGGAATGTGTGCTGGATCCCATCTTTACACACAACTGCCCTAAAAGTGCAATATTGATAGAATCCTGGGTCTTGGGGAAGTGAACTATAAAATATCTTTTGTCAACCATTCAGTTTTTGTTAAAATCAACTAAGTGTGTTAAATACAATCTATCATTTTTTGTAGAGATGGAGTCCTGTTATATTGCCCAGGCGGGTCTCCAACTCTTGGCCTCAAGGAATCCAATTCTCCTGCCATGGCCTCCCAAATTTCTGTGATTATAGGAGTGAGCCACTGCATCTGGCCCCAAATCTACTTTTTTCTATCTAATCATCCAAGCTATATAGGGGCAAAAGTTAATGCAGTCATTCATTCATTTATTTAACAAACATTTCATGAGATATTTATTTGCAAGACATTATTCTAGATACTTGAGGCCACAGAATTTGAAATGAAGAAAACAAATCTACTCTCAAATACCTAAGTGAATCCTTCTGACACATAAAGGAAGAAATCAGAAATATGTGCATTACCCTTACTGAGATGAAATTATTGCGAGGTAAAAACAAGACCTGGTGGTGAGTTAACTAGTTGCACTAACTTATCCAGAGAGAGAATACCTTAGACCAAAAGGGGATGTGATCACACAACATAGAAAGGTGAAAGCAAAGGAGATTCCTTTTGGCAGTACCCATCAAAGCATTCTTCCAGTATCCTACGAAGTCCAGGAATACATGATTTGTTTGATTTCTCTGTAGACATAGATGCATCAGCCTTTCAGAGCCTGGTGATATTAAACATTCAAATCTGCCACCAAGGCCCCTTTCTCTGATCTCTTGTAATCCATGCAACCTTCTGATAATCTGGCTTTATATGTAGTTTTCCTAGACAGAAAAATGTGCAGATCAGGCGAATGTGAATGCCGGCGCCTCTTTTAAGTTGTAGTTCCCATTGTAAATTAGTGAATTGACATTTTGATTTATACACATGAGATTCTTGTGAGCTGAGTTAATTTGCACCCTGAGAAATTGTTCCACTTAATATGCTGAGAGAATCAGGCTTCTAAGCCCCCACGGCTGAGAGTTGGAGTCACCAAAGTAGTGTCATTCTGTATAGCCACTCAGTGACCATCCAACCTGATCAGCACAGTGCCTGGTGTGTAGCAGTTGTTCAACAAATGCTTCTTGGCTCAAATTGGTTTGAATTGAATGAATTTGATTGGGGAGAGAGATAAGGACAGGCTCATGGACTTGGTAAGTCACCGGCATGGATCGGCTGGAGCTATGTGAATAGATGGGGTTATGCAGGAATAATGGAACTTGTATAGAGGGGGAAAGGGGAGCTGATGCTGCAATGTAGGGAATGTCCATAAGAGGGAGGTGGATGAGGAAGAACAGTTACTGGGGCATTTGAACTTGAGTCAGAGAGGAAGTCTTGGTGGGCTGAAGATAACATAGTGAAACACCTCAAGTTCCAGTGTAGCCTCCTCTACCTCTACTCTGTCCACAGATTATCTACAGACTTTAAAGATTATTTATATGACCCCAAATTTTTATCTCTAAACCTTGACCCTTGCCCTGGGTTCCAAACTCCTATATCCAGCTATTTACCATCTATCAGATGTCTGATAGGGCTCCCTAATATGCTTGAACCTTTCCCCCAGTCTCCTGAGCTCAGTAAATGGTGCTCCACTAATTCAAGGCAAAAACCAGAGAACCATCCTTGATTCTCCCATTTCCTCTGCACACCTGCTCCCTGGGTCAAACCCATTGCCACCTCCTGTGACTCTATCTCAAAAGTATGTCTCAGATTCACAAACTTCCCTCCATCTGCACCACTCTTGGTCAAGCCACCAATATTTCTTGCGTTCTAGATGATCTTCTTAACTATACCATTGGCACCTCTATTCTTTTTTATATACACATTGGTTTGTGGCACTCCCCTGCTTAAAAACATTTAATGGATAAAACATGAAGTCCTCACCGTGGCCTAAAAGTTCCACCTAAACTAGTCCAGAATAACCCTCCAACTCCATCTCCTGCCACCAACCCCCTTATAACTACAATCCAGCTACACTGGCTTGCTTTCTTCTGTATGAATATACCAAGCTCATTCTTTCCATGGGGACTTGACGCTTGTTCTTTCTGTCCCACTGCCCTATCCCCAATCTTTGCAGGGCTATCATTTGTGATTCAGGTCTTATTTACAGTGGACTGAATGTTTCCCCCCTCAAAAAAAAAAATCCATAGGTTGAAATTCTAATTCCCAATGTGATGGAATTTGGAGTGGGACCTTTGGGAGGACCTTTAGGTCATGAGAGTAGAGCTCTCATGAATGAGATTAGAGCCCTTACAAAAGACACCCCAGAGAGCTCTCTAGCTCATGTGAGGATACAATGAGAATTTGGCAATCTCCACCAGGAAGAGGGATCTCACCAGAACCTGACCCTGCTGGCACTCTGATCTCACAGACTTCCATCTCCAGAACTGTGAGAAATAAAGTTTCAGTGTCTATGAGCTACCCCAGTCTATGGTACTTTGTTATACCAGCATGAACTAAGATACCACTCAAATATCCCTTCCTAAGCACCTCTAAGGACCTGATCAATTACCCAGTTCCAAATATAGCTGTACTGTGACACTTCACCTTATTCCTTTTTCTCCACGGTGCTTCGTTGTTTGTTAACTAACAATTATCTTCCCTATTCCACCTTCCCCCCACACACAGGTTCAATAAAAGCAGGGACATTTTTTCCTCACCACTGTGTTCTCTAGAACCTGAAATACTGCCTGGCACGTAGTAGGTGCTCAGTACACATTTATTCAATAAAAGACAAATAAATAGAAAGTAAGGAGCTAAAAGAAGACCATATAAGAGAAGGAGGAGGAGAGAAAATCAGCCTGTTTATTTTTTGACAGAATATATTTTTCTCCACCAAGAATCCCCATTAAAGAATCTAGTTCCATTGGCAATATTTTATTTTGCATTCAAAGATCCAAATACTTAATCTCTGGTTCTTCTTAACAGTCTCAGGAGGTATGCTAAAAAAGAAAACAAAACAAAATCCAACCACCCTGTTTAAATACCAGAAAAATGATTTTCATGCATTCAAACTCAATATTTATTCTGGAATACATAGATGTGATTCTGAAAGGGAAAAAAGTAACAAGAAGATATGGTTAATTACAACCAAACCCCACTTTCTATTTTTTCACCTTGAACAGATAACTTAACCTCTCTGACCCTTAATATCCCAGGCTATGAAGTAGAAGAAGCAATATATGCCTCTTCTTAACTTCCAAGTCTATTTTAACTCATAAAATGTGAAAAATATATAACAATGGCTTAAGGTTAGACAGTTTATAGGTTATAAAGCTTGTGAATTTTCTGATAGCTTTGAAGAAAAGAGTAAATTATTATTTTTATAGGCATAATTCAAGGTCAGTTTATCACATTATATAGCTTTGAAAAGAATTGTTCTTTAACCAGAGAAATAACATGTTTATATTACTGACTGTTATACTAGTAATAGGATCCGTCGCTACAGCATCAATGAAAGGAAGAAACTAGAATGAGAGGAATGGAAAATCAATTTATCTACTTTTCCAACCCAACATTTATATGCTGACACCAAGTGCTGATAGTTACTGAGTCAAGTATCAGATGTTTATGTAATGCCTCAAACACCACCGCTGCCAAGATTTCCTTCTGCAAATTCCAACTGCCTGACTTAAGTTCCAAAGAGGGCTTCTTTCTTCTTCTGCACATCCATGGCATTACATTGAATAATTTCCACCTGTGCATGGTAGAGTGCGATAAATGACTTAATAGTTAGAAATGACATAAGTTAGAAAAGATTTTTGCTGCAAATACCCCCAAACTCAACTAATACTAGTTTTAAAACACTGGGTCTTCCTGTCCCTAAAATGTATAAAACCCAACTGTAACCTGACCATCTTGGGACCACTTACTCAAGGTTTCTCCAGCATGGCTCCATGGACTGAGGTCACACATATTTGGCTCAGAATAAAAGTCTTTAAATTAAAAAAAAAGAAGAAGAAGAAGAATTCTAGGACAGGGTGGTCTGCAGCTGAGTGTGGTAAATCAATGATGCCTTTAAGAACCCTGCATTGATGTGCTGGTAAATGTTTAAAAATCATTCTGAAGGGATAGTACTTATTTGTCATGTTTGCCAATTTCTGTAGTATATACACTTTCACCATGGTTTGATTTCAACCTACCAGCGTGACATGTCGAAATGCAGAGTTGGGAAGGAACTCAGTAGCACACCAACATAAAGTACTTCACCCACATATATCATAGACATAAACAACCTCTAGAGCATTAGATATTATTAAAGTAGTAAAAGAATTTAAAAAATTATGAGTTTGGAGTATTATCTTTGTTTTAATACAAACTATCTTTGTGTTATATAATTGTAAGTTTATATAAGCTAATTTTTAATAATGGCTATGCATAACAACAGGAATGCAACATTCCTGATAATGGAACAGTCAGCTCTCAAAAGCTGGTACAAGCCTGTTCCAACGCACCACTGAATCCAGACACTTTACATCTTGTTCTGCCATCCTTAATGTGTGGACCTTCATCTGCATGTTTGCTGCCTCGTGGTCACAGAACAGCTACTGCCCTTCTGAGTCTCACATGTGCAAGCCAGGCAAGAAAAAGAGAACAAAATAGCTAAAGGGGCAAACCAATTTTCAAGAAATACTTCCCCTAAGCCCTACCCAGAGGCTTCTGTTTACAACACATTGGCCAGAATTAAGTCCCATGTGCCTAGCTTGAAGACGGCTAGACAGAAGAAAATCATGGATGGAGGCTGAGTTAGCCAACCAAATGGGTCTGCCACAACAATAAAGATATATTTATGGAACTCGGATGTTCAAGACATCAGCCTCAGCACAAAGAGGCAGGAATGAAAATAGTGTCTGGAAACTCAGTGCTAGCCCTCAAGGATGTTTGGAAGATAAGACATGCATACATGTTAGTATAACCCAACAATTCCAGGTGAATATTCCCTTAACAACACACTAAGAGCCAAGTGCTGGTTCAGAAGCTAAGTACCTCTGCAGTTGGCAGAGGCAGGCCTCACTCTGGACTGGGTGGTCCATTTCAACAGAAGGGCCCATCATCACAGAAAGAAAAGTCAGGTCAAACAAGTAACTGCCAACAGGTTTATACATTCTGCTTAATTTGAATCATTAATTAGTGTACATGGGCATGGCCTTTGTGTGCTCCCCTATTTCAGTGATTTTAGCTAATTGCACGGGAGGTTTAAATTTGTGTTGAAATACGTGGACTAAAATTAAATCGCTCTCCCTGCAATGACCTACCTGCTTTTTCGAGGTAAAAGATAATTATCATTTTTCTCAGCTTAGTCCAATACTTTGCAAAGCCCTCTGGAAACATTCCTAGTATCCAGTGGGGTTTTTTTTAACTGTTCCATTTTTTAAATTCTATCTTCCTACCCGAGGAAGAACACCACCACAATGGTTAAAAGAATCATGTTACCATTTCCAAAAGATGATCATAATGAATATTTGAATAGTATGGCCATTTCTCTGAAAATTTCTACCATCATCCAGATTGAATTAAATTATGCCCATATTTCTTTAAATTTTTCTGAACTCCCTCCTGCACCAGGGCAGAGTGGGAGACCCTCACTCTTAGTGTGAATGGACATCCCCTAAATGAACAGGAATGACGGTTGCTGTAAGTTGCTGAGCTATACAAGCCTTTGGGGCTGTTGAATCAGGCCATCAATTTTGCCTGATGTAAAAGGTTATTCTCTTACTGCCTTTCAGTTTTGCCCTTTTATTTCTGTACGGGTCACTACTGAATTCCTGCCTTAAAAAAAAAATTTAGCATAATGGCCTGTCTGGCATGATGATAGGTCTGGAAATTTCAGAGAAATTCTCTCTACAAGGTCCTTCAGGACCTGTGATAGACAACAGGTTCCTTCCCTCCCTGGTAACCTAGAAACCTTTCTTTCCCCACCCCCTTCCTCTCTCCCAGTAGGATCCATTTTGCCCCATATAAAAATAATATATTAATCAGCTACTGCTGCATAACGAGCTTCCCCATAACACATTGCCCTATTGCAGCATTTCTTTCTCTAGCTCCCAGGTCCACAGGGTTTCCAGGACAGCCCTGCTCCAGGCTGTGAGTCAGCTTAGCTTGGCAGCAGGCTTCAGGTTGGATTCAGGTACATCCCATGTGTCTCTCTTTGGAGCAGCAGCTACTTGGCATGGTCTTTTCATGGCAGACATCCAGAGTATTAATACAAAAGGGCAGGCAGCAACACGCAAGGCCTCCTGGGGGCTTGGCACAGGGCTCACCCCTGCTGTGAGTACTCACTTCCCACTGGTCAAAGGCAGGAGCAGTGAAGAGGGAAATATAGGCCCCTCATTCCTAAAGTCACATGGCAAAGGGTGTGGATGAATAATTCTAATTCAGGGAAGACTGGAAGAATTGCCAACAAGGATTTCATCTTCCCCACATATCCTTCCCTTTCTGAATCATCTGTTTTCTCACTAGCAGTTTGCACATCACAGTTTTGTAAAGAAGCTTTTCCAGTGACGGATTGTGTCCTTTCATCAATAAGTATACATTCAATGCCTGTGAAATACCCAACTATTCACCCTGAGGGCTAAGAGAGGGAGGGCTGCTCTTAAAAGAAAAATTAGGGATGGAAACAACTTGTACAAACACACTTTGTACAGTTGGTTGATAATACAAAGCAAGATGTGATTAAAAGCAAGAATGGGGTTGGGGAGGTAAGATTTTATAGACACGAGCAGAGCACTTTCAAAAGGAGAAGCACATCTCAGGGTAGGAAATTGTCCTATGGTAATGACATTCCAACAGACATACGTCATTCTGACTTTTACAACAATGTGAAGTATGAATAATCAGGTTTAACCAGTCAGTAGGCTGGTTATATTTTGGCCCCATTTCTTTACTCCTAATTTTTAACTAACTAGCTTTTCCACTATTTGGTTTGTTAATAATAATAATAAATGTAGAATGGCACAAATAGAAGTATTCTTCAGAATTCTTTTGCAATGCAAACATTCATAGCCCCAATTGATCGGTTTTATAGATTCAGATTTCCTCCCCTAAAACCAGAAATACCTTCCTACGGAGACTTTTATTCACATGTAAAGAAATAACACCCAAGGCCAAGAAAACGGGCTCCACATCTACTCGCCCTCAAATTGGTACTGACTGATTCAAAAAAACTATGATGTTCAAATGGGGATAGTGCCCACTAGGGCTTGGGGGAGGGGGAGATATACATCTTAGGGTTGTGGTGAGCATAGTAGGGGGGGAGGGAATACATCTAAACCTTCCAAGGGAAAGGCTAAGATATACAATGTAACCCAAAGGTCAAAAAAAGGGTAAAAACAAACAAACAAACAAAGTTTTATCCGATGGTGGGCAAATGGGAGGGGGGATGAGGGGAAGCATTTACACTTACAGAATAGGTGCGATGCACACCACCTGAGAATAGGACATGCTTGATGTTTTGGTAAGGCAGGGGGCGGGGGGTGACGTGGGGAGGAATGGCAAGGGCAATATATGTAACCCTAACAATACTTGTACCCCCATAATATGAAAAAATAAAAAATTTTTTAAAAAAAGAAATAACACCCAAGGAAACAGTGCCTGAAAGATTTTATTCCAGGCAAGAGACCTTGGTCACTTGGTTCCATGGTCCCCTGGCCATGGTGGTGCATGAAGAAATTGCTTTATGTTTTTTATCTATTTCAACAGGAGAGTGAAAGAAGAAGCATTAGATCTTTGTACCAGTCTGGATTCAGTTCCTAAGTTTTGCCTCCTGGATTCAGGCCGTTGATCTGAATTGGATTCTGAGAGCTGGCAGGTCCCTGAGCCTGCCTTCCTTCATTTTACAGATGATGAAACAGAAGCTTGGGAGTTCAATAAATGTGAAAGAAATGGGGACTAAAATCCAAGTCTCCTGATCTTTCAAGTGAAGACAAGATTCTGCCAATCGCCTCCTGGGTCCCTCTTGCCCTCCTAGAGCATTTCCTATAAGCCAGCTCCTCACACCAGCCTCTGCAAAACTGACCCCTCAGACAGGAGCCTTGACTTCAGATAGAAGAATTTGATTCAAATCACAACTCTCACACATTTGCTGAGTGTCCTTGGGCAAATTGCACGGTCTCTCTATGCTTCCCTTTCCTCTTCTGTAAAATGAGGTTAACAATATCTAACTTGCAGTGCAGTGGGTGGAATAATGCATTGCACGGTGGCTGACACGTAGGAGCAGAGTGACAAATAGTCTCTCTGGTGACAGGTGAAATGAGCATCATGGACTCAGAGGCCTGTCCAGAAATACACCTGCACAGAACACTTGCCCATGGCATGAACTTGCCTGAAACCCAGGTGGCCTCCTGCAGTGTTTCTGCCCTGGGGTAGCAGCACTCAGTCTGCTGAGAGTAAGAAGATACAGAGGCTCCCACCCCTCCCCATCAGGTACCCTTTGGGGGGACTTGGGAAAAGGGATACCTTCCCTGCTGTGCACCCCACATACCCTGCCCAAGGTGTTGTCACAAATCTAATGAGTTAGTCTTGAGTAGATATATATTGGGGTGGATAGGAGAGAATAGTCATGGATCTTGAGATTCAGAGATTTCCCGAGGCTAGGGAGATAGATTTCCCAAAAGGTACACTGAGAAGCACCTCATGAAGATTGGAAGAAGGAGACATTTGACCAAAGGAAACCAGTAGGGAAACGGTAGGGAGGAAGAATGGGCCACAGGTGACCCTGTTGAGAGTCTGTCTTCCTGGGGGCCTTCTTGGTGGGCTATAGGAAGATTTTACACTTGACAGTTTTAAGTTTCTTCCCCCAGTGTTTGTAAGTCCCCTGAATCACCCCCACATGCCTGGACACAGCCTGGTCCAAGCTCAAGCAGTAAATACAGTGGGGAACAAAGTGTCAGGAGCATAATGGAAAACAGGACCTGCCTGGCTTGTCCTAGAGGTAGAAGTCAAAGACTATCCAAATTCAAACTACACAACTCCCAAGGGCAAACACGAATTGTCAGTGACATCACTGCTTAACTCTAGAAGGAAGACAAATCTATTTTCCTGTCTCATCGTGTCTCAAAATTTGAGAGGTTCCTCTGTTGTAGCATGGACACCCCCCTCCACATCACCATGCAGAGCCTGTGGGGTCCTATCCCTCACCTTCACTTCCCAAATGGCATGTGTATGGCCCAGTGGAAACAAGAGAAGCTGAGCCCACTGCTCAGCCCTATGGCTCCTGATGGCCACACAAAGACCAGAGAGAACCCTGGAGGTACCACCTGTCGGGATAACACGACTGTCTCTTAAGGACAGGTTACCTTGTGAAGTCCCAGTGTCCCCATCTGTGAAATGGAAAGAATATTCCCTACCTCACATGGGTATCACAGGACCTAAATGAGCAGCTCCAGTTTGATCAAAACCCCCCGTGCCATGCCTGGCACATGTCAGGAATTCGCTCAATGTTAGTTTCCCTTTTCCGCATATTAGTAACTCTGAGGTCAACCCCCTCAGTGCACCTGTGCAAAAATGAGTGCTTCCGACTGCACTATGACAAGAGCCTAAATCTGAGGACTCCAAGGAAAGCTTTGCAAAAGAGCACATATCCAGCCTCTTCAGAGAGGATACTTGGCTGGGAAATTGTTTCTAGAAATAGGTACAGCATTATTTCAAAGAAGGAAAAGTGCCTAGGTGGAAAACCAAGGCAGCTGGACATTGTTCAAAATCCCCCCAAACTGGGCTCATTCCTACCAAGGTGCAGCGGGCAGGTTAAGAAAAACTAAAAGAGGCTTTAAGGGAAAAGAAGTCCCAATCTGTCAATCTGAGGGATGTAAGCAGAGAGAGAAGGGACAGCCCACTGCTGGGGCTTAGTGGCTCAGTGATGATTAGGGGGCAGGGAACAGGGAGGGCTGGGGGCAGGGCCTCACGGGAGAACAGCATGTGTACCGACCTAGAGTGTTCTTTACAAAACCATTGGCAGAGTGACCTTGGTCTGTTCAACTTTAATGACTCACTGACCAAATGCCAGCAGGTTAGGAACTCACGACAATGACCTCACTCTAAGCCACCCCATGCTGCCAAAGTGGTCAGCAGGCTCCAGATTCCTAGGGATTCGGCCTTTAGGTATCTCCTTTCTGGAATTACTACTGCCGGGTTCCCCTGTGCAACTCAGCATGCTGTCCTCTCCCTCCCTAACGGTCTCTGCACATTGTCAAAACACCAGCTGGTCCTACTCCACTCGGCTACTAAGTCTAGGACAGGAAAGAGCTGAGGAGTTATGGACATGGCTTTGAGGGTTCTTTCATCATCTAAGCGTTCAATATTTAGAGCAATATTGATTCAATTTATCTAGTGTTGTAATGTTCCATTGGTTGCTAGGCAACAGAGTTCTTTCTTCTCTTTATTCTGGATGGCTCATGGGAGTTTGACTACCAAAGAGATTACTTTGTGTATGTGAAGCTAAATGGACCATAGGTGCCATACATAAGTGGAGGAATACTGTTTTACTGGGCAGTGTTAAAACCAGGTTTCCCATCACATCTTGGTAATTGCAATTCAACCTCCAGAACAACAGGGCCATTCATACTCACATTCCCCTACAAGATACCCACTGAGAACAATTTAACACAAAGTTGTGCTGATGCATAAAACCCTGCGTTGTGTGCTTTACTACTCCACCCTCATAAAGTTCAAAGCTGCACTGAGGCAAGGATGGATTTACTCCTCCCTGTTCCATCCCTTCCAAACCCCACATTAATAACCAGAAATAGCAACGTCGCAGTTAAATCCCAGGATGGCACCATCTTTCTCCATTTCCCTCATGCCACTTTCTCCCCTACTCACCCAAAATTGCCTTCCCTTTTTTTGAGGCTCTTTGGTAAGTCCTTTACATGGATGTTCACTGTGACTTTAAAATCCCAAGTCCGAAGCAGCAGGCAAATGAGGCGCTGTCAGCTTGGGCTACATGGTTCAGTGACTTGGCATCGATGACGTTTATTTTGGAACCTGCATGATGCCCTGACCTATTTTAGGATCTCTGCTCCTCCCTCCCCCTTTTTTCCAATTAGAAGTGAAGGCAAAAGGGAACGTGGGGAGTTTGGGGCGCTGGCGGGGGACAGGGAAGAGCTTGGAGTTCAATTTTCTAGAAGTTCCATGTGAAGCTGCCCAAGTTGGCTGTAACATTTTAACCACTGTCATAAAGGCGACTATAAGCCATCCTGCAAAGGCTCAGGGCTGCGGCCACAAAATGAGAAGAAGTTCCAGAGGCACTTCTCTGCCCAGCTTCCTGGGTGCGGCCGCAGGAAATGAACAAACCAAACGCCACATTTGGTATTGTTCAACGTTTTCCTCTGTGCAAAGACCTGTCCAGGAGAGAAATTATTTCGTTCTTCCGAAGAGAAAAGCTGTCTTGAGGAGGGAACGACAGGGGGAAAAAGAGGGTGAAGCAAGCGCAGGCAAGTGGCCAACCGCGCACATTTACAGAGAACAGGAATGTAAAACAGATGTTGTGCGGGAATCTAAACCATAGCCCTGGGAGCGCCATCCTCGGCCTCCGGAGAATAGGGTTTCTCAGATGCAGGCAAATAGCGCAGTCTGTCACTGAACGCTGCAGAGTCATCATAACCAGCTCTAAGGAATGGTCCCCCTGGGCGGCCCGGCGCTCCCACTCCACGTCTTTCTCATGGCTGTGCAGTGGCCAGCGTTCCTCGGAATACGCGTTATTCTCTCTAACTAGGGATGAGGTGTCCTCACCCATGCTGGAGCTTCTTACCTTGGCCATGCAGCAAGACCTGGAGCTCCAAGAGGGAGATAAATGGTGGCTCTGTGAGCCCTTCCCTAGTGTCCCCAGTGGAATTGGTTCCAGGAGAATGAGAGTTCTAAGGAAGCTGAAGGACCAAGGCTACTCTTTGGAGAAACTAATAAAGGACTTGTAGCACTCATGGAGCAAATGGTGACATCAAAGTCCATGGTACAGTACCCATGGCAGCGGCTGCTGGGGGCTACTCAAGAAAACTTCAGTGGCTATCGAGAAGATTCTACCTGGGACCTTCCAAAGGAAAGGAAAGAAAGGCATTTAAAAGGCGTGGGGTCCCAGCATTGCGTGAGGTAGGAGACCAGAGGTATAACGGTCTTCTCCCTTCACATCATGGCCTAGGAACAAGCCCATCTGAGCAGAGCATGACTCTGTGGAAGCATCCCAAAGACATAAAGGGCCAAGGTGAGTCATAAGCAAAGAAATAAAATTAAGAAACAGGTGTCTACCTGGTGGTAAGTCACTAACATTGAACATAGTGATAAGTCCAGCCGGCAAATTGTTCCTGGAAAACTGAACCCATGTGGTCTTGTAATAGATTATTTAAATCAGCAATTTCTATGAGCTGTGAAACATACTCCCAAAATCAGAAATAGTCCTTTCTCTGGGCATTCTTCCTTGCCCTTTCTGAATCTTCTGTTAGAATTTCACAAGGCAGGTAGGCATTGCAATATTTTGGGCCCCAGAATATTTTTCAGGAAAGCAAGCTGGAAATATCAACCTGTCAGACATTGTCTTAAGTTATTAGCCTGCCTGGTGGATGCCTTGCAGAGGCTGGCTGGAAATTTGGACAAGCTTTTTTTTTCCCTCCTTCCCTATCTGTTTCCTTTCTTTACCCAGTGTATTTTCCTAGGACTGTGATTCACATATTTATAATTAGAGCAGAAAAAGGGGAAAGGAGGTGATTCATGTTCTTTACCCATTCCCAGCATGGTTGAGCCTCTGGAATCTAGATTAACAATGTTATATTAAATATATTGAGAGCCTGCAGGGAAATGGAAGAAAGAGAAGAAAAAGAAAAAGAAAAGGAGGAGGAGGAGGAATTGAAGAAGATGGAGTTCACTGCAAATTATATTTCCAGTTCTCAGACCCAGAAGGACATTGAAACTGAAATTGCTTGCTCTTATAGAATTCTGTCATACTGAAAGAACTTCTTTTTATAAGTGGAATCGGGTTTAACAGAGGAACGTTGTGCCTTAAAATTAATTAGAATAAATTAATTCCCTAATGAAATATACCATCGAGCATGAAAAAAAACCACAAAAGGGTAAAAAGTATTAATATGCCGATTAAGAGGAGTTATCATAAGGATGTCAGTTTATAGAAACTAACTAACACTGTGTCTATATACACAGATGGCTTTAAAAGACATCCACTCTTCCAACCGTTGGATCACAACCAACCGGTTAGTAACTGCTTGGTTGCTTGACTGAATTCAGCTGGTTTGTTTTGCAAATAACCCACACTCTGCCTAACATCATCACTTTTTGAACCAATTTGCTGGGTGCTATCTTGACGTGTCTGCCTAAACCCAAACTGCTGATGGATGACAATCAGAAATTGGCTGAAAAAGAGAGTTAACAGAAAGTCCAGGAGGCAGGAGAGAATCAAACGGGGGGGGGGGGGGTGCTGGCTGAAAGCCAACTGCAATTTAAGAGCGATACCAAACTGAGACAGTGGAACTGCCAGAGAGAAAACCAGGCGATTCTAGAAAATTCCATCCTAAAACATGTCAAGGAAGCATAGTTTTTCCTAGGCACCAGCACTCAGGGGGCAACCCTGGAAAACAGGAAGAAAGAACCAGCTAGGCAATCTGGTCTCTCCGTATGGCATTTGGCAAGGTGAGACCATTAGTCAGTGATCTGTCGGCACTCTCCTCCACGTGGAATGTCATTGCCAGAAGTCTTTATGATCCAGAAGTCTTCAGAAACGGCACTCTTGATGTACTGCTCAACTGACCTTTAGTTGGTTCCAGCAGAAGAACAGAGAAGTCCACAGAGAGCTGGCTGCTTATTCTAAACAGCTGAGATGAAGTTGGGATGACATAAATGTAGACATCCATTTCTAGCACCTCACAACAGTGACACAGCTCCAGAGAAAGGCATGGGGACTGATTCCTTTCTAATGAGTCACAGAAGCTTTTGATAAGAACCCCAGGAGTCCCATACCTCCAAAATATCACTTGTCACATGAGCACATGAGCTCACGAATGCACTGGATGAGATGGATGGGGGGTGCCAAGTCCTAAATCTCCTCTGGGGTTCCCCTTGACAGGCTGCTCTTATGATTTAGGGCACCATCAGTGGCCCTGGTTTGACTCATCACTTGGTGATTCATCTTTTCCAATAAGCTATGGTTCCTGTTTTGTACTCCTTCCATTCCCCGCCTTTGATGAGAGAGAGAAACAGTGATAAAAGCCCGGCTTTGGAACAGAATCCTAGCTTTTTTCCTTCCAGAATTAGCCCTCAATAAAGCAGCAGCAGACAGGTTGTGAGATCAGTTTAAAGCAAGACTGTACATATGGGACAAAACAATGCCCATTTACATCAAATGTGTCACTTGTATTATTTCACGGATTGGTATAAGTACCAGGAGCAGCCATGGCAACATGTGAACAACTGAGTGGATTTTTTTCATCTGAACATTGTGACTATTTAAAGGTAAAAGCACATTTGGCTTTTTAAAGGACAACTATATCTTGACTCTTAAGTATGTCGATTTATTAATATGCTAAATCTTACATTTCTGTCTTACAAGGTATTACTACCATTTTGAATTTTGTTATGTATTGCCTGTTTTGGCTATTATAAGTCCCTACACTTCTTGTTTTTACCATATTTATAAACAATAGTTGAACTTTTATTATATAAAAGCAATACACATGCATTATAGTGGACTTAGAAAAATAAAATTTCAGGCTAATATAAAGCAAACAATGCCTATTATACTACTACTATGTACTAGAAGCAGTCACGGTTCATAACTTGTTGGATTTTATATATTTATATATAATGTACATACTAGATAAAAATATATAAATTAGGGTCATCTAATCTAAACGTAACATAGTAATATTTTGCCTTTCTCTGTAAATGACCTTCACCCTAGTCAGCCCTACTGAGTCTATAATGTCCATCGAGCTGGAGGGAGTTTATTATAGAAAGAAAATATAAAGGAAACTGAAGTAAAATTCAGCTTCTGGAATTCAAAAGTAGCATTCTGCAGGAGACAATACCTGTGCAATTCCAGGCATTTTCTTAAGAAGGTTTGTCTAAATCTCTTAATATCCTCTACCCTAAAACGCCCCAAACCAACTGTTTTTTTTTAATCATCTAGATTATAGATTTTCATGTAAAAGTAGTACAGACAGAAGGAGGAAAGGGGAGATCCCACCCTCTAATGTAGATGTGCCAATTTTCCCCTGGGAGAGGCAGCTACATATATGAATGAATGAATGAATGAATGAATGAATGAATGAATGAATGTAAAATAGGAGCCAGGATAGGGATTAATGAAGGTAACACAGAGAGCAAAGGGGGCTTCAGACCCCACTCCTCATCTAGGACTCTGAGACTTTCCAGGCGCCATCTTGGGTGCAAACATATCCATTTGGGTGCAGAGCGGCAGTCAGCTAGGGAGACACCCTGAGGTTTTGCTCTTCTGAGCTGTCTTGGGATCCCAGATGGCAAAGATGCAGAGTGGAGAGCCAGAGGGGCTGCCCACTTGTTAGTTCTCTTCCACAGAACTCTGAGTGAGTTTCTGAAGAAGCTTCTACATCACCGTGAAATTTAATCTTGGTGCCGTATATCCGCTTCCTTGTTCCCTCCATGCATTCCTTTCTTCCTTTTGTTTCAGCTTATTAAATATTAATCTCATCCCATTAGACCCTTTGATTTAAACCTAAGTGAACACTGGTTAGCATAGCTCCCAGCTAATTTTTTTTAAGGATTTTTTATATATCCATCTGGTTCTAATTTTTTGTTTACTTCCATCCCCACAGCTTGGTCCTTTGATACTGAGAAATAATGAAACATAGGGTTATTAGTTAGGACGTGGCAGTAAAAATTGGACCCAAAGGTTTATAAATGGCTCAAATACAGTAGACATATTTCTAGCTCCTATAAGTGTTCAAGAGCTCCTGAACAACAGGCAGCTCTCCTTCATGCGGTGATTCAGGGACATGGGCTCCTTGAATTTCCCTTCAGAAGATGGAGGAAAGGGAAGAAAACAAGAAGAAAGCATAGTCTCTTCCTAAAAGTGTTGGCATGGAACAAGCACAAATCACTTCCATTCACATTTCTTTGGAAATACCAAATTCAGACCATATCTAGTTATAAGGGAAGCTGGAAAATGCAGTCTAGGTGTTAGAGAAGAAGAGAAGGATATCTATTTGGGTGGACAAGTCTGCCACAGCATTGGAAACTAGAATCACCAGTACATACTGCTCTATAGACTTTTCCTGCCTTCTCCCCTTGTCAACATTGCTTTTCTTGGTTGTACAAAATACAGCTTCCAGTCTTTGTCTACTATTCCCCCTCTGGCTCCTTCTCCTCCTGGCTAATTTGAGTAAGTTAGCCCACTCAACCCAGCCTCAGCCCTTGGGATGCAAACTTGATAACCAAGCCAGGCAGCCTCAGGTCATGATAGAAATTAACCAGAGAAAATAACACGGAGGGGAGGAGTGGCCAACCTAAACCAATTCCTTTTCTTTACTTATTTGGGAAGACACTTAGATTTTTCTCTGAAAATAGAGACAAAACAAAACAAGTCAATATATCTCCAGCTTAACAGTTCTCAAAGTGTGGTCCTTGGGGCAGAAGCATGAGAATCATCTGGGTACTTGTCAGAAATGCAATTTTCCATGCTGTACTCCAGACCTGATGGATCAGACACTGGAAATGAGGCCAAGCAGTCTATGTTTTAACAAGCCCTCCAGGTGATTCTGTTATATACTGAAGTTTTAGAACCACTGCTCTAAATAAAACATGCCTATGACCTGGGCCATGGCAAGACACCCTATGTTAACCAGTAGTAGTTAATTTTAATTATATATCAAACACATAGAGGAATGTCTAAAAGTCTAATCTTGTAAGACTAAAAGTATAGGATGATGATAGGAAAACTCAAATCCCTATTCTGACTTATTAGGAAATCTTAAAGCCTTTGTTGAATAGGAAGATGTCATCACTCACAAATTATTGCTTGTGTGTTTTCCTTGAGGCTAAGTATCTAATTCCCTGTGCTAAATGAAAATGACCATGGATGATAAACACAGAGACATAAAATATCTGATGTGAAAGGACCTCAGCAACCATCAAGTCCACTGGCCCATTTTAGAAACTGGAAAACTGAGATGGAGGAAAAGTAAGTGGATCTTCCAGAGTCCCACCTCTGGTTGGAGGGAGAGTCAGAACTAGAACCCCAGACTCCCGACTCCTGGTCCAGAGCTCTTTGTGCTAACACCATCTCAAGGGATCACGTGTGAAGCCCTCTGCAACACCTAACGTGCAAAGTGGTTGCTTTATATTAATATTGAATTGGATTCGGATAATTTGAATTCCAAATCTTAAAGAGTCAAAGTTAAATGTGTGTGCAAATTTGTTCTCTAAGCCCTGTCCAAATGGAAATAAAAAATGAATGAAGAGTATTGCCTTGGAATTATAGAACAGTTTGGAACATTGATGTTGATATTAAGAAATGTAATGAAAAAGCGTCAGGCAGCAGTCTCTGTTAGCTCCCTTTTATGTTTTCCTCTAAAATGCCCTGAGGTATCATAGAAATCTGGGAGAAATTTTCCCCTAACTGTAATACCAATAGGACCTGAATAGAGAACAGTGATCTGTGGGTTCCATATACCTTCTTTCACAGTGACAGAAATCCAGGCATCATAAAAGAGAGTGGGAAGCATCTAGCTCCTGTCATGGTCTGTCCCAAGAAACATTAGCATAAGCAACAAGAGGTGAACTGTACAGGCAGATGGTAGACAAAACACTTTCCTGCCTCTTCCCCCTGCCTCAGCCTCCCCACGTCATTCGATGACCCTTTGGAGAACGCAATTCCCTGATCACAGCCTATCAGTTTCTGAACGCAGTAAGAGCCATCCACCATGGCAGACCCAGCACATTTCAGAGATGGACAGCAAGTGAGGCAGCGATGAGACAGTGTCGCAGGTCACTGATAAATGGAGCTGGTTTTAAATAAAACCCGACTTTGTTTTATTGGTGGTTGCTGCCTAGTCCCCAGCCGGCTCAGACAGGGTTGGTATAGACATGGGAGCCCCAAACACCTTGGAGCTGCCTTTCCCCAGGTGGAGTGGTCCTTCCTGTTTATTTTTTAGGGTGTGAACTAAAATCGACTTCTCTCTGCCTTAACTTTTTAACTGGCTTAACTGGATCTTTGGCTTGGAAATCAATTTTTAATGGCTTTATTTATGTATACTTCATACACCATACCATTCACTCATTTTAATTGTACAATCCAGTAGTTTTTAGTGTATTCACAGATATGTGCAATCATTACCAGAATTTCAGAAGTATTTCATCACCTCCAAAAGAAACCCCTTACCCTTTAGCTGTCACTGCTGTATCCACCCCCTCCATCCCTCTCAGTCCTAAGCAACCATTAACCTACTTCCTGTCTCAACAGATTTCCCTGTTAAGGACATTTCATATGTATGGAATCACATAGTATGTCATCTTTCGTGATTTGCGTCTTCCACTTAGACAATGTTTTTGTGAGTCATCTATGCTGTAGTATGTAGCAGTACTTCACTCCATTTTATTGCTGAATAATATTCCATTGTATGGATATACCACTTTTTATTTCTCCATTCACTAGCTGATGGACAATCAAGTTGTTTCTGTCTTTTGCCTATTATGAATAATATGATTATAATTTTAGAATTGCCATCTAGTCTAAGGGAAAAGAACTTTTCAATGATGTAATTCCTTTAATAACTGGCTAGTTTTATAGTGTTTAGAATATTAATTTAACATATTTAGCCCCTGCAGAATGCAAAACAACTTAAAGACTATAGTTCTTAGGAATATTTATAACCATAATGGTAAGAAGTCTTTCTCTTACAAAGCCCTTTGACATCATTTAGATGATTCTATAACACTATTAACCTGATATTACTAGTAGCCCTTTTACAGAAGACATAAACTGAGAATTCAGGTTCAGTAGAAAATGGCTTGGAAGGCTTCTAGTCCAGTCTCTTGTTAAGATGTATTTTCAGGCCAGGCATGGTGGCTCACACCTGTAATCCTAGCATTTGGGGAGGCCAAGGCAGGCAGATTGCTTGCAGTCAGGAGTTTGAGATCAGCCTGAGCAAGAGCGAGACCCCATCTCTATGAAAAAAAAAAAAAATAGAAAAAATTAGCTGGGCATGGTAGTGCACACCTGTAATCTCAGCTACTCAAGAGGCTGAGGCAGAAGGACGGCTTGAGCCCAGGAGTTGGAGATTGCAGTGAGCTATGATGAAGCCGCGGCACTCTAGTCCTGGTGACAGAGTGAGACCGTGTCTCAAAAAAAAAAAAAAATAGAAAATTTTAAAAAGATATGTTATTTTCATAGGGAAGAAGAAATCCTTTCAGAAATATTTTCCCATAACAACTGAGGCTTTTGTAGCCCCGGGTTCTGAATCAGGACAAGCACATTTCCCCTATTCTAAATTCCAACTTCTTTTTTAATACCTTTTAAAACCCTATCACCTTTTGCCTTTTATCATCGCATCTGCGTTCAGAGTTATCGCCTTTGCCAGTAGTTCATAGGAGAAAGATTAGACCATAACTGCTGTGAGATATCTGCTAGCCCTAAAGGTTCTATGGCATTTTATTCAGAGATGTGGAATGATTCCACCACTAAAACAATGTTTGTGACTTTCTATGAGGCTGGGCAAACCCAGTAGAAATGCTGACCATGTGGGCTCATGCTAGGTGGATCTGGAACCCACTGGAAGCCAGGGGCTTGTGCATGGCAGCACCGAGGAGGGTCACGTGCTTGCTAATGGAGTGCTATGGTGGGAAAGGAAGCCACCAGAGCAGGGAATGAGCAAGAGTCAGGAGCAAAGGAGGTCAGTCAGAGGTTGAACTGTCTGAAGGCTCACAGCAAGACCTTGGTTATGTTGGTGCCTTGTTTCCTGCTAAAAGACAGACTTGTCTAGCCGAAGGGAGCAGGGCATGATTGAACATTCTGGGCTGCTACTGAGTCTGGTTTCTAGACTTCACTTTCTGAGGGCACCGTTGCTACCATCTTCAGTGAAGAGTTGCCACCTGGCAGCCTGCAAACAAATGGAAACAACCCAAATGCCCATCAGCTGGGCAAGTTAAACTATGGTAAATACATACAATGGGCTACTTTCAGTTCTTTAAACAGTGGTGGAAAGCTATACATGATTCTGGGAAAATATTCATGGTACAATGTTGAATATAGAAAGATTGTGAGATACTAAAAATATTATACCATTCATGCAAAATTTCATGCGTATGTATGTGTATATGGCATGTAGTTTTGTACATTGTATGTGTGTGCATATGTATGTATGATTTTATGCCTCCAGGTATAAATGGACATAGAGAACTCTTGCATCTTAAAAGTATATTTACCAAAAGTTAAAATTAAAATTGAAATCACTTTCAGAATAAGTGATTTCTTGCTTTTCTTTTAGCCGTTTGCTATCATATTTTTCCATTATTGTATCCTTAAAACTTACCAAATGTTCAAAATTCATAAAATAGTCTACTTCAAGATAATACTATTTATTGGACACACACTAGTTGCTAGTTATATTCAATGTCTTAGTGGAACTTCACAGCAATTCTCAGAAGTATAATATTATTATCTCTATTTTTTAAATTAGGCAAGTAAGACTTTAAAAAAAATGTTAAGAAATTGGCCCATGGTCACATAGCAAGCAAATGTCAGAATTAGGGCAGTAAAGTAGAATTGTCTAACTCTACAGTAGATGCTCTCAATCTCTGTACTCTACTGCTATACAAGTAACAAATAATACAAGAATACAAAAAACACAGGCCTTCTCCAGTAAGGACTATGATAGTTAGTGTGCATAATTTCCCATATTACTTATTCTCCAGGACCACACTGACCAGATCGTTATGAACTTGGGTCACCCTTGATTAGGAATGTTCAGAACTCACAAGCCCATTCAAAATAGAGTTGGTCCTCTTCATACACCAATGTGATGGTTTATTTTATGTGTCAACTTGACTGGGCTAAAGGGTGCCCAGATAGCTAGTAAAACTTTATTTCTGTGTGTGTCTGTGAAGATGTTTCTGGAAGAGATTCCACCTTTGAATCAATAGACTGAGTAGCAAAGATCTACCCTTACCAATATGAGAGGGCATCTCCCAACCCAATGAGGGCCAGAAGAGTACACAAAGGTGGAAAAAGGGCAAATTCTCTCTCTCTTTCATCTCGAACTGAGACAGCAATCTCCTCCTGCCCTCAGACATCAGAGCTCTTGGTTCTTGGGCCTTTAAACTTCAGGACTTACACCAGCAGCACCCCTAGTTCTCAGGCCTTTGGATTTGAGCTGGGAGTTACATAATCAGCTCCTCTTTCTAAGGTCTTCAGGCACAGACTGAATTACACACTGGCTTTCCTGGGTCTCCAGCTTGCAGATGGCAGATGGTGGACTTCTCAGCCTCCATGATCATGTGAGCCAATTCCCATAATAAGACTTTTCACATATATGCATCTATATTATTGGCTCTGTTTTTCCAGAGAACTCTGACTAATACAACCAATATCAGATGCTGAAGTGGTTTTGAAACATGTCTGCAAATTCTTCGACACTCCTCCCATGGAGAGGCAGTGTCTATGCCCCTTCCCTTGAGCTAATAGAACATATTGGAAGCAACACTGCATGACTTCCCAGCCTAAGTCACTAATGTGATGCAGCTTCCACCTCACTCTCTGAGACACTCATTCTTAGAGCCCCAAACCACCCAGAGGACCCTGATGGAGGAAGCTCATGGAGGTGCTTAGTTGACTGCCCTGGCTGAGAGCCAGCATCAACTGCCACACTTGAGCGAAGATGTCTCTGCATGACTTTAGCCTCCAGATGACAAATCACCCCCAGCTGCTAAGTCTTTCCAGCTGAGACTCTGACGCCATGGCTCCAAGACAAGCTATCCTTGCCTATTTCCTGACCTACAGAAGTCATGAGCATAATAAAATGGTTGTTTTATGCCACCGAGTTTTGGAGTGGTCTAGCAATAAGAACCAGAGCAGATACATACAATTCTCAGCTTCAACACCATCTCATTTCTTCAACAGCTATCCATTTCACTGAATTCTTACTAGCTGGATTTGAGCTCTTGAGGTTATTTGGACAGGAGTTTTTGGCTCTAATCTCATTCTCCATAAAGCTAGGACAAGCTACAAGCTCCCTGAAGGCAGGAATGATTTGTCATTTTGAAAATTATAGCTCAACACTAGCTACAGTGCCTGGAACACATGAGTAGACTATTTCAGCTACCTATCATATTCTTGAAGTCACCCCAAAACTTAGCAGCTTAACACAGGGATCAGCAAATTATGCTCTTTTGTAAATAAAGTTTTATAGGAACACAACCATACGCAGTCATTTGCATATTGTCTATAGCTGCTCCCGTTATACAACAGCAGAGGTGAGTATTTGCAACAGAGACCACAATGCCCTCCTGCAAAGCCTAAAATATTTGCTACTTGGCCCTTTGCAGAAACTGTTTGCAGAGCCTTGTCTTAAAACAACAATAACTTATTATTTCACCCACTTCTGTGGTTGGCTGGGCTGAGCTGAGCAGGTTTTTCCCCTCTACATGGTCACTCATGAGACTGCATTCATCTGAGATCTTGGCTAGAGCTAGGACATCCAGGATGGTCTCACTCACATGTCTGGGGCCTTGGTGCTGTTGGCTGAGGCATCTCAATTATCCTTCACGCACCCCCTCTTCTGTCTCTCTCCCCCACCTCTCTCTCTGGCTTCTCATGATTCATTAGCCCCTCCCAAGTTTCCTTATTAAAACTTCCAAGAGAGAGCAAAAGCAGACGCTACCAATCCTCTCCAGATCTAAGTCCAGGACCTACACAGCATGACTTCCACTGCATCCTACTGGCCAGAACAAGTCACAAATTAGCCAAGACTGGAGGAGAGGAGACTGTCCACTCCTGGCTAGAAGAAGTGGCAGAGACACACAGAGAGGGCAGGAACCGTTGGTGGCCACTTTTGGAGTGGTCACATAAAGCACATATTTGCTCCACCAATGCAGGAGAGCTCACAAGGCATACAAATAGAAAGAAAAGTGAGCAAGTAAAAGGCAGTGCCTTGAAGGACATGTGCTACTTATCACGCAGGGAAGCAAGTGCTCCTGGAGCTGTCAGTACTGGAAGAGGCTCAGTGGGGCTAAAGAAGGGCACAGTTTCCAGCTGAGTGTGGAAAGAAAGTGAGATACACCAGAGATGCAATCAGTGGAGCCATTTGGGGATGGAAGGAGCTGCAGGGATGAGGTGGAGGGGAGATTAGATACTGGATCCATACAGCAGAGACATCAGCTCTTCTCAGAGCAAGCACAAAAATCAGACTTGATAGGTTAAGGCCAGACAAGAGCTAGCCAGGATTGATGGGGAGGAAAATCAATGAATTTATGTGAGTGCCCGCAACAGCCAGATTGCATTGGATGGCCTCCTATTGCACTGGCCATGTGTCAGATCAGATAACTGACCTCAGTGGATATGACTCCTCGGGCCATGAGCTCGGTTATGACAGCAACTGACCCCGACTAGTTAGTTAATTAGGCTTGGAAATACTTATTACAGTCCAAGAAAGGCCCGTGGTCATGTTCAACAACAACACAAACAACAAAGCGTTACATTCCAATGGTACGGGTAGGTCACAATTCATCAAACCAGCAACTCAGTCGGTGAAACGATCAGAAGATGAAAATGAGTCCTGTCCATTATTTCACTTAATCCTATGAAGAAGCAAAAATCTACCCATATCACGGACAAGGAAACTGAAGCTTAAAGACAGTAAAGAATTCTCCCACATTCCTGCAGCTAGCAGATGAAGGAAGTAGCATTTGAACTTAATTTTGCCTGAGTCTATAACATGTCATGCTGCTTCCCTGGGTAATACAGACATTTCCATAAAGGAAAAAACTAAAAATATGAAGATTCATTTGTCCAGAAAAGTTTATCTCAAATTATGTCCTGTGCAATAACATTACCTAGAAAATAATGGTCTCGGCGTGAGTGTGAGACCTGATACCTTGTAGAGGCTCTTTTGAAAATCACATGAGCATTCACATGTTTAAATAAAACTATGCCTGAAATCCAAGTCTCTTTCTCATGTATTCCCCACCATATCCTGAAGAACTGGTGTTCTAAGGAACATACTTAGGGAAAATAACATCTAGGGAGATGAAACAGTAAGAAAGCACTAACTGTACAATTTTATTAAACACACAACCATTGAGGACACATTTCTGGCAATCACTAGAATTTAGAGATACCCAATGAAGGTTGAAGCAGTTTTAAGACAAATAAGTCAAGATCTTGTTCTTCACAATGTAAAGTAAGCTTATAAACCTTGCCACTACACTAAATTAAAATATTTTAAAAGCCATAATATATAAAATAATATAACCTACTGTCCTCTAAAAATGGCTGTAGGTGTCAAAGTAGAGGCATCATGTTGCATTGGGTGCACCATTGCTCTGGCATTCTGCGGAGACTCATAGCAGCAGTTTTGATCTAGCTGAC
This sequence comes from Microcebus murinus, assembly GCF_040939455.1. Taxonomy (NCBI): domain Eukaryota; kingdom Metazoa; phylum Chordata; class Mammalia; order Primates; family Cheirogaleidae; genus Microcebus; species Microcebus murinus. The sequence continues at coordinate 33,409,089 of NC_134122.1, forward strand.
TTGGCCTGTCACAGCTGGCTGTGGGCTAATTTCTCCTGTTTCTAATCTCAAAGGATACCTGAAAAGTCAGCATCTATCTTGCCATGTTTACATCATTCCAGTAGCTCAAAACTGAGGTGGCAGTTACTTTTGCAACACTGGTGAGAATGTAAAATGATGCAGCCACCATGGAAAACAGTATGGCAGTTCCTCAAAAAATTAGAAACAAAATTACCATATGCTCTGTCAATTTCACTTCTGGGGATATACCCCAAAGAATTTAAAGCAAAGTCCTAACGAAATACTGATACACCCATGTTCACAGCAGAATTATTCACAATAGCTGAAACGTGGAAGCAACCTAAGTGCCCACTGATGAGTAAATGGATAATCAGAATGTTCTATGTTACATGTATAAAATACACACACATACAGTGTATGTGTGTGTGTGTGTGTGTGTGTGTGTATATATATATATACACACACATGGGTTATATACATATATACACACAATATACATTTACATAATATATATAATACTGTGTGTATGTGTATATTATATACACATACAGGCAGTGTGTATATATACACACACACACACACAAATGCACAGCATGTATACATAAATAGTGGAATATTATTCATCCTTAAAAAGGATGGAAAATCGGCCACATGGTACAATATGGATGAATCTTGAAGACATTATGCTACTTGAAATAAGCCAGTCACAAAAAGATAAAAATTGTATGACGCCACTTACACGAAGTACCCAGAATAGTTGAATTTAGAGAGACACAACATAGAAGGGTGGTTGCCGGGGGCTGGGGGAGGAAAATGGGGAGTTATTGCTTCCTGGATGTGGAATTTCATTTGGGGATGATGAGAAAAGTTTTGGAGCTGGATGGTGGTGATAGCTACACAACAATGCCAAAGCACATAATGCCAGTAAATCATACACTTAAAAATGTTAAAATGATAAATTTTATGTTTCATATACTCTACCACGATTTCTTAGAAAAGAACTGAGATGGCAGGTAGGTGGTGTCTTATTTTGCCTCCTAACAATGACGCTGAACACAGACCCTTCCACCGTGGCCCCTCACCTCACTCCTGGGTGGATTTGCAGGAGGGAGGACACCCTGCCCGGAACTGCTCGACCCCCAGAGGGAGGTGGGGCAAGCCCTCGGGCAATTGCACCTGCAGCTGGTTAATTACCTGTCACCCAATCCTTCCTTCACACCAGTGAATAAGGGTCCCACAAGTCTAACTTACCACCGCCCTGTGGTCCTCGTCCTGCAGCAGGAGTGGGTGGCAGGTTTCAGGCTGACAAAAGAACCAGTTTAAACTACAACAAAGAATTGCTTCAAGCCTAATGAAAATCAGGTATTGAAGGAAACAAGAAGCTCCGTCTCTCCTTTCTAGTTCCTTTTTTCCCAGGGAGGGTGAGGCGGGCACTCATGAGACCTGGCTGTGGAGGGGAGCCCGGGATGGGTCATCCTCCTGCAAGTGTTGTGCTCTCTTCCTCCGGGAGGGTCACTGGTCCTCACTACCTCATAGGCCCCATACAGTTTGTAGTGACCCCGCTGATCTCCACAAGTCATGCATGTTTGTCATCTCCTCATAAATTCCTCCTCCTCAGACTAGACTGGGAAAAAGGAACATTTCTGAAGCAGTGGAGAGTCAAGGGTAATAGTCATCAAAGGAACAACAAAGTGCCATTTTATCCCTGTGGAATAGGAAGGAAGGAAGGAAGGAAGGAAGGAAGGAAGGAAGGAAGGAAGGAAGGAAGGAAGGAAGGAAGGAAGGAAGGAAGGAAAGGAGGGAGGGAGGGAGGGAAGGAATTTAAGAGATGCAAAAAACTATATTCTATATTCATTAGAATAGAGATCTCAGAATTATTTCCAATATTGGGAAATTGCTAACAATCTAAATATCCAGTTAACATGGGAATAGCTATGCAAGCTATAAGAAATCAGCTTGATGATGTATAGCCATTAAAAATAATGACAAAGACCATATCATGTTATGAAAATGCTCTAGTAAAGCATTAATTAAGAAATGCAGCCTATACATTTATTGTATACTCTGATTATAAGTATGTAAAATATGTGCATAGAAACCAACTACAACAGAATATAAAACTGAAAATGGTTGCCATAGTAGAGTGGTGGAATTATCAGTGACTTTTTTCCTTTTTAAAAATATTTTGTTTAAATTTTAAATTAAATATTAATTATCAGAATGACTTAAGAGCCAGGAAGGGTGCCAGAATTTATTATCATTTTCTATCATAAAATGCAGTTTTCAGAGATGTATAACACAGGGTTTTCTACATGTATGGGTCATAGATAGAGGAAAAGGGAAAGAGAGAAAGTGCAATGGCCAAGCAAATTCATGCGTTAAAGGCTTGATTAATTGATTGATATTTCAAATGCCCTGCCTGAGACTGAGTTAGGAAATGTAAGGAAGCACAAAAATGTAGCACCAGGGGAAAGAGTTTGATTGCTCTTCAATAAGTTAAACATTGAAGTACTATATAACCCAGCAATTCTGCTCCTAGGTATATTCCCAAAAGAACTGAAAACAGGTGATCAAACAAAAAGGAATGCATCCATGTTCATAGCAGCACCATTCACCATAGTCAAAAGCAACCTGAATGTCCATTAACTGATGAAAGGATGAACAAAATGCACTATATCCATATAATGGAATACTAACTATTCAGCCATACAAAGGAAAAAAAATTCTGATACATGGAACAACATGGATGAACCTTGAAGACATTATGCAAAATGTAAGAAGCCAGACACAAAAGGCCGCATATTGTATGATTCCACTTATATGAAAAATCAAAAATAGGCAAATCCGTAGATTAGATGGAAAGCAAGTTAGTGGTTACCAGGTGCCAGGAGGAGAGTAGAATGGTGCATGACTGCTGATTAGGCATGAAGTCTCCTTTAGGAGTGACGAAAATGGTTGGAACTAGACAGTGGTGATAGTTGCACAACACTGTGAATGTACTAAATGTCACTGCACATATACTTTTTTATGGTTAAAATGATGAAATTTATGTTGTGCATATTTTACAAAGTGCAACACTAGATCTGTGCCCTCAAGTTCATGGCCTCATAGCCAAGAAGTAGGCAACCAGGACAAAAGATATGAGTGTAGCTATCTTTGTAACAACAATGTCCACCATAGTGCTTGGGACTGGAAATATAGGATAGAGGGAAGAAGGATGGGGAGGGAGGGAAGGAAGAGAAAAGTGGGTAGGGGAGCCTCGCACGTGTTTATTGAATTGAGCATCTTACACAAAATGTACCTTAAAGCCACATACTTCTGATAGTTTCAAGGTTATGTTCATATCTCCTGCTTAAAGAATGCTCTCTTTAAAATCATAGCACACTGCAGCCACCCGCAGCTCCGGGAAGTGTTGGCCACTTGATTTGAATAGATAAGTTGCTTTTCCCCAGAGGCTTGCAGGACTATGTATAAAACGCAATTGTCAATACCAGTCCCCGAAAAGTATAAAGGACACTTCCTGGAGGGGAATTTATGCTTTCAGACGGTATATGCTGAAGTTGAAAGGGTACAGGTTTAATAAAATAACTTAAATGAAATCACTTGGCAGACAGCCTGGTTTATAGCAGGTGTTGAATAACTGTACACTGAACCTTCACTAATATGAAAATCAAGAAAGCAAGCTTCCAGTTTCAGGTAGACTGAGGTGTACGGCTTTAAGCAAATCCCTCAACCGCCACCTGACTTGGTTTTGTCCAACTATGACTAGAGGCTGCTCTTTGAGATGACCTTTATTTAGCCCAGTACATATCATAGCATATTAGTTAAAAACACTGTCTCCAGAATCTCTAGCTCCAACCCAGACTTCTTCCAGAAGCTCCAGGCCTTCATTCAGAAGCCAAACAGGCACCTGAAAATTAAGATGATCAAACAAAACTCCTCTCCCCGCTGCAAGCTTGCTCTTCCCACCTTTCCATCTCAGTAAGCAGTAAGTGGTCCTGCTATCCACTCGGTTACTCAATCACAAACCTGATATTCCTCTGATCCTCAATTGTTCTCTCTTTGCCTCCCCCGCCCCGTCCATCAGCACAATGTCCACGCATAATGCTTCTCCCCACCCACCCACGTGCTCTACCTGCAATCCATTCGCATACTGACGTCAGCATGGCCTTTTGAAAATTAAACCTGACTGCATCCCTCACCTGCTTCAACAACTTGCCCTTGTACTTCTAATAAAATCCAAACTCTTGACAATGCTACAGGCCTTATGTGACCCTGCCTCTGTTTCCTCTTGGCTTTCATTTCCTCCATCCCCCTACCCCAGACACTACTGCTCACCCACTGGCCTGGCTCCTTCCCTCATCTGGGCCTTTGTACTAGCCATTCTCTTTCCTGAAATGATTTTTACATTCTTGGAACCTCCCCAATTTTCTGATCCCAACCTAAATATTACCACCTCAGTGAGTAGTTCCATCACCTAACCAAACTAAATGACTTCATCAACTCCCTCTATTTGAACTACCTGCATACAACTTACTTTTTTTTCTTGATAATTTATTGGATTATTTCCTTGCTTATTACTGGATCTCCTTCAGAGAACTTTAAGTCCCATGAGAGAAAGAACCTGTCTGTCTTATTGACTGCTACAACCCCAGCACCCAGGATAGTGACTGGCACATACCAAATGTAATAGTTAGCTACTGCTGTGTAACAAACTGTTCCAAAGCTTAGCAGAATAAAACACCACCACAAATGGATTATCTCACAAGTTTCTGTGAGCCAGAAATTAGGAGCAGCTCAGCTGGGTGGGTCTGGTTTGTCTCTCCTTAGCTTGCAGTCAAGATGTCAGCCAGGGGCTACAGTCATCTGTAGGTTTGACCAGAACTTTCCAAGATGGCTCATTGATGTGGCTGGTAGCATTTGGCCTTACCCAGGGGAGACCAAGGCAGAAGCCACAACATCTTTTATGATATAAACTTAGAAGTCACATATGGTTAGTTCTACAATATTCTAATGGTGACATATGTCAGCCCTATTAACTGTGAGAAAGGACTATCTCCTGATGAATACCAGGATAGCCAGCTTGGAGGATGGCCGCCACAGTAAGATTAATATATGCTGATGATAACCTCATAATTAAATAGTACAAAGAAGTTGACTGCTTGCACTTAAATTCTGGCTCTGGCACTTGCTAGCTGTGTGGCTTTGCCAAATTATTCAATCATACATTCATCATCTATAAAATAAGGTTTCATGAGTATAAATTATATATTCAATGTAAAAGCACTTAACACATGTGTAGCATATAATAAGTGCTCAATAAATGTTGACTATTTTTTTTTTGTTATAGTTACTATTAATTCTTGGCGGTAGGCTCCTCATGAAGACTCCTTTAAAGGTTCATCTTTCAAAGAAAGGGTAATTCACTCACCTAAAAAAAATGTTCAAAGTATTTTACCTGTGCCAGAAAAATCCAAAACATTTTCAAGACAGCCCTAGAAACCAGACAATTGGCAAAACACTAGTTGAGGATTTATTGAATCTACTAAGGCCGCTGAAGAAAACTGATATTTGGAAAAGTTGGATCAAGATGGCAGCTGAGCAGTTGCTGTGGTCACTCTTCATACCAAGAAAGAAACAGGAAATCAATACTCTTACTAGAATATAAAAAAGTGTGCCATCAGCAGATCAGAAACTTTTAGAAATTCATAAAGGAGAGAAAGTAGATGGGCACAATCATATATTGTTAGTAGTAATGTCAGATGATAAAGCCTTTTTTGAGAGCATGAGCTACATGTACCAAAATTGTTTGATGTATATGTTATTTAAACTGTTTTCATACTAGAAATCTATCTTAAAGATGTACTCAAACATGCACCCAAGAATTCGCTGTGTATACTTCTGTGTAACTATACACACAGTATCTTCACTAAAACATGTTTCTATAATTGCAAAAAAATTAGGAATACCCAAAAGGACTGGGTGTGGTCATCATTAAACAAATTGTGAAACACTATGCAGCCATGAAAAATTCTATAGAAGCCTCACATGTACTGATATAGAAAGTGATTTTGATTATATTTTCATTATTTCCTATTATTTCTTATTTCTTCATATTTAATATTAGGTGAAAAAAGAAAGTTGCAGAAGATTAGGCAAAGAATATGATGTCACTTTTGTAAAAATAAAGTCTATACTCGTGATTAAACATATAATATGTGTGTGTGTATAAATGCATAGAAAAACATCAGAAACTTACAAACCAACCTGTTAAAAATGGTTCATTAGTCAGGGTCCAATCAGGAATCAGAAATCACAAAAGTTATTTGCACAGAGAGAATTTAATAAAAAGAAGTTTTAACTAGGTATAGAGTTGTTGACTAAATAACTGGAAGTTATCACAGAGGTAGCAACTATATGAAGCAACAACCACCCTGTGGGCTGGGGGAACAAAGAGAAGAGGCTAGAATTATCAAAACTTAGAAAGCTTTGAGGAGGGGCTATGGGGCTGGCACTCTAACCTCTAGGGAGATGAGAAGAGCCAGCTGATGTTGGTGTCTCTGAGGGGGCATGATGAAGCTCATCTGCAAGCATTGGAGAGACTGCAAACTCAATTCAGCCACTAGTACAAAAAGGAACTGCCACTGCTGGAATGAGACAGTGCCACTTGGGTGGCACTGGCATGAACAAGAAGCAGAGGAAGTCCACAGGAAGCCAACAGGAAATCCACAGGAAGCACACAGGAAGTTCAGAGGAAACACACAGGAAGTCCACAGGAAGCTGACAGGAAATCCACAGGAAGCCCAGGGGAAGTCCACAGGAAACGCCCAGGAAGGAGCAAGTCTCTTCTTCCTTCTCTCCCTTGCACTCTCCCTCTAGCCCAGCTTTGGCAGAGCCTTACGAGCCTTACAAATACGGTTTCCAGAGTCCCTGCTCCAGGATCACAAAGCAGACTAAATCCTGGACTCAGTGACTCCCGCAAAGAATCAGAATCCCAGTGGTGAGGGGTGCTCCTGAGGTCATGTTGACAAGGCTCTGAGACTCCAGGCAGATGTATTTGCGAACTCCCAGAGATGTGATGAGCAATTTCCTCTACTGTGGCCCACGGACCATTATTCAGAAGCAAGGTAGGGCCGGAAGTTAGTAATTCAATTACTAGAGGCAGCACTTCTCAACTCAAAACTGCATATATTTCTATTTCTGTGGAGCAGGAAGAGTCTTTTATGTTTACTTTTTATCAAGCTGTGAAATGAGGTTTTAGCTGTGGGTGTCTCATTGATGCCAGCCGTGCTCAGGAGGCTCTGTCTCTCGAGTGTCTTTAAGATTGTGCCCCTGCAGTGTCCCCTGTAGGCAAGAGCACACAGCCCAGTTGAGACAGCAACTTTTTCCTTAAAAGTTTTCTGAGAAGTTTTTCTGTCCTTACAATTTTTTTCAATTTCATTCATCCTGCTATCTCTCAGGAAGCCCCATTCAGCAGCTGTAACAGTCACTCGCCAAAATCATGTCTAATTTAATAAAAGCTGCAGGGCAACCAAACTGCCTTTTTGGTACTAAGGGGAGATGGACTTAGGGGCTGTGTGTGTATGTATGTGTGTGAGAGAGAGAGAGAGAGACAGAGACAGAGAGAGACAGAGAGAATGTAAAGATAAGGTTTATAGTTTTACTTTTCCAAGACACCTGAAAAATCCAACTGGGATTTTTAAAAAAAACAAAAACAGCTCTTAAAATTTCCCTTAAAGCAATGAAGCTGTTAGGTGTCAAAATAATAAAACTCTGGGGGTCAGCATCTTGAGTTTGAGTCCATTCGCTTTTTTTGGAAAGGATGATAGTAGAAAATCCAGTGTCACCCACATCACAAAGCACAGAACCAATGAAGAATTAGGAATGGTGGGAGTGAAAAAGTTCTGTTGGTCCTTCCAGAGACACCCTCTTGATCTAGGCTTTGAAAACTGATATACTAAGAAGGGATCTAATCTACCCAGGTTCATGTAGCTGCTAAGAGGCTAAGCTAGGACTAGAACCCAAGTTTCCTGATTCCCTGATCAGTGTTGGGTCCATTACCTCACAATGCCTTTCTATATCTGTAAATACATATGGAACAAAGTGAAGAATATGAAATGTTCACCAGGAATCCCCTTGATGTCAGTAGGCCACACGTTTGGAAGAAAGAGTTGATGGTCCATTTAGAGTAGAGTTTAAAACTCAAAACATAAGTTTGAAAAGTTAAAGATGATTTCTCAGCTACCTTCAAATAACAAGTCCTGCTAAGTGGAGATTTTCCAAGTTCCTTCTTGAGTATGGGGATCCAATTCAGGGTCAGGAACTGTGACAGAATAACTCTGCTTAAAAGATTGGTCAGAAAAGTAAGATTCTGATGGGAAGGTCTTAGACCCAAGGAAAGGAAGAAAGGAAATATACAGAAACTAGTAAAACTATGTGTTGCCTGAGAAAGGATTGGGAGGAGGAAGGAATATTAGCATCTTTGCCAAAGATGGACTTTGGAGAAGAAAAATGTCTAAGAGAGATTCTTAAGGTATTGGCTGGGTTGCATGTGATATAAATCCCTATGTTAGGGAAATGTCAGCTGCTGAAACAAACCCCAGAAGTTTAGTGGCAAACATAATTTCTCACTTATGTAAAATTCTAATCCAGATGCTTCTGGTCAGTGTATAGATTTTTTCCACACACTGATTAAGGGACCCTGAGAACTTCTGCTTTGTGGGTCTGCCATTCCCTAAGTCCTTTCTGTTTTATGCATAGCTGGATATCTCTGTGACATCTCCTCCCCCATCACTCCTACAAAATCTTCATTGAATCCCATATTGCTTCCTAAACTTCTAAAGAGTTGAATTCTTTGAAGAGAATTTGGAATTCTGTGACTAGAGCAGGGTGGGAAAATGAGTCTGTCCAAGGGGTCAAAGAACAAGGCAGTGTGGTTGTGCAGAGGATTCTGGTTGTAACTTTCTCAGAAAGAGTGAGAAACTTTGTTCAAGTTCTCCTGTAGCGGAGTAAAAATGAGAACAATGAAGAGAATGTTATGAGAACTAGCCCTACCAGGCTATGTGGACAAGTTTTTAACCCCTTAAAAGCAAAGACATAGGACCAGAAGCTAAAGACATTTCCATAAAAGTGGTATTTCACAAATATTTCCAGGACTCTGCCTTCTGGGTGCATAGTAGGACTGTACTTCCTGGATCCCTTGTGTTTGAATGGAGCTGCATGACTGCTTTTGGACAGTGAACTGGAAGTAGAAGTAATGTGTATCAATTTCAGGCTGAGCATTTAGTTCCTGGTGAAGATCCACCCATTCCCTCTTTCCTCCTTCCACAGTAACCTGTGATATTCAAGATGGTGGCTACTCCTCTCTTACCAATTAGAATGAACAGAGGACCCCACTGATCCATAACGGACATGTAATAAGGGGGCAATTAACCTTTGTTGTTTCAGACATGTTGTTTCACAACATGGGCACCGAGGGCCAAAATGGAGGGTCTCCATTATCTGTAGGTAATGTACATCAATCCTCCAAAATTATACTCAGTGAGAGAGTTCTCCAAGACAGGAAATGGGACTGGATGCTGAAAACCCAGAATAAAGATGACACAGACCTCCATAAAGGGATAATATAGGTGTGCTTTAACCTTGATCGTGTTCTTATCTCATCCTTGCTCTAATTTTTCACAGTTGGAATTCTCAGCTCAGATTCTCCTACCATATAGTGTTTTTCTATCACAGCCTTTGTGCTTGAAAGGAGAATTCTGTGTTCACAGCCAACTAAGGCAGCAGCACAGAAGATCTCATGACCAAGAGTTTCATGACCTACCTTCAGAAAGCACTGGAGATGCTCATATGGTGACAACTATGCCAGCAGATGAATGCCTTCTTGCTATGAGGTGGATGCCCAATGCACCCCTATACACTCAATCCCTCCAACTGCAGGCCAAGTGACTTTGAGCAAGTCAACTTTCTAAGCCCTGGATTTTTGCACCTATAAAGTAAGGTTAACAGTCCCTGCCTTATAGGGCTGTTACGAAAAATAAATGCAATAACATGGGCAAAGGTCTGGCAAACTGCCTGGCACATAGAAGGGTCTCAAATAGAAGAGTTCATTTATCCTCTCTAAAATTTTACAAGCTGGTTAGAAAGACCAGACACATCCCTTCTGTGAGCTGAAAAGAATTTTTGAAATCATGCTGCCCAGGACTTTTCAAAATAGATTCAGCTGCCCAATTCCCTTTTGCAAACATATGGAACCACAAAATACAAAATAAATAAAGCTGAGCTGCTCTGGCTGAAGCTGTGTGGAGCCTGGAGTCTGCCTGCTCTAGGGGGACCCTCATCACTCCATGTTCTCCTTCCTGCCCCTACACAGAAGCTATACATGATATAAACTCTCAGACCCCTCCACGCAATGGGAGGGCTCCATGAAACACACAGAGAAAACCACCACCTACTCTAACCACTTATTCTATAGAGGAGGAACATTGATTCCAAAAGAAGATAGATTCCTAGAGAAGTAATTTGCTTACAGACTCCATAAGTAGCCCCTCCCTACTGGAAGTCAGTCATTCCTAACTTAAAACTCATCTTGAGAATGGATTGATAAGTAATAAAACAAATAGAACAAAATGTTAATGGTAGAATCTAGGTGGTAGGGATATGAGTGTTATAGCATTCTTCCAACTTGGCTGCGTGTTTGAAAATTTATATAATAGAATGTTGGGGGAAATGTGAAAGAGAAGTCTAAATCTTTGTGGTCACAGGCCAATCGGGTTTCTAAAAAATGAAATGGCCTTAGGTTTATAATTTATCAACTTAAAGCTGTTTAAGTGTTTATGTCCCTAAATTGAATAATCATGCAGGGATAAGTTTAAGATTTTTTTTTCTTCTCAGGATATCTGAGAAGATAGTGGAGTGCGGGGTGGCTATAGATTTTCCTCAGGGACCAAAACTACCAAAAGAAAGGTGGAAACACTTTTTCAAAGAGTCATTCTACAGAAGACAAATTAGAAAAGCTACAATTCCTGGACACAAGAGCAACTAGGCCAGGCGTGGTGGCTCATGCCTATAATCCTAGCACTCTGGAAGGCCGAGATGGGAGGATTGCTCAAAGTCAAGAGTTCGAGACCAGGCTGAGCAAGAGCAAGACCCTGTCTCTACTAAAAATAGAAAGAAATTAGCCAGATAACTAAAAATATATAGAAAAAATTAGCCAGACATGGTGGCGCATGCCTGTAGTCCCAGCTACTAGGAAGGCTGAAGCAGAAGGATTGCTTAAGCTCAGGGGTTTGAGGCTGCTGTGAGCTAGGCTGATGCCATGCCCCTCTAGCCAGGGCAACAGAGTGAGACTCTGCCTCAAAACAGAAAAAGGGCAACTATATCAGTGTCATGCTGTTGTGATGACTATAGCTTTGCTTTGCAATAGATTACACAATGTATACATACATCAAAGCATCATGTTATACGCCATAAATATATATATCATTTTTGTCAATTAAAAAAAATTTAAACAAACTATAGAAGCTAGAAAAACTCTAATCTGAAGAAAAAGGGAAGTTTTTCATAGATTTGTGTTGATCGTTTCTGAGTCTTACTGCACACACACAGTGCACAGACAGTGTACACACGGATGGACTCACCTCCAGGATCCAGTCAGGAGAGACAGAGCACATGTCCGGGTTCTCAGGCCATGCTGTAGGTGGAAGAGAGAATAATGAGTACAGAGAAGAAAGAAATCAGTAACGCTAAAAGGCAAATAATGGTTTCCATGTCAAAACAGCAGAGTTCAACAAACAGCTCTCCAGTTTTCAAGGAGGAAAAAAATTGATGGCCCTAAAAATAGATCACGATTATCCAAACTGAATAACAGGAGTCCCTGGAGGAATAGGAAAGGTAAGTAACCTTGAAATTGTAATTAAGAAAATAATTGGGAAAACATTTCCCAGATCTATAAAGAGACCACAGAGGACAAATGGAAGAAATTCTCAGGATTCTGACCAGAAATGTCCCTACAAGCAAAGCCCCAATGCATGTCATTACAAACAGCGTAAACAGAAAGAGAAACAGAGAAGGAAAACAGGATACCAAGAATACAGGATAATTAATTGGGAAGAGAGTTAAGGGAGTCAGCAAGTGGCATGGAGGGAAGAGACTTGGGTTTGGAGTGAGCTGACTTCAATCAGCAATCACCTTGCAACCACGGGGCTTATTCACACTGTCATCTTGGTCAAATGACTCCTTCTCGTTGTCTACCTGATCTATGAAATGGGTGTGTTTATATCTGCCTCCCACAGTAGTCTGGGGGATTGAGTGTGATAACCTACACTGGTGGTTTCCAAACATACCCAGGCTGCTGTGGGAGGTGAAGGGCTGAAAGGGGTCCCTCCCTTCCCTGGCTCCCATCCACCACTCGATCAAGTCACCCCTATCACATCTGCTTTGCATTATTAGTCTTCTTCATAAGACTTCATTTGCAGAGAATGTTCTATCGAGGAAAAATATTATAGCTTGAAAACTACTAACCAGAGTGAGGGTATTTAATGAACTGAGCAACAAAAGCCTAACGTATTAGGATCCGTTCATTCCCACATTCATCAAATATGGATTGAGCCTGGAGCTGTTCTTAGCACTAAAGATACAGCAGTAAGCACAATAGTGGGTAAGGCAGACAGTAAATACATAAACTAATAAATGTATAATGTGCCAAGTGCGATGAAGAAACATGAAGTAAGGTCAAAGGACTGGGTAATTGAGGGTGTTATTTAACAAGGTGGTTAGAAAAGGCGTTGCTGATAAAGTGGTATTTGAACAGACCTCAGGGAAGGAGGGACTGAGCCATGCAGACAACTGGTGGAAGAACATTCCAACATGCATAGAGAACAGCGAGTAAGGTGGAGTGGGAGAGAGGCAGCTCCACCGGCAGGACCACATGGGCCTCGCCAGCACAGAAATCAATCACTTTGCATTTCCTTCTGAGTGAGCCAGGGTTAGAACTAGAAGATTTGGAACCGGGGATGGACGTGATCTAATTTGCATTTTAGATGGATCATTCTGACTGCTGGGGAGAGTCAAGAGTGGAATAAGTAAACCAGCTAGGAAGTGATGATAGAGACAGAGAAACAGAGGAGGAAGTGGTGAGCAGGGCACAGATTTGGGATATATTTTGAAATTAGATCTGGCAGTGGTCGGGGATGGGTTGAATGTGATATGAGAAAGAAGAGTCTAGGACAGCTCTAAAGTTTTTGGTAGAATGGGATTGCAGAGATGAAAAGATGGAAGATGCAAAATGGGGGGAATTTTCGTGGGAAAAGAAGAAGAATCAAGAGTTCTGTTTTGATGCCTCTGATTGTGAGATGCCTTTTTGAATTACAAGAGGCAATAATCACACCACTGGCTACGCAAGCCTGAGGCTGGGACAGAGAATGGGTTAGACCATAGGACTTGTCTTAGGCTGTTTTGTGTTGCTATGAAGGCATATCTGAGGCTGGGTAGTTTATAAAGAAAAGAGGTTTATTTAGCTCACAGTTCTGCAAATTGTACAAGAAGCATGGTGCTGGCATCTGCTCAACTTCTGGGGAGGGATTTTTTTTTTTTTTTGAAACAGGGTTTCACTCTGTTGCCTGGGCATCAGCTTAAAGTACCGTGGCATCAGCTTAGCTCACAGCAACCTCAAACTCCTTGGCTCAAGCAATCCTCCTGCCTCAGCCTCCCAAGTAGCTGGGACTACAGGCATGCAGCACCATGCTCAGCTAATACACACACACACACACACACACACACACACACACATATATATACACACACATATATATATATATATATATTTTTAGTTGTCCAGCTAATTTCTTTCTATTTTTTTAGTAGAGACGGGGTCTCTCTCTTGCTCAGACTGGTCTCGCCTGCCTCGGCCTCCCAGAGTACTAGGATTACAGGCGTGAGCCACCGTGCCTGGCCGTGGGGAGAGCTTTTGTGCTGCATCCAAAAGTGGCTGAGAAGATCGAAGGGGAAACAGGCACATGTGAGGAGGCACCAAACCCGAGGGGTGTCCTGGTTTTATGACAACCCACTCTCTAGGGAACTAGTCCATTTCCCCAAGAACTGTCACATTTCAGGACAGACAGCAAGTCTTCACTCCCTACTGCAAGGACAGCACCCAGACAGACATTTGTGAGGGATCCAACCCTGTGACCCAAACACTTCCCACTAGGCCCCACCTCTCAACACCACCACACCGGGGATCAAATTTCAACATGAGATTTGGTGGAGACAAACCAACGACAACCGAACCATAGCAGGGCTTGTCATGCATGGAGGCTACTGAATCCTTGGGGGAATAGAACAAGTGGAGAAGGGGCCCAGGGCCTAGTAGCATCAAGCATCAAATATCACTTGAAGAGTATAATCTCTAACCCATTGATGGAACATTAAAAGAATAACGGGTACCTAAAATAAGTAATTGAAATATCGTACTATGTCATTTTATCATGAAAACATGAAGGAGTAAGAGGGAAAGAAGAAAAGAAAATTACATTTCCAAGGCACAAAAGCAAAACAAAAACCAGAGATTAGGAGGAGGCATGTGAGTCCAATAGTACCTCTCCAATCCACCCTAAAATTAGGATTCAAACCAAAGTCGTAGGTTCAAATATATCAAGAATAGTAAAAAAAAAAAAAAAAAAAAAAACACAACTTGATTTACTTAAATAGGTTTAATTACAAAACAATATTAGGCTGACAGGAACAGTTTCCTTCCAATTGCATTTATTTATTTATTTTTTATTTATTTTTAGCGTATTATGGGGGTACAAGTGTTAAGGTTACATATATTGCCCATGCCCCCCTCTCCCCTGGAGTAACAGCTTCCAGCATGTCCATTCCCCAAACGTTGCACATTCCAATTGCATTTAAATAGAAATAGAAAAGCTCAAAATATTTAACAGAAATAATATTTGTGATGGGAGAAAACAAAACTTCATTAAGAGGGAAAGAAAAGAGGTTGAAGAAAAAAGGGGTACATACACGATTATAACATTAAGCAGTATTCAGCTTTTGGTTTTCAATATCATCTACTTAGCAACCCTGAAACAGCCTTTCCCAATTTTTAATTAAAATGCCTTTAAAAACACAGGAAAAAATAAAATTCACAATTCCATGAAAAACCAGGAGCAAGACTAAATCTATTTCTAGAGAGAATTGGGAGATTTTCCCCCGTGAGACTTATGGGACTGGAAGGAAAAACACGGTTGATGGCTAAATGTATTTATAGATAGATGTCAGCCCTCCCTTCCAGTATCTGCTCTTCAGTTCAAGGTATGTATCACCAGGAACCTGAGAAGTAGCCTCTCTCCTGCAAGGATGTTCCTTTTTAAGGCCAGAAGAGTGCAATTTCTCTTCCCCCAAACTCCACCTCTCCTCACCCAAATCAGGGGCTCTTGTGTCAATGTTCAGTCAAAACCTGCCATTCCCCAAAAATAGCTGGTCCAAGTAGAAGGGATGGACCGGTAGGAGTTCAGGAGGGCTATGCATCCAGGAGGGTAAAACCCTGAGGAAGGGATACACAGGAAGAGCTATTGTATTATAGCGTATTCTGGTAGCTGTAGGTAGGTTTCACTTCCTACACTTATTCTTAATAGAACCTCAGGCTGTGGGAGTGAAAGATCCCATCTCTCCCAACAGAACCTCCCTAGGGGACACTCCCCACACACTGGCAATTGGTGTTTGGAGCTGCCTGGGTGTGCATGGCCGGCAGTGCACAGTCCGACACTGGCGAGTACCCAGTTGAACACACCTCCCTCCTGTTGAGGATAAGTGAAGAGACCCCACCACCACGACAACCACACACTAAATAAATACGTAGTGAACCAAAAACGCACAAGTGGGATAGAATTTCACTGCCTAAACTAAAAGGAGAAGCAAATTTGCTGAAATAAAGAAGAAAATTTTAGAAAATTTCTTCTTGATAGGCAACATCTGACCTCTGTAACCCAGAAGTGGAAAATCATAAGAAGAGAACAGATAGAGATGAAAATACTGCAAAATAAGTCGGGAACTAAAAGAGATAAGGATAACTTGCTGAGAAATTAAAAACGTCATTGGGGCAAGGAGCATGACTACTTTATCCACCATAATATTGCCACGGTCTAACACAGTATCTCTATGGTACCAATTCTATGTTCTAAAAGTTGTGTAGGCAAAGCACAGGGTGGTCATTATTTCACATGGTTGGTTTTTTTCCCCAAAATATTAAGGGGGTACAGATTTTTTTTGACACATTGCTTGAATCAGGGCTATAAATGTGCCCATCACTCAAATAGTGTTCACTGTACCTGTTAGATGGGTTTCCCCCCTCCCCTCTGCTTGATTTCCAGTGACTTTTACTGTCCTCTGTGCACCTGTGTGCCCATCGATTCGTTCCAGTTTATTAGAAAGTACATGTGGTGTTTGTTCTTCCATTCTTGAGATACTTCACTTAGAATAATGGTCTCCAGTTCCAGCCAAATTACTGCAAAAGGCATTAATTCATCCTTTTTTAGGGTTGAGTAGTACTCCAAGGTGTGTGTGTGCGTGTGTGTATACCATATTTTGTTAATCCATTCATGAATTAATGGACACTTAGGTTGATTACACATGTTTGCAATTGTGAATTGTGCTGCAATAAACATTCAAGTGCAGGCATCTTTTGGATAAAATGACTTCTTTTCCTTTGGGTAAATACCCAGCAGTGGAATTGCTGGTAGGTCTACTTTTAGTTTTTGAGAAATCCCCATACTGTTTTCCATAGGGGTTATTTCACATCTTATTCTGCCCTTCATGTAAAAATAGTCCTCTATTAGTAGGTCATATATCTTGATTTTTCCCCAGATAATCTGACAATCTAATCACAATCTGTTAGATTATGATTCACCTCATTAATAACCAACAATCCACATTTCTGATAAATTGGGTGTAGGTAAGGAAATAGGAATAGCTACTCAACAGAATAAAGTCAATTAGATGGTATGGACATTACACCCTGGTGCTGACCTTATTAGGGTCATGCCCTAAAGAGCTAAATTAATGGCATTACACCAAAATCAGAGAAACATTTAGGGCCATTTAAAACCATTAGGATAGTACATCTTTTGCTTTGGAAACATGCACACGCCTTCCTCTTGCACAAGACAACTCCCTACGCTATCAATGTCTCTCCATCTCGTTGGTTAAAGCATGTAACAATTGTACAGTACTTCATCTTGTTCAAAGTGTTCTCACATCCATCATGTCATTAAAGCCTCCCAGCAACCCAGCAAGGAAGTAGATCAGGTGTCTGCCTGTGTCCCTGCTGAAGAGGCAAGTTGCAGAAAGAAAGAGATTACCACGGCTTCCCAAGATAGCCAGGGGAAAGGGTGGTAGACTCGTGTCTCTCATCATAACCCTCTTCTCCCCTTCCAGCCACTATTCAACGTCAGGACACAGTGCCCAAATCTACCACCTGGGTCACAGAAACCTTAGTGAACAAGAAAGGTTTCCTTAAAAGGGTCTGCTTGAGAAACTGCTCAAATGACAAGTTTGCCAAGATCCTTAGAAACAAACAAAAACGTAACTGATCTCAGGGACTTTGGTGGCAGGGGCGTACAAGAGGCATGGAAGGGTGGTTCTGGGCTGTTAGCATGTTCCGTTTCCTGATCTGGGTGATTGTACGTGGATGAGCTCC
The DNA here is from genome assembly GCF_040939455.1 of Microcebus murinus. NCBI lineage: Eukaryota > Metazoa > Chordata > Mammalia > Primates > Cheirogaleidae > Microcebus > Microcebus murinus. Next base: position 33,426,781 of record NC_134122.1, read on the forward strand.
CATTGTGGTAGTTCACTAAGCTGTTACCCTTAGGATTTGTGTGCTTTTTTGTGTCGAGGTTATGTTTCAATAAAAGGGGAGTATTTTTTAAAGGCACAGATATCCCTCCTAATTCTGTGCTCACCTCTGCCTCTTTTTGTCTCTCGGTGTTTCGCATTATTTTTCTCTCCCCTCCCAGGGTGAATCACCCTACTTGTTAAAATTGTACTCCAGCAAATGTTAGTAAATGATGTGCCTTGTGGTGGTGATTAAGTCAAATCAAACACATTTGTCACTGAAGAGATGGCCTCCAGCTGTTTATCTGGAAAATATAATTGAATACTAATGGGATAAACACTATAAGTTGCCAGTTTTATTTTTACTATAGGTGCAGGCTAAAATATGAGAGGGTGGATGTCTCTAAATTTAAAATACAAACGGGATATTTAAAATACACCGTAATTCTTCCAAAGAATTTAATACAGGTGATTTCAAAATCAGTTCATCTCGCCCCAGCCATAGAGGATGTCCTTACTTACATAGTACAATTGGTACTTGTCCCTGCATTTCGCATTGTATTGCGCTCTTACCTTGCACTACACTCATTATTAAATAGTAATTATCAGGATTTGCACAAAAGTGATAATGGGCTCTGAAAAATCTTTGTTAAGTGACTCAAAAACTGGATTTATTATTTAGAAGACTATGATATTACAAATGGAAATTGAATGTTTTAATAAAGTTCAACAAATGAAAAAATGACTCAAGACATTCTATGTATTTCTGAAACATCCTAAGCACTTTCCAATCGAACCACCAACTGGAGTCCCAGCCTGAGGATGTCTGCCAGCTGAAAGAGGTGAAATACACTCTGAAAATACAGCAAACAGACCCAATAAAGACACCAAGACGTTCGTGCAGCTCATTTTTATCAAGCATCTTTTGCCTTTTTGGTCTACCTGGTTGCAAAGATGCAAGGTCCAGCTTCCACCGTCCCTTCTTTGGAGAAAGCCACTAGCAAAGACAGCAGCTATGGAACACATTCAAGCTTCCAAAACTGGAACCTAGGTTCCCAGGACTGTATTGTGACTGGCCATGAAGATAGCTAGAAATCACAGAGGTCAAACATTCAGGAATTATAGGGGTAGTGTAACAGGAGGCAAAATAAGCTTATATTTATGATGCTTTCATAGACATGGACTAAATGTTGGAAATGGACCCTACCAAGATGCCAAACCTATTGGATCTATGATAGCAAGACTATTAGAAGGGAATGCAATGGGGTAAAGCAGCAGGCAATCCACAGGGGACAGGGGATCAGTATCTGAAAAGTCTGGCAATAGGCAACCATCAGAGGTCTTATAGAAAGGCAGAGCCCAGGATCAGGTGCCTGATGCGGTGGCTCACGCCTGTAATCCTAGCACTTACCTAGGCAGAGGCAGGAGGATCACTTGAGGTCAGGAGTTCAAGACCAGCCTGAGCAAGAGTGAGACCCTGTCTCTACAAAAAATAGAAAAATTAGCCAGGCCCAATGAAATACACCTGTGGTCCAGCTGTGGTCCAAGCTATTCAAGAGGCTGGGGCAGGAGGATTGTTTGAGCCCAAGAGTTAGAGGTTGCTGTAAGCTAGGCTGACACCACTGCACTCTAGCCTTGGCAACAGAGCAAGACAAAAAGAAAAGAAAAGAAAAGAAAAGAAAAGAAAAGAAAAGAAAAGAAAAGAAAAGAAAAGAAAAGAAAAGAAAAGAAAAGAAAAGAGAAGAGAAAGACAGCACCCAGGATCAGGAAGTTCCATGGGCAGTCAATGGGAACAACTTCCAAAAGAGCTACAAGTGTTCTGGGTGAGGCCAAGTACCAGGCTCAGGAGACCTTGCAGGATTCCAGGACTATTTACAGTGAGAAATCAAACAGATCCCATTACAAGCACTTATTAAGGTACTCGCTTTTCTTCTCTCTCCCATATTTTTTTGCCCAGGACCCATGACTTCCCACTGTTGAGAAAGGTTTCCTCAAACAAGCCAACACCAAGCAGGGAGAGAGAGAGAAGACACAGCATCCAATTCTTTCCCCCGCGTTCCCTCCTGGGTGGCCACTTGCCTTTGTCTCTGGTCAACATGAGCCTGTTCACTGAGCAACAATTTGCAAAGAAATTCAATCTCCTTGAATTAGAACCAGAGAGACACACTGTTAATAGGTATTTTTTTGCTCTATTGAGTCGTTTTTATGTCCCCCCAATCTTTCCATTCAAAAATCTTTAAAAACACACACAAAGGGGAAAAATAGGCCAGCACGCATGCTAATTACATTGTGTTCCTTTCTCCTCAAGCGCAACCTGCTAACAGAATCATGTTGCACTTTTGTTTTACTCTCCGTTCTGTTCTGTAACGCACAGTTGTTGTACTCTCGCTTGGCAGACACAGCAGAACCAAAGGGATTAGACACTTAGCATCTGGAAATATTCCACTATCATCAGAGACCAAAATCTGTGCTGGGCTTCTTCCCTCCTATGCCAAGCAGGTGAAACAAGAGAGAGAAAAAGATACGTTTGCACACCCAGTGCACCCCATCAGAGGAACAGCAAGCTAATGGGAACCACATGTTCCAAGAGCCAGGGACTTGTTCTGGAAGTGAAACCCACATGTGGCACGTAAGCAAAGAGAGGACTTGGAAAGGCTTAGGTGATAGGCTTTTAACACTGTCAAGGGAAACATGTAAATCCTCAAATTCATGAATACCATGCCAGCACATCATTTCTACAAAAGCTGGAGCATAACTCCAGGCCCTTAATGAGGCAGAATCAAGCAGAGACTAACCGAGCAAAACTCAAATTCTGAGCAATCTGCTGGGCTCACTGGCTTGTCCTTCCCCCACAGGTCTCCCATAGGGTGGGTTTCCGATCCCTGCGCCAGCACAGATTTCTGCAAGCCTGGGATCTACAGGACCACTCGAGGACAATCAAACCCACAAAAGTGAAATTGTCACGGGCAAGATCTCGCCATTGTGGTTCTCAATCTTGGATGTGCATGAGAACAGCTTAGGGATGCTCAGGCCCCACTGGAAACCCACCCAGCCAGAACCTCCAAGGACAGGACAGTTACTAATAGCACCAAACATGAGTTGGCTGTGCCCTCCGTTCAGAACAACGTCTCCTCAACAAATATTGACTTGCAGTTTCATTTATTTTTACATCTCATTCAACCATCTGTGATAATGAGCCATTTCTTCTTTGGAGAGGTTTTCATCACAGAAATATTCCATGGGAGGACATCTAATTGTAAATTAAAACAGAGAAAATGCAAGAGTCCTATCTCCATGCTGAATCCATCAGCTCTTATTACCAGTCCGTTCCTACCTCATCTCAACTCTGATGAACTCATAGCCAACATAGAAACAGCGATAGCTTTACCAAATTCAGTGTCCACTTCTTGGGTGTTTGAATAAGTAGAATTTTCCCTACGAAAGAGGAGCCAAGATTGTACGGTCCTCGTAAAATATCCACATGTGAGCCCAGATTGTGCCCTGGCCCTGTTTGGAGAGCCAGCTGTGCTGAGGGGAAAATAATCCAAGCCAGAGAGTTCAAAGACCCGAAGCCATTTCTGCCTCTGCCACCTTGTAGCTTTGGGACTCTGGGCAAGTTATGCCCTCTTACAGCCTAAGCATCTACACCTGGAAACAGGGTTGTAATAAAAGTAGATGGCAGGCTGGACATGGTGGCTCTTGCCTGTAATCCCAGCATTTTGGAGGCAAAGGCAGGAGAATTGCTTGAGCAGGAGTTCGAGACCAGCCTGGGCAACATAGCATGACCCTGTCTCTACAAAAAATAAAAAATAGCTGGGCATGGTGATGCACACCTGTAGTCCCAGCTACTCTGGAGGCTGAAGCAGGAGGATTGAGGCCCAGGAGTTTGAGGTTGCAGTGAGCTTTGATGACACCACTGCACTCTAGCCCAGACAACAGAGTGAGACCCTGTCTCAAAATAAAAAATGGCAGAAGGCTTTCTCTTAAGTTAATATTCACACACTCACCTTCCCTCTTAGACTTTTACCTCCTAGTCTGCTCCGTCCTCACGCTGGGGCCCTCACCTGGAGCCCTAGAAGAGCTTGTGAGTGAAGCAGAGCTTCTCCCCATTACTGTTGCTTTGTCCTTACTGTTTCTTGACCTCATTCCTGCTCCCTACGGCAGGCCTTACCAGCCTCAACCTCTGCCGCCCTCTCTGATCCCCTCCTGCCAATCCCAGCCCTGAACCGATGCAGGGTGGGGAACTAACCCTCCTTCCAGGCTGACTTTGACATTCAGCCTCCATTTCCCCACGACCCAGCCCCTCTTTCCCTCTTCTCTGGAGCATACACCTCTATGATGCCTACACTTGCACCTTGTTCACCCAAACCAGCCTCCACCTTGGAATCACACCTATTCCTTTGTTTCTGTGGTAGTCCAGCTCCCAGTCACTCATTTAGTACTCCAGTTCCCATGTTAGATGGAAGCCTTGAACCTCAGCCCCAGTCTAGTTGGCAACTTGTCCTGTCTCCTACAGTAAGGCATTCTTAATGCCAAGAGCCTACAGGACTGTCCAGCTAGGTACACCCCCCCACTTCACAGGTGCCCCATTTCTGTGCACTGCCCACCTGCCAATACTGCCTGGGCAGCACCTAGAGCTCGCCTTACCCTTCTTCTTTCCACCCCTGCAGTCCCTGCAGCAAAGTGGATTGCCCCAGTCTGGCTCACCCCCAGAGGTGGTCTTGGTGCCAAGTCCCAAACCCTCCTGGCCTGGCCTATCATTCTGATCTCACATACACAAAGCCCCACCCTTTTCTGAGCCTCATTCTCACAGCCTGGTGTCTCCACCAACCCTTTGGAAAATGCACACCCCACCTTGACTTGGAGTGGCTCCCAATCTGCTGCCACCCATGTGCCTGGGGCTTCGGAGCCTGTGGACCACGCCCTCCTTCTTTGAACAGTTTAGTCCCCTAAAGACCAGATTAGTTTCCCTTTGCTGCTGTAATAGGTGACCAGTGGTTTAACAATACAAATGCATCATCTTTATTTATCAATAAATCCTTATTAATCAATTAATCTTTATTATCTGGGCACCAGAGTCTCGCTGGACTAACACTTAGGTGTTCACCAGTTCCTTTGGGAGGCAATAGGGAGACTCTGTTCCTTGCCTCTTCCAGCCTCTGCATGCTGCCTGCGTTCCTTGGTGCAGGGCCGTCTTCCACCTTCGAAGCCAGCAATTGCATCACTCCGTCCTCTGCTTCCATGCTCACTTCTCCTATTTCCTCTGCCTCCCCCTTTCCCTTATCCCCAGATAATCCAGGATCATCTCCACATCTCCAAATCCTTAACTTTATCACACCTACAGAGTCCCTTTTGCAATATAAGGTAACATATTCACAGGTTCTGAGATTAGGAGGTGGACATCTTTGGGGGCCAATATTCTGCCTGCCAGAGAGACCATGACATTTCTCTCTCCCAGCTTTCTTTTTCCTCTGACCACTCTGCCTCATTTTCCTTTGTTGGCTCTTTATTCCCTGGTGATCTCTTAAATGTTGGTGTCCCCATGATTTCACTGTGGTCCTGTTTCCACTCTAGATCTCCCTGTGCACGCTCACCAGTGTGGTTTAGGTCAGGCACTGCTGAACTCCTAAGTAGACATCTCCAGCCCCACCTCCGCTCCTGAGCTACAGACCTGTACATCCAGCGGCCAGACCTCTCTGCCTGGGGTGGCGAGGCCAGGCTTCCCAGTGGGTGGTAGGGCCCAGGACAAAATGGGGAAGCAACCAATGTCAAAACCTCAACAGGGGGACCTCTGGGGTTGGCTTTGTCTCCCAGAGATGCAATAATAGAAAAGAGAAGATCATTCTCTCTCTCTCTCTCTCTCTTTTTTTTTTTTGAGACAGAGTCTCCCTTTGTTACCCAGGCTAGAGTGAGTGCTGTGGAGTCAGCCTAGCTCACAGCAGCCTCAAACTCCTGGGCTCAAGCAATCCTCCTGCCTCAGCCTCCCCAGTAGCTGGGACTACAGGCATGCACCACCATGCCAGGCTAATTTTTTCTGTATATATTAGTTGGCCAATTAATTTCTTTCTATTTATGGTAGAGACGGTCTCGCTCTTGCTCAGGCTGGTTTCGAACTCTTGACCTCGAGCAATCCGCCCGCCTAGGCCTCCCAGAGTGCTAGGATTACAGGCGTGAGCCACCGCGCCCGGCCAAGACAAGGTCATTCTTGCAGGAGGAATAAACACGAACAGGCAGAAGGAATAGAAACATATGTCCTCAATCTACTAATCTTACTTTCTTGATATATAAATAGCCCATTTTTCCACATCTTGCTCTCCTACTGCCTTCTCCATGAGAGAGAGAAAAAATAACTTAAACATAATACAAAGAATAAAATTACACAGGATAATAATGTAAATGGCTAACACTTACTGAGAACCTACCAGGAATTGTGTTAAACACAGTATGTGAAATATTTTATCCCACTTAATCCCCACGATGAGCCAGCGACATAAGTATTTTTAAAATGAAATGAAGAAAGTGCGGCCTTGGAGGTTAAGTACCTCGCCAAGTTCATACGGTCAATAAGAGGCAGAGCCCAGACTTGGAGCAAGGTCTGCCTGACAGAGCTGTCCACGCACCCTGGGGTGAGAGCAAAGGCAGATGTCTGAGGAGGAAGAAGAGCACGTGAAAACAAGCAGGAAATGGCTGTTCTTCTTCCAGTAGGTACCGCTCATGCTTCCTGCTATTAGTTTGTGTCTTTCTCTGTGATCACTCCAGAACTCTGCAGGCCTAGAGAGAAGAATCTGCGGCTCCCCATGAACTTGCACACCTGCCTCGGTTTCCCTGGCTCTGGAGTCAGATCATCCAGCCTCTTGGTCCCCAAGAGGGCTCCAGTCATGAAAGTGCCTTGGGGGTGGGGGGGGGGAGGACGTCGATTGCCTTGGGTCCCATCACGTCCCTGGAAAACTGACACTGGTTGGTGACAATCGTTGCTGGCTATTAATTTCAGAAGAAACTGAGGCAAAGGGGAAAAATACAGCTGGGTACCCACACAGCCAGGAAGAAGTAGCACGGTCTCACTTACTCCTGAGTGGTCTGCAGGCGGTTTATTGAGATGCATGTTCTTCCTGGATTCCCAGAGCCTACGGGGCTCTTCCTCATTTAAGCATGTATCCTAGTGGGTGCAGATTGAGCTTCATACAATACTGGGACAATGGGAGCCCCTAGACTGAGTCCTGCAGAGAACAACCAAGGGAGGTAGTTCCATCCTGCAATGTCCCAAAGGGGACAGATGAGCACTTTCCAACCTCCCATCCCCCACCTCCCTCTACCTAACCACTCCCCTTCTTCTGGAGTGGGACTTTCCACAAACAATAAATTAGATGTTTCCCTGCTCCTCTCAGTCTGTTCAGGTTGCTATGATAACAAAATATCATATAACAACAAACAACAAAAACGTATTTCTCAGTTTCAGAGGCTAGAAGTCCAAGATCAATGTGCTGGCAGGTTCAGTGTCTGGTGGGGGCAGGTTCCTCAGAGGTTTTTCACTGCAACCTCACATGCAGGAAGGGATGAGGTATCTCTTTGAGGCCCCCTTTTTAAGGGTACTAAACCCATCCTCCCGGCTCCACCCTCATGACCTAATTGCCTCCCAAAGGCTCCACTCCTAATGCCATCGCTTAGGGGGTTAGGATTTCAGCACATGGATTTTTGGGGGGACACAGACATGGAGTCCATTTCAACTCTACTCCAAAAATCATTTCTAAGAAAAGAAAGAATAAAAGAGACAGAGAGGAAAAACGAAAGGGAGGAAGGAAGGAAGGAAAGAAGGAGGAGGGGAGAAAGGGTGGATAAAAGAGAGGAAACACATACTCTTGCCTTGGAATAACATTTTTTCCATTTGTAATCTTATTAATTTAAAATTGATGTAATATATTTATTCATTAAGGATATGTTCATTTACAGCTTTCAGATTAAATTTCCATATGATTAACCCTGTTTACAAACTTAAATTCCCTCAAACATTTTATACTATGTTTACAAATATTTCTCCCCATTTCAAGTAACTAAAGAGGTAGATTTACAAAATCTAACAGAAAAGGTCACTAGGCCCTTAAGTGACTCATAAATCCAATCAATCAAGCCTATAAATATAAAAATTCAGATATTTAAGAATTTGATATAGTTTATAAATAGCTATGTTCTCTTAATTATTCATATTAAAATCACAAGAATCACAAGTCTTAATTGCTTTTATTTAAATTGATAAATAACAATTGTATATATATATGGGATACAATGTGATGTTTTGATGTATGTGTACATTGTGAAATAATTAAATCAAGCTAATTAGCATATCTATTGCCTCATATACTTATCATTTTTTTTTGGTGAGAACATTTTAAATACTCTTTCAGCAATTTTGAAATATACAATACCATGCCATAATTCCCATGCTGTGCAACAGATCTCTAAAACTTACAGAATAACCTTTTTAAAATTATTCCACCACCCACTGAAGTCTCTGAGTACCTCACAACCTGCAATAGATGATCAGAAAGAAAGAAGAAAAAATAGAAGATTTGCAGAATGTGAAGCTATGTGTGCCACTCCTTAACCATGGAGAAGCTTTTGTTGTGAAGAAAGAAGGAAGATCAAGGTAGGAGTATAGTTGTGAGACTCTAAAGTCCTTCTGCCTAAAAAGGAAAAGGGGTGGAAAGAGTCAGGCAGGTATCAACACAATGGGGCTAAGAAACCCCACTGGCCAACTGCCAAATTTCAATGCAAATTTGACCTCTTCCATTGTAAGCATTGAGCAATTCTTCTCCACAGGCCAAATCCCAATTTGTTTTTTGATAACTGTCTAGCAGTTCCAGAATAATTTGTGGCAGAAGGAAAATGCATAATCTTTCTTTTTCTTCCTTTCTTCCCTCCCTTCCTTTATTCATTCATTCCTTCTTTTCTTCTTTCCTTAGGTGAGGCAACACTTTTGTGGTTCCCATGTGTAATGTTCTTTAACTTCCATGGCAAAACATTTTTAATTCTGGCTGCATATATCCAAAAGTGTTCCTCCAGATCCAATAGATGAAAAGGCAAGGGTGACCACACCACAAATTCGTCCATGAACACAAAGTGTGGTTGGTTGGTACCCACTGACTTCCAGCAAGTGAAAGATGAGACCAGTTCTCTAGATAAGGATGAATGGTGCAGTGTTGACCTGTTTATGCTTTTCATAGGTGACATCATAAATGGGCAAGAATTTCCACCCCGTGTCACATCAGTGGCCCTTCCAGGCCCCTGTTTCAGCTCTGAAAGTGGCACCAAGGAACACTTGACTAAGAGCAAGGGAGTAATTACAACGATGACCTTCAACTTTCTAAGTAACCTGGCATCACCAGGCTGTTGCACCTGGCACATAATAGGTGCTCACTAAAGAGGTGACACATGGAAAACGGAGGGGGTCAGGCATGTAGGGGCTTAAAAACAATGACAGGTTCATTCTTGATTACTTGCACAGCACTCAAAGAACAAAAACTAAGATTTAGTGAATGGTGATTCTATGCCAGGCACTGTGAGACACACTTTCCAAACGTTATCTTCTTACATCCCACAGTAGCTCCCTGAGGTCGGTCATTTTACAGATGAGTGAGCGGGCACAGGAAGTGAAAGGACTCACCATGATCTCAGAAGCTGTCCTGCTCCAAGAGCTCCTGCCTGGCTTCACGGAGAGCTTGGGTCTGCTGGAGAACCAGGCAGCTGAGTGCTGAGAAAGAGAGGAGCACCGAAGTGGTCCCTGTGTCTGCTCTTGGGAAATCCCTGAGCGTGCACGAATGATGACGATTCAGGGTCGATTTGTTTTCCAAACCTCTGGCAGTAAGATCCACTCTGCTCCAACTCTCCATCCAGCAACGGCCCAAAGGATTCCTGAAACTCCCTCAACAGCCAACTGTGGTCAGCTAATTTTTATGGTCACAATGCAGACTCTGTGGTATAGACAGAGAACCCACTTCCTACCCTAGAGGACACAATTCCTGAGGGACTATTACAGCATCAAAAGCCCTCTTTTTTTAGTCCGGCTACTTAATAATTTTTTATTAAGAGCCTACCATGACCAGGGCAGTGCCAGGCACTAGAGATACCATCACGAATAAGACAGACGTGCTCTCTACCCTGACAGCTTACAATCCAGAAGTCATTTGATTCCAACAAGGACAATCTAGAAAGTGCCCAGGGAGGAGGCAGAAACCATATGATAAGATCAGCAGAAACACTGGCAATTTCTGCAGCTGGGTGATGGGGCCACAGGAGTTCATTATATAGTTCTCTCTATTGGGGGCTTGTTTGAAAACGCCCGTAAGTCATCTGGAATCACCATGCTGCAAATGAAGTAAACACAGTTGTCTGAAAATCTAAAGAATACCCCCTTAAATTGCTTAGCCCTTTCCAAACCGATGTGGTCCCAATCAGTCCTCACAGCAGTCGTGTGAAGTCGGCAGGGAAGGTGTTACAATAACTGTCCGCACTTTATGAATGAGGAAAAGAAGGTTGGAGTCGGGAGGCACCTAAGAGGCCCACCTTCAATTATCCATCTTAATGTTTGACTTGATTACACTCCCATCCGCCACGACACATTACATCAAAGCTGCAGGGAGACAGATTGGGGGCCAGTAGGAAACAAGAACTTCTTAAAATCTGAAAATAGTATAGACATCCTTGGAAATGACTGAGTCTCTGTCCCCAGAAGTAACAAGCAGAAGATGCAAACTTCTCCCATTAGAAATGACTTGGAGAGATTTTTGCTGTCGGTGGGATTGAAAAGCATCAAGGAGGAGGTGCTCTTATTATTGATTTTCCCCCATGCTGGAGATTTCAGGAGGCTTCTTTGTATTTTTTCACCCATTTCTTCCTGGGGTAGGTGGAGGGGCAGGGAGGGGGAGGCGGTGTGGGCAGGGGATATCACCCAGATAGGATTTTGGTCCCCACTTGTAAATTAGAAGGAAAGAACATCAAAATAAATACAGCTCCCATTCAATCAGCAGAAACCCTGTCTGTGCCCTTGCTGAAGGTTTATATTACCTCACCTAATATTCCCATTAACCCAGTAGGTAGATGCCAACGTTATACCAAAGCAGAAGCATGAGAAGTGAAGTAACTTACCCAGCTGCTGAAAGATTCTTAGCCAGAATCTCAACAGCAACCTTCGGTTTCCTGCCCCTGGGACAGTTTGCTCCAGTTTCCTTGTTTAGAATTCTCTAGCACCCAGGGAGGCCAGCCCAAGACTGACAAGGGCACTTAGGGAGTGGAGAGGAAAAACAAAGGCACCTGCAGAGCCAATTAGTGAGTTGAAATTCAACTCCCAAACCTAACAGTTGGCTCCTTTCTGCTAAAGTAGAGAGCTTTGATCACAATTACTAACTGAAAAACAGCACGGACTGACCTCGGTTCCCCGCAGGGAAAGGTAAACATTCCTGTGGAAATGCAAACATATCACTAATGGTCTAAAAGGGCCTGTAATGGAGGCATAATTTCTTTTGGAAACAAGCCCCCTACAAAGGTGAGGGTGGTGGTGCTGGTGTTGTTACCACCTTAATGGATGCTCTTTCCAACTGCAGCCAGAACGCTTCCTCTGGAAGCGACAGCACCCGCAGAGCGCAGGAAGCGTGACATACTAATTTCCCAACCCCGGATCCTGCCCGCTCTGCCTAAGAAGCCGGCGCCTCCCCCACTTGGAAGTGAGTGTCACCCGCTATAGTTCTCCTCTGAAAGGGAGGTGGATAGGTGAGGCTGAGAAGGTATAATTACAGGTGGAACCTGGAACATCTCAGACTCCGATACCAGGCGAGGCTTTCTCTGCCAAGCGCACCCCTGAAAGAACCTTCCCGCCACCATTATGAACACACACGGCTGTCAGGGAGCAGCCCTGTCATTAAATGCCGCGTGCGCCCTGTCTGTGCTGGGGGCGTAATCACAGGTGGCAGACCTGGAGGGGAAGTTCAAGGGGAGAAAAGAAAGAAAACACAAGAATGAGCAGACTAAAAACACATAAATGAGGTGTAAAAATTCGATTAGAGGTCTAGGGAAGATGGAGGGGATGAAGAAACGGTGGGTGGGTGGCGGAGGGGACTCTCAGAAGGTTCCTTTAGTTTGGGGGTGGATGGGTCAGAGTGTTTTTTTGTTTTTCAAACCATGGGGTGGGAGGAGACGCTCTAGAAAGTTGAGAGGCATGGGAGAATGTGTATTTCTGGCACGGCCACGTCTCCCTGGGCCACCTGCTGCTCCCTTCAATGAAATAATGGAGTCGTGGATCAATAAACTAGAAAGCTATTGGCGTGTGTCTGACCTGGCCTTTGGCAGGTACGCCAAAGACACAAATGACCATCAAAGACCACTCACCAAGCACAGCTTAGGGCGGGGGAAAGGTTAGACAGGCCTTGCAGGTTCCAGACAGGAGGAAATCGAGCAGGGTTTGTTAGCCCAGAGTCATCTTCGTGATGGGCCTGTGAACAAAAGGCAGCTGCTAGGAGTGTGAGTCGCAGTGATCAAGAAAGAAAATTATCTTGGAGCCATAGTTAGCAAGCCTGGGTGGATGCTGGAATCTCTGGGGGAGGGCAGAACAATGGGGGTTAAAAAACAATGCCAGGCTAAAGTTAAATTTCTAGAGGTGGGGCAGAGGCATCCCTACATCTTTTACGTTTCTAACGTCCAGCCGGGATGGTACCACTACCCTGGAGGAAGCAGGGCTCGTACTCTGTCTCCTGGGAATATCCATCCCCATCTGATCTAAATCCTCCCCACCGTCAAGTCACAGCCCAAATGTCACCCCTGGAAAGCAGCCATCGCTGAGCTCTTAGCAACTGCAAGGTGATGGGCTTAACGCTATCTGGGACACGAATAAGAGCAAGACACTCTCTGCCCAGACAGTTTATAAACACAGGGAGGGAGAAAGCAAGTGTCTGGTGCAGAGGGAGAACTCAATAAATATTTATGAAATAAACAAATAAATGAATAAGTAAGTGAATGGCTTTACAATAATAACACAGCAAATTAAATACATGAATAACGGAGAAGCAAGTGTATGTACAGACGAGGAGGGAATGACCAGTGGGCAGGGGTGGGGGGAGACTTTATACAGGTGGCAGTGTTTGATTTGGGCCTTGTAGGATGGGTAGTGATACATTTTCACATTAGTTCAGGACTTTAAAATTGACAAATGTTTTATATACGTTAATTCATTTGGTGCCTTTCACTAGCCCTTGAGACTGGCAGTTCTTGGCATTTTAATCCTTGCTTCAAAGGTAAGGAAAGATCAAATGACTTAACCAAGGTCGTGTAGCTGAGGAGAGAGGGAGCCCAGGGCTCTAGTCTGGAATCTACTTCCTCTCTCATGACACTGCCGAGGACTCGTCCCATAAGTGGCTTTGGGGGAAGGACATTGCAAGCCAGGAAAACAGTACAAGAGAGACAGGGATGTTTCATTCTGAGCATGTGGTTTATAGATGGAAGTTTTTATGCTGTGTTTTGTTTGTTTTGTTTTTTGGGTTTTGTTGGGGTTTTTTGTTTTTGTTTGTTTTTAAGGCGTCTTCCTTTTAGGAAGAGAATTGTGAATGCAAGAAGGGCTGGCTGGGAGAGCTGAGATGTTGGTGAAGTTGTTTCCAGAGGCCTCCAAAACCTTAGAACAATTGATTAACATTTCTTCTGAGACGCCCTTGTCACATTCTGCCAGGCTTTCTTCTTGGCTGAGTTTGTCTCATCTTCTCTCCTATATGATAAACTCCTTGGCCAGATGCAGGCCACATCTGTGTTTAAATTTCTCTAAAACCCTACCAGGGTGGATATAGGTTTTGTGGATCCTGTAGCTTATCCAATTTGGGAGGCTCTCTTGAAGAAAAATAATCTAAAATTATAAACACCAGATTAGGTACAAAGTGAAGGAAGGAGGAAGCTATTTAGAATAGCTTTATTTATTTATTTAGAAGGAAGAAGGAGCTTGCAGCAAATTACACATTTTAAAAACAGACAAATAAAACAAAGCCAGAAAAAGAACAGATATTTCTATTCCATAACTAACTGACAACTCTCTGTAAGACATTTTAAGTTCCAAGTTTTTGGCTGCATAAATTTTTATTACCTTTTGATATAACCGTGAGTGTGGTGGACCCAAACTTGTTTCCTGTTATTGAGACTTTACAAATGTTTATTTGAGCATCACAACTTGTTAATGATAATGTTATGTCTACCAACTTATTTCCTTTGATATCTGTGAGATATGGGGACGTGTCTTGTATAGGGATGAATCTTAAATACTCTTTAACTTGAACACTCTGAGAAATAGGGAAACAATATGTTTTTTCCTGCTCTCACACGCCATCCAACACAACATTCTGACATCAGACGTGTGGGGTGAGGGGTGGGGGTTTCCCACACACCAACCAATCAATTCTCCAGCAGATACTAACAGGTTGCCCTAGAATTCGATTCAATTCTGACACTACCTCCCTGGAGATAGCATCAGATCCCCCGGGTTAAGGGCTCAGTTCCACCACACTGCCCCCGCTTCCAAAGCCAATCTCAAGCCCAGGTTGTGAACTGTGCTGTAGATCAGGGATTCTCACGACCCTCTTCCTCCTCTGGTTTGATTGATTTGCTAGAACAGCTCACAGAACTCAGGGAAACACTTTACTTATGTTCAACTATTTATTATAAAGGCTATTACAGAAGATACAGATGAACAGCCAGATGGGATAGATGCATAAGGGAAGGCACGTGAGAACGGGCACAGAGCTTCCGTACTCTCTCCAGGCAGCCCACCCTCTAGGCACCTCCTCGTGTTCAGCTGTCCTGAGGCTCCCCAATCCTTGTCCTTTGGGGTTTTTATGGAATCTTCATTAGGTAGACATAATTCATTATGTCATTGGCCATTGATGATCAACTCAACCTTCAGCCCCTCTCCCTTCTCTGGACTTTCAGTCCAACCCTCTAGTGCCATGGTTGGTTCCCATGGCAACCAGCCCCCATCTGGAGGCTGTCCAGGAGCCCCCAGCCACCAGTCACCTCATTAGCATACAAAAAGACTCAGCTCCCTGGAGATTCCAAAGGTTTGAGGAGCAGTGTGCCAGGAAGGGGGAGGCAGGCAAAGAAATATATCTTCTTATAAATCACACTATCACAATGACGCTCGTTTGCCAGAGTGTCTCACATGTCTTGGTTGCGGTGGTGGAGTATGTTTTATGTTATCTTACAGGAAGGAAATCCCACTTTGTCTAGGCATGTTTGGGAGGAATCAAGCTTAGCAATTTTATTTGTCTGATACGTGGAAGAATTTCCCCAACTAGATTACAACTATGTACATTTCAAATCTAGTTTCTCCTTCACTTCCTACTTGCTTCTGGTGCTGGAGTTCTGGAGGGTCCAGTCACATCACTGCACGCTCTTGGCCCTCCCTGTACCTTTGTGTCACAGTGCTGGTTAAGTCAGTACTATGGAGGTTAAGAGGATTGCTGGAAACCACACATACACTGGTAAGACTAGCAAGAATCAAACTACATATAGAAATGACAGCCAACTACACAAATTTATGCCACTGAACTCAATCTAAAATGCAATGCTGCCTCAACTTCCCCTTCAAAAGATCAAAAAATGCAGGCCACCCCTCTAATGACACCAACAGAAGTGAAAGGAAGTATGATAGAAGGGAAGTCAGAGGAGAAAGAGATAGCAGTTATAATTACATTATCTTTATAGTTATAATGCGTTAGGTTTATAAATTTAGCAAAAACATCTGACCATGCAATGATTGCCAGGGAATGGACACAGGCAAGAGAGGAGTTTGAATCTCCTGCTTCATCAGCTTCAAAGAAGACCTACCTCTGAACACATTCCAGTGCTTTTCAGAGAGTAAGTGCCGAATGAATGAATGCTTTTTTCTCTTAATGTGAAAGCCTAGGCTGAGTGCTGAGATTAGTGAACACTCCACATAAGCAAGACCTGCAAGGGCTCACTTCCTCATTTGAGGCCCACACTGTCAGGTCCAGCTCAGAGCCATGCCCAGAACTGAGCACCATATTTCAGGAGTGATCTAACTCATGCAAAGTGCATGGAGTGGACCTGTTGCCTTGCTCGTTCCAGAGGATTTGCTCGTTCCAGAGGATAGATGCCTCTACCCATCCAAACCAGAGGTGCATTATTGGGTTTTTTTCCTTTCCTTCTCTGTTTTGGCAAACTTCCCATGACAAAGATGCATACTGAGCTTGTAGTCAACTAAAACCTTTGAATTTTTCACATGTGCTAACCCGGTTCTCTCCCAGGTTGTAACTGAGCAATTTACGGTGCAAATGTACAACTCCATATTTATTTCAGTTAACTTCTATATTTTATGTTTAGCCCACCACTCTGGCCTCATGAGATGCATCTGACTCTCCAGTGTGTCACCCAACACAATGACTACAGCTACCCTTTTCCTATAACATTCAAGTCACTGATTCCAGACGGGGCTCTGAGTGGAGCCGTGTAGCTCATCACCCTGAACTCCTGCTCTGCCCTGACATTAATTCATTAATCAAAGTCTTTTGAGTCCAGATGTTCAATCTATTTTGAATCTATCTAATAGTAATGGCATACAACCCAAATTTCAAACTTATAAGGATATCAAAAGCCTCACTACATGGAGGCTTCATGGTAGACCCACTTTGAGGGCAGCTGGCTCCCAAGAGGCAGGAAGTAGAAGCTGCCAGACTGGCAAAGGGCTGTGCCAGCACTGATAGGGTCACTTCTACTATATTCTATTTGTTAAAGTAGTCACAAGGCCCACTTGGAGTCGAAGGGGTGGACAGTCCCCACCTCCCAATAGGGTAGAGCAAAGTCGGGGTAAGAGATTATTCTCCCCACCTTTGCTACATATCAATGCTTTGGTTTCCAGAATCAGATTCCTTTGTCCTTCCCGACAGACGACACTTCTTCATCTGCACCAAATGTAAGTGATGCACATATATTTACCTTAGCAAAACATAAGTGCTGCACACACAGCTACATGCATCCTTGTATAACATTTTTCCCAAGAAAACAATTAGAATTTAATGCAATTTTGGGGCAATTATAAATTCACAAGTTGATAATAAATATTTTTTTAAAACCCATAAAACACACATTCAGAATGAGCTCATCTGGAATTTGTAGCGATTTTAGAACTATGTTTGCAAATCAAATGATCAATCCTAACAAAAGCGGGAGGGGGATGTTTCATCTACTTAAGAAAATTAACTCTGGATATTTGGCAATCACTTTATCAGCATCATTTGCATGTAAACATTGTGCTCTTATCAATGATTCTTATCTAGTCATTAAAGTAGGCCTTGTACTTAGCTAAACGCTTGTCATAATTTCACAATTTTCACTCACTAGGGCTGGCCACCCTCCAAGATATTCCAATTAAGAGTTTATTACTCTGTCACACTTTCAGGGGCTTGTGTAGACATACAGTTAAATTCTATCTGGAGGACGTATCCCAGGCTACAGCTGCTCTGCTGCTGTGGGATTTTTTTTTTGCCTTGTTTTTCTAATGAAAATAATCTATTGATCCTGTTCATAAGAGGAACACACAGCTTCAAATCATTACCTCCTGGCAGTAACTAATTTTTGAGTCCTCTCTGCTTCACCACACTCCTTAATGGCAGTCGAATAAATATCTAAAATGCAGACTTCTCAGTCCTTCCTGAAAGATAGTAGCTTCCTACAAGGGAGCAAAAAAAATCAATAAAACCAACAAATATTTACCGAGCATCAGACTATGTGTTGACCACCAAGATAGGTGCTCTCGGGTCTTCTGCCCTTAAGGAACTTAGCCACCCAACAGTGGAGACAGGATAAAGCCACAAGGGTAATTCTGCACTGCCTGGAAAGGACTGCCAACCTGCCCTTCCCACCTTCTCAAATAACAGCTCATGGGGCCAGGGATGGACGTGTGACCCAAGGGCAGCCCAGTGTGGTCTATGGCTTGTGTAGCCTGGCTCAAGCAGATGAACTGCTACAGTCTGATTCTCACTCAAATTTGAGCTAAAAGGCACAGACGTTTTTGTCAACAAGGATGGTGAGCATTGGAGCTGAAAGGTCATATAAATAGATTTAGGTACTAAGACAGACATTGAAAAAATAAAAATAAAAATAACCAGTCTGCAGGAAAAGTAGAATAGGACAAACCAATAGCACAAGGTTGGAAAGAGAGTACAAACCTCTGCTGGCAATGCCCAGCCAAAGTTCCCCAGAGACTGGTTCTAATTAGATCGCTCGCATTCTGTGAGATCTCTTTACAACTGCCCTTTGCGCTTGAGCTGGTTTGACTATGTTCAGTACCTTGGAACTCAAAGATCGGAAAGAACCTCGTGTGCTCATGTACTAAATGCCGCATGGCTAGTGTTGACAATTCATGCAACCAGGGTTCATCTGATACTGAGATGGCTTCAGGCTGCAGGTGAGGGTAGAATAGAAAAGATGAACACAACTTGGAATCGTTCATGTAAAACAGGCTGCTTCTGAGCCAAGAGTCCCTTTTGATCTTAGCAAAAAACGCCTGACAAAACCTGTTAGGAGTTGTTGCCTCTAGAAAGGAGAACTAGATAGCTGGGGGGCAACAGTGGGCAGGAGACTTAAGTTGTGGTACACACCTTTTGTACCTTTTGGATGCTTGTTAATATATGTATATCAAAAAAATAAATAAACAATTTATTTTTTTTTCTTAGGCAGAACACCCTGGCATAAACAAAACATGTAGTATTCCTGTGTTTTCCTGAAAACAACATCTTGCCCTGGAAAAACTTTCTCTTACTTGATCTGGCTACTGGGTCTCCTACAGTCTGGTTCAAACTACCGCAGTCTGGTTCATCCCACTGCCAACCACCCACCTTCCAGAACTTTCCATTTCAGCCATTCTGGTCTCCTGGTACAAAAACTGCCTTTTCATTTCAGTTTTGAAAATAACAATAGTACTATCTCACAGATCTACCAACATAATAAATCCATTTGCGGTCACTAAGTAAATATTTCAGAAAATGAAAAACCCCAAACCAAACACACACACACACACACACACACACACACACACACATACACACACACACATACACAAAATCTTGCCTTCTACTTTCCCTGTTCTGAGGTTTTGCTTTTGTGCCTTTGCTCAGGAATGCTCTTCTCACCCCAGACTCCCACCCCTGTGCCCTTTGCCCCCTGAAGGGTCACCCTGTTCTTCAGTTTTCGTCCCTGAAGTCCTCCCAGGTAACTTTAATCCACTTTTACCACCTTGGCTACAGTTTGCACAGGTAATTTGTCAATTTTTCATGCCTCTTCAACTCAGGAACTGTATGGTCTATAGGCCTAAAATAAGCTCTAGTTCATTCTGGGCTTAAACGACTGTGTTGAGTGGCTACCAGCCCATCAGATTACTGGGTAACTCGCCTGGGTAGATGGAGCTTCTCTGGAGATCAGGGACTGTGACCTACTTCTTCAAATTCCCTCACTGAATATATTAGTTTCCCAATAGATATTAATTGATTAATTGAAAGCTACACACTAAAAACTTTTATTAGCACACACACATACAAAACCAGAAGGCCCACGTTCCTATTCATACAGCTACATAAATCATTCACTGTGTTTCCGTAATCTTTTCAAAGAGCTAGTATAGTCAATTTCCAATTATCTGTGTCAGTGGGGAACAGGAATAGTCTGAATAATGAAACCCACAAATAATCCATACATTTAATTTTAGTAGTTGCTTCCAGCCAGTATGAAAATTTCCCACTGTGAATGTCACTTTTCTTCCTGCCCCTCCTTTCTGGCAGGGGCAGATGTTGCCAAAAGGTATCCATAGCAGGGAGACGGGAACGTGGAGGTTTGGAGGATCTGTGTGCTAGCTAATCAGACTTGGAATAATGAAGGCTGACTCTGCGTCACAGGAAGCGTTCTCTCGTGTGGTGGCAAAGGAACAAGTGGAAGTGCCGGGCCTTGCCCTACACTCCAATTCATAGCAACACCCAAACTCCTGTGGTCACCAGGAGTGTGTGCCCCTTGGCCAAATCAGCCAACTGTGTTGCCAACTCCTCATTCTGGGTCATGGAGCAGAGACTCACAGGGCAAATAGTACAAGCATCACACTATGTGGAGCTGTGTCTGATTCACTCAATTAGCAAGTATTACCATGCACATACTATGACACGTGCCAATTATACACACATATGTATATGTATCTGTGTGGGTCAATAGAGGGTGTGTACACATCACACACATGTACAAAGCAATTATTGTGCCTTTGATATATTAGATACATTCACAAAAGAAAATAGGCCTGATATGAGAACCATTCCGTAGGGCCCCCAGTTACCAGGATTTTGAAAGCAAATAGCACCTGGGTCTACTCATTTCAAGTGACTTCCTTTAATGATAACCAAAAGGCAAAGTTTTTTGGGTTTCTTGTGGTTTTTTTTAATCCAGGTTCTTTTTTTAACCCAGATTCTTTTTTTAACCCAGGTTCTTTTAACCCAGGCTTCCAGGTTAGTAGGATTTTTAAAAAAATTACAAGGATTAATTTCTTTCCTCTAGTCTCCCCTGTGTTGGGAACTGGCTAAACCTGAGGTTGCCAACAAGTGGCCTGAGGGCTGACTCTGGCCCTAGAAGTGTTTGGCTTTCTCAGTGTAAGTGGTCTCCCGTTCACCAGGGCCTCCTCAGACCTCTGCTTGTCTGTGACACTGAGGTCACATGTCAGTTGCTTTCATCGCCTGACACCTGACCTCTCCACCAATTTGCATTATCCGCTTGGCTTCTCTAGGCATTTGCATTTATAGTCTTTGGACTTCTGTGCTTTCTAAATTGCCTCAAAAATATTTCCTGTCCCATAGCTCTTCTTACGATGGGGCTTTGATACTCTTCCTATAAAGAGATGGGGGTCTAAGTTCCTTCCTCTTATATTTGGACATGTCTGTGGGGTACAGTACAGGTGACAATATGTGACCTCCAAGCTGGGGCAGTTTCACCCAGTGAGGTACTGCAGTTCAAACCAACCCTTGAGACCCAGTTGTATACATCTCTTCCCAACTGTGTGTCCAGTCGCTTCCAATTAGCCATGGTGGGAGTATTTACACCACAGAAATCTGCAAACACTACAAATCAGGACTTCTTCTACCCCAGGAAGCCAACTGTCAAGCATTCACAGCATACTGCTTCTCCTGGTTGTCTTATGATCCTCACTCTTAGAACCAAGCCACCATGCCACGAGGAACCCTGAGCAGCTTGTATAGAGGCCCACATGGAAGGAAACCAAGGCCCTGGCACTCATCCCCCACTGAGCTCCCAGCTGACATCCAGCACCAACTTGCCCACCCTATGAGAGAGCCACCTTAAAGTGGACTCCCCAGCTCCGAGCTGATGCCATAAGGAGCAAAGACCAGCCTTCCCCATGGAACACTGTCTAATTACAGATTCGTGCACAAAAGTGGAAATTCATGAGAAGCTATTAAGGTTTGGGCTGACTCATTCAGCAGCAATAGCGACCAGAACATAGCTGCTGGTGGCTTGCAGTAGCATGGCTCTGCCCTGCATGGGCCATTTGACCTTTGACCCACCAGCTTCACTCTTGTTTGCTGATTCCCACAACTTTCACATCAACACTAATTCAGGCATCAATGTGGCATTAGTGTTGACTTAGCCATTCTTCATGTCAGGACTGACATCCTCCTCTCAGAGAATTCCAGGGCCTCTGTCCCCAGCTGCTCACAGTTCAGGACAGAACAGCTTGGGCTGGAATTTGTCTGCTTCCTTTTTCCCGAATCTCTTGCCCTTGTTATTCCTGATTTGAAAGTACACACTTCCCACAAACAGGAAACTTAGAGGATTCCACTCTTCCATACCTACTGCTGTCATCTGGAATGCTTTATCTCTGGCTGTTGTAATGGACCTGACATTTTGGACAAAAATGGAAAACATGCTGTTTAGTGCTACCTGAAAAGTCCCCCTCACTGGCATGAATCACTGATGCTGCCTTAATTCCCATAACCCACTCTCAGACATACAACCTGCCATGGCTTGAGTCTGTCCCCATCAAAACTCATGTTGAAATTTGATCCTCAGTGTGGCAGTGTTGGGAGATGGGGCTTAGTGGGAGGTGTGGCAGATCCCTCATGAATGGCTTGGTGCATTCTCATGGTTGTGAGTTTTCATTTTGGCAAGACTGAGTTAGTTCTTCAAGAGTGGGCTGTTACAAAGCCAGCATTCCCTCAGGTTTTGTCTCTGTGCACATGTCTACTTCCCCTTTGATCTTCTCTGCATGTTGTGATGCAGCATGAAAGTCCCCACCAGAGGCCAGGGTCATGCTCTTGAACTTCCCAGCCTGTAGAACTGTGAGCTAAATAAACCTCTTTTCTTTATAAATTACCTTGCCTCAGGTATTCTGTTATAACAACAAAAATGGACTATGACACCACCCTTTTGGTGGCAGAACACAGATTGCTAGTCACTCATTTAATTTCTACCCATGTGTGAGTCACACAAATAAGATTCTGTCCTTGCCCTTCAAGGGTTGCCGTCTACTGGGTATATGCCCTGAGGGAGCTGGGGAAGATGTCTCTTAATCTGGGTTTCATAGTTTGAATAAGAGTTTGCTTGGCAGGAAGGAAGGGAAGGAGAGAGGGAGAAAGGAAGGAAGGAAATATTAATTACTTCCAGGCAGAAGGATGAAGACAAGTTTGGGAAAGAGTAAGAATTTGGATGTATTTGGAGTAAAGATACACAGAGCTTTCAGAGATGTCTTGAGGTCAGACAAAGTTTGAACATTGTAGAGTTCATGAAAGTAAGATAAAAATGACATGATCTGATTTGTGTCCTCTAAAAATAACTCTCTTAGAGGCAGAGTGGAAAATGGCTCAAAAGGGGACTTGATTGCTGGAAAGGAGGCCAATCTCAAAGCCAATGCTAGGCAAGAGGCTATGAGGACTAGAAATGAGGTGGTAACCATTGAAATAGAGGACAGATGCAACTTGTGGGGTAGAAACCACAACATTTGGTGAGTGCTTTCATCTGGAGGCCAGAGGGAGACGTAGAGGGATTGAAGTGTGGAGGAGGAGGAGGAGTCCTGTAATAGCAGCAGCAGCTGCTGCAGCAACAAACACATATACAGCACTTACTCTGTGCCAGGCATTATTTTAAGGGTTTTACTACATTTAATCCTCACATCAATCCTATGAAGTAGGTTTTATTATTATTATTATCTCAATTTTACAGATGAGGAAATTGAGGCACAGTGAGATTAAGTCACTTGCCTAAGGTTACAGAGCTGGGCTATCAAACCAGGCTCTTAACCATTACCCAGTACTGCCTCTGTGGGGAATGAACACGGGGAGAGCATGCAGAACGAAGTGGGCCTCGAGGCAGGAGTGGGGGCAATGGGAATGAGGAGGATGGTTCTTCCAAAGGAAGAAACAGAGCTAGAAACAGATTCCATCTAAGGAACTGCCAATTTCTGCTTCACTTCCCAGCCCCAGTCTTCCCAGCTTTTCAGGGCTGATGGCCCCAAAACCCCCACATAAAAGCTGATACTCTTGTTAGGGCTTGAGTCAGTCCTGAGCAAATCGGGCACCATCAGCGACCTCAGTCCTGCTGCCCTGGGATCCCAGCACAGTCACTCTCCTAGTCCTGGGATCCTGTGTCCCATCCTTGTCCCAGGTGCCTTTGCCACTAGTTCTCCATTGATGCTGACTAGACCTGAAGTTGATACTATGGGAAGGCCCCAGGGAGCAGCCTTTCCTTCCTTCCCCCTCAGTGTCCCCTTCTGCTGAGCCAGCTTACAAGCCCTCTCCTTGGCTTTGATCATACTGAATGCTCCAGGGCATCCTCTGGCCAGTGCCTGGCCCACAAGCTCTCATGCTCTTCTGCAAGAGCCAACTGCCAGCCCCACCACTGCTTAACCCTATCCCAGCCACATACTGGCTGTCACCCAGACACCCAACTGCTGCACTCCCTTGACTGATGGGTTCCTGGGATCTCACCCCTTGTAGAATTGATAACGAGATGGACGGATGCCTCAGACATTGTGCCTGGAGCTGGGCAGCTTTCACCCACACCTGCCCCATCCCACGTGGCTGCCCTTTGCGCCTCGTCCCCTTCCTGCACCATCCTGGCTGGCCCGATGCTGGTCAATGACATCAGGCCTCTGGAAAAAGCTGTGCCAGACCACAGCTACAGCAAGGAGGAAAGTGACAGCAGAGTCAGAGCTAGCGGCAATGTCGCTAACCCGGGAGGAGGAGTGATAGCACTGCAGAAGGGGAGTAGCAGGAAGGGCCTGGAGCCATTTTGTTCCCTTTCTTCTGGGTGAGTAGACCCAGAGCATCACCACTCGTGTGGCGCAGGCAGCTGTGCCCATCAAACCATCTGCATCACAGAACGCCCAGGGACTCACGCAGGGCTTGCATCTGCTTGGGGGTGGGGAGACAAGGATTTGAGATGACTCCAGGGCTGCCGAGCAGCGCCACTCGTCCTAGCAGGCCTTTCCAGTGGGGCCAATTTGCCACTGCACAAAGCCCACGGGCTGCTGCTCTGTGGCCACCTGTGGGTCGTTTGTGCTCACTAACGAGGATTGGTTGACACTGAAGGCCTGATTTCCATAGCTGAGCATTATGTCTGCGTGGAATTCCAAGTGAATTTCCACAGGGCCTAAAGACACGGGATACTTTATTTCAAGGCATAGCTTTAACCACACCAAGAATTCTGATAGTATTCAGGGCACTGACATTAAAGGGCTGAGCTTTGTGGCCTCCCATGAGTGGCTGTTTTGGAAGTCTCTTAATGGTACTAGGGTTTTGACCTCAGCAATTGCAGTCCCACATGGAGAATGAATGCTCCTTTCTATCTGCCTTCTTTAGAGCCCTGCCTTCTGTGCCCACTCAAGAGTTTAACAACAAATGGCCAATCCCGTACTATTCCAGAGAGCAGCAATTAGCAAGCCAATGCTCATTAACATAAGCAAAGTGGCAGACTGCATGTATAGGAGTGTGGGTAGATGAATGATTAGACAGATAGATGATAAAAATCTCTACCATATGTCAGGCATCACCATTTGGGAAAGGTAAAATTGGGTCACATTATAATGAATCCAAGACACCCCCACAACTTACTCAAAAAGAAAACTAACCCTTATCAAAAGGTCCTCCAGGCTGGGCACAGTGGCTCATGCCTGTAATCCTAGCACTTTGGGAGGCTAAGGCAGGTGGATTGCTTGAGGCCAGGAGTTTGAGACCAGTCTGAGTGACAGTGAGACCCGATCTCTATTAAAAATAGAAAAATTGGCCAGGCATAATGGTGTATGCGTATAATCCCAACTACTCGGGAGGCTGAGGCATGAAGATTGCTTGAGCTCAGAAGTTTGAGGTTTCAGTGAACTATGTTGAAGCCACTTCACACTAACCCCGGCAGCAGAGCTACCCTGTAACAGTCCTTGTGTGGGAAACTAATGCAGGTGCCAAGGGTGTATTCCTGGGATGCTCCCACAAACTTGCCCTTCCTTGGCCTGGCCAAGTAGTGCTGGATGCCTTAAGACCCACCCCCCCAAATCTGCATTACTTGTGGCCCCTGATAGTGATGAAAGACCAGTATGGTCCATAGAATTTTGCAGCTAAAGGTGTGGTTCATGGAGCTGGAGCATCAGCATCACCTAGTCCCACCCCAGAGATCCTCAGTGGGTATGGGGTGCAGCCAAGGCATCAAGAGTTTTAAAAGCGCCCCAGGGGATTCTAATCTATGGTCGAGCTTGGGAACCACCATTCCTGCTGCTGCTTAAACGTTGATGTGCTGGGGAATCACCTAGGGACCCAGTTAACACATAGATTCTGATTCGGTTAGATCCATGGTGGGCCCCGAGATTCTGCACTCCTACACCCCCAGGGCGGCGCTGGTGTGCCTTAGCCTCGGATGACACTGTGCACAGCAGGCGTGTGGAGGATGGCGCTCTCAGCCTCCAGTCTTGGACCTCACCCAAGGGCCTCAAACCCAGTCCAAGGGACAGAACAGGGAAGACCCAACACACAGAGTCCTTTCTCACCATCTTCTCCCCTCCTTGTTTCACCAGTTCCAAAATGTAAGTCTCCCATGAAAATCAAATGCTCGGAGCATGGAAAAGGGTGGGCCAGAGGAGGAGAGACTGTTTGGAACATGCCAGTAGTACGTCGCCCCAGGGAGCTGTCCTCATGGACGAGGTGGGATCTGAACAGGTTGCCCACATGAGCATGATCCAGACATCATCTCCGTATCCACCCACACCAAAAAAAAAAAAAATGTGCCTATGAGAGAGAGAAAGAGAGAGAGCGTTGTCACCGGGGTAAAATTATGGAAAGGGTTAAAACTGGATTTAAGATTTCAAGGCATCTCACAGAAAATCACAAGCATGTTTACTAATCCCTGAAGAGGTCATTTACATAAGCTATTAGTTAGAAACCGGAAGTGTCAACTCAAACACAATTTGGAATTGGATAACGTGTGATGGCTTTTAGACACACACGAAATCAGCATGGGCTTTGCAGCAGCCCTTCTGGAAACTTCCAGAGCACAGAGCTACAGCACAGAGCTACACCTCCCCAGTCAGGTGCCATTCCCCACGTCCAGAGACCCTAAAGAAGGGCTGCTGTCACCTCCATGCCCACCCCGTGCCCTCAGCTGTCTCTTTTCTGAACTCAAGCAAAATCCCCTAAGTCTTCTCCCACCTCCAGCCGCTCCTCACTGCAGTCCCAGGTCAACCTTCCACACACACAGCGCTCACCATGTCTCTGTCCTCATCCCAGCCTTCCTCTGGTTCTTCAGGGCCCCCAGAACGAACCCCAAGTTCCTTAGCCTGATACTCAGAGCCCTGTGTGTGCTGATCCCAAATGACCATTCTCCCCCAAATCACCCTCCCTCCCCTGCTTGTGTGCTATAAGCCTGGAGTCCAAACTGGCCTCTCGCCATTTCCCAAATTGCATTCTATTTCCTCCACCTGCAATGCCCTCTGTCTTTCCATCTCCTGTTTTATTCTCTTACACCAGTCAGAGAGAGTAACCTTTGCTTGTAAAGAGAATTTACAGTGAAAAGCAGGAACCAGAGCTCAAGAGGGGTGGACTCTGTAATAGCACTTAGGCACTCGAAAGTGCAAGTCTCTCGAACTGAATGGATTCCAAAGAAATTCTAAGAACTTACGGATTACACAGTCAAGCCAATAGCTGGAGCAGCAAAGAGCAGACCTGAAGATGTGCAAGCTGAGTTCTGCTTCCCAAGAGTGCAAGGGCAATATTCAAATATATTTGAGCATCCAAGTCAAGGGCAATCAAAAGACAGCACTGGCCCAGAGCCCTGGGGGCCCCTAATGGGCAAGGTTTTTGGTTGCTAGAGCTTGGGGAAGTGCACTCAGGCAGCTTCCTGCTGGAGCTTGGTGGTGGGGAAGACCCAGGGAAGGAGGCCAGGAGGGCTTGGATGGTGATGGGGACAGGGCACGCCGGGGATCAGGACAACAGCTAGCTCTTCCTTTTGCAACCTTCCCTCTCTCCCACCCACAGAGCTGAGAACTTTTGCCAATTTTCTGAAAGAGAAAGAGATTGGAATCCTGCCTCCAACTCGAGAGGGGTCCAAACAAGTGTGCTTTGTGTTGATCCAGGAAAGATTCTAGATGAGATGGTTTTCATGCACTTAAAACAGGAAGCAGCAAGATTTCATTAAGAGCTCACTGTGCGCAGTTAGCTTCACATTCAGTTTCCCCGCTGGGCGCAGGGCTCCATGATGACAGGCCACATGTGGTCTTTGGGTTGCAGCCTTTCTGATGTGTCCATGTGGGTCCAGTTTGTCCCCACCTGCTCTCCTCCCTCTCCAGGACCCAGGACCAATGCTGCCCAGAGGAAAGAGCCTCGCTTTCTGGGGCTGTTATTAGGCAGCTGTTGCTCATAAACATGCCAAGTTCAGACAGTTGCCCTGTGGCTGTGTTGCAGTTGAGGGGAAGGGCCTCAGTCCTCGACCTGGACACCTATTCCAGTGAGCTGCCTGCTACCCTGGCACCCTTGGCCTCTGGCCTTGCCTTGCTTGGCTTGGTCAGCTTCCTCCCCAAATTCAGAAGCCCTGACCTTGAACTCCAAGTTGGGCTCCGCTGAATGACAACCCTTTGGTTGCCAGCCAATGCCAACACCTTCCTACCTATCTGGATCCTCCTGTATCGGGACCCTCAATCTGCACTGTCTCTGTGGTTCTGTCCTCATAGTGACCTTGGCCTGGGTGACTACCCACTCGCCTGGACCTAGGAAGATGCATCGTGGGCAAGGCCGAAGCTTCTGTCAGCTCCTTTATGAGGATCTACGTCTGATCACCAAATCTGGGTCCTTCTCTACTCTTGCAGCCCTTCTGTGAGTGACCAGGCCAGATCTGGCCAAAACCTAGAGGCAGAGGGGAGATCAGGACAATGCACTTGACAGGGTATACTGGCTTCAGTGGGGTCTCCCATAAAGTTTTTCAATGTCTAAGCTTTCTTATGCTAGTTATTAAAACAAAAAGTAGTTTCTGTTCTCTTTGAATGACCATTGGAGGAATATTTACTTTTTTAGGTTTTTTTGAGATATACTTCAGATACCATACCATTCATAATTTAAAGTATACAATTCAATGGTGTTAAGAATATTCAGAGTTGTACAACCATTACTACCATCAATTTTAGAACATTTTCATTATCCCCCCAAAAAAATCCCATATCC
Organism: Microcebus murinus; assembly: GCF_040939455.1. Classification (NCBI taxonomy): domain Eukaryota; kingdom Metazoa; phylum Chordata; class Mammalia; order Primates; family Cheirogaleidae; genus Microcebus; species Microcebus murinus. The sequence continues at coordinate 33,455,495 of NC_134122.1, forward strand.
ATTAGCACCCAACCTTCTACCCTGTCCATTCCTAGGCAACCATTAATCTACTTTTTGTCTCTATGGATTACCTTATTTGGGACATTCCATAAGAAGGGAATAATATAGGACATGGTTTTTTGTTACTGGCTTCTTTCATTTGGCATAATGTTTCTGAGGATCATTCATGCAGTAGCATATGTCAGCACTTCATTCCTTTTCATTGCTAAATAATATTCCATTGTATGGCTATACAGCATTTTATTTATCCATTTACCAGTTGATGGACATTTGGGTTGTTTCCACTTTCTGGCTATTATAAATAATTGGCTATGAACATTCACCTACAGGTGTTTGTGGGGGCACAAATTTTCATTTCTCTTGGGTACACACCTAGGAGCAGAATTCACGAGTCAGATGACGGCTCTGTGTTTTACCTCGTGAGGAACTTTCAGACTATGCAAGAGTATTTACTTTTAAGGAACACTCCACCGGATCTGCCCTTGGCTTTTCCTATGCAAAATACTTACTATAACCCAACCAAGAACATTGGGAGAGGGTGATCATTAATACATCCTCATCTGAATGACAAAGAGAAACTGCAAACCTAACTTGACAAAAAGAAAACCATTTACAACAACCTCCCACGAGAAGAAAAAATCGCTCTATCCTCAAGCCTTCCCTATCTCAGCAGATAGTGTCGCCATCACCCCAGTGCTTATGCACAGAGCCTGGGCATAGCCTTGATTCCTGCACCCTTTGTGCCACTTATTGATAACTATAGTTATTTCTTATTTGCTATGCATTATCATCTGTGTCCCTCCACCACCCCCAGAATATAAGCCCCTTAAAGCATATGTCTTTTCCTCACACCCACATCTAACCCATAAATATGTTTTATCAGCTAAACCTCCAAAATTCAGATCAAATATGACTATTTTTCCCATCTTTTCTGCTACTTTCCTCATCAAACCACAATTATCTCTTGCCTGGACCACTCCTAATTGGTCTCCTTGCCTCCACTTTTGCCTCCCACCAAAACATCCTCTACATGGTGGCAAAGATCATCTTTCCAAATCATAAATCAGATCATATTATGTCCCAGAAGAAAATTCTCCACATTCTTCCCATCAAAACCAGAATAAAGTCCAGACTCTTTATCAAGGTCTGTAATATCCTACCTGATCCACAAGGTACCTGGCCACCTCTCTCACATCACCCCTCACCGCTCTCTCCCTTCCTGCTCACTACGCTCTGTCTGTCCCAGCTTCTCTCTTAGAAAGCCACACTGATTCCTGTCTTTATATTTGCCATTCCTTAATATTTGAGCCCTACTCCCAGAATGTCACGTAACTGCCTCCTTCTTGTTCAGGTCTCAATCAAAATGCCCCCCTCCTTCCCTTCCCATCCTAGCTAGAGCAGCCTCACCTGGTCATTCTCTGTCACATTGCCCTATTTTGTTTTCTTTGTGCCACTTGTTGACAACTGTAGTTATCTCCTTTTCTTATTTGCTACATATTTATTATCTGTCTTCCTCCTCCACCACCAGAATATAAGCTCCTTAAGGACAGAGGACTCTGCCTTGTTCACATCTGTCACTGCCCTTGGCCCATAGAAGGTACCCTGTTTGCTGGTGATGGATGATTGGATGGATGGAGGAATGGATGAATAGATGAATAGCTCCATGGATGGATGGATGGATGCATGGACGGATGCATGGATGGATGGGTAAATGGATAGATGGATGAGTGGACGGATGGATGCAGACCTCTTAAAGGCTACATCTCAGCCCTCTCTTTACACACTCTCCTTGAACATTTTCATCCCTCTATGTTCAACTATTGTCTCAGGACTGATGATCCTCAAATTTGCATCTCTAGTCCACTTCTCTCCTGACCACATGGACAGATACCTTCAACTTCCCTTTAGACATCTCTATCCAGATGCCAGACAGTGCATCAAAATCAAATGCCCACACTGAAACCTATTTCTCTTCTTAATTTCTTCTCCAAATGAAAATTGTCATAATGTACTCAGGTGTCAAGGCCAGGATTCTGGGCATTAACCTTCACTCCTTCCTCCCACACATTACCAAGACTTGTTGATTCAATCCAGGATTTATACTCTTCTCTCCATCCACACCACCTTGCTTTATCACCACCCCCATCAACTCCCACTAGGAGCACTATAACAGGTCTACTGCCCTCTCCACCTCTAGATATGTACCATGTGCCCAATCCTCTCCACGTGCAGCCTTCTGGTGTTTCTTCAACTCAAATCTGTACATATCATCCCCTTGTGTAAGCCCCTTTGCTGGTTCTCCATTGCCCGAGGATGAAGTCCAAAGTCCTCAGCCTTTCATGATCTGGCCTCGCCATTCCCCAAGTGCTCGAAGGTTCTCCAATGCACCATTGCCTCCATGCATTTACCCTGTGCCTGAAATGCCTTAATGTATCCTACATATTCTGCCCTCCTTTCTATGCAGGACTTATTATGGATGTCACCTCTGCAGGGGACCCTCCCCTCATACTCCATTCCTGATTCAGGTTTAGACTAGGGACCTCCTCTACTCGCTTCCACGAAGCCCACCACCTCTTTTATTGCACCCACTGCACTGCGTCCTATTTGCCTTTTATGTGTCCATGAGCTCTCTGAAGGCAGTGACAGCATCTTAAGCATCTCTAAATCCTCAGTGTCGAGAACAGAGCTGATGCAGAAAAGGCATTCAGATGTGTGTAGATTGATGGGTGGAAACTTGTGGGAGTACAGCATATATTTTGGAAAACCTAATAAGGGCTCCAGGCATTTTTGACAGGATAGAGTGATGAACTGCGGTTTAACAAGATAAAATTTAATTGGAACAAATGTAAGGGTCTGCCCTTGGGTCCAAAAGGCACAGGTGCGGGAAGAGGGAGCAGTGTGCGATTGCAGCTTATATGAAAAGCCTGGGGAGTTAGAGTTGTCGGTGAGCTCAGCGCAGGTCAATAGCATGATCTGACTGCCAAAGAAATTAGCGTAATCTTACCTTGCACTGAAAGTGTAGTTTCTAGAATGAGAGAAGTGATACGTCCGGTCCAGTCAGGCCACACCGTAGTTCTGGGTTCATGCTGAGTTTCACACTTCAGGGGCCAAACTGTGACAGGCTCTGAGGAAAAAGGCCAGGTGGTGAGAGGACACCAGGTAAAGTCAAGTTAGAAACAGGCAGATGACCTTGGAGGACCAGGGTCTGTGTAGCCTTCAGAAAGCATTTGAGTCTGTGCACATTATCTTCGAACATCAGAAGATATTATAGCCTATTATACAGAATTATTTTCTAACCAATAGGGCTGTCCATAAATGGACAGATGTGGAGCCTCCTGTCAATGGTGGCATTTCAAACTACAGCAGAATCACCTTTTCAAAACGCATGTCTGATGATGTCGCACGCACACACGCTCACAATCCCCACATGCCACATACAACACCCCTATCTGCTTGACCCCCTCGCCAAGCTCGGCTTAAAACCCTTCTAAAGCTATCTTGTCCTTTCTTATGGTCTTCGGGTTTGCCTCACTGGCTTCCACGCTGCTTGCTAAACGGACAGCTCTGGGGGTGCTGACCCCCTCTGGGGTGAGGACCGTCCCAGCCGTGGCCTCTGTTGCACGCACACAGGGAGAGCTGCAGCAGAACCAGTTCTCAAGCCAACCCATCCCGACCCGGGAGTGTTCGGCCCTCCCGCCACTCCCAGACTCAGAAACAGCGCCGCGCACAGGCTGTGGCTGTCCCGGCAGCCACCTGGAGGGGGCTTTGGTTGCACAGCCCAGGAGTGCTAGGGAGTTCTCATGCTGTGAGGTCTCCTCTGACCAAAGACAGACAGGAGGGACAAAGGAGCAGCACATGAACTCACCCCATCACTCCTCGGTGGGCCACTCCGTGCACCATAGTTCCGTATGGCGGCCCGACCAAGCAACCCGCTGTGTGTTGTCATGAGGCTGTAGCCAGCGTCCTAAGGCACAGTTTCGTACTTGCTTTTTCTCCATCCCTGATTGACTTCCCTTTTCCTCTCTCTAGCTGCCCTGGAATTGTACCGTCTCTTCTAATAAAACATTAGCATATTTAAAAAATCTTCTTAGGCTTCCCAATGTCCTTAGGACACAAAAGCACAAGTCTGCATGCAGCCCGCTAAGGCTCTGCTCATCTGGCCTCACCACCTCTCCATACCCCTCTGTCCATTTAGAAACCTCTCCCCAGACTCTCCTGCCTGAAGACTTTTGCCCAGACAGTTCCCTTTGCCTTGAATCCTCTTCCCTCCCTTCCCTGACCTAGTTAATGCCTTCACGTCTCTCACCTTCGCTCCCTTCCCAGCACACCCTGCGACCAAGGCTTGGCACATCCGTATGTTCTATGAGTAAATGGGTAGCATTTACGTGACATTTCATTACATCGTGTTTCACTAAGTCCTGATTTTCAATTAGGAAAGTGTGTTGGTACACATTGTATCATATAATGCAGGTCAAATCCCATCAGAAGAAAATGCACAAATAATTTCATTACACCAGCATTCTGTTGAATCAAATAGTTTGAAAAGGGGAGACAACAGGCTTGGGACTTTGAGATCCTACTTATGGAGGGATTCTGTTGCAACCTCTTTTGTGAATTTGACCTGCATGTGCTTTAATGAATTTTTAAACTATCCTCCTTCAGGCTGCCAATTACAGTCAATTTTCACTCATCTAAAAATCATAAACAGTAAATTAAGTTGAACATTACTCATTTAATACTTCCCTGTGGGCTTTCAATTTTTCCCTCCCCAAAATTAAGAAGACCCTATTGAATATGTAAATATGAATTTTCAAGATACTTTCTCAGAGGAGTACAAGAAATTTTAAGTTTTGGTTTTTTTTAATGAAACTTAATTTCTATCCCAAACTCCCCTTTTTTCCCTGGAGCTAAAAAACTTAACCTTGCCCATAAGTGTAGAGCTCAGTTGAGTTGGGGTTCTTCTTTTCTGCCCCCACCCTGGTTCCTTGCTGTGGCATTTGAGTTCTGGACCTCTGCTCTCATTAGGTTTATGAATTCGCCTTTCAAGATGGAACATTCTGTCAAATCCTCAGGCGTGGTCACCCCTCCATGCTGACATCTGTTGAGGTGTCCCCATCATTGTCTCTGATCTCAGATATGGCATCATATGTGGCATCAGTTAGGATCGTGTTCTACCGCAAATGTTGTCATCCTGACTTACAGTGAGTTAAACCAGTGGTTCTCAGTGTCTGGTCCTCATTGTACTTGTTAGAAATGAAAATTCTCAGGCCCCACCCATGATCACAGAGTCAGAACCAGCAATCTGTGCTCCAACAAGCCTTCCTGGTGATTGTGATGCATGTTCAAGTTTTGGAGGTACTCAAAAGGAGTTTATTTTCTTCACAGAACGAGAAGTGTGGAGATTAGTGGCTGTCACCTGGTGACATCGTGGCCACTCCTAGCTGCAGTGGACGCTGAGGAAACATCAATTAACACTTTTGGCCCCTGTAGTGGACGGTGGCAGAGGAAATGAGAATGGCGCTGGCTGTTGGGTCAGCCAACCACCAGGCTCTGGCCAGGGCTTTTGTGCTCTGCATGGTGGTGTCACCTGTGTGTGATGATGAACCTTCATGTCCACCAACACCCCTCCTTTCACTACCTGCCACCTGTCCTTGAAGCCCTGAGGCTTCTGTGCTGTCATCTTGATGGTTCAGGGCCACAGGGAACTTGGTTTCTTTTCCCCCAGCTCAGACTCCTCCTGCAATTATCTCTGCACCAGGCCACGTACCACGCCTGCAAAGCAGCTGCCCCGTCTATGCTCAGGTGCTTAAACTTACTGGGGAACTTTTTGCTCTCCACCTTTTGCAATGGGACATAAGGAGAGTTGTGGAAAGGCAGGGTACGACACTGGCACCCCTTGTTGCCTAACAAACCCTCTTCTCCATCTCAATGAGAGAGTTCCCTCTTATAGGAAAAACATTTATCAGGTGTCGGGCGGGTGGGAGGGGGGAGGAGGGGGTGGGTATATACAAACGCAGTGAGTGAGATGTGCAATGCTTGGGGGTGGTCACGCTTGAAGCTCTGACTCGAGGGGGAGGGAGGCACAGGCAATATACATAACCTTAACATTTGTACCCCCATAATATGCTGAAATAAAAAATAATAAAAATTAAAATAAATAAAAATAAATATCTCATCTTGAATAGAAAAAACAAATACTGGTACCAAATGTATTCTTCAAAATTGCTCTGACTATACCAGGAATGCATCTTGAAAGCCAAGCATTTGAAGCCTTTTCTTTTTTCCTGACTCTGTTCTAAAGCAATGAAGCCTCAGATATAGCAGTCTGGAGGAGGCAGGGGTGGAGGGCTGGTGCAGGGTGGAAGAGAGAATGAGAGAGGGCGGGAGGCATGGAACACTTGATGGTGTCCTGACAAATTTGGGATGACTTCATAAACACTAGCTGCTGCTTTCAAAAACATCTTTGAAAGAGAATATTGTACAGATGTGAAAGTGTGTTGGTGGGGGGTGTCTCCCCTAATGCTGTGTCTCCAAAGTCCAAAATAGCAATATGCAAAGACATCTTTCTGCAACCCAGTTATTTTGAGATGAAACCTGGTAGAATGGATGGAATAGTGGGGTAAGAATGGAGAGAACTGGGTTCTGCATCCAGATCTGTCACGTCCTAGCTGGGTAATCACAGCCAAGCCACTTAATCTCTTTGAATCTTCAATTATGTGACCTATCAAAAGGCAGAGAAAACACCTGTTCTGCCTACCTGGCACATATTTTTGCACCCATTTCACAGACAGCAGTTGTAAGGGTCAAATGAACTAAGGCACTTTGAAATAAAGCAATGATTGCACAAATGAAAGGTCATGTATCACTATCTTGTCTTATAAACCAGACGGGAAGATTATTATTTGCTTTAATAGAACCAGGGGGTTTTTTTAGCCACATAAATTCCAATAATATTTCTAGACTTACCCCTTGGTTGCCTCTACAGACATTTCAAAGAGATTAGAGAAACAAAATTAAGAGGTTAGGGAAATACAAGACAACAGAAAAGTGTGTTTCCCATGTAACTCAGCAGGTTATTTTAGGTCAAGTATATCCTTACTGATTTTCTGCCTGCTTGATCTATCAATTACTGCAAGAGGGATATTGAAGTCTCCAGTTGTAATAGTGAATTTATGTCTTCTACTTGCAGTTCTTAGTTTCTGTCTCATATTTTGATAGGTGATTAGGTATATACACAGTAAGGATAGTTATATCTTCTTGGAGAATTGACCACTTTGCTTATCATAATGTGATGTCTCTCTTTGTCATTAATCATTTTCTTTGTTCTCAAGTATGTTTAGTCTAAAATTAACGTAGTTACTCTAGTTTTCTTTTGACTAGTATTATTAGCATGGAATATTTTTTCCACACCTCTATATTTTTTTCCATTTATTTTTAGTTGACACATAATAATTATACACAGTTATGGGAAACAGAGTTATAGTTTGATACACATATACAATGTGTCATGACCAAATCAGTATAATTAGCATATCTATCACCTCAAACGCTTACTTTTAGCCTGATTCTTTATATTTAAAATGGGTTTCTTGTAAACAACATACAATTGGGGTTTTTAAAAAAATCTCTGACAAAATGTATTTTCAATTGTTGTATTTAAAATATGCCCATTTAAAGTGATTCTTGATCTAATTGGATTAATGTCTAGCACATCTGTAACCATTTTCTATTCATTACATTTGTTCTTTTTTCTTCCTCTTTTTCTGCCTTTTCTGGTTTTAATTAAGCATTTTATATGATTTCATCTTATCTCCTCTCTTAGTGTATAAATTATGCTCCTTTAAAAAAATTCTGGTAGTTGTCCTAGAGTTTCCAATATGCATTTTATAATAACTAATCTAAGTCCACCTTCAAGTAACACTGTACCACATCACATGTAGTGCATGTCCCTTATAACAGAGTATTCTCAGTTCATTCCTCCTGCTCCTAATAACACTGTCATTCACTCGACTTACCTATATGCTACAATCACCAAATACTGCCTCCCTGACTCTCAGGTAAGTCTACACTCAGCCTCCTGCCATTTGTCAAGATCATCATTTAAGGTGTCCTAACAGCCTACAGTTCCAGCAGTTTCAGGTTCAGGGGAAAAGGTCTTGGCTGTGCGTCTTTGGATCTGCTTGTCTGTCCATATTTGGGATCCAAGAAGAGTCATTGATTTTCAGTTTGTTCTGCTTTTTCTTGTTGCTAAGGATGGGAGTGACGACTTCCAAGTGTTTTGCATGTCAGAGTTGAAACTGGAAGGAGGCCAGCAGGTTGGTTTACAACATGGAGATTATAGCTGTGTTTGCTGATTTGCTGACGCATCCGGGCCTCCGCTCAGCCGTGCTCCATCCAGCTGGCCAAGTCTAGGCCAAAGAGAGAGCATTTCACGTGGATGAGATTGTTTAATCCTGTAATCTGATCTGAGGACACTGCACACAGTGTTACTTGCACAAAGCAAAAAGAACAGTTAAGTCCCTGCCCTGTGCTAGTTACAACCTCAGTGACACTGGTGTCGTTGTTCCAGGACATAATGGCTATTTTTCAGTGCAGAAACCTCAACTCCTCCTCTAAGCAAGGACTGGACTGTACGAGCTCATCTCCCGATAATCACTATTAATTATACTCTTATCCACCCAACAGCTCACCAGAATTAACCTGCTCTGTCCCAGAATTTTTTTAAATCAAGGATTTGATTATAATATGCACTTTAAAGACACTTAGGCAAATCGTTGGTTTGAAAAAAGAAAAAAAGAAAAAGAATTCTGATTTCTGCAGAACTCTATCAACCTGAACCCTAACTGGCAGCTGCGCACAATGAGAACTGATGCTCACATTGATGGCCCTGCGGCACGACAAGATCCTGGAGAGCTTTTGAATCATCCAAGAAAGATTAAATTATGTTCAGTAGCACTTTAGTGTTAAGTGCATTTTATACCGTATTCCACATCTACAGAATTTCATCATTCATAGGAGGCACAAGGTGACTCTCTTATTGTCCAGGATCAAATTCATTTTAGTTCCATTTGAATTACAAAGGTTTGCTAAACACCTCCTGCTCATCCTGAGCTATGGTGCTCCCTGGAAGGTGTATTCCATTTCTTCACGGAGCTCACAATTTCACGGTTAAGGAAGAACAAACAACAAACAAAACAAAGAACACACATTTTATAACCCCAGCACCCAGCACATGCAAAAGTTGATTGAATGCACGTGTTTGTTCAGTGACCTGCAGACAAAGTGCTGGGCAGGCAAAGAGACAAGAGTAATCAGAGAATGTGATTCAAGGAAAAGATATTTCAGCCCAGCTAAGGAGTATGCTCAGGGCTCTGGCGTCAATAAAGTGGGGGAAAGTATTCTAGCAAAAGGCAAAGTGATGAGAACTTCAAGGGAATGGAAAAAATTCTGATATTTCTGGAATATGTGGGCAGAAAATGCCAAAGAAAATGATGCTGGAAAATTAACTCGCAGAGGGCCTTGAATGTCAGGCTGAGAGATTTGAATGTTTTCCTGCAGGCACTGGGGCACCAGCAAGTCTTTTGAGCTGAAGAGAGACACAGTCGCATGTGCTTAAGGAAAGATCACTCCAGAAGCACTGGGGAAAGCGGAGTGGGGTGAGAGGGGAAGGTGGGAGGCGCAGAAACCATTTAGAAATCGCTGTGTACCTTCAAGCAAGAGATAAGGAACAGCAGCGATGGAAAATGGAAATGAGTACACGGTTCAAGAGACACTACAGAGGCAGATTCAATAGTACTTGGCAACCAACTGGAAGCGACAGCTGAAGGAGTTGAAGATGGCTCTGGAGTAGTCCGCGGAAAGAGCTGCGGTTCTCCACCCCACCCCGTGCCCACACTCTTTGCCATGTGACTCCGCAGCGCCTATCGTCAAGGATGGAATCTGTTTCTCTACCCCTCAAAACTGGGTTCCGGCTCTGTGCTGCTTGGGTCCTGAGCCAACACTGAACAATGAGGCTGGTGTGCAGAGAGAGGATGCTGAAACCAGGTAACTTGGTCTGGGTTTCCCCAGCAACAGGCCCTGTGACAAGGATTCTAATGGTTGTCATTTATCTGGGAGACGATCTCAGGAAGCACAGGTAGAGGAGCGGGGGAGACTGGGAGAGAAGGGAAGGCAACAAACAATATGTTATGCATGCGAGTTACCACTTTGCACAACTGAAGCTTAATCCTGTGAGTAACTCTGGGAGACACCTCCAAGTTAACCCACCTGAGTCATGAAGGACTATAAATATTTATCTATCAGTCATTGCTTGGGGGTTTCTGGGGAGAGGAGAGAGAACTTCCTGGGGTCTGCCTGACACATGGGCAGAGAGAGCTCCAGCCTTCTTCCCAGCTCCTGCCTAGATTGCTTCCAGATGGGACAATTCTAAGACAACCAGTTGCAGGTGCTTGCGGTTGGGGCCAAAGTGCCCAGAAAAACTACAGGCTAAGGGGTTATTGGCAATGCCCCACATGTGTGCACTATGTCTCTTGCACCAGGCAAACAAGGACTGGGGTTCAGGCAGGAACAGAGCAAGGAAGGGGAGGGAAGAGTCACTGGAAGATGTAGACATACTATCCTCAGGAGCATGATGAACCCCAGCTCCATTTAGGGAGTTTATACACTGACATGACCATAGGAACAGAGGACTGGGTGGTTATAAAACCCTCAGAGAGTATTTTCAGCACATGTGCAAACACAGACAGCTACACATCAGAGGTGAAGTCTGCAGTTGGTTTTGTTTCCCTAAGTACAGTATGCACATGCCCACTCATGTGCCTGTCCTCGTGCAACCTCCAGTCCCCATCGTCTTTGCCACGTGTACACGACTGGTTCTCTGGGCCATGTTGCTTCCCCCATTAGGATCAGACCTGTCTTACTCAGTTCACACTGCTATAATAGAATACCTACACTGGGTGTCTTAAACAACAAACATTTATTTCTCATAGTCCTGGTGGCTGAGAAGTCCAAGATCAAGGTGCTGGCCAGTGTAGTTCCTAGGGAGGGCTCTCTTCCTGGTTTGCAGACTGCTGTCTTCTCATTTCATCCTCCCATCACTAGGAAGGTGAATCTTGCATGTATCTCTCTTCTGATCCCAGCATGAGGGCCACACCTCATCACTTCATCTAAATCTAATCACTTCCCATAGGTGCCACCTCCAAATAGCATCACTGCAGGGATTAGGGTTTTAACACAGGCATTGGCAGATGAGGGGGCACAAACATTCAGCCCATAACAAGACCTCTCCTTGAACCACACCCAGCTTGGTTGGGTCCTACCCACCTTGCCTAACTCTTGCTGGACCCATGTTTCTTAGGTCAGGACCCTTCCCCAAAGGCCTTGGGTGCTGCCTAGACTCCTGCCCACATGGCATAATATATTTATAACCAACGCCCTGCCACTCTGCAGAGATCCCTGTGCAGACCCAAAGCCTCTGCATTTGAGGATTCCTTGGAAACTAAAGGAAGCCTGGATGAAGCCAGAGTTCACCTTGGTCCCTTGGGCTCTGTCATTTGAACAGCAGACTCTACCTTCTCCCATCACCATGCCCTTGTAGGGCCAGCCCTGCAGTTGTGTTAATTCATCTCACCTGCTTACCCCTCCACGATCTCTACTGCTTCCCTCTCTAGTCTGATCTATTTTGCAGAAGAACCACTTTTTGTGCACTCATCCATTCAGCCAATATGCATTAGTAGCGCCTATCATGTGCCTGGCATTGCTTGAGTTTCAGGAGTAAGAGAGTGTGCCCTCTACGTGCCACCCAACACAGAAACCCCTGTTGTCTGGAAAAGGCAAATGAGTGCACGTGCAGAGCTTTGTTAATGGGAGACCACTAGCATGCTGGCTCCAGCACTGATGCAGCTGGCTCTGGGGGAGTGAGTCAGTATCCTTACCAAACAACAAAAAAAAATTTTTTAATTAAAAAAAAAAAAAAAAAAAAAACAACAACAACAACAACAACAAAAAATATATATATATATGCCTTTCTACAACCCAAGATCATATGAGGCAAAATAAGGAGAGAAACCAAGCCTTGACTTAATGATGGCTCTGTGCTCATTAGTGGCTCCCAGTTGACATGAGGCAGCCCAGCAGCGGAGTCCAGCTTCCAGGCACCCAGGATCTGAGGACAGGCACCCAGCAGGAGGCGGCTTTCCCACGGCGCGGCCCTGGTGAAGCATTTGCAGCATCAGAGAGCTCTTAAAATGCTCAGTTTGAGGAGCTGCCAGGTCTTATCTAAAGAGCTATGTGCTTGGCACTAAGTCTGGTGGGGACTGATTCATAAGGAACCCCGGAGAGCTGTGGACAAGGGCATTTACAGACTTAGAAAACCCTACATGCTCTTTTATTTTTTTTTTCTCACCTTAGAAAATTAGGAGTTAAGAGATTTATGGAACCTCTTGATTTATGGGGGAGCCAGCCCTCCTCCCCGATGGCCACTCTCCAGGGCATTCCCACTGGTTCACGTGGGAGAAGGGGCCGCTTGCCAGACTCCCTTGCATGGATAGAAAAAAGAGCATTTCCCCTGAACACACAGCAGACTTTGGCCAGAAATCGTACAGCACTTTCTAAAACCACAGCAATAACTACGGCGTCCCGCGTGGCTGACGAGCTCTCAGGCGGGGCTGTTTCCCCGTTAAGCCAGCATAGCCCAGGCCCCTGCCTCTGGGAGCTTCAGTTGGCTTAGAAATTAGATGTCCTGATCTTAGGTACCAGGTTTCCCTGCCTCCCACACCAGCCAGGAATAATGTCATGCTGCACTTGCCTATTCCCACCCCTGGCAGGAGCCAGACAAAACGATGCAATGTTAGTCTGCGAGTCCTACCCTCCCTGGAAGACGTGAACCATGGCATGGTGATGTCGAGGATGCAGAAAAGGTGCCCTCACCAGAGAACCAAATGGGACCTCCCTAACTGCAATAGCAAGTCCCGCTGCCCTAGGAGGATGTTTGACTCCTTTGCTCCCTTTGCAAATGTAGGAACGGAAGCACAGGTTGGTTCTGGTCTTGCCCGATGGCACAGTGCTAGCAAAGGGGGGGGATTCAAACGCACATCTGAGCTGGCATCCCCTCCATTCTTCCCCTACTCCCTCCCCAGCCCCTGGACCATGGGATAGTCACCCCAGGGCCCCACTGGTACAGGTCCGGGGTCTTTGGAGGGCTCATGAGATCCCCACACTGAGCCCTCAGAGGCCCTGGGAAGAAAGGGATTGTGCTAAACATGAACATTTTTTTCTTGTTAGATTGTCCATTTTTTTCCTTTCAGCACGTTCCTCGTTTCAATCATTCCTTTTCCTTTCCAGACCCCAGGAGCCAGAAATAAACACACACAGTCTTCATATTGATGTAAATAACCGTTGGCTTTATTGAACCCATCTGCTCAGGCTGTTGGTTGAAATCATAGCTCTGGAGTGTTTTCCACCAGGCACCCCCTGGGCATTTAGGAAGTTTGGCTGCTGTGCTGCCTGGGCATGTTTGTTCTGCTCCTTCAAGAAGGACCTCACTGCAGAAGCGATGTGTTCATTTCCTCCATGTCCGCAGGGCTCTGGTGTCTAGACCCTTTCTCCTCGTTAACAATCACTTTCCCGCTCTGTTCCCTCCCCTGACATCCCCAGAAATATCCTCCAGCCCCCCATCCCGGAGACTGCCACGTCCCATCAGTCTGTCCTGGGACCTCAGGCTCAGACCTGTCCTAGAGCCTGACAACAACCGAGGCACAGACGGCAATGAAGGAGTTTGCCACAATCATCTGGCCAGCGAGACGTGCAGCTGTGACCCCACCCTGGAGGTGTGGCTCTCAGGCTTGGAGTCCTCATTACAAAAACTCAGCTTCGAAGTAGACAGGTTTCTACCGCCCACCTGGCTGGAAGCCCGCAGGGACCCTAACCCATGTCTTCTATTGCCTGTGTTTGATTTTCCATCCTCTGGTTAAGTCATTCTTTGTTTCCTGGGCTTTGTGTGTGTGTTTGCCTTTTCCCCTCATCCCTGCGTCCCCTGAGTACCACCTGCTGCTTCAGCCTTCGCTGTACTCCACGGCCTCGTCCTTACTCTCTTCTTCCTCTCTTGCCCCCACATTCCATCAGTAGCCACGTCCTATGGACTCATTCATTTCAGAAATATTTAATGAGCACCTACAGTGTGCCAAGGGACTAAACTTCCTGAATGCCCAAGAGATGCTTGGTGGAAAACACTCCAGAGCTGTGATTGCAACCAACAGCCAGAGCAGATGGGTTCCACAAAACCAGATTGCGTGAATGAGGTAGGTGGAGTCCCTGCACATGGGGCACTTCCAGTCCAGGCCTTCTGCCTCTTGTCTCTTGTACCCTTGCCACAGCCCTCGTCCAGGCCGATGTCTACACTCACCTGTGCAGTTGCTACGCATTTTGCTCAGGTCCTGCTGTGCATTTTGACTCAGGTCAGGCCTTTTCCCAGCTCCGAGCTGCCCGGCGCTCCTGTCTTCATCCATTCAGGCTACTGTCACAAGATACTATGGGCTGGGTGGCTTATTAACAATAAAAAAGTATTTTTCATAGCTCTGCAGGCTGAGAAGTCCAAGATCAAGGCACTGGTGGATTCAGTGTCTGATGAGGACTCACTTCCTGGTTTGTAGATGGCACCTTCTCACTGCACCCTCACGTGGCAGGGTGCGAGCCAGCTCTCTGGGGCCTCTTTGTAGGGGCACTGATCCCAATAATTAGGGTTCTGCCCTGATGACCTCACCTTGGGGGTGAGGATCTCAACATTTTGGGAGGGCACGTTCAGACCACAGCAACTCCCTACAAGATAACAAGCTAGACCCCCAGTGTGGTGCCCAGACTTGTTGGTTCCTACTTGTCCAAACATACTTACTTCTCACTTCCCTCCTTCATTCATTGCAGAACAAATTTCCCAGATGGTGACGTCAGACTTGTGTTCGAATCACCTCACATGTCCATTAAAATGCCCCCACACACACACACACCACCCAACCTTCCAAGTTCAAATCTTCAAAGGGGGGGAAGGGATCCAGGAATGTGCCCTGAGCCACCTTCTTGGTGATCACCATGCAGGCCACAGTCTGATACCCACCTGATGAAGTGCTGGCTGCTGGACTACACATCATTCCCCACAACCTGCTTCCCACTGGGCCTGGGTTCACTCTGTTCTATGCACTTTGACCTGCAGTGTAACCCCACTACCAGATCTGCACGTCCAAATCCTACCCACTCTTCAAGGCTCATCTCAAATGCCCCTTCCTCTGTAACACGTTCATGATTCTTCCCTCCCTCACCCCAGCTAAAATAGATGTCCCCCTCCTCTTTCAGAGTTTGAACCCTCCTAGGATCTGAGTATCTTTAATTGCATTTGCTACTTTCTACTTGATATCATTGTTATGTGTACACCAGTCTTATCTCCACTACCAGGTTGGAAACATTCTAAAGGCAGACTCTGTCTCCTAGTTGCAGGGTGTCACTCTTCTATTCAAAAACCTCCAATGAAAAAAAAAAAAAAAAAAAAAAAAAAACCTCCAATGGCTCTTCATCACATTGAGAGTAAAATTCAAAATTCTTGTGACACCCCATGAGGCCTTATGTGGTTTGGTCCACTTTACCTCTGTGACCTCACCTTTCACCACTCTGTCCCTTGTCCCTCCAATTATGACACATTGCCTCCTTGCCAGACCTCAAGCATGCTGTGCACAACCCTGCCACAGGGCCTTTGCACAGGCTACTGGGTCTGCCTAAGTGCCCTCCCCCCATATAGTAGCCTGGCTCACTCCCTCACTTCCTTTTAGACTTTGCTCAAATGTCACTTTCTCAGTAAGGTCGACCCTGAATGCCCTGTTGAAAAGGCAACTCACTTTTTGGGGAGCCCCTCTATGGGCAGAGGGCCGAGCAGGTGCGCTGACTGGCTCACTCTTCCGTCAAACTCACACAGAGGCCAGTGTGGAGCATGGCTGGACAGAAAATCCTTCCAGAGAAGGGTTTCCAAAGTGGAAGGCAAAGTGAACATCTGAGATTCCCCCACTCCTGAGCAGGGTCTCTGGGCTGCCAGGCCGTCACACAGGTCCCTTGTTGAGAGGCTCGCTGGGGACCTCATTTCCTCTCCAACCTGGGGGTTCCCTCAGATGTAAATTCTCTAGATAAGCCTAGGGAGGGGCGAGTGGCCCAGCTGCATGATGAGCATGCCTTGACTCCACGTTGGGTGTGGAAGGCTGAATAATGGCCCCACAAACACATCCATGGCCCAATCCCCAGAACATGTGAATATGCGACCTTACATGGCAACAGGGGCTTTGAAAGTATGTGTAAGTTAAGCATCTCGAGATGGGGAGATTATCCCGGAACATCCAGTGGGCCCGGTGTAATCAGAGACCAGGGAGGCAGGAGAGTCAGAGCCAGGGAAGAAGGTGGTGTGACGACAGACCACCTGCACAGACGGCAGAGGTTGGGGTGACATGCTTTGAAGATGGAGGAGGGGGCTGCACACCCAGGAATGCAGGTGACACCAGAAGCTGGGATATCGAGAAACAGATTCTCCCCTCAGAACTTCCAGAAGGAATCAGCCCTGCTGACCCCTTGACTTTAACACAGTGAGACTGACTTCAGACTTCAGACATCCAGACCTGTGACATGATAGCTTTGCATTGTTTAAAGCCACTACGTTTGTGGTAATCAGTCACAGCAGCCATAGAAACCTAAAATGTGGAGTTGGGGCGCCGGGCCTCTGTCTGTCTTTCCTCTGTCTCCCTGTCCCTTCTTTATTCAAGCCCAGGATGTCAGCCAGAGGCATCTGAGGACTTGTGCCGGTCTGGTCTAACGATATTATCGGATTCAGGCAGTGACGACAGCCGTCCCCACCGCTCACGTGCTGCCTACCCTCCTCCTCCCTCGTGGGTTAGGGCAGAATTGAAAGGACGCGGCTCACGTTACACCCTTAAAACCCCATTTGAACCGACACCTGAAGAAAGAGCAAACCAGCCACAGAAAGGACAGGGCACAGAACACTCCAGACAAAGGGACAAAAAGCACAAAGGCCTGGAGAAGAGTTCGCAGAGCAGAGAACCCAGTGTGGCTGGAGCTCAGTGAGCAGAGAACTGGGGACTGGGGACACAGGCAGAACCAGATCATGTGTGATCTTGGGGGCCATGTGTGATCTTGGGGGCCATGTGATCTGGAGTTTTCTAAAAGCAGGGGGGAAGTTGCTGAGGATAATAATAATCATGGTTAACCATGATATTTATAGCAACATGTATATGTGTACTAAGACATGTGTATAGTAGGCCGACACTAAATCCTAGGTACTGTTTTAAGTCCTTTATTTACATCAATTTCATTCCCAAGAATTTGCATGAAGTAAGTACCATTATCCCCATTGTACAGCTGAGGAAACTGAGGCACAGAGATGTTAAGGACCTTCCAAGCTCACACAGCTTATAGGAGGGCGAAGCTGGAGTTCAAACCTAGGCCATCTGGTTTCCCAGTCTATATTTGAAGCACTGGGCTATACTGTCTTTCTCGCTGAAGACTTCATGCAAAAAAAAAAAAAAAAAATTAGGCTGTAGTAGGAAGGAAGGTTGTATAAGGGAACTAACAGATGAATTAAGAGGGTCTTGTAAAGTCCAGGTGAGAGATGTTGGTGGTAGGCCTGGGGTGGTAGCAATGAAAATAGAGAAAAGTGAATGGACTTAAGATAAATAGATTTGAGATCTGGGAGGACCCAAGGCTTTGAGCTTGAGCAACTAGTAGCTGGTGATGCCTTTACTGAGAGAACAACAGGCTTCGAGGTAGAGGGTCCCTGGAGCCCAGTCTCCTTTCCCTTGGGTAGCCTGTGAGCCCGTGTCAACCCAGCAGCCACACGCTGGAGACAGCCTAGCACACAGATGCCAAGGTTATCCTGCACTGGCTGGCCCATGCCAAGAACCACAAAAGCCTCATTTTATTTAAAACACAGGGCTTGGCGGAATTCCCCACCTAGGCAGAGACGAGCCCATTACCTCATCGTGTGAGCTGCATGACAGCCTGTGCTGTCATGTGTCTGTGAGCAAGGCCTCCCAGCCGAAAATCCAACCAGCCCATCAGTCACTCCGCCTTGAGCCCACAAACCGGGCGGCAGGGCCCGGCCTCCCAGGAGGCATCCATGGGCATTTGCACTCGGGCCCAAGCCCCACAGCCTTTCTGTTTATGCACAGGAGGCCTTGCTGCTTTATATTTTTAATTAAAAGCAGATTTTTATCAATCCTCCCCAAAATCTATTGGGGGAACAGTCATTTTGCTTCCAATCTCCCTATTTAATACTCCCCTAGCACCCATAAAAAGCTTTGGAGTTTCAGTTCCTGATTTGAATCTTTACGGGTAATTAGCTGGCAGAATGACTTGGAGAGAGAAGCGGGTATGTATTTTCACAACGCGGTCAGGAGTGGGTGAGAAAGCCGTGGGAGAAACATCCCCAGGCAGTCTCGGCACATCCCCGTTCCTGCCACGCAAACACGCGATTCATTTAAAGACTCGTTCATTTAGGTCCTTTAACTGCTGCCATAAAAGGTGCTTTCTCCACTACTTGCCAGGCGTCTTATTATAATGCCACTGGGCTCTCCCACCTTCCACGCCCCCCTCCACCGTGCTTAGTCATTTCTCTTCACCTGCTCCCACCACCTCCGCCTGCCCTGCCAACACTCTTCCCTCTTGGACACGGAGAGGCCTCTCCTGCAGCCGCTCCTCCCCTGCCCTCTGCCTCCTCCCTCTGCCTGTTGCCCCAGTGCCTCCTGGGGCAAATTTCAGACTCACTGTTCCCACAAGCTGACCGCCTTCTGTGTGGGTCACAAGCTGGGTTAAAACAAATGCACTCACCCACAGCCTGACAATCATCTTGGGAAATGCTAGTGTTAACACACACACACACACACACACACACACACACATACGCCCACCCACACTCTCACGTCTTTGGCATCTGAAGAATCTGAAGCTTCCAGAGGAGAAAACATGTATTCAAGTCCTTTTCCCCCTTTTTTCCTCCTTTTCCCTCCCCATTGTCTTTCATCTCAGTGAAAAGTATTTAATATATACAGAGATGATAGATACATACACACATAGATGGACATAGAGGTAGACAGACAAAGAGACAGGTGCACAGATGGACAGACAGACTGACAGAAGGACAGAAACTAGTGTGGCTAGATACACAGACAGTAGAAAGACAAGTAGACAGACACAGATAGATGATAGATGATGCAGATAGATGATTGACAGATGGTGGAAAGAGAGATGATATAGATAATTGATAGATGACTGATAGATGGGAAAGAGGAGAGAGAGAGACTGCAGTAGTTGACAAAAATCAGCCAAATACCTCCCTCAATCTATTATCTGTTTTCTCACGAAGCTCTCTCACTTGCATTTCTCATTCTACATTTTCTACCTCTGATCCTCTGCTAGGTGGAATTGTAGCTTCATAAAAACTCCTCGAGGAAGATTTTAAGGCTGGAAACTAAGAAGAAGTAAGTAAGAGGGCCGAGTGGCTGCCCAGGTGTTAATCACAACAAATGGGACAGGGGCTGTGGAATCCTGTCTTTTGTAAACAGCAGGGTTCTCAGACATGAGCTAGAATCAGAATCATCCATAATTCAGCAGGGCTCGGGGGGCAAGGGAGGCGCCTCACACCAGTGGGCAGCAGTGCTTCTCAACCTTACTGCACTTGACTCACCCAGACGGCTTTTTAAAGCAGGTGGCTGAGCTCTGCCCCAAGAGCAACTGATCGAGTAGGTCTGGGCATAGCCTGAGAATTCACGTTTCTGGCAGATGACGTTGCTGCTCATATTCCCAGATGCCATCGATGCTGCTGGCCCAGGGACCTCCCTTGAAGAACCGCTGCTGTACAGTCATCTTCAGAGGTTATTTTGGCTATTATGATGATGTTCAATTACGTCTCTTTTAATTAAATCATATTATCCAGCATGTTTGGAAATGAAGGAAACAACAACAATTTGATTGTTTCCAAGTTTGGGTCAAAATTTCAGAGGATGACTGGACTTTAAATGGTCCGTTTAACACCCCGCCCCACATGTTCTCACACTATCTGGAACTCCGATCTCTGCCTACCATAACGCTCTCCATCTGCCTCCTCGTCCCACTCCATGAGAACCGAGACCTGTCTGTCTTGTTTGCCGTTAGGACTCCAGGGCTTGCAACTATGTCTGAAATTCTGTGTGTGTGTGCACACGTATGTGTGTGTGTTTGTGTGTGTGTGCATACACACATAAATGTAAGAATATAAGTGTGTGTGTGTTGAATGATTCGGTGACTAGATAGGTTGCCCTATACAATAGAACTCTCGTAAAAATGTGAAGGAGGATGGGCTCAGAGCTTACTCTGGACTGAATGTCTGTATCCTCCCAAAATTCATATATGGAAACCTAATTCTTAATGTAATGGTACTTGGAGGTGGGGTTTTTAGGAGGTGATTAGACCATGAGGGCAGAGCCCTCGCGAATGGGATTCCTGCCCTTATGAACGAGCTTCCTGCCCCTTCTGCCATGCGAGGGCACAACGAGAAAGCCGCAGTCTATGAATGAGGACGTGGACCCTCACCAGACACTAAATCTGCTGGAACCTTGATCTTGGACTGCTGAGGCTCCAGAACTGTGAGAAATAAATGTCTGTTGTTTATAAGCCACCAGTTTACACTATTCTGTAATAGCAGCCCAAACTGCTAAGACAGAGCTGGCCCAGCTGGATTTGAGGTCCAGATCCGCCATGTAGACCAGCTATGTTCTTCTAGTTCGTGAGCTTGGAGCAGGGAGTCCCTGAAATATCACTGCCCCTTCCCCTGACATGCTCCACTTCCCCCTGCAGAGTCCTGGGTGACTCCCGCCCCTCTCTAAGCATACGCATCTCCTAAACTAAAGACTCTTGATCTCCCCTGCCCTGTCTTCCTTGCTGGCATGTGATCAAGAGAGACCTAGTTGAGGGAGAAGGTCCTTCCACCAATATTTAAATATTCATTGAGCTCCCACTGACGGCAGCCTCCCTCTCTCCATTCCTGGTTTTCCTTGCTCTTTCTGTCTAGCATACCCCTCCCCTAGACTTCAAAGTTGGCATCAGATCCTTGGGGCCTGAATCAAGAGATGTTTTGACCTTTCTTTCAATGTCACATTCAAAAGTGTTCCTCTTGGCCAGGACAAAATTTGCAGGGCCCAGTGCAAAATGAAAATATGAGACTTCTTGTTTTAAAAAATGATTAAGAATTTCAAGATGGTGACAATAGAGCATTAACCAAGTGCAAGACTCTGGGCAACTGCTCAGGCTACACCCAACCGGTGTCCCTAGACAACACTGATAGGGCCAACATTCTCACCCCACTCTGGGGAAGCTCTGACCTCATCTGACATTCTGTCCATGGTATTAAGGGATAGTCCATGGGTCCACATTCCTCCTGGGAGTTCCACAGCTCCAGCGCAAACAGTGCTTGCCCTCCATTCCTGCGGGGCCTGTTCGAGAAACAGTGGCCCACATGACCCTCCCAGATCTGATGGAGAACTCAAGGCAGGTGGGTAGAAGAGGTTCTTTAGGGAATTTCTCACGTCCTCTTCCTTCACAACGATCGCTCATTCCCCCATAGAGACACGTGTGTGTCCTCCCACCAGCTCATCTCACATCGGGAAATTGAATGGAATTGAGCTCCACGCAGATGCCCGGGAAGACGGCCATTTCCTCTTTGAGGGAAGGAGACTGTGAAGTCTTCAGAACCACACCCTGTTTGTAAAAAATGGGTCAGCTCATTATTGGCAGGCATACTCCAAGGCCTCAAGGGCAAAATAAGTCAAATACAAAATGGCTATTAACTTCCTGAAGTTTCAAACCAGCTGGGGAAATTAGAAAAACTAATAAATAGAGAAATAGATCTCGCAACCCTGAAACCAAAGTAAATGAAAAAGTTTCAAGATGAGATCAATCACAGGGGAAAGTGTGGTGGCTTCCCCAGTACAGCATCTCTCCAATGGGATTGAATTCCAAATCCCACTGGAGTAAGGATGTTAAAGAAAATTAAAGAAGGGTCTGGAATTTCGGTTGCACATTAAAATCACCTAGGGAGTTTTAAAACTGCAACAAAGACAAAACTGAGCCCATGCACTACCACAGACAATTTGATAAGGACTTTTACTCCATACAATTTGTTAAACTTTTTATATAGAAAATTTTAAGAATATGCAAAACAGAGAGAACACTGTGATGAACCCCCCATGTTCCTCATCCAGTTTCCGTAATTATCTCAGGACTAATCTTGTTTCAACCTCTTTCTCCTCCCACTTCCCTACCCCCCCCCCGAAAAAACAATTATTTTGAAGCCAACCCCAGATGTAAGATTTGCTTGATTCAGAAAATACTGCTAAGAGATAAGAACTCTTTTTTTTTAACAAAAGCATAACCATGATACTGTTATCATATGAAAAAAATTAATAATAATCTCTCATATAATAATAATTCCTCAAATAATCAGTCAAAATATAATTTCCCCTATGGTTTGACATATTTTTAACCATTTCTTCCTGTTGAGATTCAAATAAGGTTCTTGTGTTACAATTCATTGACATGTCTCCTAAATTTCTTTTAATCTATAGGTTCCTGCTCTATCTCTTCCTTTTTTTCATGCATTTTTTAAAAAAAGAAATGAGACAGTGCCCTGTAGAGTTTCTTGCCACTTGGATTTTGCTGATTGAATCTCCATGGTATAGTTTAACATGTTCGTCTGTCGTTGTATTTGCTATAAATTGGTAGTTAGATCTGGAGGCCTAATAAATTTCAAATTTGCATTATTTGATAAGACTACTTCACATCAAAGGTACTTGATGTCTTGTTGCCTCTTTTTTGTGATGTTAGCCTAGATTCATTAATGTATTGGGGCTGTCAAAATAGTAATCTTCCAACTCTAGAAGTTGATCCCTTCTTGTGTTAGCTGCTTCTATAAAGAGAAACTTCCTTTTATCAACTCTGTGGTTACCAAAGGTACAGTCCAAACAGGAAAGACAGAAGAGATGCTTGACACCTTCACTTTATTTCCTAGTTTTCAAAGTAAGGAGCTGGTTCTCTAGCAGCCTCCTGAAGTTTTGTAGTTGTTTTTAGAGTAAGAACTCATAAGTATAAACAGATTTGATTTGTTTCTATTTGCTGCTATTATTACTCTGATTTAGGCCAAATCGTCCTACCTTTGGCAGTGACGCCTGCTCAGTCTGGCTCCTGAGTTCCTCTGTTGTCACCGTTAACAGCTTCCTTACCTTTCAGTACTACAAGATATTCCAGGCTTGTGTGTACATTCCTGCCCCAAACCTAGAATCACCTGTTTCTCTAAGAGGCTCTGGTTTGGTTTTGTGCAGAATAGTATTGAGAGGCCACAGTCTGGGTGCTAAGAGTGCTCATTGCTACTGAGTTAGTGACCATTCCAGGACTTTTCAGTGGACAGAGGTGGAAAGTGTTTTCTCTTTTTGAGAAGAAAATATGAGTTTATATCATACTTCCAATTCAAATTCTGTACTACAGAGCACTTATTACTTCATTGGTCTTACACATATAGCCTCTTCCATTAAAAAAAAAAGAAATCTCCATTTATAATTATTAATTTGTTTTATTCCATGCTACACACAACAGTCTCCAAATGCCAATATCAACTACTATCAACAATATAATTACTGAAAACAGTTTAAATTTCTCCCAGTTTTTTGTCCTTGGGGTAGATCCTACTAAAGACATATATAGTCAAATTACTATGTTTTAAACTGATAAGAACAGATACTACACTTGATCTTAGCCCAAAGGCCTAGAAGTGACAAACTACAGTTTTAAAGTACTCTTGGAAAAGTTACTCTTTGTGTTGTTGTTATGCCAACTAGATACATACTTAACATTCTTTGACTTCGTTTTAATTTGATACTTTGGAATTGCTTTGTTATTCAGTCTGGTTTTACAATTATGTAAAATATTTATATGGTTCAAAAGTCAAGTCTAAAAATGGCATAGTCAAAGAAGTTTAGCTGCATATTCCTGTTCCCTCCATTCTTTTATCTCTCTCTTCCTACAAAGATGTTCCTTCTCCTCCTCCCCCTCCTCCTCCTTCTTCTTCTTCTCCTTTTTAATTTTATAGTGTATCCTTAAATACAAGGAAATTTGCAAGTATATGCATATATACACACAAACATATATATGTATATTACATGTATGTGACACACATAATATATAAAAGCATTATCTCCTCCTTTCTTAAATAAAAGCAGCATACCACACACTTCACTTTTTTTACTCGTTGCTGGAAATTCTTCCCTAGTGTCGTGTAGAGACCCTCATCCCTCCTTTGGATGGCTACACACTAATCTATCACGGGGATGGGCCATAGCGCTTTCTGGATTATTTCCAGGTTTTTGCTATTACAAATAGAGCTTCAATGAATGACGTTTATGTGTATGACTTTTCATATTTCAGGCTGTCTAGTGAATCCAGTGGGCAACCAGGCTTGAGAACTTCTGATCTAGAGGGAGAGCAGGTTGTTAAGAGGCCTAAATTCAAATCCCAGCCTTGCCATTAACTCACTTTTCATGAAATCTAAGTAATGATAGTTTGTACCTTGTAGATTTGTTGAAAGGATTAAATTAGCTAATACATGTAAGTGCTTAAGTCCGTTCTTAGCACATTTCAGGAGAAATGCATTGCTGTTGCTATGGCTATTGTTGTGAACCTTCAGATTTGTTATCGAGTTTCCCTGTCTCCTGTTTCCTCAGTTGTCCCGACTATCTCGGGATATTGGTACAATAAAATTAGATCATCATTCTGAAATGGCTTGAAATAGTGATAATCCCTGAAAATTCAGAGGAAACCATTTTGTTTGTATCCCCATGGTTACAGAGTGGCCCTTTAGGGAAACTGACTATATTAGGATAGCAGACGCTCATCTCTGGAGCTGTCTGTACAAGGTTTTCAGACTCAGCTGAATCTGCTACAACCTGTCAATTCACTCAAACCACTAATTTAATTGATTTTTTATTTTCTCCTAAATTGACAGACTGAGTAAATCGACTAAATTGACTGGCTGTTTTGATATCATTTAGACCCAGCTCGAGTGGAGCTAATCATGAAAGGGGAAATCATTGCTATTGACATCGCAGCAGTGATCAAAGACACCCTTAGCGTGGGCTGACGGAGGAGCGCTGGGGTCCTTCCCGTGGAAGCAGCTTCACGCTTCACCAAGCTAAGGTTCAGAGAACAAACTCTGCCTGATCCACTCCACTGCCGGGGACAGGTGATCAAAATAGAGGGCAGATCGGGAAAATAAACTTTAAAAAGAAGCAATCCATACATAAGCGTGCATTACCGATGTGACCCAGTGCCCAATTCTGGGTGTGTGGAAGAGCTGGGGGGCTCTACATACTCCCCATGGTAGGTTGAATGACAGTCCCCAAGTATCTCCCCATCCTAATCCCCGGAACCTGCGGATGTTACTTGACCTGGCAAAAGGGGCTTTCAAGAGGGGATTAAGTTAAGGATCCTGAGATGGGGTTTATACTGGATATCCAGGCGGGTCCAATGTAACCACAAGTGTCCTGATTAGAGGGGGTCGGGGGAAATTTGGCTACAGAAGAGGAATAGGAGGTGTGAGGACGGAATCAAGACGCTGGAGTGATGTGAGGAAGGGGTCACGAGCCAGGCAATGCTGGCAGACTCCAGAGGCTAAAAAAAATGCAAGAAAATAGATTCTCTCCTAGAGCCTTCAGAAGGAACCAGACCTGCCAACGCCTTGAATTTATAGCCCAGTAAAACCTATTTCATACTCCTGGCTTCCAGAACTGTAAGAGAATAAATTTGTATTGTTTTAAGCCACTAAGTTTGTGGCACTATTTTACAGCTGCAGTAGGAAATAAATACACTCCCTACCAGTGATCTTCTGGTTGCAATCCACGGGGCAGACACTTCAAGGCAGGAGGGGAGGCTGAATGGCTGGAATGGGTAGAGGTCTCGCCCCTGTTTCTGCTTCAAACAAGGCAGCTCTGTTTTAAATTTGGGTTCCATGAAAGATTTCACTGGGGAAAAAAGGATTCTTCTAAAATTTGGGGTGGGGGAACGGAGGGAGCAACCTGAAACAGAGATAGTTGATATTCCTATATCTAATACACGGGAAACTCTTTACACACAGTCCCTGGCAGCACCTGGCACCTAGTGACCGTGATGGTGGTAGTGGTGGTGGTGCTCGTTACCATCTGCTCTTATTCCTTCGTTTTACTGATGACAAACCGTGGCTCAGCACAGTCAGGTGACTTCCCCAGTGTCCTCCAGCTCCTGGCAGACCCAATGCTAGAACCCACGTTTTTATAATCCTGGCATTCACTGTAATTCACACCTTGGATCTTCCTCCAAATAGTAAATATCACCAGCCAATTGTGCCTTGCTTTAAAATTAAATTTGCTGCATAAAAAAAGTGTTTTCATTCCACATCTTTTATCACAGAGCCATCACCATGTTCCAAGGAAAGCTGACCACTTGGGGACCTCCCTGTGTTGTCCATCACCTTGCTGAGCCACTGTGCCAATAGGTGACCCTATATGAGAAGGGATAGCTGCTTCTGGCCCCTTCTGCACCCCACAGCTGGAGAGATGGACGCTGCTCTGTCTGCAGAGCAGATTGTCATGGAGATGGCAGAGCGGGCTGGGGGCATGAGGCAGGGACAGTGAGGCAGCGGTGGCAGCAGCTGCTGGCTTATCAAGGGCACTAGGGTAAATCTGGGCCGTGCTAGGCCTGGCCATATGCTCGCCCACAAAGCACAGCTGCTTGCTGACGAATCCCTCCTCTGAACAGCAGCGGCGGAGTCAACAGCTCTGGGAGCGACGTCTCTTGACACTCAGCCACTTGCTCCGATGTTCCACTGGGGCGGTATCCTGTTGGCCAAGCATCAAGCGGAAGGAGCAGGGTTTCCAATATGACTAGAACTTTTCTGTGATTGCACTGCGGGGGAATGAGGGTAAGAAAGAACAGACGAGCTGGGAAGGTACTGCCCTGTGTCATTCCGCTTCCCAGAGCTCTCCTGGCCTTTGCCTAACTTTGCCTCTAAACAAAGCTCCTCACCTGGACGTTCAAGATTCTCAACTACCCTATCCCCAATAACTGCTCCAAGACTTTTCTATTCTTCCATTCAAG
Source organism: Microcebus murinus (assembly GCF_040939455.1). Classification (NCBI taxonomy): domain Eukaryota; kingdom Metazoa; phylum Chordata; class Mammalia; order Primates; family Cheirogaleidae; genus Microcebus; species Microcebus murinus. The sequence goes on from NC_134122.1 coordinate 33,482,687, forward strand.
CCAAATGGACTACTTGGTGCCCCCAAGTGTGCCATTCCGTGGGAATATGAGCTTTATTCAGGAAGCAACTTTGTCTGTCTCCTCAATGCTGTCCCCCCATCCCCATATGTCTGGCACAGGGTAGGCACCATACATACCTATGAAGAAATGAATGCCACTCACTCAATACCTGCTAGGCACTAAATATAGCAGTAGGCATTGAGTGGCATGAGACCCTAGCCAAGTTTCTAAATCTCCTTGTGTCTAACCCTCATCTCCAGGGTGTCCATAAGTCTGAAAACCAAAGCAAATGCACAATATGTTACCGAGGACATCTTCAATCTGTAAAAGATAAAATAAAATAACAGTATCCATATTTTCAGACTTTATGAACACTGCACATAAAATTTGATTAACAATATGTTTATACCGTTGATGTGAGAATCAAATGAAATAATACATGTGAAGCACATAGCTCAGTCCCTGAAAAAGAGTATAGCCCAATAGAAGTTAGCCATTATTACTATGTGGCTATTATTAAAAAGACTAATAAAACAACAGTCAATGCAGGAGACAAACAAGTAAACAAATTGCAGTCTGAACTGAGAGGTATCATCACAAAATTATGGACAAAGTCCATAGTCCAAAGTGATCCCAGAGGTTCTGTCTTAAAGATGCATCTAGAATCAGGACCTTTTCATTCTATCTATACCAGTATTGTTCTAGTCCAAGCCACTCATATTTCTCACTTAGATTATTTCAGTTGCCTCCTAACTTGTCTCTGTGCCCCTACTTCTGCCCTCCCCTCATCCCACTACCTGCAGTCTATTCTCAACATAGCAGCCAGAGATCCTGCTAGAACCTAGGTCAGCTCATGTCTCCCCTCTTCACACCTCTCCATTATCTCCCCATCTCTCTCCAAGTGAAAGCCAGGATTACTTACCATTGCCTGCTGTGATGGTTAATTACACGTGTGGATTGATTAGACTGGCCCACGGACCGCCCAGACATTTAGTCAAATATGACCCTTGATGTGTCTGTGAGGGTGTTTCTGAATGAGACTGACGTTGGAATTGTGGACTGAGTGAAGCAGATGGGCCTCCATCATGGGGGTAGGCCTCATCCAATCCACCATGGACCTAAATAGAACAGAAAGGCTGAGGAAGAGGGAACTCTTCCTGCCTAACTGCATGAGCTGGGACATCATTCTTTTCCTTCATTGACACTCAAACTCAAATGTTGGCTCTTTGGGAGTCTCCAGCCTGTTACTTTCAGAATGGAACTTATACCATCAGCTCTCCTGGGTCTCAGGCTGTCAGACTCCCACTGGGACTGACCAGTCAGTTGTCTTCAGTCTCTCACTTGGTGATTGCAGATGTTGGGACTCCTCAGACTTCATAATCACATGACCCAATTCCATATAATAAATCTCTTTCTCTATGTATCTACATACATACACATACAGAGTTGACTCTTGAGCAACATGAAGTTTAGGGGCACCAACCCCTTGTTCAGTGAAAAATCTACATGTGACTTTTGACTCCCCCAAAACTTAAATACTAATAGCCTACTGTTGACTGGAAGCCTTACTGATAATGTGAACAGTTGATATCACATATTTTTCATGTTATATGTATTATACACTGCATTCTTACAATTAAGTTAGCTAGAGAAAAAATGTTATAAGGAAGAGAAAATATATTTACTACTCACTAAGTGGAAGTGGATCATCATCATAAAGGTCTTCATCCTTACTGTCTTCATGTTGAGTAGGCTGAGGAGGAGGAGGAGTAAAAGGAAGGGTTGGTCTTGCTGTCTTGGGGGTGACAGAGGCAGAAGAAAATCTACATATAAGTAGACCTGTGAAGTTCAAACCCGCGCTGTTCAAGGGGTCAACTGTATGTGTGTGTGTGTGTGTGTGTGTGTGTGTGTGTGTGTGTGTGTGTATTCTGTTTCTCTGGAGAACCCTAATACACCTACAGACCACAGGTGATCTGCCACCAGCTCCCAATCCTGTTGCTTGTACCACTATTTTCTCTTTGATTTCAACTCTTTCCAGTCTTCCTTGCTTGCCCTATCCCAACCATGTTAGTCAACTTATGATTCCTCAAAATGAAAAGTCCAGTTAACCCTCAAGACCTCAGTTCCTCCCGTACAAGAGGAGCCAATGTCATGGCAGAGGCCCAGTAAGAACTTCCTTCCAGTACCTAAGTGGCTCACACCCTCACCTCCCTCGGGTCTCTGGCCAATGTCCTACGAGTATGAGACTCCCAGGACCCACCTGTAAGAAACAATGTACACACAAACACATGCACATACACACATATCTTGTATTCTCTTTCCTTTAAATTTCTTTCATTTTCTCTTTGGCATTTATCATTATCCGACATATTATATGTTTTCTTGTTTATTTGTTTAATGTCTGTCTCCTCTAACTAGAATTTAAACTCCTTGAGAGCAGGAGCCATGGTCGCTGCTGTATTCCCAACACCTAAACTGGTACCTGGCACATAGCAAGTGCTCTGTACCTATTTGTTGGTTGAATTAATGAAGACATTAAAAATTTAAGCTTAATTTTTAAAGGGGGGGAAAGGTGTTATAGATGGGTAGCAATAAGGGATATATAGGCAATCACAATAGAAAACTGAGGTTTTTCTTAGTGTTGGTTAAGAGTTAGGCAGCAAAGAATTCAGGGTTTTGCCCTCCAACAGGGACCTGGATTACAGACACTCCATACTGCTGATTAAGGGCTGATCTTTATGCTTTAACAGCCAGCAGAGCACAGAGTATGTTTGACCTCTCTTCTATAAATTAAGGAGCCCAAGCAGGATATAAGCTTGAAGAGAGTTGAGTGAGTAGCCCCATGTAACACCAAGATTTTCCTCAGAAAACAGCCCTGGGTCTGCTCCAACTCTGAGATGAATTGGAGACAGAGGCCCTAGAGTTCAATGCCAATGAGAAGAGCTGCAATATTTTTAGTTGGAAATAGCCCACCAGAGCCATAACATCTCAATAAAGCAATCAAACATAGAAGGTCTAGTTTTAAGCAATGTGACATCCTGGTAAAATCTCCTAAAGAAGCTGGTGGTGAAATATTGCCCCTAGTAAGTAAATGAGTTGTCTTGCTATAAATGGTTGTCAGAAGAAAGAAGCTGAGAAGGCTAAAGTTGTAATGTACGTCATGGTCAGAAGAAAAAGACCTGCCGGGGGAACTGGAGAGCTGGCTGTGGTCTGCAGTGGGATGGTAGCCAAGTGGGAACTGAGGACTTGCTAATTACCCTCACTCATGAAATGGGGCTATCAAATGCCCTATGCTATTCTATGGGGTAAGAGTCAAAGAGTCAAACAAGGTTAGAGTTTGCATAAGTGTCTTAAAGAATTGTAAGCCCCATCTAAGTGAGAAATGTTAATAATAGCAGGAGGACTAACAACAACAAGGAGTGTTAAATGAGATGTTCCATGGATGTAGGTTAGGTGGACAAGGCTTCCTGAAATGGATTAACTGCTACTTTGGCAATAAGCCTAGCTAATGCTGTTTTTAGGACACATCTTGCATACCTCAGCCATGAAGAAATGTCTTTCCTTCCTGTCTCTCCTGCCCATCCCAGCTATGTTATACCCAACAACGTATCCGTCAGGCTGGACACAAACACCAGGAACTTGCCTCTTTGGCAAGCCACCTCTTAAAGCCCTGTTGACAGTTGTAATCATCTGTTACTGATTATAAAGGTCATATGTATTTGAAATGACCTATGTCCAAGGTTATTCATGACAACACTGTTTATAACAACAACAAAAGAAGATTGAAAACAGCTTAAGTGTTAATTTAAGTAAATTAAGATACCTCCAAAGAATGGAACAATTACTAAACTCTAGGAAGATCTTTGTGTATTGATATGACATTACTACCAAAATATATTGTTTTTTAAAAAAGGAACAAAATGATCTGCACATAGGTATGCTGCTATCTGTATAAGTAAGGAAGAAAAAATATATGTATGTCTAGAGTTTTTTCCTTGGATATGCATAGACTACCCCTGAAAGTACACCCATGAAGCTAGTAAGATAGGTTGCTTCCAAGGAGAAGAAATAGGCAATTCATAAATGAATGGATGAATGAATGAATGAATGAATGGGACATAGAGGTAGACAATAGACTTTTCACTATATATCTTTATACCTTTTGAGTTTTGTCTCATAGGAATGTATCACCTAAAAACCTAAATTAGAAATAAAAGGACAATATAAAATACATTAGACATGCTCATTATAGATAACTTCCAAATACAGTAAAGTTTAGAGAGAAAATGAGTATAATTCCATAGTCTCATAACAAATTAATTATTATTAATGCTTGATATATTTTTTCCAGTTGGCTTTAATTTTCATCTTTACATAACTAAGATAAAATGGTTTAGAGGTATGTATACCCTAACATAATATTGTAAGCATTTTCTCACCTTCTCACATCACTAAAATGTAAACAGAATGATTATTTTAATGAATGACTTTGAGTCTATCATATGAATGCCACCGTTTAACTAATATCTTGAACATCTAAACAGTTTTCAATTTTATGTAATAATTTTTAGGCATTGATCATTGTCTAAGTCTCTGATTATATCCTTAAGCTAAATTCTTAGAAATAGACCTGGGTCAAAGAGAAGGATTTTTTTTTTTTTCAGTTTCTTGATACAGATTGCCAGATTCCCTCCAGAAATCTTGTACTAATTTATGCTCCTACTAAGCAGCATACGAAAGCACCCTTTGCAATAAGCCAGGGCTGTTTTGACATCCAGCTTTGGACCAGAAACCAGTCACCAGGACAGCCACTCTGAGGCCTGCAGGTGTGAATTACACAGATTTGCTAATTGCTTTGTAAAAGCACCTTTTCCAGATTCTTGAGAAAGGTAAATAGAATCTGTAGATGCGGAAAGCACCATTATCAAAGAATAACACCATCCCAAGTATTCTTCATTCCTGGCCTGAGAGAAAACTATTTCTTCAAGCAATTTTCTTCAGTTACAATCAAGCACACCAGGCTTTAAATTACACCACACAATTGCGCTCCAAGAATATATCAACAGTACATTGATTTCAAGTTGATTTAAGAAGCAAGGCGTCTGGTATGAACATAGCTACATAAATAAGTAGACTTTTCCCCTTTTCCTCATTTTACCTTTTCTCCCCCTAGAAATCATGCAAAAGTGAAAGGAGAATTATAAACCACACAAATGGTAGTTTCCACAGAACGTGCAGACAAACCTAGTCCAGATTTCAAAGTACACATAAGGGGCCTGCCATGGATTGGATGTGGTTTCTCAGCCCCACCAAGTCTCAGGTTGAAATTTGGTCCCCAGTGTTGGAGATGGGGCCTGATGGGGGGCATCTGAGTCAGGGGGGCAGATCCCTCATGAACAACTTGGTGCCATTCTCTCAGGAGCGAGTGAGTGCCTAGGAGAACTGATGGTTGAAATGATCCTGGCACGTCCCTCCTCTCTCTCTCTCTCTGTTTCCCTCTCTCCCACTGTTATCTCTGCACATGCTGGCTCCCCTTCTCCTTCCACCGTGAGTGGAAGCAGCCTGAGGCCCTCATCAGAAGCAGATGTTGGCACCAGCCTTCTTGTACAGCCTGCAGACCATGAGCCAAATAAACCTCTTTTCCTTAGAAATGACCCAGCCTCCAATACTCGATCATAGCAACACAAAGGTACAAGACGGGGCCCCTAAGAAATGACCCAGCCTCCAATACTCGATCATAGCAACACAAAGGTACAAGACGGGGCCCCTAAATTGGCTGAGATTGAGCTCCAGTTCAATAGGGTGGGAGGAGGGAAGAGTGGAAGAGCTAAGGGGGAAGGAAAGCCCAGTGGGGGCAAATCTCAGAAAGTCCCAGAAATGGCATAGACTCATGGTGAGGGTTCATCCTAAAGAACAAATAGTCATGTTCACATGAACTAGGTGAACAGAGCCAGTGGCTTATGCCCTGCAGGTTCACAGTAGCAGAGGAGGAGGCAGGGCACACAGAGCATCAAGGGATGAGCCAGGCGTGCAGCAGCTGTCTGTCTCTACAGAGCAGAGGTGGAAGCACAGGGGGCTGCTGGGGCCCCTCCTTGCACAGGACCTTCCAGCAAGGAGCTGGCCCAGAAAATCCAACCCATCCCATGGCAAATAATAATAACAACAACAGTATCATTATTCATTGCTGGAGTAAGTGTAATAATGGTAGTAGTAATATATATATATAATGTTACATGGACATAGGTAAATAACTATACAGGAATCATAATACAGATAATTGGTCCAGCACCAATGCAGAGACTCTATAAGGAAAAAAAAAAACAAACATGGAATAAAAGGTAGCAAAATTATCAATTCCCAAAATTGCTCAATCAAATGTGGCTGGTGAAACTCAGGAAAGAAGTAGAAGAAAATAGAATGAACATCACAGAAATGAAAAAAAAATAGGAAGATGCAAAATGGAGAAGCAATACTGCAGGAAACAGAGACAGGGATGTTAGCGACATATACACAAAACCTCAATAAAAGATCATAAAATGTCACAGAGTCATAGGAGCTGAGAGATAAAATTACAGATGTAAAAGACAGGCAAAGGAGATCCAATATTAAACTCTCTAAAAAATAAAATAAAATGAAGCAAAACACTGAAGGAGAACAAACGGTTAGCAAACGCAATGCCAGAGAACTTTCCTGAAATAAAAGGCTTGACTCTCCAAGTTGAAAGGAAATACCACAGTGAGGGAAAGTGACCCAGAATAGTCAACACTGAGACATCTTCTCGTGAAGTTTCTGGACTTTAGAGATAAAGAACCCTTTGAGCGGCATTTAAAAGTTCACTTACAAGAGAAAAAGATCTGGCTGGCTTCAGCTTTCTCCACGGCAACATTCAACACTTGAAGACACTGGAGAAATGCCTAAAAATCTCCAAGGATTTGAAGTTGGAGCCAAGAATTTTCTACTTAGCCAAATTATTCTTCAAGTACAATGACTATGGATGAACAGTTTTAAGCCCGCAAAAACTCAAGGAGAACTGTCCCACCGACCTTCCCAAGGAAACCCATAGATGCAGAGGTCCCCAACCTTCTTGGCACCAAGGAACGGTTTCACAGAAGAGAATTTTTCCACGGACGGGTAGGGGGTGAGGGAGGCGGAGCTCAAGCGGTGATGCGAGCGATGGGGTAAATACAGATGAAGCTGCACTCACTTCCCCATCACTCACCTCCTGCTGTGCAGCCCAGTTCCTAACAGGCCACAGACCGGTAGTGGTCCATGGCCCAGGGGTTGGGAACTGCATTCCTAAAGGACAAACTGAAGCCGTGAGAGAAAGGCCTGGGGCTTGGCAGCCGAAGAACTGGCTGTGAGTCTTACATACAGACACCTGTACAGCCAAGAGGGCAATGCACACACGGATTTGGGTGACAGAAGAGAATGTGAAGGTTATAAGCCCTGCCAACCTAAAAATGATACAGCCAACAACAACAACAACAAAATGCACACGAGAAGGCAAGGAAGGAGATACAGTGTAGTAATTTTGCTGTTTGCTTCATCTTTGATAGGTGAGCGTCAGAGAACATTATTTCAAGCTGACAAATCATGCAATCAAGGTGGACTAGAAATGACAAAAGCCTATTGACATTCAAATGTAAACTGCAAGCAAGATAATGCTATTGACTACATTTGGAAAACGCTAAGGAGAGGGAAGGGAGAAAGGAAAGAAGGAAGAACAAGGAAACACATTAAGTTCGTAACAGCTTATACTAGAAAACCATTAGATACTGTGTAAGGAAATAGGGACTAAGATTATATAAAGCTATAATTAATTTTATGAAGGTAAAGACTAGAACAAAAATACCAACCCTCCTAAATATCAGAAGAATTACTCACTCGTACACACACACACACACACACACACACACCCTGAAGATCAGAGTGAAATACTTAAAAAGAAGCAACCATAAAAAGATTACACATAAAACAATATGAAAAACTAAACCCAAGCACATATATCAGTATGTAAATGAGCCTCAGTCATTATTAAAAGTGAAAGCATTTCAGATCATATCACAAAGAAAATACAAACACTATGCTGTGCAAAAAAGACATATGTAAAATAAAGCAATCAAAAAATAAAATAGGCTAGGCATAGTGGCTCATGCCTGTAATCTTAGCAGTCTAGGAGGCCAAGGCAGGAGGATCACTTGAGCTCAGGAGTTCAAGACCAGCCTGGGCAACATAGCAAGACCTCGTCTCTAAAAAAATAGAAAAAAATTAGCCAGGTATGGTGGCATGTGCCTGTAGTCCCAGCTACTCAGGAGGCTGAGGCAGGAGGATCACTTGAGCCCACAAGTTTGAGGTCGCAGTGAGCTATGATGACTCCACTGCACTCTACCCAGGCCAATAGAGTGAGACTCTGTCTCAAAAATAAAATAAAATAAAATAAAAGCCTGGGAAAAGGTATACCAGGCAAATTCAAGCAAAATGAAAGCAAGGTTTATGATATTAAGATTAGATGAGGTTCAACTGAAGCCTAAAAACATTAAATGTTACAAAGAAAAGCACTTTATAATGCTAAAGGGCATAATTCACAATTAAGATAACAGTTATGAATATTTATATACCCGGTTACATAGCAGCAATATTCCTAAAACAGAAATTATCTAGACATATAGAAAAATAAACACATGCCAGCTGCAGAAGACTTTAATTCAATTCTCTCCGTCCATGGTAGAGCAAGTTGGCAAAATATAATATACATCCTTGGTCCTTCTCACCCAGCCATGCTACCTCTGGGACATGTCCTTCAGATATACACACACATGCCACATGACATGGACACAGGTTATTTATTTCAGCATTACAGTCGTAACCACGTAGCAATGTTTTGGTCAACGATGAACTGCGTATATGACGGTGGCCCCATAAGATCATAATACATATTTTTACTGTCCCTTCTCTATGTTTCCATACACAAATACTATTGTGCTATAATTGCCTACAGTGTTCAGTACAGTAACATGCTGTACAGATTTGTGGCCTAGGAACAATAGGCTGTCCCATCTAGCCAGGTGTAGCAGGCTATACCATCTAGGTTGTGTAAGTAAACTCTATGATGTTCACACAAAGATGAAATTGCCTAACAATGCATTACTCAGAATTCATCCCATTGTTAAATGACACATGACTGTATTTGTAAAAGGATGACTTTCCTGTTCTTCAGTAGAGGACTAGTTAAATAAATTATGGTACAATAATTCAGTGATATCTGCCAAAAAGAAAAAGGAAAGAAGGAAGGAAGGAAGGAAGGAAGGAAGGAAGGAAGGAAGGAAGGAAGGAAGGAAGGAAGGAAGGAAGGAAGGAAGGGAGGGAGGGAGGGAGGGAGGGAGGGAGGGAGGGAGGGAGGGAGGGAGGGAGGGAGGGAGGGAGGGAGGGAGGGAGGGAGGGAGGGAGGGAGGGAGGGAAGAATGCATGAAGGAAGGAAGAGAGGGAGGGAGAACCCCCATGTACTAATGGAAGGAACTCCAATACCTACTTAAGTTTAAAAAATAAAAAAAGAGTAAGGTACTCAACAGTGTAAAAGAGAGAAATCAGAATAAAAATTCACCTTGGCCATGAAAAGACACAGAGGAAATGTAAATGCACGTTACTAAATGAAAGAAGCCAATCTGGAAAGGCTAACACTGTATGATTCCAACTGTATGACATTCTGGGAAAAGCAAAACTGTGGAGACAGTAAAAAGATCAATGGTTTCCAGGGTTTAAGGGAGGGAGGGATGAATGGGGGATTTTTAGGGCAGTGAAAGTATTCTATATGGTACTGTAATGATGGATACATGTCATCATACATTTGTCCAAACCAAAGAATGTACAGCCCCAAGAAGGAACCCTCTGCAAGCTATGGACGTGGGTTGACAATGATGTGTCAGTGTAGGTTCAGCAGTTGTAATGCGTGCACCACTCTGGTGTGAGATGTTGACAGTGGGAAGCCTTGTGTGTGGGGGAGTAGGGGGATTTGGGAAATCTACGTATTTCTCTCGATTTTCCTGCGAACCTAAAACTGCTCAAAAAATATAATGCATATTTTTTAAAAGAATAGGAAAAATTTCCTATTTGTCTATATATGCATGAAGAGACTCTGAAAGGAGACACAAGAAACTAATAATGACGGTAACAGGTTTGGTGAGGTGGAGGTGAGTGAGAAGTAGGCTAACAGGAACAGGAAGGAAAGGAGACTTTTCACTGCACACTACACACATGTGGAAACATATAGGTGTACGTGTATGAGGATAACTGAATTTCCCATTTACAAAACACAAAAACAAAACAAGCCTGCAAAACACTATTCCTCACTTGGCAATGGGTTCATGGATGTTCATTTCATTATACTTTAAGATAGATACTATCAAATGTTTTACAGTAAAATATTTAAAACACACAAAATCCCATGTGCAAAAGGACCCTACATCAGTTTCTATTCAGTATTCCCCCTTACCCAAGAAGATGTGTTCCAAGGCCCCCCGTGGATGCCTGAAACTGTGGGCAGAACCCAACCCTGCATATACTATGCTTTTTCCTGTACATACATACCTATGATAAAGTTTAATTTATAAATTAGGCACAGTAAGAGATTAACAACAGTAGCTGTTCATAGTAATAAAATAGGATGATACCACAACAGTCACTCTGATAACCAAGATGGCTTCGAAGTGACTAACAGGCAGGTTGCCTACGACAGCAGGGATTCGCTGGGCAAGGAGATGATTCACGTCCAAGGCAGCAAAGAGCAGGACAGCATGAGATTTCATCATGCTACTCAGAACAGCATGCAATTTAAAATTATGAATTGTTTACTTCTGGAACTTTCCATTTAATATTTTCAGTCTGCTTCTTGACCGTGGGTAACTGAAACCATGGAAAGGGAAACTTCTGAGACATAGGGAGTTCTGTAGCCTTTTACAGACACTTCATAAAAAGTAAAATCTGGTTCCATTGTCCTTCAGTTTGCCTGAAAATCATTATAACAGACCTTTTGTTTTGTTATAAATGCTTACTCATTCCCCTCCACATAATGAATACGCACCATTTAAATAAAACATAACCAAAAAATGACTGTCCCTAGAAAGTCGTCTTATTCTCAAAGACCCTAGACATGAGCTGCCAGGGCTCTGAGCACTTGCAATGTGGCCAGCTCAGGTTGAGATATGCTCTAAGTGTAAAATACACACCAAAGTTCAAAGACTTTGGATGAGAAAAAGAGTATAAAATAGCTCGTGAATCATTTTTAATGATTCATGTTGAAATGACTTTATGAGTATATTACATTAAATAAAGTGTATTATTGAAATTAATTTCACCTGTTTCTTTTTACCATTTTAACACGGCTACTGGAACATTTAAAATTATATGTGTGGCTCACATTATTTCTACTGGATAGCACTGCTCTAGGTGTTAGTAACATAAGCAGGTAGCCTAGACTAGACTGTGCTACAGTAACAAGCAACTCTAAAAATCTCACTGGCTGACTGCAACGGTGTTTAGTTCTCAGTCGTAACACAGGAGCACCGAGGGACAGCAGGAAACGCTCCAGGAAAGCACCCAGGCTGACGGAGGCTTCACCCCAGCCCAGGCACCCGGGCATGCAGCCTTGGGAAGGGAACGTGGAGAATCCTGCACCTGTTTGTGAAGTTTCCTCTTACAAGTAACACACATCATCTATGCCCAGAGTTCATCGGTCAAAGCAAATCTGATGGCAATGCTTAATTTCACAGGATGCAAAGAAGTGCAATGCTCATATATATAGAAAAAGAAAAGACAGAAATATTTAATGAACAGCACTTATGACCACAACATCGTCTCACTTTATGTCCCATATAAGGCTAAAGTTGGTGTCTAAATAGCCACACATGTTGAGTCCAAATGATTTGAAATTAACTATTTTTCAAATTTATCTAGAGTTCACATCCATTCAGAAGGAAATGGTTTCATAGGCTCAGGGAACACACAATTGTGTCCAGTCCTAACAGCCATCTCTTCCGACTTCACACCTGCTGACAGCCACCGCTTGAATACTTCCAGTCCTTGGGTTGCCCAGCCCACCATAAGGAGACCCATTACCATGTTCAGCAGCCAGTTTGGGTAAGAATTTATGTTGCGCCAAATATCGTTTCGTGCTTTGTACCCCACTTCAGAGCTGCACAGGGTATATTTCATTAACCTTTCACCAAATAGCTTTCAAATATGTGAAGACATCCACTGCTACTCCCCTTGGACTTCTGTTCTCCAGGCTAACTACCTTCAACTGCTCCTCATGTAAAATGGAGCCACATTTATACACCACTACTTCCCAGAAAGGAAGAGGTGCATTCGAGTCCACTGCCATATGACTTGCCTGGGCTCGGCCAAGTCACATCCAAATAGAAATTTTAAATGTAATTGCAGGGTTCTTCCCCAACCACTTGCTCTTCCCCTCTGTCAAAAGTAGAGGTACATCCCACATTGAGGTTACCCTGAATCTCGGATCCCAGAGTGACGAGATGCATGGAACAGAGACCTAAAGACCCATAGCAGTCACCCATCTAAAACATGAGCAAAAAATGACTGTTTGTGTAAGCCAGTAAGATTTGAGGTTGTTTGTTACACGGCAAAGCCAGCCAATACAGAAATAATCCAAATGCACCAATTTTAGGAAAACGTGGATTTTTACTACCTTTCCCATGGTCAAGAGGTTTTCGCCACATGATATTTTATAATACAATACCTAATTTCATTTATTTATTTCACAAACACTTATATAGCAGTTAGGATATGCCAAGAATGATTCCAAGCACTTTACAAAAATTAATTAACTCAATCATCATAAAACCTCGTAAGGTAAGTTCCCTTCCTTATCTGTTCTCCGTTTCACAGATGAGAAAACTGAGACAGAGAGAGGTCAAGGTCACACAGCAGGTAAGTAGCAGAGTCAGAGTTCAAACCAGGCAATCTGACCCCAGAGCCCACGTCCTTAACCACCATGTGTGCATTGATCATAAGCATTATTACTTGTTGAGTATACGTCCATACTAAGGATGTTCAATCTTATTTGGTTCTCATAGTAACTTCAGGAAGTGAGGGGAATTGACACCCAGAAATGTAGAGTTACTGGCCCAAGGTCACACGGTGACCTTGATGGCAGCAAAGTTCATGTTTGATAAAAAAAAAAAGAAACCTTCAAAGACTAATCTAATCAGCTTACTTCTTCCTAGGTAAATTGGGGGCGGGAGGCAGATGCATCAACTGAATTTTACCACCACTCTGTTTCCAAGGATTTGTTGGTGCTTGTCACCATCACTACGACTAAAAAATGCTGGCTGGATGTCCACCTTACCGAAGGCATTGCCAGGCTTCCTTGTCCCAATTAAGACCGGAGGAGTAGGCTTGCTCTAACTAGGCCTCCACATGGGGAAAGATGAAATAAACAAACAGCCCTGCGAACAGAGAAGCATCGGCACCCTGGTCAGGTGGCTCTCACTTGGTGACTGCAGTTTTCACAGGACTGCACAGCAGCCAGCTGCCCCAGAAAGTAGCAGGAACAGAAAACACAATATTCCCGTCCTCTTCCTGTTTCATTATCGCCCGGGAGGGCGGTGGCATTAAAGGAGCAGTGTGAAATGGACAATTCACACATCTTCCACATTTCTCAACAATGTCAGTCCCTGCTGTTGCCACGGCTGCCACAGCCTCACGGTCCTCTCACAACAAGGAGAGCATTAGATGTCTGCCGGCAGGGGAGCACACGCAAACAGTCACGTGCCTGTGTGCACAAACACACACATGCGTGCACACACACACTCCCTGCACCCTCTCTCCACTCCCAAGAAATGGCAGGGAATATGAGAAAAAGCAAAAAGAGGAGGTGTCCTCTTTTACTTGCTGGGAACCTCCAGAGGAGCAGCTGAAGTCCTTACAGCACAAGGTGACACGCCAATGGCCCCAACGGAATCTTTCTTCTCTGGTTTCTTCACTGTCAGACAGACTACTGGAATGGCATGGCACTAGGGCTTTCAGTGCTTTGTCTGGGACAACCACCACCTTCAGACAGGTGCAGCGGGCCAGGCACAATGGCTTACGCCTGTAATCCTAGCAGTCTGGAAGGCAGAGGTGAGATGATCACTTGAGGTCAGGAGTTTGAGACCAGCCTGAGCAAGAGTGAGACCCTGTCTCTATTAAAAATAGAAAAAATTAGCCAGGCATGGTGGCACATGCCTGTAGTGCCAGCTGCTTGGGAGGCTGATGCAAGAGGATTGCTTGGCCCCAGGAGTTGGAGGTTCCGGTGAACTAAGCTGATGCCATGGCACTCCAGCCTGGGCAACAGAGCAAGACTCGGTCTCAAAAGAAAAAACAAAACAGGGTGTAGCCAGGGAGAATAGGCCCTTCATCCTGCCCAACCAACCCCTCTGGAGCCCACTGGCCCCAGGTGAAGGCTCAGTCCTTCCCAAACCGCTGGGCCACTTGCCTTTAATTCGGGAGAATTAAGGAACTCTCCTTTCACACCCAGCATTGCGTTCAGACATTAATCTGTCCTGCTCTGATTGTGTGGCCACCTAATTCTCCAAACTGAGCTTCCTGCCACTGGCACCTGTACCCCAGCCTCTGGCCACCTGCTCTTATAAACTATCCCGCAGTGTTAAACACCTGTTCCTCAAGGACAGAGACCCACCATGCTTTCGCTAGTCTCCTCTACCAAGGTCAAGCTCCTGTCATAAAAACACTGGCTTTCCACTTTAATGCCACCTACTGTCCCAGCTCCCTCACTGATCTCCAACACTGCCCCTCACCATCTGTCTGAGGGCCTGGATTGCTTCTTGCTGAATCAGTCATTGCCTGCTTGTTACTGGTCATTTATTTGGTCCTATTATAATATAGTTCTTACTGTAATATTGTTTGGGGGCTCTATGTCCCCCCACGAGACTCCCCAGTCCCTTGGAGCAAGGACCACATAGCTACTGCATCTCATTCATCTGTGTGTCCATGACACCAGCCCCCAGAGAAGGCCCTCAGCCAAGAGCTGTTGAACGAGGCCCACTCAGCAGCCATGGTCTGGAATTCTCAGCTGGGTGGCCAAGGTGCAAAGGGCCAGAAGGCTTAGGTCAGTCCAAGAAGGTTTCCATCAAGAAGCTAAAAGACACACTGCCTCACAAAGCCCGTTGAAGTTTTGCCTTTTTCTGTCTCTGTTGCTATGGGAATAGAACACCCCATATGTGGCAGAATCGTATAAGTGGAGCATTTCTTCCAAGTAGCATCTCTGAGTGGAATTCTCACCATGAGGGTTGGGCCTTCCTCTCCTGGGCAGCTGTAGATGCCATTCTAGGGCCCTGAGTCTGAGAGGGGAGACCACCTCCCTCCCCACTCCTCCTGTCTCCCTCTGTTCTCTCTCTCTCCTCCTCCCACCTTTCACCATCTTTTCCTCCCTTCCTCTCCAGCCCAAATGCTCAAATAGCCCAGTGGCCACTCAGGCATAAAGATAAACCTGTGATCTGTGCAAAGGAGGGTAACAAATCACCTCTAAGTCAAAGGGAAACTTCGAGTAGTTTTATCTGCTCTGTAACTGCCAAGGAGTCAATACCAATTGAAGGAAAAGAAAATGGCCAGGATGAGGGACATCTATAGGGAAAAAAGGAAACGAGAATTTATTGAGCACCTACTTAGTTTCAAGCTCTTTTTGTTCTTGTTGAGACAGGGTCTTGCTCTGTCATCCAGGCTAGAGGACTGCAGGCTCACACCTCCACGCTCAGCTAATATTTCTACTTTTTGTAGAGACAGCATCTCACTCTTGCCCAGGCTTGTCTCAAACTCCTGGCCTTAAGAGATCCTCCTGCCTCAGCCTCCCAAAGTGCTAGGATTACAGGTGTGAGCCACCACCGCCCCTCCCCCCCCGCCTGTGTCAAGCTTTATATTAGTGTGTTTTCTCACTTAATTTGCAGAGCAATTTCATGCGGTATTACCACTTCCGTTTTACAGATGAAGCCATTGAGGCTTAGTGATCTCAAGTCATGGTTAAACTATAAAGGCAAGTCTTGAATTTAACTCAGATTCTCTGGATCCCAATCTAGTGCATTTTCCACTCTACCTGAGTATCTCCCATAAATCACGAGAGCCAGCCAAGAATTTCACTTTTGATTTCATTTTCAGTGCTTCACATAAGTTGCCTTCAGCTTGCCCTCTGGTCCCCACTTCTGCTCTCCCTCTGTATCCCCAAAATACTCAAGGGGTCAAGAAGGCAACAGGTAAGGGGGAAAAGATTAGCCACACCGCGTCATTGGTCCCTTAGTCTTCAAATATTGGCTGGTTGGGAGCACGTTTCTGACCTACCTACCACGTCTAAAAGTTTCGACATGCTTTCTGTTCTATTTGGGGGTAAATGTTTCCCCAGCCTCACTCTCTGGTCTCCGAGTACATGTTTCCATTCTGCCCTACCTGAAGGCCACAGACTGTATTGATTTTAAAGCAGTGACCTCGAAGTGGGGTGATCCCAGGTCAGCAACGTCAGCCTCACCCGGGGAACTTGTTCAAACTACAACTTTTCAGGCCGCACCCCAGACCCCACTGAACCAGAAACTCTGGGGATAGCACCCACCTGAGATCTGTCTTCAACAAGCCCCACGGCTGGTTCTGAAACACTCTGGAGTTAAGGACCCTTGATTTGCAAGGCTGAGTCTCTTGCTCCAATTTGAAAAAAGGTGGCATTTCAGTGGCAAGAGAGATTTATACACTGCTAAAAACTGGTGTTTTTCTTCATTTCCAGTCCTGTCTGATACCTGATTGCAATTTTATCTAGAAGTTCCACCCTCAGAAAAATACCAACTCAAAATAAGAGCAGATTATTTTAAAAGGCTTGCTGGCATATGGATGTTACTGTCTGCCTTCAACTGACTAATTAATCCTTATTTGACCTGAATTAATGCCTAATCTGTGTAAAATGATGGAGATTTACTGGAATGCAGCGAACGTGAGGATACAGAAACCAAAGGCACGTGGGGTGGGTTCCGCGTCAGCTGTCATCGGGATTAAAGTACTCTTCAACTGGTACATTATTTGAAGTTTGATTTTTTTTTCTTCCTTTCTCTCCTCCACCCCCACCTCCTTCAAAGAAAAAAAAAAAAGTACCAGAAGACATGAGCATATTGTCTCCTCTGCTCCCAAATAAAGGTAAACTGACACGCTTTCAATGAAAGGCTCTGCATGATTGGAATTAAACGTCAAATACGATTTTCTGTTGGCAATTCAAAGTGTTGGTGTCAAAACCAAAACTGACAGCGCGGCTGCAGATTAGTATCTGTCTGGATCGCGGCGTCACACTGCGGGGAAGGTTTATGATTTAGTAGATTAACACAGCTCTCTTCACGCTACCACTTAAAAGATAATTTGTTCAAGCAGGAGCCGATTAGATTGTGGCTGACCATGAGCAGAGACCCCTGTCCCCTTAAGTTCTAGCGGGCGTTTGATGTCACCCCCTACCTCCTGCGGGAGTCTGCCATCCTTGCTGGGTGACAGGCAGGAGAGGTGAGCAGGCCACAGCTGCGGGCCGCCCGGCTGTCGGTAGCCACCAGTGATGACTGCTGGCGCTGTCTCAGGGAAAATGGAATTCCTATTGATCTGACCAATGTGAAAAGACCTTCCAGCTTGGAGACTTGATTCATTGAGTCTGAGCTTCCCACATAGGATGGAGGGAGGAGGGCGACTTCCTGGCAAGTCATTGAATCAACCACTTTTACTACTAGGTTTCTCCTAAGGAAAAAAAAGATAGTAACAAGGGCTCAGAGAGGTCAAGAGACTTATCCAAGATCACAGAGCTCAGGAGGTAGGGAAGGGCTAGTTCACATTGCATGAGACTCACAAAGTGGCAGGCGCTGTATTAGGCACTTTTATTTCCACGATCTTGTGTGTTATTCACAATGACTTTGATGTTATTATGGAGTGAACTAGGTTAAGAGCGCTAAGGAACTTGCAGAGACGTGTTAGAACTAGGGCTCCTAATTCCTGACTCAGTGTGGTCTGCACCCAATTGTGATGTACCCCTAGGATAATATTACAACTGGGGAGGGGATAAAATGGCTTTGAAAATGGTGCTCCTATCTTATACACCTGCCATTTCTGCCCAATGACAGCCCCTGGAGCCCAGATAATAAAATAAGTGAAATGAATGCCCTGTGTCTTGACCAACTATAAATTGTAAGCGGTCCTCGGCAAGCCTGATTTAAGAGTTTCATCTTGCAGACACTATGTTTGTTATTTCTTTTTTTTCCTCTCTTTTCCCCAATTCTAGGGAAGGAGGAAAAATGGTGAAAGTAGTCAGTTCAGAGCAGCATTTCTATTATTCAACAATGCTGGGGTGTGACAGCATAGGAGACTCACAATATAATGTTCAGACTCTGGTTTTAGAATGTTTACTCTATTCTCCGTGAACTCTGACATCCAAATGCATTAATGCGGTGCCATTTTCAACTCTCATGCCAATCTCTATCCTTGTACGTATCAGAATTTTAATGCCTGCTTCCCTGTTTGAGTTATGGTAATTTATTGTAATAGTGTATTTTGACCTTTTCAGTATTTTGTATTTTTATTGGATAGCTGTTTCACCTCTTCCCTGGAGGGTTAGCCAGGCTGAAAATGAGAGAGAATGGTAAGACCAACCAATCAAAATACAGAATATTAAAAAGGTCAACACACAAGAGCAAACTACTAATTTGGAAAACACACAAATGCGAAAAGGATGAAAGCTCCGAACAGCATGGTGGCCGCAGCAGGAACAAGTGGACAGGAGAAGGCACGGAGGACCCTCTTGACCCACGGCACAGCAGTTAGAGCAGCTGCTGATTGTAAAGTAGCCCCTCATCGGGAACCCACAGAGGGTAGTAAGTCAGTGCAAACTCCAAAGGGTGTCACCTGTGCCGTTGCTGTTTATACCCGGTCAACACAAATGGCAAAGAGAAAGGAGCAGCATTGCAAGGTCCCAGCTGGAGACACCAGGGCACTTTTGAATATAATGTGCAATCGCCAGACGATGCATCAAAGGCATGGCATACAGCCCTCTACCTGCAGGCAGATGGAGATCTCCGGAGCCTAGAACTGATACTCATCTATTTCTTTTTTGAAGCTCTCCAGGAAGAAAAATCCCCAAACCTCCCCCATTGACTCATTTCCAGTTGAATTCTATGAATTAAAGTATAACAATAAGGTGTCTTGACAATCAAGACTAATAGAACCATAAGAATGTGAAGCATACTAATTCAAGTGGACTTTCAGGTCTAGTTCTGAAAGTCATGGCCATCAAGTTACCAGAAAGCACACTGAAGCAGTTACCTGGGTGTAGTCCCTCACCTGCTAAAACTTACACTGCATCAGTTACAAACAGCACAGAATGACATGCACAGACAGGTCCTCACCATCCCAGGATATGTGGTTGGAAAGGGGTCTCTTAAAGAGAATTCACTTAAATCAGGGACCAAAATCTAAATGTAGTTAAAAAGTGAAAAGATTTTGACTGTGATTTCATCTTGTAAAATGAAATGAAAATGTATGATGGGATGATTTCGTTTTATATTTAATAAAATGTGGGTTAAAATTCTAATCATATTCTTTTTTCTTTTTTTTGAAACAGAGTTTCTCACTCTATTGTCCGGGCTAGAGTGCCATGGCATCGTCATAGCTCACTGCAACCTCAAACTCCTGGGCTCAAGCAATCCTCCTGCCTCCGCCTCCCAATAGCTGGGACTACAGGCATCTGCCACCACGCCCAGCTAATTTTTTCTATTTTTAGTAGAGACTGGGTCTTGCTCTTGCTCAGGCTGGTCTCGAATTCCTGATCTCAAGCGATCCTCCTGCCTAGGCCTCCCAGAGTGCTAGGATTACAGTCGTGAGCCACTATGCCTGGCCTAACTACATTCTTAAAGTAAAAAGGATTTAAGGGTTGACTAGAAAGCTTGGACACAATTTTTCCAACATAATTATATGTTCATATAAATACATCACCCTCCACAACACCTTTGGTACAATCATAAAAAACTTAACTTTTATAGAATGGAGGGCCTAAAATAGGAGCTCCTCTTAATTCTTTGATATTCTAGTTTTTTCCATTTTAATATCTTGATCCTTTTGATTTTATATTATTCAATTGGTTGAGTTTCTATTATTCAATTGCTACTTGTCAGATCCTTGTCAGTAGGTTTGAGAGCAATTTCAGACATTTTTCTATATCACTTTCATCAACCTTATGAAATCTCATGTTGTTTGCAAAATCTGCAATTTTCATTTGCTTTTGATTAACACTGTATGGCTAAAACATCTGAAATATCATCTGCAAACTGACCAAACATGGACACCATACAAGTCTGTGTTAAACAGAGCTATGTTTGGATACAGTCTAATTTTAAAAGTTTGCTAGTGAATATTTGACAACGCTTCATTCCCTATAAAAACTTTTAACAGTAGGGACTCTAATAGTAAAAAATCAGCACATGGACTCTAGACTTAGCAAAGTGCAAAAGAGAATTTTTTCAATATAAAACATATCTTAACAGACATGAAAATGACTGCTAAAATATATTCAACTATTAACACTTGCTAATCTAAATCTTATGAATAGCAGTCCAAGCAAGTTACATCATAGGATAAGAATCTAGGGTTAGAAGAACTATGGAGATTTTTTAATGACTACTCTTTCAGATATTTAACATATTATATACTCATATTACATTGTTAAATTTAAAAACACTTTTAAATAAAACCATGTAGCACATGATCCATTTTTAGAAAACTATCCATTATTAAACATTTACTACATACCAAGAACTGTACTTTGCACTTTATATGCATTGATATTTAATAATAGCCCAAAGAAAGACATTAATACCTGCAAGTTTGTTAGTGAATATTTGAAATAAGTAATGAAATAAGATACAGAGAAGTTAAGTAACTTGCCCAAGATCAAACATCTAATTAGTGGCAGAGGCAGGGCTCAAACTCAGGTCTCTCTGACTCCAGGCTCACGTTTCTAACTACTCTATTACAGTGCATAGAGAAAGCATCTAGAAAAATAAATGCATATTAAGAGACTGTAGTAAGATCATGGATGCTTTTGTTTATTTATTTACATTTTTCTATATTTTCCACATTTTCTAAATTAAAGGTGATTACTTTTATAATAATCATAGAAAAGAAAAATAACTTTTGCAAGAAGTTAAAGATCGCAGATCACCATGTTGCTTGTGGCTAATGGAAAGCTTTGTGGAGAAAAAGCGAAATCTCTAGCTGAGTTGCCGCTGGCGGGAAGATTCTGAGCTGGCAAGGAGCCTTTAGAGGAAGGATTTGCACATCCCCTTAAGTGCTGCACACATGGACACTGCCCAGCTACCTACTGAGGAGCTTAAGAGAAATTACCGTGTGTGGTCAGGGAAAGAACACCAACCACAGCCGGAGTCAAGCCCACCCACCACTTCCTGCCAAGGCCTCCTGGCTGCCTGTGCCCACCTCCCATCAGCCCATATGCAGCTTGGCCCTACCATCCCACAGTCCTCCTGGGAACTACCTGGGTCTGTCCCAGCCTACCTGGGCTTCCTGATGGCCCCCGTGCTCAGGCTTGGCACAGCACAGCCAGCCACACCTGCTGGATGTCGTCGTTGGCACTGAAAGTCTGACTGCCCAAACCACCCTCTTTCCCACTCACCGTAGCCTTTCTGCCAAACTCCCTGTCATCTGTCACAGTCTGTCCCCAAGTGTGTAACCTGTGCTTCACACATGGGTTGCAGGTAGGCTGAGATTGATCTCTCAGCTTCCAGGGTGGCAGGTAGACCTTGTACCTTTCATCTCTGGCCCCAAGCAAGCCCACTATGCCCTATAAAGATCACCAGTTTTCTATGAATCCTGCAACATGCAAAATTTGGGAGCACTGGCCTGGAGCCACCCTGGTAAGTTTTCTCTATTCCCATGTACCATCTCCTCCTGGCACGGTCCACTGTAGTCCTGCTGAGCTCCTCTTGCTTTGTCTCTTGGTAGTTTAAGCATTATAATTACAGATAATGGTATTGTCCATTTACTGTGTGTCAACTCTTCTGACTGCTTCACATTCATATGGCTTTGACAGGAGTTACGAGTTCTGTGTCCTTGCTTCACCTGAAAACCAGGGATGTTATGGACTGAATGTTTGTGTCCACCCCCCAGAAAAAATTCATATGTTGAAACATAATCCCAAATGCAGTGGTATTTGGAGGTGAGGCTTTGGGGAGGTGACTAGGTTATGAGAGCCAATCCCTCATGCATGGGATTAGTGCCCTTATAAAGAGAGGTCAGGAAGCTAGTGAGCTCTCTCTCTAGCAAGCGGTGACACAATATAAAGTCAGCAGTCTACAACCTGGAAGAGGGCCCTCACCAGAATCCGACCATGCTGGCACCCTGATCTCAGACTTTTAGCCTTCAGAACTGTGAGAAATACATTTTTGTTCTTTTTAAGCTACCCAGACTATGGTACCCAGACTTACGGCAGCTCAAGCAGACCAATTAGAGGAATTAGCAGTGGAATTAATGTGGCCACCTCCCAGCACATTCCACAGGGCATGGCACCGTGTGAGAAAAGGAGATCAATTTAGAAATAGAACATTTTCTCTAAAATGATGTTTTCAAACCCTTAGCCTTAAGAAGGGTTGGAATTTCCAGCAGAAGTGGAATAATAGGAGGAAGAATTGGCGCTGGGCTGGAGGAGGCAGGTTTGCGGTAGAATGGAACCCAAGAGTGATGGGCAGAATTGCGGAGATGGGTTAGTTAGAAAATCAAGCCCAACAGTAAGAAATCGGCTTCCAGAGAATTGCAGTCCCAGGCCTCGGCCAGAAACATGCCTGGGCCTTTGCGCAGGGCTCTAACCAAGAGCTAATCTATAGTATTTACTCAAGGAGGATGGCTCCAGAGTGAGGAATGAGATTTAGTTAGTTGCTGTAACACACATTATTTCTTGGAGCTCCCAGTTCCCCTATGAGGAAAGCCATTCTTCTTTTTCAATATATGCCTGGTTTTTGTAATCTCTCAGGCTATCATGAAATGGCTTCCATTTATTCCAAAAGACATTTTATCTGCCTTGAGATTTCACCTGCTAGAACTTGGTGCTAATACGCACTGCTGCTGTGTGACAACATCCACCAAATTATGCACAGAGATGACAGACAGAGCCTCTCTTCCTCACGCAAAAGTGTCTTAAAATACCCTATTCCCCTTCGCAGACATTCGCAAAACTATCATCAGCAATAAGATGAAAACCAAGAATCTTCTCTCTCTGGTGTTTCATGGAATCTTCCCTCTTTCTTAGCCCGCAAGGCTAAATCACTTGTGGTTATTGTTTCTTTGCCTTGACTCCTCTGTGTAACAGATCATCAAATCAACTTTTGTTCTAGGAATTTGTTTTGTTGGCTAATTGATCCTTCCGGGCTCAGAGGTACTCAGCTTGACACCAGAGGGCCTTTTTCTTTATATTAATATAGCACCTTTCTCTAGAGAGAGCTAAGCATTTGCAAATACCAACTAATTATTCATTGGAGGTATTTCACTGAATTAGAAAGTTGCAAATTACAGAAAAATTAAAATCAACAACTGCTTTTTATGTAATTACTGTCCATGAATAGCTCGTGTATTTCCATACATTGGTCATGCTCCAATTACGGGCTGAAGTAACTACTGACCAACCAAGAGCTGGTCGTATTATAATTACAGGAGGTTTTAAAAACAGCGTGTTGAGGAAGATGAGTAGAATAGAGTGAGAATCTAGGTCATGTGGGCAAACTACCCCATAAGCAGCCCACATCAGGAGTGGGCAAAACCGGCAGACACTTCCTCCCTGCCATTCTCTTGGCCCCTGTAGAATCGAAACAATTCTTCAAGGCCAACCCCTGCCCACCAAGCCCCCCAACACAAGCCTTATCTGACTCCCTGGGCTCACAGTGAACATGCCCTAAATAAACTCTGCTGACCTTCTAATAGTCTACCTTGGCAGTGATCATAGACTGCTATGTAATGTTCATGTTGTTGTTTATATCTTGTCCAACAAACTAAGTTGTAAGCACTTCATAGAAAAGATGTTTCTTAGGTTTTTGAATACTGATCCCCTGAATCTCTACATCACAGCATAAAGACAGAAGGAAATCAATCCTGTGTCATTTTATCTGTTTATATTACTATTAATAAACTATAAGGGGACCCTTTCTGGAAATCTAAGGGCCCCCCCACAGAAAGGTTATTAAGTATAAAATGTCTGATTTCCTTAAGTACTAAGATTGACCGTTGATATCTCTGACATTTCACTTTGACACTTCTTGTTTTATTTTTATTGTGAAAGTACATCCTCATTCTTTCAAACGCACAGTTTGGCTTGTGATTATCTTTCCTTTTGTTTTTTACAGTAACTTTTGTGAAACAGTGGATAAGTCAAAAATGCGTATTATTTTAGAACATAAGGTGCGTCATAGAACCAATGCTGCACAGGCAGCTTGAGGTATCAACGAAGTCTTTGGGAAGGATGTAGCTAATGAATGCACACTGTGTGGATGGTTTGAGAATTTCTGTTCTGATTATTTTAATCTTGAAAATGAGCCACGTGGGCAACCTGAGACCAAGGTGTATTATTAGCTGAAAGCTATGGTGGAAGCGAATCCAATTCAACCTATGCGTGAATTAGCAGCAAAATTTGACATTACTATTCCAACAGTATTGGACCATTTGAAAGAAATCAGCAAGATAAACAAGCTGGATAGATGGGTTCCGAATGAATTGACAAGCGTCAAAAAAGAAATCCTTTCAAAGCTTGCCTTTCTTTGCTGTCACGATATAAAGGTGAACCATTTCTACACCATATTATTACATGTGATGAAATGTGGATTCCTTTTGACAATTCCAAGCATTTGGCACAATGGTTGGATAAAGATGAAGTGCTGAAACGCAGTCCAAAATTGTAAAAAAAAAAATTTAACATCAAAAAACGTTAATGGTGTCTGTTTGGTGGTCCAGCACTGGTATTATCCACTACAGCTTCATGAAACCCAGTCAGTTGATTACAGTGGATGTCTCCTGCAATCGATTGGACAAAATGCTGAGATGCTTGCAATTAAGCAGCCGAGATTGGTCAATAGAGACAGACCAACCCTCTTGCAAGATAACATTCAACCACATGTTGCACAAACAACACTGCTCAAACTACAGAGGCTGGACTTTGAAACTGTCATCCACCGTATTCACCAGACCTTGCACCAACTGACTACCACTTCTTTCAGGCTTTGGACCACTTCTTGCAATGAAAAAATATTCGATATTCAACAAGCCGTGGAAAACGCCTTTTGCGATTTCGTCACCACTGGCTCTCCAGGCTTCTTCACTGCTGGTGTAAACAAGCTCTCATTAGGATGGCAAAACTGTGTCCACAGTTTAGGTGCACACTTTTGATTCACTGTACTGCTTCTTGTTTGAGGTATAATAAAATAAACTTTTGATTCAAAATCGGACATTTCCTATTTAATGACCTAATAGATCTATGCCACTAGGCTCTCACTTATACTGTATAAACTTGTGTCTAAACCAAAACCTCTTTATATCTCATTTTTTTCCTATTCCTTTTGCCTCCTTCATTCTCTGTCCCTCCACTCCTTTCTAAGCATACTGTCATTAATATTCCTCCCTTCTTTGGAAGCCCTCCTTAAAATATCTCTGTATCAATAGGCAAGGGGTAAACATTACCAAAATGATACGAAATTTGAGATCAACTATTCCAGCTGGATGGGACAGAAGAGAGAAGAGCCACACACTAAAAATAGGCGTTGGAGAGAAGATAGCCTCAATCTTATCTCACTGCTTCTCCAATCAAGAAGAGCTCTGTCTCCTAGTTCTATCCCCTTCTGAGAATACGGATCATCACTGGGTCTTCTTGGGACTACGTTTCACTCCCGCCCTCCATCAGAAGGTGAGAAGGGAGCAAAAGAGACAAGTGCTACCTACTATTTACTCAGAAAAGATTATCTAAACAATTCTACATCTGGCAAGATGGTCCTTTCAGATATTCTGAAGCAGCATTCTACCACAAAACAGATGATGGAAGAATTACAATAAATGTATTGCAAATGCATTGCTGAGCTTACAAGAAAATAGGAAAAATCCCCAAGGGTAAAAAAAATGTTTTATAACACTAGATTTCTAAGCAAACACCCAAGTTGGGCTGCCTTGGGAAAATGCTGATTCTAAGAATCTACAATTTTGGAGATTAATAGCCACACATTGAGGGGAATAGGAGACTAGGCTTGGTGTCCCTACAAAGCAGGCAGCAGAACCTGAGAACACTGCATAACACAGAATGTCCTAAGGGTCACGTTCTAAGTAAAAGGGAGGGCCACAAAGTAAAAAAGAATTTAAAAAATTAACAATACATCTCACAAGTTATATTAAATGCATAAACATTGCTCTCTAGAATGCATGAAATACTTACAAAAACAAACATGTGCTAGTCCACAAACAATTCTTAAAATATTTTTAAGAGTTGGGTATCATGCATACCACCTTCTCTTACCACAGAGCAATTAAGATCAAAATCAATTTTAAAATTTCCTTTAAAAAATCAATAAGTTTGAAAACTTAAAAATATACTTCTCCATAACTTATGATTCAATGTAGAAGTCATAATAGAAATTTTTAAATATATACAATTAAATAATGAAAACTATATATATATTAAAACTTATAAGATATAGATATAGGAGTAGGTAGAACAAAATATATACTCTTAAATTCTGACATTAAAATGGAATAAGGTAGGCCAGGCATGGTAGCTCATGCTTGTAATCCTAGCACTCCAGGAGGCTGAGGCTGAAGGATCACTTGAGCTCGGAGTTCGAGACCAGAGCAAGACCTGAGCAAGAGTGCAGCCCTGTCTCTACCAAAAATAGAAAATATTAGCTGGGCATAGTGTTGTGTGCCTGTAGTCCCAGCTACTCTGGAGGCTGAGGCAGGAGGATCGCTTGAGGCCATGAGTTTGAGGTTGCAGTGAGCTATAATGATACCACTGCGCTCTACCCAGGGTGACAGAGGGAGACTTTGTCTCAAAAAAAAACAAAAACAAAAACAAAAAAACACAGGAATAAGGCCAAAAATTAATGAGCTGAACATCCAACTAGGGGGTAAGCAGACAAAAATATAAACCTAAAGAACATGGAAGAAAAGATCTGGTAAATGTAAAAACAGAAATTAATATAATAGAAACCAAAGATACAGTACAAGAAATAAGCAAATTCAAAAGTGGCTTTTTTGATAGTTCTATATAGATTTTTGAGGAACCACCATACGTTTTCTATAGTTTCTGTACTAATTTACACGGCCACCCACAGTGTACAACTGTTCTCCTTTCTTTGCATCCTCACAAGCATGTTACTTTCTGGGATTTTTGATACTAGCCATTTTAACTGGGGCAAGATCATCTCTCATTGATTTTTTGAAAAGATCAATAAAATACACAAATTTCTAATGAGATTCAATGAGGCAGGAAGAGAGAAGTCACAAATAAATAATAGTAAATTTTTTAAAAATGAGACATAACTAAAGAGAGAGCAGGATTTTTAAAATATCTATAAGAATATTATGAAAAACTGTATGTTAATAAATTTGAAAACTAAGGTGAACCAAAGACTCTTTAGAATAATATGAATTGCCAAAATCTACCAAAGAAAAAATAGAAAACTTGAGTGATCTTATAATCATTAAAGAAATTGATTCTGTAATTAAAATTATTCTCTACAAAGGTAGAGCCAGGCCCAGATAGATTTGCAATAGAGTTCAATTATATATTCATGGAAAACATAATTTCAATCATATATAAACTCTTTCAGAGAATATGCAATTTATTA
Source organism: Microcebus murinus (assembly GCF_040939455.1). Lineage (NCBI taxonomy): Eukaryota > Metazoa > Chordata > Mammalia > Primates > Cheirogaleidae > Microcebus > Microcebus murinus. The sequence goes on from NC_134122.1 coordinate 33,510,583, forward strand.
GATATTAGTGTAACTTGATACCAGCAATAAACAAAGATGGTATGAAACATATAAATTACAGATCAATTTCTCTCATTAATGTGGATGCCTAAATTGAAAACAAAGTATTAGCAAAACAAATCCAGTAATGTCTAAAAATGATAATTTATAATTACTAAATTGGAATTATTCCAGAAAGACAAACTTGATTCAACATTTAAAAGTCTATTTATGTCAATATTTCTCCCTCATTCATTCAGATCCATTATTTCCTTTCCTCTTGGATCTGTCCAGCCCTGACCAAAGGAGAGATGCATTCAGGGCCTGCGTTTCTTTTTCAGCAGTCTCACAGAGTGGGATATTTCCCAGAGGAACATCAATCCCTTCAAAATGTTATTACCTCATTTCTTGAGTGTCCAATCTTTCCAGAATTTCAGAGAATTATCAGGAAACACAATACAATAACATGAGGCCCATAGCCACAATATTTAGAAAAATCGCTAATCCCCAAACCAGATATGACCATTATATAATAGTAAATTATAATCTTAATATCAGTTATCAAGCAGATATAATGTTTCCTAAATCCAACATCCATATAATCTAGATCCAAGTCGCTAGGATCAACCATAAATAAGAAGTTCATGTTACTTTGGGGAAAGGATTAGCAAAAAAAACAAAAGTAAAAGAAGAGCCACCAAGCTCGTGTGGCTTCAGGTTTCCCAGCATGTCACACTCACACTAACTGGTATGACTTTGTGCCCTCCCTAATCCCAGGAGCATACCCTTCTCTCTCTATTTCTCCAAATCTGAAGGCTCTCAAGTCTTTTTTATTTTATTTATTTTCCTGTACATTTCCAATTCTGTGGTCACTGCATCTTCCCTCCATTCTGGGATGCCTTAGCTTTATCCTATAACATCTGCCTCCAAAGAAAATGGCCCTTTAGCTTCCATATTTGCCCCAGCTGGAGAAACCCACTTGAAAGATTTCTGAATTTCAGCTGTCTCTAGGTAATTCCCCAAACCTGCCCTCGGTGGTAATGTGAGGTCCCACATCCCATAACTCTTCTCTCAAACTCCCTAGGTCTTGACAGCTTGAATGGAACCTTCCAAGAACGCAGATTTTAAACCTTCAGCCTGCCCTTAAATGACAGGTCCCGTTCCTCCCACCTACATGAACAAAGTCATTTGTGACCTCTCACCATCTTCCTCACCTTTCCATTTCTCTTCCCAGAGGTCTTTCCAGGCGTAGAAGATTGAAAACTATTTTGAAACTGATCCCATTTCTCCCTGAATTGCCTCCCAAAACCTGAGCATTTTCCATTTACATACAACAATTCCTGAATCCTTCCCACTTCCTGTTCTTTTCCACCTCTGTTGAGCAGATCTGGTTCCTAACAGTAGGAAATGGGTGTTGTTTGTTGTTGCTGTTTGCTTCCTTATTAAACACTCACTTTTGGATAATTCCATCAAGTTGTTCGCCTGTCTCAGTCTAAGAAGATTACACACCATCTGCATACAGAGCCCTCATCCCCAATCTACTTAATCTTTTCTTGGATAAACTCCACCAATCCTAAAGTTTGGGCCCATCTTCCGTGTATTTCTAAGGAACATCCCCTCTAAATGCAGGGGAAAAAACAAGAGAATAAAATGAAATTTCAATCCTTTGATACTAACTCCCTCCACAATACAGATAATAAAGAGATTTTTACACAAGAAGTTTGCTTATTTGGAAGTCAGCTTTTTCAAGAATCCAGAAGTTTTCACCCTTGCCAAGCCCAGATTCCCACTAATCAAAATCAAGGCACAAACAGAACTCTCCCTCTCTTTCCCTCTCTCGCTCAGTTTTGCTAATGAAAACCAGAGCTGCTCTTAACTCCAGTTTCCTCCAAAGACTAAACCAAAATCCCTATCTTCTGTGCATAAATTCACCCCTGTGCTGAAGGACAACTCTTATGAATTACCATAAAGGGAACTGACAATACCTTTTCAAGGGTGAATGTACTAGATCCCAAATTCTTGACCACCCCCATCCCTGCTGCTTTCCTAAGGGAGTCCAGGGCTAAAGATTTGGCTCCAAGTACCTATTGTGGGGGTGTGGGGAAACTTCCCCTTTCCCCTGGAAAGTTTATTCACTGAGAGATGAACTCACAATTGACCATGCACATGGGGAGAATCACAGAGTGATTACCCAATATCCCAATGGGATCCAGATATTTTTATACACTCCTTTTAGAGGGGAGGGGGGATGAGGAATACAGGTAATTCTGTTTAGGGGCAATAAATGATTGCTATGGAGGATGAATGGATGGGGAAAACAGATTGACTTGTAAATGATCCTCTTTGCAAATTAAATTAACCTTGAGAGACAGGTATTATATTTAAAATTATTTGGGCCAGATCTGCTTGCATTTTTTTTTAAATCTTTTTTTCTGCAATATAGTGAAATAACAAGGAAGGGAAAGGAAGCTGATTGTTCTCTTCATGGGCCTGTTTGGTTACGCTAATAGAGGGAAAGTCCCTTCCTAGAGCCTGGTGATCTCTAAGAGCCTTTAATTCAGAATACTCTTTATACCACGGAGTCATATTTTGGGATGGAATTTCCTGAGCTCTTTCACTACCTAGTCAAATAACCTAGTAATCAAGGCTGAGCCCTACATGGGATTCAGAAAGTCCTCTGCTCTCTTTATCTTGAAGCCCCTGAGTAGTCCATACTGTGGCCCCTTCTCCAGCGTCCCCAACTTGGCTTTTTTAAGGACAGAGCAGCCTCCCAGCCTGGCTCTCCAATGCTCTATCTTATCACACCATCTGCTTCACTTGGAATCTGGAAGAGAGTGGCACCAAAACAAACCCAGGCAGGAAGAGGACTTGGATCTTCTTCCCTCCTCCCTCCTGTCCTTGCATCCCCATTTCATCTTCAACCCACAGCGGAATCTCCTCCCCCCTGCAGTCCCAAATTGCTCTGGAGATGAGGACTGTGTGGCCAACTGACGTGGTTCTCACGTTAAGCATCAAACAGCAAAAATAACGGAATCAAACCTCTGGCAGGCTCCCCCTCTTAGGAATTCAAAGGAAATCGAGATGAGATTACAGCCACTAGAATCTGTCCAGCTGACTGTTGGTGCCGGTGGTGACACACTGCTGTTTACTGATTTATGGAGTGATAAGTTGCAGCGGGAACAGTCTGACGAGAGTGGGCTATATATATTCCTGAAGCTGTGTTCAAGTGTGCAGACACTTGAATCAAGCCATATGCACTGTGGGCTGGCTTTGATTCTCAGCAACAACTGTTTAAAAGAGGACAGAGGCTAGGATTCCAGATTTGTTGACTTGTGTTGTTCTTGGGGAGGCAGGGGGAGTGAGGGTTCTCTTTCCAAGACTTCCCATGGGAGGCTGTTTCCAAAGGAACACAAATCGCTCACTGGAGGCAGGGTATGTTAGTAGTAGTTTGGGGTTAGCTGCAGCATATGCCAGGACCTTCAAAGAGGTGTGGGCTGAAACAGAAGGAAGTTTATTTTTTTACCCACATGTACCCAAAAAAGAATTCCTCCTCCCAGCTTATTATAAGAACTAACAGTACTCAGATGTGATTACAACATATTTCTGAAAGACTTATAATGTCCCATGAGCATAAGGAGAGTGTTTAATAGAGAAATTCCAGCATAGACCATGATGTTGATAAGCCATGCTGGACCCTGCAGTTCTGATGGTTTTTTTCGTTTATAGAATCATATATTCAAACACTCATCCAACAGGTTTTATGGGCTGGGGCCAGGGTGGATTCTGAGGGTGGGTTGAGGGAAATCTGGCTGGAGCAATGTCCCTTGCCAGAGTACAGGACTGCTTCTGCAGATATGACCAGACTTCTGAGCACTCCAGGTGCATAAGACCCTCCAGTTCTAACTGTTCAAAGAAAGCCTGTTCTTCTTGTAGTCAAGAGTCCATACGTAACAACAAAGTTATTTTAAAGAGTACACAAGTTGGTATACGGCCATTCTAGAACTGCCTATTCCCCTTGGCCAAAACTGCAGATCATCACATTTCATAGAGCACCCTGGTTCAACTACCCACTTGATGCTTGCGTCCCTTCTACAATGACCCCAGCAAGGCAGCAGAACCCTGTGCCTAAATGCTTCCATGGACACGAAACTTGCTACCTTCTTAGAAACCCTTCTCAGTTTACCCATGACTCTCAGGACTGGAGTTGAGCTTAGATCTGCTTCCCTGCAGCTTTCACCCATTGGGTCCTTCCATTGGGAGCTCTTCAGGACAAGTCCAAACCCTCCTTCCCAAGATCCTAAACATGTGTCCTGAGTCTTCTCTCCTCCTGATTCTTTGATCAGTTCATCATGTGATAAGCACCAGCTACTGAGGCTTACTGTGCAGATTACAGTGTGCTAAATGATGTACATCCACCATTTCATTCAATCCTCATAGCCATCCTTTGAGGATTTTGCATCCATTGTACAGATGGAGAAAATAAAGGTCAAAGAGTTAAGTAGTTTGCCCAGAGTTGCTCAGCTAGTATGGCAGAGTGTGGACTTGAACCCATGGATGTCTGACTCCATGCCAAGTGCTCTCTATCCTGGTTGTCCCTCCCAGCCCCTGTATTGTCCCTATACTTAAAGTTCAATTTGTGCATATCATTTGTAGGTTTGTCCATTGTAGGGGTTAGGGGAAACTTGCCCTTTCCCCCAAAAGTGTGCTACAAGATCAACTCACAATAAAGGCAGATTAATAAGAGAAAGGTTTACTGACTATGCGCATGGGGAGAAATCACAGAATGATACTCAATATCCCAACGAACTTCAGATATTTTTATACCTGTCTTTCTGGAGAAGAGGGGAAATGTGGAGTATAGATAATTCTGTTTAGGGGTGACAAAAGGTGCTAGGGAGGACAAATGGACAGGGGAGACAGATTGACTTGTAAATGATTCTCTTTGCAAATTAAATTAACCTGAGAGACAGATATTGCCTTATAAATGATTTGGGCCAAGTCTAGTTGCATTCTTGATCATCTTCCTGCAATACATTGAGATAACAGGGAGAGGAAGGGAAGTCAATTGACCCCTTTGATCTTATGATCAGTCCAGTTTATGCAGATGGAAGGAAAGCCCCTTCCAGTGCTTTTTGATCTCCAATGGCCTTTAATTTAAAATATTCTTTATGCCAAGGAGTCATATTTTGGCATGAAATTTCCTGAGCTTCCTTCACCCTCAATCTTTCACTTTTCCTGTCCCTATAGAGCACAGGCACACGTGCCTTGCCATCCCCGTCCCAGTTCTCACTGTTTCCTTACAGCATTCAATTATCAGTAGGTAATGGAGTAGTAGAACTATAAAATGGGTATTTAATAATAGTCCAGCTGTGTCCCACAGAAGTATAACAAGAACCATCGCTTGACCTAGTCAATCATTTTTTATTCTGCCCAACAAAAGTTTGAATGCTCCTAGTACAAAGCACTGAACTAGGCACAAGGGATACAAAGATGATGACCAACTGGTCATTCCTTCAAGGGACACAAATGAGTGAATAGTCGTGAGGCAAGAGGGTGGACCTCTGTGTGAGGAGCCCTGTGGGCACAGAACAAGGAGGTCCTGCTTGGTGCTGAAATAGGGGCGCAGAAATTAGAGTACACATACAGAGCAGGGCACCCTTCAGCCATCTTTTAAGGAGTGAAGCTTTGTAACAAAGAGGTTGAGAAGGCACTCCACACTCTTTCCAGCATGAGCAAAGCCACCACCATGAAGGGGACAGGTGTCATCCAGGATCACAGAATTTTCTGGTAAAATCAATGTATCAAATATACTAGAGGGAAGGTAGGATAGGAGATGAGGTGGAAAATTAGCTGTTAGGACAAGATAGATAAGCTAAGCCTTGATGTTTGGTCTTAGCAAAGAGCCAGCAGGAGCTTTGGGATTTTTTTGTTTTTATTTTTTTAGAGACAGGATTTCACTCTGTCCCCAAGTTGGAGTGCAATGGCAAGATCATAGCACACTGTAGCCTCAATTCCTGGGCTCAAACAATTCTCCACCTCAGCCTCCTAAGCAGCTGGGACTTCAGGTGCACACCACCATGCCCAGCTATTTTTTTTATTATGTTTTGTAGAGATGGGCTCTTGGCATGTTGCCCAGACTGGTCTTGAACTCCTGGGCTTAAGCAATCCTCCCACCTCTGCCTCACAAAGTGCTACAATTACAGGCATGAGCCACCACAACCCAGCAAGAGTTTTTATGCAATAGAAGCAGAACTGTGCTTTGGAAAGGCATCTCTACTGACTTTTTTGTGACTTCTAGAATAAGGTAAGAATGGCAGCATAGAACCTTTATGCTTATAATAATGCCAGCCCAGGTCACATTTACTCTTTTTGCAGCCACACTGTGTAGCTGACTCTCAGCTAACACTCCTATTCATACATGGTGCCGTGTCTCTCCAGCCGTGAGCAGTTGGGCCTGCATTCATTCCCAACGCATTGATCTGGTTACACTTGGCCCCTTCATTCTCTTGTTTACAACTTTCAAGGTATTGGTTTTTATCATCCAACATGCTTACTAGGCTCCCAGCTTCATGTTGTACATTAATTTAATAAACCTCTTTGTAAATATTCATGCACATCACAGATGAAAAAGAAAAAAAAAAAACAGAAGGCAAGGGCAAAGCTCCAAAGTATGTCACTAGACACTACCCACTGGATCAACATTTACTTTTAAATTGGTCCCTTCAAAGAGAGAGCTCTTTAATCAGTAACTATTCCACTTACTTGTTCTTTTACTTGCCAAACACCGTGCTGACTTTCAGCATTTTAGGTGAAGTTAATCACACAAAACTTGCTCGTGGTGAACCCACACTGGCTGCTCGTGTCTGTGGCTCCTTTTGCTGGGTGCTCACAGGCCCAATGGAAGTCTTTGGATCTTCCATTATGCATTCTTTTATTTTTTTTAACTTTCACTTAAAACATTGTACTTTTTCCTTTTTTTATTTCAGAATATTATGGAGATACACAGGTTTGGGTTTCATAATTTGCTTTTGTATTAATACTTATAGCTGACTGTTGTGCATTCTTGCACACTATTTAGCTGAGATTCCATCTTCTTTCTTGGTTGGAAGTCCAAACTCTGTTTGCCTCTAATATTCCTTACCACCTATGTTCTCCATAATTCACAAGACCACCATTGATAGTAGTTTGGGTGCTCTAGTTTGACAGGTATTTTTTTTTTCAGTAACATGGGATATAATTTTTCCATCCTAGAATATCACAAATGTCTGTTTCATCATTTATAAAATGGATACTATCATAGCAGTACCTCATAGGGTGGTTTGATAATTCAATAGTATAATGCACTGAAATGACTAAGTATCTAACACATGGCACACATTCCAAAAATATTTTCTTTAACAAACCATCACATTATTTTCTCCTGAATGTCATATCAGCACCTCCAGTTCAATTGATCTAAAATCCCAGCTCTTCTAAAATCTACATTTTCTCCTAAGTTTCCTAATTCTATAAATGATACTACTATTTTTACAGTCACTCAAGCTTGACTCTCAAAGGCACCTTTGATTCACAGCTTGCCCTCTCCCTCACATCAATCAGTGTAAGTCTGGTAGATTCTATCTCTAAACTCCTTCAGATACCAGCCCTTTCTTTCCATCCATGGCCACTGTTATGGAGTGAGTGTTTGTGCCACCCCTCCCCCCACACACACACACAAAATTTATTCATTTTGAAGTTCTAACCTCCAATATAACTATTTGGAGATAGGGCCTGTGAGGAGGTGATAAAGATCATAAGAGTGGGGCCATGATTCAATAGGGCTGGTTCCCTTATAAGAAGAGGAAGAGATTCTAAAGCTCATACTCTTGCTCGCCCACTTGCTCTCTCTCTCTGTCTCTCTCTGTCTCTCTGTCTCTCTGTCTCTCTCTCTGTCTCTCTCTCTGTCTCTCTCTCTCTCTCTCTCTCTCTCTCTCTCTCTCTCTGCCATGTGAAACATAACAAGAAGGTGACCGTCTGCAAGCCAGGAAGTAAGCCCTCACCAGGAACCAAATTGGCCAGCACCTTGACATCGGATTTCTCAGCCTCCAGAACTGTGAAAAATAAATTTCTGCTGTTTGAACCATCCAGCCTGTGGTATTTTGTTATGGCAGCTCACACAGGCTAAGACAGCCACCACCTTATTTGAGGCCTTCATTACTCCTACCTGGATTGCAGCAATGGTTTCCTGACTGTCACACCATCCCTGCACTTCCTCACTCCAATCCATCTCTCTTATTGCCACCACCTTAAACTTCCTAAGTCCTGCCCCCCAAATCACCAGTACCTCCCTACTGTTTACCAAATTGAGCATAAACTCACCATTTCATTTAACCCTCCAGATAAGCTTCACCTATAAACCCCCTGTATGATCCCAATCTATCCCTGAAACTTCATATCCCCCATTCCTTATACACCATCCATTCCAGCCAAATAAAACTTCTCATCATTTCCTGAGAAATATCTTTGATCATTTGCATTTTTAATTGACCTCTGCACTAGGAATTCAGTTGTAAGAAACAGAGTAATTAACAGCGACATAAACAATTAGGGTTTTTTTATTCCCGTTTATAACAATTCCAGGGATGGGAAGTTGCGGCTGTCAGCTGAGTTGCTCCATAATGCCATCAGAGATGCTGGGACTCCTTTTTCTTTGTTCTACCTCAAGATTAAAATACAGCTGCCAGAGCACCAGACATCAAATCTACATTCAATGCATGACAATACGAGAAGGGGAAGAGGAAGGGGCATAACAGCCAAGTCAGCCTTTTTTATTAGAAAACTCAAAACTTTTGTCAGAGCCATCTCCTCCCACTCTCCTACACCCCCACTTGCAGATTCTCACTTATAATTCACTGGGCAGAATTATCACATGGCCACTGTTACCCACAAGAAAGGCTTGAAAAGTGAATATTTCATCTGAGCTAAGTGCATATATGCCCAGAACAAAACTGCGATGCTGTTGGCAAAGAATAAGAAGGCAGCTGATATTGGGTGGGCAAGAAGTGCAGCCACAGGTATCTGACATTCATGTGGAGTGGGGGTATTCTTATTTCTCTCCAAACATCTATGCAAATTTGTTGCACATACTTCATGTTCAATATATTAATAGATAGTCTACTCATATTACCAGTTTACTACTGCCTACGAATGGCTCCACAATCAATAAGCATTTACTGGCCTCTGTTAGGTATATTGGAAGAAAACAAGAGTAAGGAAGTCATATTTGTCCCTAAGGTAGAGAGAGAGACAAAGTGACTGCTGCTATACCACTTTGAAAACACACAGCAGTCGTTGGATCCATGTCACATCGCCGCCATCAACATTCATCTTTGCTCAGCAGAACCTGCCATCATGGGATAGCACATGTAGAATCCTCAGGCCGAGTTGGTCAAATTACTATGATACCTGCATTTCTCTGGCTTGACTGGACAAAGTTTTACTGTAAATGTGTTAAGAAAACTTTGTTATAAAGAAATATAATCGAATGTCATTGCATAAAGAACATTAAAAGGTAAGAGGCAGTCATTACAAATAATGCTACAGAATAACGAATGATATAAAGTAAATATTTAAGTAAATCCAGACTATAAGGTACAGTGTACATATCCACAATCACCGATACGTGGTGCGTAAGGGTGTGTTAATACATAGATATAAATGGGTCTGGAGTAGAAATAGGGATAGAATAAAGACAGACAGATTTTTAAAATATATATAACAAAAGCTTGACAGTGGTAATCTCTAGGTGCTGCATTATATATGGCTTTTATTTTTATTTTTTTGTTGTTTTTGCTTGTCAGTACAGGTATGTCTCGGAAATATTGCGGGTTTGGTTCCAGGCCACTGCAATAAAGCAAGTTATATAAATTTCTTCGTTTCCCAGAGCATGTAAAAGTTATAGTTGTACAGTATCTATAGTAAGTGTGCAATAGCATTATGTCTAGAAAACAATGTACATACCTTAATTTAAAAATATTTTATTGCTAAGAAATGCTCACTATCACCTGAGCCTTCAGCAGTTCATAATCTATCCATTGGTAGAGGGTCCTGCTTCAGTGTTAAGGGCCTTGCTCTGAATTAGGCTTTGGCTTAAGGGAATGTTGTGGCTGGTTTGATCTTCTATCCAGACAACTAAAACTTCCTCCATATCAGCAGTAAGGCTGTTTCACTTTCTTATCACTCATGTGTTCACTGGAGTAGCACATTTAATTTCCTTCAAGAACTTGTCCTTTGCATTCACAACTTAGCTGTTGGCTGCAAGAGGCCTAGCTTTTGGCCCATCTCAGCTTTCAACATACCTAATTCACAAAGCTTAATCATTTCTGGTTTTTTATTTCAAGTGAGAGTGTGCAACCCTGCCTTTCACTTGAATACTTAGAAGCCATTGTAGGATTATTAATTGGCCTAATTTCAATATTGTTATGTGTCAGGGAACAGGATGCCTAAGAGGGAGAGAGACAGGAGTGTGTATAGCAGTCAATACACACATAACATTTACCGATCAAGTTCACTGTGTTATATGGGTATGGTTCGTGGGGCCCCAAAACAATTACAATAGTCACATCAAAGATTGCTGATCACAGATCACCATAACAAATATATTAATAATGAAAAAGTTTTAGATATCACAAGAATTACCAAAATGTGACACAGAGACACAAAGTGAGCACATACTGTTGGAAAAAATGGTCCCAATAGACTTGCTCCATGCAGGGTTGCCACAAATCTTCAATTTGTAAAAAATACAATTCTGCAAAGCACACTAAAGTGAAGTTCAATAGAACAAAGTATGCCTGTTTGCTCCAAATCTGCTAAAATGAACCTGTGTTATTTTTATAATAAAAAGAAAGTATTGGTTAGTTTGGTTTGTTTTTTTTTTTTTGAACTTTGAGGTTTTAGGAGACAAGCCAGCCTTCTCATGCTTCGAGTGAAGATCCCAATTTGATTAGATGAGATAAAGGCGGGCAAACTTAAGTGGCCACAAATTTGAAAGAGGCACTATTTGTGACACCAAAACCATTTATAGAGCAAGAATGAGTCACTAACTCTTACAAGCAGCTTTAGAAACACAAAGAACAAATTATAAAGACAGTTTGAACCTGGAAATAAGTGATGCACGCCTGAAATAATTTTCTATGGGAGTTTATTTACACATTTCATATCTTCAGAGGTTCCCATTCACTGCAAGTGTAACCCTAAAACAATGAAACCATTCAGCAGGGAAGAACTATCTTCAGTTCCATGAATGCTGCCACCTGTACTTTAAGGGTCCTTGAATAAACAAACACTGGAAAGCTCATTGCTTTTCTTCTTTTGTTTTAGTAATGGAAAGGCTTCACAGAGGATGGACTTACATTGATTTGATGACAATGGCCATGACATTCAAGTGATTCCTATTTTACATGCAGTGCTGAGCTGAGTGCCTGCTTTATCTGACTATTCACATGACAAAGCAGCCACTTATCAGTTACAACTGCAGCAGAAAAGACTGGAAAGACCTAAAGAGCCTGAGCTGACTCTACACTTGCTGAAGCAATCTAGTGTCACTCAGGAGATTAACCCCTGGAACCTCAGCAAAACCATGACCTGCTGTGGAGACCTTGGTTTCAACAACTGGTATGATTAAGATTTGTACATGTCACTATAAAATCATGACACTGAGTTTGAAGATAGATTGTTACTTTTTATATTAACAAACGGAAAAGGGTCATAACCCATACATCAGGCCTAAGAACATATGAAACAGTGCGAGAGCCCAAACAGTAAGAAAAAAAAGACCTTGAGAACAACAGATCACAGATATCTAGATTTGATTTCAGTTTCTGTCTGTGTTAGACATGTTCTAAGCCCAACGGGGGGAGTGGGGAAGGAATAGAACTGTCTTTGGATTTTCTCCTAGGTTGTCCTGCCCCCCAGATCCCAACCAAGATAGGGAAGGAGGTAGGGATTCAGGAAAAATGGACGCTCAGTCCAAAAATAAATTCAGTACATTGGGCTTGGCCTTTCTGGAAACTGAACTTTCCAGGAGGGTAGAATTTAAGTGCTATAGAACGGTCAACTTTCCATAGAAAGGTCAACTCTAAAAATGTCAACTCAGCACTGCTAACCCATTCTAAGGTCTCCTCTGCATCACTTAAGAAAAGAACTGCATTTCCAGAATACTCTTCCCCATATAGTTCCAACTTAGAGGTTCCCAATGAAAGCAACCAGTAGAGATGTGGAAGGTAGAGGAAAAGGAGAGGCTATTATTCTCTGAAGGCACATGAGGCAAGATACAGGGTCAGACAGGAGATTCACTGTGGCTTCCTAGGGAACCCTTGTGAAGCCCTCATTTTGGTGCATCAGGCTAAAGTCACTGCTAGTGGCTTACCACGGACTTCACTTCTGTCCCCCACATCCTCCAATGGCTAAATAAGCTTCTAAATCACTACAGTAAAAACCTCTGTGCCTGAATGTGGAGAGTAGTTTCTGTTTTCCTCACTAAACCCAGTGCACCCACAGATTTGCTAAGAGAAGTATATTGCACGTCTTAGAAAGAGCCATTGGAAGCCCATAGTAAAGCTGGAAGCCAGATTATGAACATAAATATGAAGTTTAAATCTTTTCTCAGGGGGAATCTGGTTTAGAATTGTTATTATATTCTCTCCAAACTTATAGAAGTGCCCTTTTTTTTAACCGTTTCACAGATCTGACATTTTTTCCTTTATTATGTTATGTTACAATGTTATATGAGGTGTTCTGTTATTTTTGGAGTTCAGATATGTTAAAAGAAAAACTTTAGACAAATTAAAACTTAAACAGCGTTTATTTGGGCAAAAAACAATTTTGAACCAGGCAGCACTCAGGACGGAAGAGGTTCGGAGAGCTCAGCTCTGCAGTGTGGACAGTGGGCTCTTGTAGGCTGAAAACAGAGGTGAAGTGGCAAAATCACCTGATTGGCTGAAGCTAGTTTACCTTACTTGGACATGAGCTGATCCATTGGCTGCCTGCAGTTGGCTGAAGCTCGGCTGCTTGTGATTGGCTGAAACCCTGCTATTAGTTACCAAGTAAAAGAAAACCTCCTAAATTAGGTTTCAGTTTGTTTGTGTAATAAGTTAGGCTGAGATTTGTTGCACAGGAACTCTAAGTGCGGAGACCGCCATGGGCTAATGGCCTTCTGCTTGCTTAATTTAACAGAGCGATCCTAGCTGCATTTTCTCCACATTCAACTCTTGCTGAAAGTGTACGAAGGCTATAAGCACAAGTCCCACGACACAATAGGAATTCAATCAATTTTCACTTCCTCTGTTAGGAAACATCCACCCCGTACCTATGCTAAGGGATAATCCCTGCCTTCAAGGAAGTTTACAGTCTTTTTAAGGAGACAATATATAGATAACAAATGCATAATAGAAAATTTAGCAGCTTAACGTAGCAATTCAAGAAACATCCGGAGGTAATGTGTGATTAACTGCCAAAGAAGGGATGCTGGCAGTAAAACAATAGGAGTTAAGAGATGATACAAACACTCGTGAATATTCATCATCTCAGAAAACCTCAGGCACTTTTGGAATGACCAGAGTAGCAGCAGAGAGCCAAGAAAATGGAAAGCTCTGTTTGCTCCTCAAAATTCTCCTCTGGAATCTTTTCTATCCAATGGGATTCTTCAGGTTGAGTGGGGCCAGATATCTAAGTGGATTAATTGTTATTTATAACAACATTCGGAACCTTGACACATGGTGGCCTCCCGTCACTCACTCTCCACTAGATGAATTGTGCAACAGTAATAAACAAATAAATGGAATTTGCCTCCCTGCCAAGGATGTGCTGCTGTCATCTTTCCTCCATGGTCATCAATTAAAGGATTAAATAATGAATGAACTGGCAGAGTTCAGCTACAATCTTTAGACTCCAACTCCAAAGATGCTCTGTGAGCAGCAGGATGGGATTTATGGTTTTCATTTTCCTTCACCTCACTCCATGAGGGTGCACGCAGCCATGAACACACTCATGTGCACAGTTGCACGCACACACATTTGCAACCACACCCCACACTCGTTCTCTCCCACGGCTTCGCCTGCCATTTGCGTGGCTTTTTCAATTAGGTGATGAACTTATTAAAATCATGGAGGGAAATCATGTTGGAGAGATGTGGATTCGATCCTTTAGAAAAGAGAGCTCTGGTGAGCTTGGCCAGCAGTCCACACCTAGAGGGAGGCCCGGGAGGAGGATAGGCACCCACAACCCCAGGCCAGGTGACGTTCAGTGTGACATTGAGGAGCAGTGGCTGTGAAGAGGACAGCTGCTCTCAGGGACCTCCAGCTGCCCAAGAACACCCACCTGGAAGGGCAGTTACTCCAAACGATGGTGAAGCCGAGAGTATACATGAGTTCAGCAAAGATACGATGCCCATCTATAATGAAACACTGAGAGGCTGTTAGAGATATTGATTAATCATAGCAGTAACTTACATTTATAAATCCTTTACAATGGGATGGGCACTGTGCCAAACACTTTCTGTGGATTAACTCATTTAAGCCTCACAATAACCCTATAATGTAAATACAATGATTAACCTGATCTTTAAAATGGAAAACCTGGGGGGCTTGGGGAAGTTAAACAACTTAACAAACATCACACAGCTGGTAAGTGGATAGAATTGGGATTCAAACCAGCCAGACGAATTCCAGAGCCCGTTTCATATCATAGCCACATGCTTAACCCCTTTTATTTTTTGTTAACATTCCTAAACTGTTGAGATTCATTTTGCAGAGGAAAAACACCCATTACCATATTCCTCACGAATTCTCCCTTAATACCATAATGAGAAACAGACTATATGTAGACACATACACGCATATGTACAAACACACACACACACACACACACACACACACACGTGCGTGTGCCTCCAGCCAAGGAGAGTGACTAAGAGGAGCATAGAGCATACCCTTAAATCTCTCTCCCACATACCAGGCATGTTATCCTGAGTCCAGATCTCATGCACAGGCTCCCAACACCCTCACTGTCACCCCAAACCACCCGAGGAGTATTACAGGATTATGGCTGCCCCAACACTAGACAGGTAATATCAGCTGGGAGTCTTCAGTGGCTTGGGAACTTGAAAGTTCATGACAACATGGAAAGGTGACATATAGCACAAAAAGTGGGCAAAACATGGTCCATCTCAGTGCACAAATGAGTTAACAGACACGAGCAGCATCTTCCAGAGCTACCCCAAGAGAACGATGATCAGGTCTCATGCTTGGCGAACACAAAGCAGAGTCCTAGAGTGAAGATGAAGGTGATTCACTCAGGCCATGTTGAGACTATTACATGCCCTCAGCCTATGCCCTTCTGCCCTGGCACTGGGACAAAGGAGATAAGTCTGATTCACCTCCCCCCACCCCCCAGCCCTTTCTGCCGGCTGTCCTCCTGAGACCTCAGCTCTGCCTGATTTGCTCTTGTTGGCAGTGTTGGCTGAGGGTGGCCTTGGGGAGAGGGACAGCCTCTATGCCTTCTTAGAGACGATCATGGCTCCCGAGGTCCCAGGGCAACCTTGTTGCCTACACAGCTCATTGCAGCACTTGGCCTTTGCCTTCCAAAGGCACATGTGGCATCTGGAAACATTCCTGCGCCTTGAAAGCCCCATCTGCTCCCTCATGGAAGCTGCCTACGCGAAGGCTAAACTTCCCTCTGTTGTTTTATAAAGAACAGAGCCTCCTTCTCAAGTCTCCAAATAAACTTCCTTCTCTCCCAAACACAAACACTGACACCCAAATGTCTGTCTTTACTGGGTCTCTTATCTCCCGTCACTCACTAAGGGAGCTGAATCCAACCAGTGGTGTTTTATCAAAGTCCTTCCCGTCTCCCAGACAGACACCACTTAACGGGAGCACAGCCCGAGGCTGCCGCAGGGCTGAGGTCAAGAGAACCAAAGAGAATGGTAGCCCCTCCCGGAAGACAGCACAATCTGAAGGGGAAGAGAGCTCAGAACAATGGGCCAGTCACGCAAATGCTAATACCTTGATGTGATGGGGTTGGTGGGCAGAGATGGGCCAGGTCTTGAGGTCATAAAGGCAGGAATAAATCTTCCTGCCAATGTCGTTGTTCTGATTTCCATCTCCACGTTGAAAAGTCATCATATTTTTTTTAACGTCTAAATCATAGGTCTCTGCTGAAGTTTGATCCCCTTAAATAAGAAAGGACGGGACATTTTCTCTAGAAAAGGCAGAAGACTGGTTAGGAACAGGCTGTACTGGGGGCAGAGGGAAGAATGAGTCAGTAGCACCCAGGATCCAGAAGTTCTCAGCACATCCACTGGCCTGCTCAGCCTGGGAAGCCTTCTGCCAGCTCCAGCTCTGGCTGGAGGTCATTACCTGGGCAGAGGACCCTCAGAGGGTCCTCTGAGGAGGACCCTCAGGCCCCCTCCTCCCCATGCTCCTCAGTCCATGCTGAAGATGTCCATACTTCCTCCCTCACACACATTCACTTACCTCATCCTTGCTCATCCTTGCTTACAGCTATTGAATTAAAAGCTCTAGTATGTGCAAGAAACCTACATTTGGAGAGGCCAAATGGTCACTCAGACCCTTCCAATTGTTCATTACTATGAGGAAGACACTCAGAAATATTTCCTGCTCATCCATCTGGAATGGTAAGCACAGCCATTATGAGTATCAAACATGAACACCTACATAATCTGGACTGTTCGATGGAAAGAGTTCTCATTTCCGAATGATCCTTCAGGTGATCGTAAGAGATTATAGACTTAATTGCATCCTGTTCATAGCCACTGTATGTTTCAGCTGAGTGGCTTCTGCTGCCAATTTTTCCCCCTCGCAGATAAAGGGTCCACACCCTCCTCTGCCCATAACAACTGCCTCCTGCGAGGCCATAGGCCAGGTGGCACCAAATGAGGAGCTCTCCCGCACAGCAGTAAGCACTGGTTTTGAAGCTTTATAGTCCTGGACTTAAATCCTAGTTCTGCCACTTAACCATCCAAGCTTCTCAACTCTTCAAGCCTCAGGTTACCTGGCTATCAGATATAGATAACAAAAACATCTTCCTCATTTGGGTTGTGGTGAGATCATGCACTTAGCACGATGCCTAACACCTGGTGAGCATTAAATACTGTATTATCTGCTACTATCCCAGAAACAAACTGTTGTTTGGGGGTAATGCTGACACCCAGATTGGAAGTAAAAGGGGCTAGTCAGGAGTTCCGAGAGGTATGATAAGTACAACAGTTCCAGGCGGGCAAGGAGACAAAGCCAGACCAACTAAGGGGAGGAAGATGCAGAAAAGCGTGCAGGAGGGAAGATCAGAGAATCAACAGGACCCACACAGAAGCAAAAGCCCTCCAGCACTACGCCAGAGGCTCTTGTCTCTCTTCCAAACAACATGCTGTGAATGGGCAGCTCAACATTCACATATGTAAAGAAAAGACTTCTAACGCCAAGGCATCCTCTAATGCCTTTAATATATGCAGTTACAGAAGTTTGGGAGAAGTTAACAGTTATGGAGCGTGTACTGCGTGCAAAGTATGGTGCAATTGCTTTTACATATATTATGGCATTGATTCCTCAGAATTGGAATCCTTCTCCCCATTTTTTGAAAGGTAAAGAAACTAAGGCTTAGAGGCGTTAACATAACCAAGGCCATGGAGTCGGGATGTGGGTGAACTGAAAGCTGAAGCCCAGCTGATGCTGAAATTTGCAGCCATTCACCAAACCTACCAATGAAGTTTCAGAGAGGACAAGCACGTGTTGACGGGCTTTGACAGATGGCTGAATCTTCTGCAGTGAGCAAGCATGAGAGAGTTGTTAAAGGTTCTTACCCACAGCTGAAATACCATCTTCTCTTTTCCTCCCAAATTCCTTTGTGTGATTCCAGTTGTCATTTCCTGCCAGAAAAGCAAAGAGGTTAAGACTTGACTTTGAATCTGTACTCACCTGAACTTTGGCATTTATTTTCTCTGTCATCTTAGTTTTCATATCCCCATTCAAGGACATTTTAAGAAGTTGTTCAACATTATTTGAATCAGTTTATTCTCATAAGAGAGTATGGTATTGGCAGTGCCCAAATCAGAGGTCCTGGAAATTTAAGAAAGAAGGTTGGCAATTGAGCAAGGGATTTTGACAAATGGAAACCCAGCTACAAATTGCTCTTCCAGATATTAACTTGCACACAATAAAATATACACTAATGTAGCCCATTGAATAAGGAAAACTAGGTCACAATAATGATGCAGAAGTGACCTAAAAAAAAAGGAAGTCTTTACCACCATGCTGAGAAGCCAATGGCGATTTTCTGTTTCAGAAAAGTAGTGTTGTTCTTACTATGTTTAGAACTGTGATTTGTCCAATAGAATGCAGCTGAACATTTTGTCCCCTGTACCTAACGCACATGATGACAATGTTTATGTACAGTCCTCAGCGAGCCCCATATATGGACTCAATCTGGAATTATTTTTTAAAGAGGATTTGAGTTTAACATTTCATGGGAAATGCTTGTGTCAGGAATTCAATAACATGTTAGTACACTATGTCAAAACAACTGTACTGGTAAACACTTCACATTTCACTGTCTGAGAATAAAAGTATTACACAAGACATAGAAGTCTCCCCCGCCCCAGACGAGTGTCAGCAAGTATCACCTGATAAAGTTGTCAGAAAATATTTTGATCAGTTTACCTGTAGTAATTGTTTTTGCTTTCCTATGTGAAAGATTGAAGTCAGAAGCGTTCTAGATTAGCTACTAAAATTTTTTCTTCCTTTTTTTTTTTATCTTTCCCAAAGAAACTGACAGAAAAATATCTGCTTCTGCTAGGATCATCTAATGCCAGAAAGAAACCTACCCATCTAACCAAGTACTACCTTCTTCAAATAATGAAACGGAAGCCCGGAAAGTGTAAACAATGTTTACAAACTTACCTCGACAAGTAGTAGCAGAACTGAGCTTAGAACTTCCAGAGGGGCAGGTACATTGTGGGAAAGCAGGTGTTCAGAGAAAGCAAAACATAATGCCAAGGGAGGACATGACAGTTAAGATTTCATCTGCTTTATCTCTGGTTTAATTTGGGTGGAAAAAAAAAAAAACCTTGCAGTTTCTCATATTTAAAAATAAAACCTTTTAAGTAGGCAAGAAAATTAGTATGTTCTTAAGGATGAGGACAGGAATCCCTAATTTTATACCAGCTCAACATATGAAATCTCAGATTTAAATATTATGAAGCAATATCCAATAGTATATAATTACCCAAAAGGTCACATTTGTAAGATTTTAAATATCTAAATAACAAATTATAAAGGGTATCAATATCATACCATTTTGAGCATCATCTATGTATTCCAAGGACAAATTACATCTTGGTGCTTGCTTATGATACAAAAGGTTCTGGAAAAGAATTCAACAGACTTTGGTTTGAGTCCTGGGTTAGCCAAAATGGGGCTCCTTATTGAGTGAAGGTTTCTAGCAAACCTTAGGGCTACAATCATATTCCATCACTGTGTCTTTATCCTTTGTCTTGGTCTTTTTGTGGCAAGAGGGCATATGAACCATGCACCTTTGATCAAGAAAAGGCCATAATGATCATATAACCACACATTTTATTTTACAGTTGAAGAAACTGAGACCCATAATATTCCATGACTTTCCCATGGCCCACTAAGAACCAAAGACACCCAAGGAGGCTGCCTTTCCCATTCTCCTTCCCTTACCTTTCTCACCGCTCCTTTTTGGAATTTCATGCACTGTGAAAGCTGAAAGACAGTGACTGACTTGAAACCTGGGCTCCCCCTTGAAAAGCCAGAGCTCTTCACCAAAGGCCTTTGTTTTGTATCCTCTACTTATCCCATTGTCCCACTACTTTCACTAGTTGTAATGTCCGTAACACCTTGGCATAAATACCTTTCTGCGAAAGCACATATTCAATTTTGCAAACAGAGGAAAGTGGAAAATAAGATTCCAAAATCAAAATTTGACTTTATGAAAATGCTATAAAGTTTCAGGGAAAAACTGGAAATTCAGGTAAACATTGATAATGGGGGTAAGTTGTCAACATGTTATAATCCCTGTTTGGTTTGGAGTAGGGGGTCGGGGACTCTTTTCTGCTCTTAGGGGTCCCTACTCTTCAAACCAGCACTTGTCCTGCATTAAGTCTTCTAGATTAGAAATTTAGGCAACTATGAAAACATAGTTTTAGCTTCTTAAATTGATGTGTATCTTGGGTGGGTTGTTTGTAATTTGCTTGTCCTATTTCTTAAGTGGGTTGTCCCTATCTGTCCCTCAATATATTCTTTTTCCTACCACTTCAACTCTCCCAACCACTCTTCAACACTTTTGACATTTATTGCTAATAAAAATAATAATACTTATCATCCAAAAGTTAGTAGTACAGTTTGAAAGTTTTATGTACATTATTTTTACTTGGATTTATGTCACTCTCTCCTCCAAGCAAAGA
Source organism: Microcebus murinus (assembly GCF_040939455.1). Classification (NCBI taxonomy): domain Eukaryota; kingdom Metazoa; phylum Chordata; class Mammalia; order Primates; family Cheirogaleidae; genus Microcebus; species Microcebus murinus. Next base: position 33,531,044 of record NC_134122.1, read on the forward strand.
ATAAATAAATAAAAGCACTTTATCAAATTTATAACCTACTCAAATTCAGAGGTTTCTGAATAGGAAACAGACCAGGGACACTTATCCAAGATTAGCTGAACTAGAAAATCAAAATTTTGCACGCAGCACTTTGAAGATGTTATCGTCTAAAGGTTGTGTCCACACATGAAACGTGAAATAGGTGAGTAGACCAATTACCTCTGGGCTAGAGGGTTTCTAGCTTACCTGTTCCCAGAAATGCTCAGGTAACAAAGGCAAAAGGGCTTTTCTGGTCTCAATTATATCCTAATAATTGTTTCAATTCTCTGCTTCCTTTTGAGTGTGAAGATCTGGGCTAAAAGGCTTTAAGAAACAGGCTGAAAAGGTTTCCCAGACGTGAAATAGATTTTACAAAAGAAACTTCTGGCAAGTTTAATGTAAGTAAATCAGAAACATATGGACTATGTTTTCCTCAAAATACCCATGGGTTTGAAAGCCCAGAAAACACATAAAAAGGAAAGGGAAACTGTTTTCCAAAGCTGAGCTTATTTGGGAAACTGCACACTGGAACAGAAAGCCTGGCTCGACTAGCCCAACGCAGGGGACGGGGCCAGTGGTCCGGCAGCCACCAGCCTCTACCCTCCAGCTCACACCCTCCTTTCTGATGATAACATGATCGATTGACGGAGCCTTGAGCTGTCCCTACGGGTGTGACTGAGAAAGCCATGGCTCAGCGCTTCCCATACTGAAGACATGACTTCATAGCTCCTTTGCAACCATCTGTAGTGAATGTTTACACAGCCTGTTTCTGTTCTTGAGGGCCTCTCATGCTAAACGATCGGGCTGGTGGCAAGCATACATTTACTGAGCGCTTAGCGTGTGCCCCACGGGGAAGGATAACAGAGAAATGGACGATCATATGCCAGCCCAGAAGGTGAATTATAGACTCAGAATCCGAAGGTCTTTATAGATGCCTGAGTTCTCTTTTCAGCATGTGTGGAAATTCAGGCTACAGCTTACAGGCTAGAGAGTGGAAGGAAAATTCGAAAAATAACTCGAATTGGAAAGAATATGGTTTAGAGAGTCAGAAAACCTGACATCAAGTCTCAACAGTGCCCTGATGGTAGACCTGTCATTTGGCTGCTCAGAGTCTCAGTTTCCTCTTCAGTTAAATGGGAATAATAGTCGCATCACCTATGGGGGTGGCCAACGTGGTGCCTCAATAAATATTATGTCTCTTCCCAACCCAGCCCCTAAATAAAGAGAAAAGCGAAATGAAGAGTTAGATGGAGGCCAGAATGTTCACCTCTATTCCTGAGAGAGGCCAGGTTGGAAGGCGGAGTAAATGGACCTGCCACCTGAATCCCTGAGTGACCCAGATGACTCATTCAGTCCCAGGCCACGCTGGGCTGGAGCAGGCCTCCACGCTGCAGGGAGATTGTCGAATTAGGTCTCAGAAGAGCAAAGGAAAGCTCAGAGTGTCAGTGAGCGCGCATCCCAGAAGGAAAGAGAAGAGCTAAGCTTAGCTGAGCACATCCAGATTATTTTTCCCAGGCTACCGATCAGAGAGATCCCTCTGCTCCCAGGAGAGGAGTGATGAATGGGCAGAGAACAGCTGAAGGTGACTCCTAAGACATCACCTAAATGGAAACACCAGGAGTAGAGGAGCGAGTAAAGTAAGATAAAGCATGTGAAAGCTGTCTTATTGACTATAAAACACTGTGTATATTTTACGCTTTTGCTCAATGCACTTCCATTTATTGAACATCTACTATTTGCTTGATCCCAACATTAGCTTCCAGGAAATTTAGGTTGAAGAAAACATTGTTCCTTTACTTAAAGATTACAGTCTAGTAGGAGAAACAGACAAGGAAGCCCCAAATCACAGTTTACAGTAAGTATGCTAAGACACTGAGCTTTGTGCAAGGTGTAACCATAAGGTGGAGAAAAGGCAGCTTGCTGCGTGGACGGCCAGGTAAAGCTTCTTGTGGAAATGACATTGGACGGCTGAGGACTGAAGAACACAAAGGAATGAGGCAGTAAGAAAATGTGGGGCTGGGCATGGTGGTACACATGCGCCTGTGATCCCAGCCACTTGGGGGGTTTAAGTGGGAGGATCGCTTGAGCCCAGGACTTCAAGACCAGCCTGTGCAACATAGCAAGACCTGTCTCTAAAAATATTTAAATTTAAATTTTAAAACAACAAGAAAAATTGAAGGTTGGGTGGTTTTCAAGGCAAAAGGAAGGCCATTTGGAAGAAGGCACAAAGGAGAAGAATGGGACGTGCAAGGGAACTGAACGGCATCCTGCGTGGTTGTGGGAGAGATCACTTTATGTTATGGAGAATAATCAGAAAAGAGGGTTACAACCTAGAACACTATGGCAGAATGCAAAAGTAAGAAAAGTGAGTGTGGGAATGGCCTAGTTAAGATGAATGGTACATCGTTTCTCAAACGTGGCAAAGTACCAGGGTAGAAATAAAACCAAAGAAGCAAAATTTTAACTGACCTGAATAATCCTGGTTTCATTGTTTAATAAAACAAAAAATTAGATTATTTAAGAAAGGGAACGTCTGGGGGATGGACATGCTTGAATCTCTTACTCGAGGGGGGAGGGGGGGCATGGGCAATATATGTAACCTTAACACTTGTACCCCCATAATACGCTAAAATTTAAAAAATTTAAAAAAAAATAAGAAAGGGAGAGAGATGTGCTATAAGTAAAGTATGGAAGCAGGCATCCCAAAATGTTAACAGTGGCTATGTCTATCTAGTGGGATTGTTAATTATTATGTTGTGCTTATCTTTATTTTCTATCATAAACATTTATTATTTTATTTTTATAAAATACCCAATAAAACTGACTTGGTTGCAAAAAGTTTTCTATGTAAATTACTCTTTCAAATTGATACCAAGCGATGTTGGGGTCTATTGTATAATATTACTGGCTCTTTCCAGCAATCAATAACCAGATCACATGGCCCCCTGTTATACAGGCCCCAGTTCTGTTTCTCCTGCATCCCAATTATGACCTTCCCAAATATTCGCAGGGAACAATAGGTGAGTATGGTGACACAGTAATTCCCTGGTTCCCACTGGCAGGATCCATTCAATTGCAAGCTCAGGAGAGAGGTCAAGTTCCCTCTCATGCTTCCTTCATTCATTTATTCATTCAACTGTGTTTAGCGAAACACCACCAGGACTACTATCCCATCCCGAACTAGGAGCTGAGAGCAGAAGTGTGAGCAAACAGGCAATCCGACTCATGTAACTTACCCATGTTTCAACCCACAGAGAAAACTAAACTTTATTATGTACTCCTGCAAGCACTGTGGTTCCATTTGTTTCCTTTGAGTTTCCACAGTTAAACATGGGTCAGCCCAAAAAATCTTCCTTTTTAGATATATGAATGAATGTTTTCCTTTTTATTTACCATAAATACTATATATACAATGTAAGCTAAACACATTCTGCTAGACTTTGTGTCTTTCACTAAAAAATACATCTTGAAGATCACATTAGATCAGTAAACACTTTATTTTCCATATAAGCAAGTATAAATACATTTCTAGACATGAAATGTGCATTTGTGATTTTGATAGACATTGTTAAATTGCTCTCCATAAACATTGTCCCAGTTTACTCTCCCCCCAGGGCCTGCTATCCAAACTCTCCCTGACCCAGCCTGGTATCAAACTCTCGATCTTTGCCCAACCAATAGGTGAAAAATGATATCTCACTTTAGCTTTCATTTGCATTTCTATTGTGAGTGCAGAATATGCTTGAATGGGATTAAAAAGCCATTTTGCTAAAAGTCTGTTTACTGCTACCAAATACAATCTCTTTAAGAGACCAGGACTTCTTTCCTCAGAAAAATGAACCTAAAGAGAGAAAGAGAGAGAGACAGACAAGGACTTCAGACTCTCCGGGGGAAAAAGCCATGCAACAGCAGGCAGTATCAATCTGTTCTCAATCACTCCTGTGATGCAATTGACTGCACTTCCAACCTATAACCCAAGCATTCAGAAGCTGTTTTCTGGACCACAGCAGAGAAATCACAGAAGAGAAGGAAACCAGTGCATGAGGGCTTGCTATATGCTAAGCACTCCTCACATTTTTACTCCATGAGGCTTTGAGAGGTTAAATACCTGCCCAAACCCACAGATATTATAAATGGCAGAGGAAGAATCGAACCCCAGTCTAAACTCCAACTCAGCTTTTTCGCACTGTTGCACCACGTTGCCTCCTGCTATGCTGAGCTGTTTGGTGGCCATCAGCCTGACATTCATATGACAAGTGTGCCTCTGGACTTCAATCATGACCTTCTAAGTGGAAGTTTACTATAGTGTTGCCCATCTATAGAGCCCATTTCTTATGATCCCAATTTCCCTTAAGACCCACCTGTCACATAAGACTCAACATTGCATTAACTTACAGAGTTACTGGAGACACCCACAGCGCATGCACCAAGAACGGTTCAGAGATTTATATATTGTTAATAAGACTCAAAAAAGGGCTGGGAATCAGCACATATATTGCAGAGTTGCATCAATTAGCTCAGCAAGGTAACCTAAAGGATTTCTGATGTGGCATGTTGACCATTCGCCTTGGGAATGGAACACAAAAAATCGCTACAGCAAGGCCTTGAGAGAACCAACTTTGACTACTGTAAAGTTCCAAATAAGATTTCTAGCCAATGACATTTCACGGCCTCACATGGAAGTTCCTGACACAAGTGTGATGCAGAACAATTGGAAAAGTGTCTCTTCCCCAGGGGCTGGGTAATAGTCAGAGATTTGCTCAGGCAAACCAATCTCCTCCCATGGTATGAGAGAGCAAAGAGTCAGTAAGAGCAGACGTTGCCTTAAGAGAACATATCTTTCCAGAAATTTATTAAAGTGCGTTTCCAAGCAACCCTCCCCGTGTGTGGTGCTACCTATAGCAGGGCTGCTCAGAGTGTGGTCTGAGCACCGTTTGCTCCTGGGCCACAGGAGAATGACAGAAATTGGGAATAAGCATTTAGAAACTTTTATAGCAATTTGGCAAGGTAATTTTATGTCTGTTGAATCTAATAATAAAAAATTGGGGCTTGTAAAATTTTTTTATTAAAGCCATTAAAATGAAGAAGTGTTTTGACATGTGACAAGTGTTCACACAGCAGGGGCTGTAATTACTCGGGATAAGGAAGCCCAGGCAATCTATTGCATAATGAAGGATTTCCAGGGGCCCCTACGTGTCCAGGAGTGTATGCCATGGGGCACCTTTGGGGTGGATCAGGACCGCCATCTGCCACAATTCCTCCACAAAAGGCCTTTGGCCATCATTGAAACCACCACCGGAACTACCGCCCACAACTGTTGCTATGGGAGGTTGTAATAAAAATGTGCAAAATGGCTTCTTTGGGTAGAAACTTCTATTCACCATTTCAAGAAGGGGCAAAGCAAAAGCCTCTGAGAAAATAATTGAGGAATTATGTCACATACTCCAGAAATCTGTATCCAAAGCATTGGGCAGCCAAATTCCAGAGAGCTGTCCAGAATTCCTGAGGATATGCTAAGTGAAATAAACCAGACCCCAAAGGACAAGTATTGTATGGTTCTGCGTGCAGGGGAAATGGGGAGCAGTTGTTTGCCGGGTGCAGAGTTTCTGTCTGGGATGATAAAAAAAAAAAAAAAAAAGAATTGGCAATGGATAACGATGCCAGTTGCACAACGTTATGAATGTACTTAATGCCACTGAGTAGTGCACTTAAAAATGGTTAAAATGGCAAAAATCTTATATATATTTTACCACAAAACATAAATAAGAATTCCCAAGATATTTTCTGAGTACGGATTGCTTATTAAAAAACAAACAAATAAAACCCCACAGGAGTTATCCCATCTGGATCTAGTTATCATACTTGTAAACTAGAAATATACCTTTTGCTCTTGGGGAAAGACTACAGAGTGAAAAAAAAAAAACAAAAAAACCCACATTGTTCAAAAAAAATACAAAGCAGGCAGGAATTCTACCAGTATTAGGACTCCACTGATTCTCTGTGCCATTCGACACTCCCCACTGATCATCAGCATCTTCTTGAGATTTTCCTCCCTTCCATGCAAAATCTGTCTCCTTGCTGACTGCGCAGGCTAATGCGACTGGCTGGGCGAGACTCTGTCCTCGTGCCAAGCCTCTGAGCCCTCTGCACATAGCTGAGGAGAGCATCGCTCAATTCTCTTTCCCACTTATGTATATAAGCACGAGTTCCCTTTCATAGAGTCTTCAGACAAGCTCTTGACAAACTCTTCTCCATGAATTTCAGCAGCATGATGTTCTCCTGAGACTCCTATACCTTTGCCCATCCCTCTGGCTCGTTGGTAGAATAGATGTTCTCCAAGTTTCCATTTACCAGCTTCTCTTGCCTCTATACATTCTTTCCTGGAAACCCCATCCACCCTCGCGGCTTCAGTAAACCAAGTATTTCTCAGTATGATTCTGGCCTTTTTCTCCCCAGCCAGAAGCCCACAATGCTGACTGTCTATTTGATTTCCACAAACTCTTCAAGCTCAACATAATCAAACATGTATCATCTTTCTGGCTCAACCTGATCTTCTCCCTGTGTTGGGTGCTTCTGCAAAAGTCACCACCACCCATCCTCCCAGTCACCCAAAGTTGGGAGCTCCCTGTGACGTCTGTGTCATGCCCCCGCCTTCTGGGTGTCCTTCCCTCAATCCATCTGGCACATACCCTGATTAGATGACTCCTCCACGTGTGTGAAATGTCAGAAACAAGAGCAATAGTTGATCATTCTCTGCAAACATTAGAACATCAATACTTCTAAGGATCTCAAATCACCCCAAACAAGAGGTTAGTGAACACTCAGGTATGGGAAGCTAGAACTTGCCTAGAATTCGCAGTGGGCATCTAGAGACTGGAGACACCCTACCTTTCTGCCAAACCTAAAGACATTACCACTAATGCATAGGGGGCAGTGGCAACGACAATTCATCCTCCCAGCATTATGAAATGGAGATTGATATTGCCATCAGAAAATGCTGGAGGACTTGGAGCCTTGGTAGCATAGGATGGAGGCAGCTACCCAATCTCTCATCATGTACTGTGCATCGTCTATATGCCAAGCACCAAGCCAGGGGTCTAGAGACAGAAAACCAAGCCACAGCCTTTTGAAGAATTCCTATACAAGGAAGAGACATCAGATTATAATACAGGTTGATTGCACATCACTAGAAGTACACACAGGACACCAGAGAGCAGAGGGACGATCCCTGGACACTGCTGGGAACTCGAGGGATGGCAGAGATGATGGATGACTTCCCCAAGGCCGCCGCCCCTGAGGTTTGAGCTGGGATTGAAAGGACAAGGAAAGAGCCCCTTAAGGAGAAGAGCCTTCCCAGAAGAGGAACCACACATGCAGAGTTGTGACGGCATTAGGGAGCACGGGTTTTTAGGAAACAGCTAGGGTTACAGCATGGCCACAAAGCGGAGTAGCAGGAAATGAGGCCGGAGAGGTGCTCGGGGCCAGGACCACACAAGCTGACCCAGACCCTTGACCTTCTCCTGTGACCTCTCAAGCAAGGGTTACAAATCCATGAGCAGGTACACCTTAGAGGTGGTTGTCGATTTCACACCATGTAATTCTAGTCACCTTATTTCAAAGGCCAGGAAAGGAGTTACAGCGAGAGGAAGGTGTTCTCCTAATATCTCCCGGTGACCCTTGCAATATTACACCCCATTACACAATAAAAACCCCACACATTCTAAAATAGACTCAATGAGTCTGTCAGTGACAGATTTAGTGACCAAGCACCTGCTCTGGGGTACTCCTCTTGAAAGCAAGCCTGAAAGAAGAAATCGTCATTTGCAGAAAGAATAGATCGCTCAAAGACTTAATGAGGAAAAATAAACACCTTTCAAAGGCAAGACTAACACTGCCTGTGAGTCATCCCACAGCACATGTGCCAAACCCCAGAATGTGCTAACAGCACTTAATGTCCTAATATCCCTCTAACCAGCCGTAAGATAAACAATTAGCCTTAGTCATAATCAGGAACAAATGGTCAAATACAGGCAGATAACTTCTAAGCTCAACATTTTAAAGGATCACTTGACTCTTTTTTGTTTGTATGTTTATTTCAGCGGCAGCAAAAGGGGTTCTTAGCACAGTGTGAGGGTTTGAGGATACAAGGAGCTTATACTAATTAGGTAGAGACAGTCTGGGTAGGATAAGCACTGACCTTAGATCTAGATGGAGTAAGGTTTGACTGACAGCTCGTTCACTTAGTAAGAGTGACTTTGCGCTGATTTCTTACCTCTATGAGCTATTCTGCATTGCCTAGCACACTACTAAGCACAAAGTATATCTGTGGGATCCCTTTCCACCTGCCATACCCCTGTAGGAGAGTGTTTGCAAAAATAACCATAATAATCCCCCTTTCTGAACCTAAGTCCCTATCCACACTGGCTCTGGGCTTGCCAGGTGACTTGTTTTGACAAATGGCACATACCAAATATAACACAGCAGAAACTTAGAGAGCAATTATGCATTGAAGATTTTCTCTCTTTTGTTACTCTTGGGAACCCTTTGACCACCACCATGTGAACGAGCCTGGGCTAGCCTGTTGGATGATCAGAGATACCTGGCCAAGTCACCTTATTGCCCCAGGTGACACAGAGGCCAGACGTATGAGAGTGGCCATCCTAGGTCATCTGTCCTCAGCTGGGCCACTCAAAGAACCACACAGCCAAACCATAGAATCATGAGAAATAACAAATGTTTGTTGTTTCAAGGCCCTAAGTTTGGGGTGGTTTGTTATGCAGCAAAAGCTAACAAAGCTACTTGTTAAATGTTAGAAATGCCTGGTTTATAGCATCAGGTCTCTCCTTATTCAACATGGGAGATCCACACATTAACATCAAAATGATAACCCTCAAAGCTACAGCCCAGAGACATCTCTCTGAACTTTTGGAAAATTTCCTCATATATTTTTTAGATACTTCCAGTCAAGGGTCAACACTAAACTCATTATATTCCCTACAAAACGAAACAAACATTTTCTTTTTTGGTGCTCTTTTCCCAATATGTGAAATACAAAGATTATTCTCAACTCTTCCCTCTTCCCTATTCTCCACAACCACTCAGCCACCAGGTCCTGCCAACTTGACCTCAACACTTATTGGCACCTTCCTCTCTTCCTTATCCCCATTATTTCTATCCCATGGAAATGTCCTGCATTGTCTCACTAGAACAATTACAATAACCCCTAACCAATTTATTGTCTTCAGGATGTTCCCCCTACAATGCAACTTCTCACTGCGCCAGCTACTTCCCTGCTGAAAGCCCAACACACCCAGTTGTCTGTGGGTAATGCCCAAATAAATGCCTTAACATATTATTTAGGTCCTTTCCCAAGCTAGCCTCCTCTGCACTGCCATTGCCAGTCCTACTGTGTTCCATAGCACGCTTAGAGCTCCCCAGCATACCAGGCTGCTTCATGCCCCAGGGCCTTTGCACGTGTTGTTTGCATAGACATGGATGTCTGTCCTCTTTGTTCCTTTTTTGAGTTTCTATTCCACACAGGACTTAACTCAGAAGTCACATCCTTGTATAAAGGATCCTCCCATCACTACTCCAGAAGTTAAACCCTTCATCCACACCAATGCTGTGTTTTGGACATTCCTTGAATTTTACAGCTGCCACACTATATCATAGTGATCTATTCATAGTTTTCTTTCTTCCACCATCCCCAAATCTTCCTACAACCTTCCTTATTGTGGCATCTGGAACAGTACTGAGTACATACTTAGCATTCAAAAAGAAGTTTGCCTAATGAATGGAATCTTAGTATCTCTTCCTTTTCCTTTATAATAAGGAGGCTACATGGATCTGTCATTAATGACATCTTAATGCAAATAAGCTCATTTTACAGAATTTTGAACAAAATTGCTAACATATAATGTACAAAATCTTCATATTTAAGATTTCCATTTGGGATGTATCCTTTTCGATATTAGCATCCCCTGGTGAATTGCACGAGCCTGGTTCTGCAAAGCAATGTACATCTTCAACCCTAAGGAAGAAGTTCTAAGAATAAGGAATTTGATGACTCCCGCAGAAAATCTTACATTCCGATAAATGGCCCGATAAAAGAAAGGAGTGAGAGATAGGAAGACAAGCAGTAGACTCTAAGAAGATACTATAAAACTGTGGAAACACCACATAAAGTACCCTAAACCCCTTCCCTAGTGGGGTGCTGAACTTACTGGCAAGAACACAAGTATCAGAGATGAGAGGACTGAAGTCAAGTCTCTGCTTCTTGTGCAGCTCTGTGACCACTAACAAGTCGCCTAACTTCTCTTTCTTCATTTTTGAAATGAGGGATTTGGACCAAATTATTTCAAAGTCCTATTAAATTCCATAATTCTATGGATCTGAGTCTATGACAATGATTCCTAAATCTGCCTACGCATCAGCATCGCATGGGAGGCTTTCTAAATCCACGGCTTTCCGGGCCTCTGTCTCGGAGATTATGATTCCACTGATTTGAAGAGAAGTGTGGGAATTTCATAGCTTTAGAAAACCCCCAAAGGTGGTTCTGACTCAAAGCCCAGTTTGGGAGCTTAGACATCATATCAAAACTTCATCTGCTATCTTTTCTCAGCTGCCTTTACCACCTACAGAATAATGTTTTCCAGTGGGAATATATCTCCAATTTCACAATAATGGCTAAAAGAAATATAGAATTCACTTTACATAAAGTCACCTTAGGGGCACTTCGCTGGAACACATCGATTGCTCAAATATGGAAATTACCTATACAGTCTTGTATTTCAATATCTTTGTGAACACCATTTTAAACATGTAATTTGGTACAATCTTAAGCAATATACTTTGCATATAAACCCATCTTAGTTTTTGTTAATGAAAATGATGGGAAAAAAGTATTTCATGTAGGGACATTTACAGCCACCACCAGGAACATACCTGCATTGTAGAGGAAGGTACATATTTGTGGTGGAAACCACAAAGAGCGGGAATAAAATGTACCACCTCTGCATAGATAAACAGCTTCCCTTAAGGAAGTTTTGTAGCAGACACTGTACTCACCTACCTGCCCTCAACGCCATCTTTACCAGGAGGGCCACCCAGTTTCCGGGCAGTGAATCATGAGGAGTCTAAGCTCATCTTGACGACAATCTTATTTCCCTTTATAAGATACTAATTTTTATGGCCCGCTTGCAGCTGGGAATAGCCATGAGATCTGCCACTGGACAATGAGACTCTGTCGGTGCACTTCTGGGAAACGATTTTTCCCTCCTTGATAAAAAAAAAAGAGGATCCTTTTTGTCATCCGCTTCCCTGCTTCCGTCTTTAAATGCAGAGGGCTCCCATTTGGTGACCAGGATGCAGTACGCATGAGGCCCACAAGCCTGTACCCAGAGACGGCAGAGCAGAAAATGGAAAAGAGCTTGGACCTGTGTGGCATTCAGAAGCCACAGCTCCAACCGCAGAACTCATAATGACAGACTTCTTGTCATACGAGACATTTAAGAATCTTATTGGTCAAGCCCATTGGGAACATTGTTTCCTATAACCTGTAGCCAAAAATAACATCCTAACCAAATCTATTTCTAGGCAGTGTTAAGTATAATCCATAGGCGGTAACTAGGCATATTTTGGGTCAGAGTTCCATACCAGACAGTAAGGAAATCGCTGTCACCAAGGAAGAGGCATTTTAAGAACTGCGTGAAGAATGGGATGGAAGGAAGGAGGTGAGGGCAGAAATGGCTTTTGTAGAGAAAGCTGCAAAGAGACAGAAAGGAACAAAATGGCTTTGAGTTTATCATCTGACACCCTAGGAGGAGAATCTTTACAATGGAAATGTGTAAGGATCTTTTCCCCAAAAATCTAAGTCAAAAAACTGCCATAGTCACCAAAACCTGCTGAATTGCATTCCCTGGTTCTGTAAAGCAATGTACATCTACTTTTATTGTTCTTATTCACTCCCCACAGAGTTGAAGGCTCTGTGATCATGTGTCCCAACCACTCTACCCTAGAGGATGCTGCACTTCAAGTCATATGAAGTCGTTCTGGCAACGAATGTCTGCTCTTGGCCACTGGCACTTTAGGCTCTTTGACTTCAATGGTGCTCTCTACTAGTAAGCCTATTGAGTCCTCTGGGATTCTGGAAGCCACATCAGCATAAGAATCTCTCATCTGGAACTGGTTTCTGGAAAACATCAAGAAATGCAACACACATGCTATCTCCCGTCTCTCGCACACACTCTCCTTCTCTAACACTTAAGGAAATTAAAAAGAACCCATTGGTGTATAGCATATTGGCACATCAAAGTCCACAAAGGAAAATATTTGAATTTTTTCCATCTGTTTTCCTCTCCTGTTCTTTATACTTCTCAATGAGAAGAAAGGTAGAGCTTACATTTTATGTCAACACAAAAGGCCTCCGTTTGTGTGCATTACTTATTAAAGTATTCAGTGATTCAATGTCAAGGTATGTATTATACATACTTTTTTTTTCTAGGCCATTATCAGCTTTCTTACAACACTATTATTCTTCAGCCCAGCTAATGCTTCTGTCAAAGATTTAGCAACAAGCGTGGAAAATGTCAAACAGTAGGAAAGAAACTTAGCTGTTTCAACAACGGCACAAAAAGCCTGAGTTGTCTTTTATGGAAAAGCAACATAATTCCTCTATGAACGCCAATGGATGTTTTATCAGGGGACAGGCTAGTGGAATGCTTTATTTGTTTTTCTCTGCACATCTGAGTCCATCTCCTCTGAATAAGTTTCCTTTCTTCTCTTACCCAATATACTTAATAAAACAGGGCCTACGCCGTTATCATTTCACCCTCTCCCCAGGAGGTCTCTGGCTTAGAAAGTGGCGGAAACCAGCCAAGAGAGTCAGTTCTGTTCTGTCTGCAGAGTAGTGTGATAAGATTTAAGGAGCAGTAAAAGGCTCCTCTGGAGAAAAATATTTTTCCAACCTGCTTACCAGGGTGCCTGAAATTACAACCCTTCTGCTTTAAGGCATAGAGAGCCTCCATTAAAATGCAAATATGAAAGGTGAGTTATTTTATCAAACTATCACATCTTAGCCTGAATTAGTTTATGGCTTAATCCAAAATTCTGAAGTGATGGGACACAGGACCGTTAAGTTTGGATGTGAGCAAAGATGATACAAAGGTTTAGAATTTAAAATTTGTCACTAAGGAGCAGACCCAGATAGTAGACCCAAGTGGGAGAACAGAATATTATAGTCTGATGGCACCGAAAATGAGGCCTTTGGAGTTAATACACACAAGCGATGCTCTCGACAATCCTGGCTGAGCAACAAGCTGGTCCATGTAGTCGAGAAGTTGTAGTCCTTACACGTCAAAGATAAATTCAAGGGCCTGGCGCGGTGGCACATACCTGCAATCCTAGCACTTTCGGAGGCCAAGGCAGGAGGATCACTTGAGGCCAGGAGTTCAAGACCAGCCTGAGCAAGAGCAAGACCCCATCTCTACATAAAATAGAAAAATTAGCTGGGCATAGTGGTGCACACCTGAAGTCCCAGCTACTCAGGAGGCTGAGGCAGGAGGATCACTTGAGCCCAGGAGTTGGAGGCTGCAGGGAGCTATGATGATGCCACTGTACGCTAGCCAGGGTGACAGAGGAAGACCCTATCTCCACAAAAACAAACAAACAACAACAACAAAAAAGATAAATTCAAGGAAGAGTCAATACACAAGTGCCTTCCTTTCTCCCTCTCCCGCAGTTTCAGAGGTGGCGTGGATCCTATGGTAGATCCACTATTGTTCTCTAATATTTCCATTTCTCCTCCCTTCCCATCCCCTTGAAGGTACTTGTGGCCGCTGACTCTGGCCAGTGAAGCACAAATGGCACATATACTTCAAGGAGAAAGTGTGTAAGAGCTAGCACATGACTCCCCGTGCTCTCTTCTGCTGCCAGGGTGAACCCTGAAGCATGGCGAAGTTGAGAGGAAGATGCTACAAGGTCAAAGCAACCAACAATGGTGGACCCAGAGAACATCTACCTGGAGAGCAGGAATAAACTTCTGTTGTGTTAGGCCACTGGTATTTTAGTGTTATTACTTTAGCATAACCTTGCCTATCCTGGCTACTTCATATCCCATAAATAGCACTCCAGGAAATCTCTATTATCATACATTCATCACTCAAGAAATAGTCACTGTACCAGTAAGAGCAAAGAAAAGTCCCTGGACTCATGAAGGTCACATTCTAGTCAAGGAAGAAAGATTATAAATAAGTTTGTTACGGATAGGTTTGGTTAAGTATAGAAAACCCAAATAATATAATTTAAGCAAATTAGAGGTGGAGTTACCCCCACATAAAATAAGTCTGGGGATTGGCAGTCCCAAACTCACAGGGTAACTCCATGATGACATCAGGAAGCCAGACTCCTCCTGCCTTTCTGATCTGCCATCCTTAGCATGTGACTTGCATCTTTCAGAGCACCTCATATTCCAAAATGGCTGCCACAGCTCCATTCTTTTTATCTTCATTCTAGCAAGGAGAAATTGCAGGAGAGAATGGCAAAAGGTGATGCCACTCAGCTGAGTCAGGCCCCCTTAAAGAGCTTCCTGAAGCCTTCCAGGGGTGGGAAATCTGCAGCCTTGGGGCGACATGGAGCCTTCTGGATCCCTGAGTGTGGCCTTTTGGCTGAATCCAATTTTTACAGAACAAATCCTTTTAACAAAGGGATTTGTTCTATGAAGTTGCCACAAAGAAAAGTGGGTTCTTTTAGTAAATAAGAGAGGAGAATAAATATTGGGTAGGCATTGAACAGTCTCCAGCATAATAGGTAAACAAATAAGGATTTTAGCTGGTGATAAGTACTTTGAAGGAAAGAATATAATTTAAGAAACGAAGAAGGAGCACCTTCATCTAAGGGGTAGAGGAAAGACCTTTCCCAGCAGGTGGCACTGGGATGAGAAGGCCTCCATGGGAAGATCCGGAGAAGGGCGCCCAGGCAGAGGGAACAGTGAATACCAAGGCCTAAAGCAGGAACGAGCTTGGGGTAAACAAGGAACAAAAGTCCCCCAGTGACCTGGAGGAAGTGAGGGAGAAAGAACACAGTGGGAGATGAGGGCAGAGAGGCAGGGAGGAACCGGGTCACGGAGGGCCTTGGGGATGTCAGGAGCTTGAATTGCATTTTAAGAGGGCTGAGAAGCCAGTGAGGGGCTGAAGGATAAGCCAGGATTGACATCATCAGATTTCTGTCATTCCAATGCTGTTGGGAAGTGGTCTGCAGGGGGGATAAGAACGGTGACCAGTGAGGAGGCTGCTTCAAGACAAGACAAGAGCCGATGGCACTGGTCCTGTGGTAGGACAGACGGGCAGAGCTAAGGATGCAGCTACAGTGGACACTCATGAACTTTCGGTAGGCCCCATTGGCCTCCAGGGGTGACTTTTTCCACCAGAGTTTGGCTATTCATCCACAGGCTTAGAGAAAGCTCAGAGACAGTTGGGTTTTTCTAGAATTGGAGTCTTGCCAAGAAAGCACAACTGATTGGAGCCCCGGGAGGCTAGGAAGAAAGGTTGTTGGGGACTTTGGCTGACAAGTCACTGACATGAAGAAACCTGGACTCTAAGCCAGACCAGGAGGGAAGCAATAGAAGATGGAGGCTGACAGGGATTTGGGGGGGGTGACACCCCACCCTAGAATTGGCCACTTCTCCTCTCCCACCTGTATTAATGCTTGGTTTCTGGCTTTCTGTCCAGCTGCTACAGATGGACTCACGGCTAGGCCATCCGCCTGGCACCGGGTGACCAGTACCATGTCTCTCAGATCACCCTTTGCCTCATCCCCTGCTGCCCACGGTTGCTCCTTCCCCTTATTTGCTCAACTCAGCTCTAAGCCCCAGGCTGCCAAGTACCTGGGAATAAATAGCAAACTGTATTAAAACTTACGCAGTCCAGCGATACGAATAAAGGCTGAAGGTAGACTGTGGGTTCCAATCGAAGCCCTTCCACCTTCCAGTTGTATCCTTGTGAATAATATTTAACCTTTTTGTGCCCCAACTTCTTCATCTGTAGGATGTAGGATTTTGGTAAGACCTACCTCGTAAGGGCTTTTGTGAAAATCAGAAGAGTATCTAGCACACAGTAAAGCTCTCAAGTTATCCAACATTATTGTTTTATTATCATCTTTCTGCATTACTCAGATTGAATCTCACTCCCTCTTAAAACCTCTCTCCCCACCCCAGCCTTCATTTATCTCCTTTCTCTAACTCATTTTATACTTACTATTCATAACACGTAATCTTCGTCTTACAACATGCTGCCCTGTTCTCTAATTGTTGGAATCACTCAATTTGGCACTTGAATCTACGCTAATTACTGTATGCTAATATATAAAATCACGCCTTGCCCTAATTCGTCATGTATGTGCCTTAGCTCTTCTCTCCAACCATACTAGGAGTTTCCTGCAAGCCTATTGTATACTTCTTTCACACCTTGACGATAGACAGCACAGTGCTAGACATATTATGGGGATCTGCTAAGTACAGATGCTCCTCAACTATCCCGGGGCTGTGTCCAGACAAACCGATCGTAAGTTGAAAACACTGTAAGTCGAAAATGCATTTAATACACCTAACCTACCCAACATCATAGCCTGGCCTAGCCTACCTCAGATGTGCTCAGAACACTTACATTAATTGACCTACAGCTGGGCAAAATCATCTAACACAAAGCCTATTTTATAATAAAGCATTTGAATACTGTACACAGATGGGTGTTTTATAGATGCGATGGGACGAGAAAACACAAAACACAATATCCAAAAAGTGCGGGCAACACAGAACCCTGAGTGTTGGTTGTTTGCACCCGTGATCACCTGCCTGCCTTGGGCGCTGCAGCTGGCCAGCATCACAGGAGAACATCCTACCTCATATCACTAGCCCGGGAAAAGATCAAAAGTCAAAATTTGAAGTATGATTTCCACTTGAACGGGTATTGCTTTGGCACACTGTAAAGTCAAGAAACCATCAGTCAAACCATCACAAGTTGGAGACCATCTATACTTGGGTACTGAAACAGGGCCCTTCATTTGAGAACTCCAGAAAAATCCTATGCTCTAGGGCAGTGGTCCCCCGCCTTTTTGACACCAGGGACGGTTTCATGGAAGACAGTTTTTCCACGGATGAGGCCGGGGAGGTGGAGCTCATGGTGATGAGAGCTATGGGGAGCAGCTATAAATACAGATGAAGCTTCACTCTGCCCACCACTCACCTCCTGCTGTGCACCCCCCTTTCCTAAGTTTCATGGAAGACGATTTTTCCACAGACGGGGTTGGTGGGGGAGGGGGGTGCCAGAGCTCTGCTCCCTAACAGGCCATGGACTGGTACCCATCTGTGGCCCAGGGATTGGGGACCACAGCTTTAGGGAACTGAATGAAAGTGGGGAATGTTTCAGAAACAGAGCTTACTTATACAAATCTCCAAGTAAATCAACCGTTCTCTGGGGAGGGCCTATGCTGTGCTGGGGAGAATGCTGTCATACTCCTTGAAGGTCTCTAAAATTCTTCCAAGAGCTAGACTGACTCATCCAAGACCAAAAGCCACAATCCTCAGACCTCCCAGGGTCAGCTGAAGGGTTGCAAGCCCTCAAAGCTAATTAGCTCTTCCTAACCATTAGCCCAGAGCCTCCCGCCTATAGGAAGACAAATGCTAAGCAGAACTTGCCAGCCTGCTGAGGACCTGCCCTACCCTGAAGCCACACCATGGCTTTGGGAGCCACCTAAGCTGAAGAAACACCCACACACAGCACCACAAGGAACTCCTGCAACGGACAGCAATGCCGTTTGCCTGTCCCCGCAGCACTCCACATATCCTTTTAGCTCCACTAATTCCGCCCAGAGGCGGCGTGGTATGGGGATAAGAGTCCCAAATCCACAGCCAGGCTGCCAGAATCAGCCACAGCTCTGCTCTCGCGGCTGCGTGACTTTGAGTTTCTTTAACCTCCCTGTGCCTCACTTTCTTCATCTGGAAAGCAATAGCTGTAATAGCCCCCGATGCTTATGGTTTTTAAGAGGATTAAGAGGCTTTAAGTTTTTATAGTGCTCAGGACAGTGTCTGGCTGTAAGCATTATGCAAATGTTTGTTGAATAATTTTTTATTGTATTTATTCACCAATAAGTGTGTGTGTGTGTGTTTTCTGAGCATTTCCAGGAAAACGTATTTCTAAGAAATTTCTAGGAACTGGGAAAATAAAAATGAAAGAGACACAGTGCTTTCCTTTGAGGAACTCAAAGTCTACATTAATAGACTGGATTTGAACAGCTCCAGTAGAGGTATTGACAAAGTGCTGGGAAAACATATGAGGGGATGGTTATCAACTCTGCCCACAGTGACAAGAAGGCTACACGGAGCTAACATCCTTAATTGAGTAGGACTCAAGGTGTGAGGGAGGTACCTTACAATAGTGGTCCTCCACCTTCCCTTGATTTTTTTTTTTTTTTGAGACAAGGTCTCGCTCTGTTGCCTAGTATAGCAGCATCACCATAGCTCACTTCAACCTCAAACTCCTGGGCTCAAGCAATCCTCCTGCCTCAGCCTCCTGAGTATCTGGAACTACAGGTACACACCACCACACCTGGATAACTTTTCTATTTTTTGTAGAGATGGGGGTCTCCCTATGTTGCCCAGGCTGGTCTCGAACTCCTGGCCTCAAGCGATCCTCCAGCCTCAGCTTCCCAAAGTGCTAGGATTAAACGCATGAGACACCATGCCTGGCCATCCCCTTGAATTTGAATAACCTGGGGCGCTTATAAAAATCCAGATTCCCAGGCCCCAGGCTAAAAGTTTCTGATTCAGTAAATCTGTGTGGTACCCAAGAGTCTACTTTTCTAACAAGCTCTCAGGTGGTGCTGATGCTGACGGTGCTCCAGGGATCCCACTTTGAGAACTGCTGCCTTGCAGGATTAGGGTGAAAGAAGTATGGCACATGCATAGCTTCTGGAGCATGAAACAAACTAGTCTTCTCAGGGCAGTGAAGGTAGTTGTGCATGGCTGGATCAGAAAGCAAAAGTAGAAATTGCCAAAAGATGACGTGGAAAGAGTCCAGAAGCTGGGGGGTGGATCCTGAACACATGGAGGACCTTTGGGAGTTTATGGCTTTGAGTAACATGATCCGACTTGTATTTCCAGAACTGTGGCTCTGGTATCAGAGTGGAGAATGGGGTGTGACAGAGGGAGACTAGCGGAGAGGAGACCAGCTCCAAGACTGTTCTTAGAGACCAAGGAGAAATAACAAGACCAGAGCTGGTGCAGGTGCAGTGGAGACAAGAAGAAATGGACAGAGAAATTAAGGCATAGAGACAGGCAGCTCTGTGGCAGCCTACACAGGACGTGAGAGAGAAGGAACGGGCAAGGTGGCTCCAAGCTGGCCAGCTCTGACGCCTGGGTGGAGGGGTCCTATCAATGGAGAAGGAAATGCAGAGAACAAAACACATTTGGGGAGAAGAGAACATCATAAATTCAATTTACAATAATTTTGAGGTATCCTTGATATCCAATAAGCAGCTAGAAAAATACAGGGCCAGGGCTGAGGAAAGAAGCCAAGACCAGAGATAAAGATGGAGCAGCCCTGCACCCAGATCCAGGTTAGAATCCAGGTTGTGGGTAAGATGGTGCAAGAGACAGAATTGACTGAGGGAAGAACCAGGACAAAAACTTGACTTAACCTTTTTTAACTGGCTCAGTAGTTAAAAAGAAGAAGAGAAGCCGGGCTTGGTGGCTCAAGCCTGTAATCCTAGCACTCTGGGAGGCTGAGGTGGATAGATTGCTCGGGGTCAGGAGTTCAAAACCAGCCTGAGCAAAACCCTATCTCTACTAAAAATAGAAAGAAATTAATTGACCAATTAAAAAATATATATACAAAAAATTAGCTGGGCATGGTGACACATGCCTGTAGCCCCAGCTACTCAGGAGGCTGAGGCAGGAGGATCGCTTGAGCCCAGGAGTTTGAGGTTGCTGTGAATTAGGCTGATGCCATAGCACTCTCTCTAGCCTGGGCAACAAAGTGAGACTCTGTCTCAAAAAAAAAATAAAAATAAATTAAAAATAAAATAAATAAAAAAATATAAAGCAGAGAGAAGGGTGAATGAGGAAGGTGTCCAGAGCCCAGTAGGACTTAGCAAAGGTTTCTACACCACCCTGGTGCTAGCTAAGTCACCTGTGTATGCTATGGTTTGAGTACGTCCCCTCCAAAATCCATGTGTTGAAGATTTAATCCCTGATGTGATAGTGTTTACAGGTGGGGTGTTACAGTCTGGGAAGTGTTTGGGTCACAAGGGCTCCACCCTCATACATGGATTAAAACCGCTATAAAAAGGGCTGGAAGGAGTCGGTTCACTCTCTCGTGCCCTCTGCCTCCTGCCTGTGAGGACACGGCAAGAATGCCCACACCAGATGCTGGTGCCTTGATCTTGGACTTTCCAACCTCCATGGCCGTGAGGAATAAATTTCTGTTCTTTATAAATTACCCAGACTGTGGCATTCTGTTATAGCAGCACAAACAGAATAAGACACTGTCGCAAATACAAACCCTTGTATCCTAACCTGCCTTTAAAGAGGGTGTCTGCTGGTCATCGTCTGTCCTTGAGCACATAGGCTGCCCTTCCTGTTCTGCTCCTATCACAGGGGACTGATCCCTGCAAATGACATTTCTCAGGCTCCTTTGCCAATTGGCTTCTGGTGAATTTCCACCAGAGAGAGGCACTGGCAGGATACTAAAGGGGCAGAGGGAGCTTTCCTTCCCCATCCCCTGCCCCATCTCTGCCTTCTGTGGCTTCTGGATCCCACCAGGCACCCCAGCTCCCAGCATCGGGTGACATTCCCTCTGTCTTCAGCCCCTCCAGCTGTGTGTGGGCGGGAGCAGCAGTTGCTGCTGTTGCTCATCTCTGCAATGACTAATGACTCACCAGCCGGTTGGCTTTTAGCTCTTCCAGTATCTGACAACTAGTTCCCCGAATGTGAATTTCTTCTATTGAGCTAGCTGGTGTGGGCTGTGCTATGGTCCTTGCTGCTCCCTGATTGATAAACGTACAACGACAATACATTAGTTTCTCTTCCCACCATTTGTTTTGGGCATTAGAATCTTATTCAGCCTGGGATTATCCAAACTGATATTAACAAAGCCTCTTATTTAAGAGTTAAACAGAAAAGTAATTTTTAAAAGAGGTGGTAAATAAAGATAAAAGCTGAAATAAATATATTGTAAAACATAAGGCAGTAGAATGATGAATTGGTTCAAATGTTGGTTTTTTGATAAGACTACTAAAATAAAAAATCTCTGACAAATATAATTAAGGAAACATTTTTAATTAGAAATGACAAAGGAGATAGGACAATTTACAGAAAATAGATTTTCCCCAAAAATCCAAAGAGAATGTAATGTACACTTGTAGATTAATAAACTGAAATTCTTGGTGAAATGAATAATTTCTGGAAAGACATAGATTACTGAAAATAATCCGAGAAATATAAACCTAAACAGAATAATAACTAAGAAAGAAATTGAGAAAATTATCCAATAACAACCAAAAAATGCAGTTAGTCCTAATGTTTCTCCCAGGACAATTTTTATACTTTTAAGAAACAGATAATTTCCATGTTGTATGAAACCTGCAGAATGCAAAAAAAGACAAGCATCACCATGTTCATTAAGCAAACGTGAACTTCTTCCTAAACCTGATAAAGATAAAACACACAAAAGAAAATCATAGGCATGGATCACACATGAATGCAGACAGTAAAAGCTTTAAAAATATTTTCATCTCTGAAAAGGAACATGTTTTACTATACTGCTTCAAACCTTTAGAGGGATGATAACTTTTTTTAGAGGGGGGAGAGGGGTTATAACAGTTTACTGAGATATAATTCATCTACCATAAAATATATGGGACACTCCATGAATTTGTGTCACCCTTGAGGATCTCCTCTGTATTATCCCAATTTCAGTATATGTGCTGCTAACACACACACAAAGGATGATAACTTTACAAGTGAAATTGAAAGAAATCACAAATGATGGACAGTTTGTACATTATGGAAGTAAACAACCACTTGACAAAACTTAAAAAGCTAAAATCAAAAGGAAACTATCTGCAGAAAACATTCACAGCAAATCCAACAAAGGCTTCCTTTCTGTGTTATGTGAAGAACAACATGTGTTTAGTATCAACACAGGTTTATACCAAAAAATTAAGTCTCTAATATGTAAACTGGCAAAGAATTTGAAAAGACAATTCATGGAAAAAAAGAGATACTACTAGTAAACAAGCATGTGTTAAAATGTTCAGCTTCCCTTGTGATCAAATAAATGCCCACACAAACGATGCTGTAGCACCTTACAACCACTACATTGGGAGAACTGTAGAAGTTATCCAATATTACAACACTGGTAAAACCAGTAAACTCATACACTGTTGGTAGTCATATAAACTGGTACCCACCTCTTGGCCATATACATCAGGAATCCTCTTAAAATTCCATAATATTCCTTTACCCTAAGGATTTTTAAAGATTAAAAAAACAAAGTTACATGAGATGTTCATTGCAATGTCATTCTAACAACCAAAAGAAATAAATATATAGAAGACACTCTACCTCCAATAACAGGGAAATTATGAAGGGCTAATAAATTATTGTTTATAATAATTACAATAGAAATTAGCTTATTGAGCACCTTCATATATATTGACCCCTTTGGTCTGCAACAGTCCCATGAGGTAGGTAGGAATTACTGAGACTTAGAAAAATTAAGTTACTTGCACAAAATCACACAACCAATGACTCTTGAATACCTGCTACCAAATCCCATGTTCCATGCTCTCTCCATGCTAAAGAGATGGTTATGAATATATGATCTAAACCTCAGTTTCCTCATCTGTAAAATAGGGCTACTAAGAGCACCTAAAGTGTGGTTATGAGCATTAAATGGAGTCTTTCAACAGTCATGAAGCTCTTAGCACAGTATGGGGCATGCAGCCAGTTCTCAATAAATTAAGAATAATGATAGCCCAGGCAGGGCAGCTCACACCTGTAATCCTAGCACTTTGGAAGGTTAAAGTGGGAGGATCGCTTAAGGCCAGGAGTTCAAGACCAGCCTGGGCAATAGTGGGACTCCATCTCTACAAATTAAAAAAAATAAGTTAGCTGTGCATAATGGTGTACACCTATAGTCCCAGTTGCTTTGGAGGATCACTTGAGCCCAGGAGTTCAAGGTTACAGTGAGCTATGATGATGCCACTGCACTCTACCAGGGGCAACGGAGTTAGGCTCTGTCTCAAAATAAATAAATAAAATAATGATACTTCAACATTGCATCACTTCAAAAGGGGCAAGAAATAATGAAAATGGTCACTGTGTAAACACAGCAAGGGTATAAATCATTTTTCCTTTTGGAATTATTTTGTTTTTAGTACAACAAGCAGAAATCTGGTGGGAACCAAAATTTAAATATACCAACATCTACTCAGATGAATTGGCACATTTGGGGGAGCCTCATTTTAAAGCCACAATCTGTGCATCTGAGATATTTGACATCACAAACTCAGCATACACGGCCCCCGGGGACACCATGTGGTTTGTGGAACCAGCCAGCTGAGAGTACTGCCTCACCTGCCCAAGGGACAAAAGAGGCATTTATTGGCCTCAATAATATACTAGTGCTAGTCATTCAGTCTTTTTTAAAGATGAAGTCTTTTTCTTAAACCCAAGACTCAGAAGCCACTTTCTAGGTAGCTAAGAAATGGATCCAAATTGCTTCCTAACGAATAGCAACATTCTAGGAAAGCTTCTTTGACCTGCAGGACCAAGGAAAATACAGTTAATCTTCCTTTTTGTCCTATGGCCGGAACCTACCATCAAGGGCAGGAAAGAGTTAGACAGCATTATCCCCAGATTTGTTTAAATCTACAAACAGGGGAAAATGCAAACCACTAAAGGGACAGGCTTGAGGTAATGGGGGAAAGACCCGGAAGCATCCTTAGGCTTTTTCTCTCCAAAAGCCAGAAAGGCTGGAAAACCTCCACCCACTCCAAAGCCAAGGGTGGAAAGTTACTCCACTCTCAGATCCTGCCTTGTCACAGGCTTGTGAAGGGCAAACTGGAATATGTGTGGCGGAGACGCAGAAATGTGGTTGATCCAAGTTGAGCTTGAGCAGTGAACAACTGTCTACATGACTCAGAACTTGCGCAGTTAGTATGATTGCTCCAATAAAAGAAGTGACTAGTTCAGCACAGGATATAAATTCAGAAGAGAAATATCGAAGGATGACACAGAAACTAGCATGACCAGAGGATGAATCACACTAAGCTTAGACTCAAGTGTTCAAATACCTACTCCACTGGTGGGGTCAGATTAGCATCTCAAACTTAGCAGATCCAATGCTGAGCTCTGGGGCCTTTGCCCTCACCTGCTCTGTCCATGGTCTGCCCATCTCAGCTAAGGGCAACACCATCCTTCCAGGCCTTCTGCTGAAGTCTCCTTAGATTCCCCTCTTTGTCTTGCAACTCATGTCCAATCCATCAGAAAATCCTTTCCTAGATACCCTATTTCCAAAATGCACCCAAATCCCTTTCTTCTCATCACCCCCACTACCACCTCGGTCCAAGCTATCACCATCTCTTGCCTGTCTTCTTATCGTCACCTCCTAGCCGGTCTCCCCCTTCACATCCTTGCACTCCCTTCTCAACACAGTGGCCAGAGGGACCCTTTTAAAACTAAGCGAGACAACATCATAAAAGAACAAATCCATAACAGAGCTAATAAATTGGACTTTATCAAAATTAAGATCTCCTCTTCAAAAGCTGCCATTAAAATAATAAAAAAGACAAGCCATACACTGGGAGAGATCATTTGCAAAGCATGTATCTGACAAAGGACATATATCTAGGATACATTTTCAAAACCCTCAAAATTTAATACTAAGAAAATAAGCAAGTCAAATTCTAAAAATGGGCCAACAATTTAAACAGACACTTCACCAAAGAAGAGAAATGGATGGCAAATAAGCCTATAAAAAGATGCTCAACATCAATAATCTTTAGGGAAATGCAAATTAAAATCAAAATAAGATTCCACTACTCAGCTATTAGGAATACAAAAGTCAAAACAACTGATTATACTACATTTTGGTAAGGATGTAGAGGAACTGGATTCTCATACTGGTAGTGAGAATATAAAGTAGTATGATCACATTGGAAAATAGTTTGGCAATGTCAAAAAGTTAAGCATATACACACCATATGACGTAGCCATTCCACTCCTAGATATTTACTGCAGATAGTAGAAAGCATATGTCTATACAAAGACTAGTACATGGATGTTCACAGCAGCTTCATTTTTAGTAACCAAAAACTAAAAGCAACCCAAACATCCAGACAAATTAGACAAACAAATTAACATATCCATCCATGCAATGGAATACTACTTGGCAATAAAAAGGAATGAAACATTTTTTTTGAAACAGGGTCTCATTCTATTGCCCAGACTGGAGGGCAGTGGCATGATTACAGCTCACTGCAACCTCAAACTCCTGGCCTCAAGTGATCCTTCCACCCTGGCTTCTCAAAGTAGGAATGAACTATTAATACAATATGGATGAGTCTCAAAATAATTATGTTGTGGGGACCAGGCATGGTGGCTCATGCCTATAATCCTAGCACTCTGGGAGGCTGAGGCAGGAGGATCGCTTGAGGTCAGGAGTTTAAGATCAGCCTGAGCAAGAGTGAGCCCCCGTCTCTTCTAAAAATAGAAAAAATTAGCCAGGCAACTAAAAACAGAAACAAACAAAAAAAATTAGCTGGGCAGGGTGGTAAGTGCCTGTAGTCCTAGCTACTTGGGGGCTGAGGCAGAAGGATTGCTTGAGCCCAGGAGTTTGAGGTTGCTGTGAGCTAGGCTGACACCATGGCACTCTAGCCCAGGCAACAGAGCAAGACTCTGTTGGAAAAAAAAAAAGAAAGAAAGAAAGAAAAGAATTATGCTGTGGGAAAGAGACCAGACCAAACAGAGAGAGAGGGACAGAAAGAGTACATGCTGTATGATTCCATTTATATAGAATTCTGAAAAAAATTAATCCATAGTGATAGAAAACAGAGCAATGGATATCTGGGGACAAGTGACAAAGGAGGAGGAAGACAGAAGCAGGAAGGAGCGATCAGAAAGAGGCACAAGTGAACATTGGGGAGTGCTGGATGTGTTCGTGGTGTTGATTGTGGCAATGGTCACAGGTGTGTACTTATGTCAAAATTTATCAAATAGCCACAGGCAATGAAAGCAAAAGTAGATAAATTAGACTACATCAACATTAAAAACATCTGTGCCTCAAAGGGCCCAATCAGTAGAGTAAAAGGCAACCTACTGAATTGGAGAAAATATTTGGAAATAATATATGTAATAAGAGATTAATATTCAGAATATAAAAAGAACTCCTACATCTCAACAACAACAAAAAAATGAAGGACCCGATGAAAAAATGGGCAAAGGACTTGAATAGGTCCTTTTCAAGGAAAAGGACCTATTCTAGAAAGGTACTTTTCTACAGAGGACCTATTCTAGAAAGGTCCTTTTCTACAAAGGAACTTTGTAGAAAAGGTCTACAAAGAAGAGATTCAATGGCCGACAAGCACATGAAAAGATGCTCCACATCACTAATCATTAGAGAAATGCAAATCAAAACCACAATGAGATACCACTGTACACCCATTAGGATAGCAACTATGAACGAAAGAAAAGAAAAGAAAGAAAATAACAAATGTTAGCAAGGATGTGGAGAAATTGGAAACCTTGTGCCTCTTGGTAGGAATATCAATGGCACAGCTGCTATAGCAAGCAGTATGGCAGCTCCTCAAAAACTTAGAATTACCATATGATCCAGCAATTCTATTTCTGTGTATATACCCAAAAGAATTGGAAGCAGGGTCTCTAAGAGATATCTATTCACCCACATTCATAGCAGCATTATTCACAATTGCCAGAAGGTGTAAGCAACCCCAATGTCCATGGACAGATGAATGGATTTAAAAAACGTGGTTCTGTGCATGTGCATGTGTGTATGTATTGCAATGAAAGGAAAATTCCAGCACATGCTACAACACAGATGAACCTTGAGGACATCATGCTGCGTGAAATCAGCCAGTCACAAAACGACAAATACCAGATGATTCCTCTTATGTAAGCTATCTAGAGTAGTCAAAATCACAGAGACAGAGAGTGGAAGGATGGTTGCCAATGGGCTGGGGAGGAAAGAATGGAGAGTTGTTTCATGGGTATAGAGCCTCTGTGTTGTAAAAGCTTTGAAGATTTGTTATACAACAATGTGAATGGTCTTAACGCTAATGAACCATGCACTTACAAGTGGCAAGGACAGTGAATTTTATATTATGTGTATTTTTCCACAATTAAAAATTTTAAATTACCAAATTGCACACTTTATTTATTTTTATTTTTATTTTTTTTTATTTCGGCATATTATGAGGGTACAAATTTTAAGGTTTCAAAAAGTGCCCCTCCCCCCTCCCCCCACAAGTCTGAGCTTCCAGCGTGACCATCTTCCTGATGGTGCACATCTCACTCATTATGTATGTATATACCCATCACCCCCCCCACCTGCTCGATACCCAATTACTATAGTTCCTATGTGTCCACTTAGGTGCTGCTCAGTTAATACCAGTTTGCTGGTGAATATATGTGGTGCTTGTTTTTCCATTCTTGGGATACTTCACTTAGTAGTATGGGTTCCAGCTCTAACCAGGAAAATATAAGATGTGCTATATCACCGTTGTTTCTTAGAGCTGAATAGTCCTCCATGGTATACATATACCACATTTTATAAATCCATTCTTGGATTGATGGGCATTTGGGCTGTTTCCACAGCCTTGCAATTATGAATTGTAAATTGCACACTTTAAATGTATATCATCTAAGGGGGGTAGAGAGAAAGTGAGGGATAAGTGTACGGCATTGATAATGGTGATGGTTTGATGGTCTCACAACTGTACACTTATCTCCAAACCCATCAATAATATACATTAAATATCTACAGCTTTAAAATAAATAAATAAATAAATGTCATTTGCCTTGGTCACTTTTATCCCAATAAGGTTGTTTTTAAATTTTTTTAATTCCAGTTTTAAAAACTAAGTGGGACCATATTCCTCCTCTGTTCTAAACTTTAACACATTGACTGCCACACTAGAAAAAAAATTTTTTTTTTCCTTAGGGCCACAGTGTTTTATTATACAAATAGAATAAAAACCTTGAAAACAAATGATCCTTTCTAACTTAATTAAAAATTAGTGACTTTTTTATTGTTTTCTGTGTGTGAGTTATATGCAATGCAACCCATGTTTTTAGAATTAAATTGTCAATATTAATTGTAACAATAAGAACATCAACAAGTAAGATTTTCATGAACCAACAGCAGGGTTTTGCTCCACGAGGCCCCAGGCTCAAACCTAGCGTGCGTTTAAATACAATTCACAGGGCAGTTAATCTATTAAACTTTCTATGGGCTTCCCATTCCACTCAGAGCAAAAGCCAAAGTCCTTGGAATGACCTACAATGCGGTACATGATCTGGTCCTGAAGCCAAGGTCTCCTGTTTCCCATTTCTCTCTCTCCCTCACTCAGGCCAGGCCAGCTACACTGGCCTTCCTGCAGTTTCTGCAACCCTCTCCTCCCCAGGGGCACTCCTGGGCCATTTGCACCTGCTGCTCTGCTCTTCACTTCTGCCTGGGAAGCTTGTCCCCCAGGTAAATTCATGGCTCACTGCTATCACCTCTTTCAAGTCTTTATTCAAATATCACCCTCTCAGTGGGGCCTTCCCTGCCATGGTATTTAGAACAGAAACACTTCCCCACCCTGGAAGTCTCCATCTTCTTTCCCTGCTTTATTTTTCTACATAGCAGTCACCTCTAATATACCACATTTTACTTACTTATCTTGTCTGTGTCTCTCCCCACTAGAATTGAGCTCAGAAAAACAAGGATTACTTTATTCTCTTCGTTCATTGATTATATCTGCCCAACAACTGGTACAGTGCCTGGCACAGAGTAGGTGCTCAATAAACATTTATTGAATAAATGAATAAAGAAATGAAGGAAGGAACATTATCTGACCTTGACAACCAAGTATAGGGATCCTTTATAAAGGCATCCCAACCCAGTCTACACAGCTGGACTTTGCATCAAGCTTCATGGTTTAAAAAGCTCTGTGCACAAACTCGATCCTGTACCATCCCCATACCAATACTCTGATACCCTGCCGCCATCATTCCCTTTCTACATATAAGCTGATGCTCAAAAAGTTTAACCTAACTCAAGATCATGTGGGCTGCAGATGGCCGAGTCAGCATTCAAGCTAAGAACTTGCCATCAGCCACCAAATCCCACGATGCCACTCTGAGCACCTAAATTTTTTCAACTTTCATATCCTTTCATTTCATTCATAATGGCATTGCTGATAGACTTTAACAGTTCAGTAGTTAACTCTTGTGCTATAAATTTCCATTTGTCATACCCAAAACTCAATATTTTAGAAGGCTCCCCTTTTGGTTTTTAAATGGAAATTGATGACATCGGGTGCAGAAGTACAGGAACAATGAACTGTCTCCTGGGTACCCATCTACCTGGAGGCAAAAAGAAAAAAGTCAGAAGCACTCAGGGCTGCAGTGCCTCCCTGCTCTGACATGGAGCAAAAAGATATTGATCCAGCACCCCCACACTTAGGGGTCCAAGGCTTGGTTTAACAGCCAGAGGGGACAAAAAAGGAGGGCAGCTGGAGCCACCCGTGCGTGGACAGCACTCTCCCCTCACCACTCGATGTGGCCTGATGTCTCTGGGCATCCAGAAAAGAACGCAAACAGGTTTTTATGAGGGCTGTAACCCAATGGACAAAGGCGAGCTCTCTCAGCCTGGAAATGTCCCTGCTCTGAACCAGTTGCCTTGCCAACAAGCCACATGTTTCCACTCTGCAGAATCCAATTTCTGAGCAGTGTGACAGTGACAGGTCCAGAGACATGTTACACACTCCCAAGGTGCCTTTGAACACCTGCTGAATCCCTAAGAACAATGTGGGTGTCTGGATGTACTTAGCAACATGGAACGCGTGCAAGGCAAGTGCATGTCGTGCCGGTTTATGCAGCAGACCCCACCCCCGAGCATCTCGCAAGCTGCAGAGAACACAAGGCTGCACCATTATCAGCGTCATCGTCATTCTCAGGATCACTGCAAACATTTGCATGCAGTTCATGCTTTAAATATATTAACTTACTTAATCCTCACAACAATCCTATCAGGTAGGTATTATTATATTAGTATCCCATTTCAGATGAGGGAATAGAGACATAGAAAGGGTAATTAATTACCCAAAGTCACACAGCTAGAGAAAGGCAATGCCAGGATTTGAACCTAAAGGGTCTGCCTCCAGAATCCACTCTCCTAAACACTCTGCCACGTTCTCTAATATTCCTTAAATGTGAAAGCTGAGAGATTGCTCTAGCTATCATTGCTGTATAACAAGCCACTCCAAACTTTGTGAAGTACAAAACCCACTTGATTCTGCTCATGGATGCAGTGGGGACAGCTTGTCTCTGCTCCACGATGTCTATCCAGGGCATGAGCTAGAAAGGCTCAAAGGCAGAGAGTGGGACCCAACTGCTGGCATCCTCACTCACAGGTCACTCAATAGGCGCACCCACTCCACGCAACCTGGGCTTCCTCTCAGCACGGTGGCTGGGTTCCAAAAGCAAGCGTCCCAAGAGGAAGGAAGTACAAGCTGTCAGTATCTTAAGCCAGAAACAGACATGGTATCATTTCTGCCATTTTCTATTGGCCAAGCAGTCACAGAGTCCAGATTCAATGGAAGGAGACGTAACTCCTCCTCTCAAAGAACTTGGGGGCCATTGTTTAAGCCGACAACGAGATCATTTAGTCCAACCCCTTTAAATTCTAGCTGAACAACCGAAGCTCAGAGAAGTTAAGTGATTTGTCCAAGATAACAAAACTCATGAAAGTGCTAGTGGCAGGATGGCACACAGGTGCCTTGGTGCCCTGTCTGATTTCCTAGGCCACTGCTTTACACAGGGCTGCACATTGGGAAGTTTAAAAAATGTTGATGCCTGGGTCCCACCTGCAGAGATTCTGGTTTGTTTTACTGCAGCCTGGGCAGAGGGAAATCTTTAAAAGCTACCCAGGGGTTCTAATGTGCAGCAGTGTGAGAACCATGCTCTCTGCAATATCCCAAGATGGTGCCATGTAGGCGAAACACATCCCTGTTTCAGTGCCTGATCATTTGCAGTGGTCCCAGCCTGCCATGGGAACAGCCATACTGAGAACAGATTCTGACACCTTCACCTGGTTCATAGACTTCACCCTGAGCCTTTCTTCCTCTTTCCCCTTCTTGATACACTTCTGATCTCCTCAGCTCCTGCCCTACCCACCTTCCAGGTACCACTCAGAAGCAACACCTCCTTTCACACTCAACTCCTCAACTATGAGTCATGTTCACCTCTTGGCCACCATCTGCCCAGCTTCAGAAATGCAGTTCTGCCTTTGGGTCTCCTTACAGGTGGAAGCCCAAAGGCCAGGTTCTCCTGCTCAGTCTGTCTCAGCCCCCTGGATAACCCCTAACTCAGGCTATAATATCCCCCCTCCATCTCCAATTATGTCCTCCTTCCTCTTACTGGGCCATATAGCACTAGGGTAGTCTTGCTCACTAAATCACGCTTAAAAATGTTGATCCTGTGAAATCATTGGTCAATTTGGTGGGGGGAAAAACCATCAACATGATTATGTCACTGAAATAATTGGTCACTTGCTTCATATGTCACGTATCATAACAAACTGGCCAAAAACATTGGCCTAAACAAATATTTTTAGTGTTTCTCCTTAGATTAAAATTCTCATGAAGGCTGAATAAAATAAAAATGTACAAGTAGAGAAGGAAGATTTCTGATATTGCTATTCTGCTAGATTTGCTGATTTATATTAGGTTAGGAGAAGATCTTTATGGTTTTATCATATGTACATATCTCCTGAGAATAATTTTATAAAATATATTTATTCTTCACTTTATACAAAATGAAGTCTTTCTAAACTTCCTAGGTGATTATTGTAAATGTTCCAAAGAAGAGGTATTTCAAAGAACTCTTTATCGAGGTTCATTTCACTAGTCTCTCTACTTTTGTAGATGTTTGAAAAATTTTATAAGATTAAAAAAGGAAAGAAAGAGGGAGAGAAGAAAGGAGGGAGAGAGAGAGAGCCTGGTCAACCTCAGGGGGTTCTATGACAGCGTAAAAACTCATTATATAATATAAGGAAACATAAATAATACTCCCTCCAAAAAAAACACACATTTGTTATTTGTGTATATGTGTGTGTGTTTATAAATTCTAATTTCTCTAGACTAGGGCTCTAAAACTCTAAGATAATCATTCTTAGAAAGCATTTTTCTCTACCAGTTTTCATTTCTCTCTCCCTCTCCCCGTATAGGTTTCACAGCTGGGCATGAGAGGCTCACATCCACCTTGGTTTACAAAAGTCCCATCTACTTTATATATATGTATACATATGTACACGTATTTTAAGATTCAGTCATTCTTTGGGTGGACACAGCTGTATCCTATGCAGTCTGGGAACACTTCTTCCTCCTGCCCTTAACTCTGCCTTTGTTTTCCTCTCTCAATTTCTACTCGCACTACACAGTCCATGATACAGAGTTAATCCATGCTTCTGCAGTGCCCCACTACTGAACTAAATTCTGAAAGGCACTGCTTTGTAGATCAAAGTGCTTATGTGGCATTCACCTGCGCAGATTCCATGGGGTTAGATGGACTAGACCACCATGAAACAGTATGCACAGTCATAGCATTAATAGAAAACTGAATTTCATCAAGGCCAACTGTCCATACAATGACGCGCCTCTTTAAATAAAACCTTGGTCCTGTACAGCATTCAGAGCAACCACACATGCCTCTTCTATGTTGATCTTGAAGAGCTATAACAAGCTGAATAATTAAGAGTTTAGATTCCAGAGTCAGAGAGACTTGGACTAGAATCCCAATGTCATCACTTTCTAGCTGTGTGACCTTGGGCAAGTCCCTCCAATCCTCTGTTTTCTCTTGTGCAAAGTGGGGATAATAATAGCACCTGTCTTTTGTGGCTGTTACAAGTGTCAAAAGAGATGATGTGTGCCAAGCATGGTGGCCAGCACAGAATCCGTGTCCAAGAAATGTGAGGTCCTATTATTGTGGAGCTTGTTGATGATGATGTTGTCATTATCATCAATAGTTCTTAAAACCTGCTTGTAAATATATTTCACTTCATATATCTGCCATATTCCTGGGAGGTAGGAAGGGTTATTATCCATGATTAAGGAAACCAGTTCAGAAAGGTCACTTGCCTTGCCCAAGATCGCACAGCCTTGGGGCCAAAGAAGTGGAAATGGAAGAGCAGGTGCGTAAGCCCAGTGCTAGTTCACTTCTCCTCTGTACCGCTCTGTCCAAGTGGTTTCCCAGCCTATGATTAGACACTTGCAGTGACAGGGAACTCGCCACCCACTGATGTACCCTAACAACCCATCTCCCAGCAGCTGTGTCAGCAGCAAGCAGTCCTATCCTTTATTGAGCCGGACTCTGTCCCCATGTAAGTGCCGCCCACTGGTCTGACTCTGCCCTGCGGGGCCACCAGGAACAAATCTGCTCTCTCTTTCACATAACAGCCCTTGAATTTTTAAAGAGCCAATCGTGTAACCCCTGCCAAGTCCTCTCTTCTCCAGGCCCAACATCCCTGGGTTCTTTAGCCATTCCTCTTCCAGAACATGACTGTGAATCCCCTTCCCACCTCAGCCTCCTTCTCTGCCCCAGGGCTTGACAAGAGGCATACACTATTGATGGCCAGAGAAGCTTTCATCCTGCCCCCAGAGGCTTGTAATACATTTATGCTTTCTCAGGATGACACATACTCCAGGAGTACTAAGAATTGCTGTCAATCTCTCTGGCATCATGAAGGACTCTGGCATTTCACCATATCATCATTTTTTTTTCCTCCCAGGGGGCTGCCTGCTTGAGAAAACTGTCATATTCTCCAGCCAAGGGAGGCCAAAGTGTTCTGAAGCAGATAAGCAGAACTCTGCCATGTGGTTCCTTCCCAACTCTTTTCTGATGCATCAGCTTGTGGCAAAGAAGCTAAAATAACCTGCAGTCAGAGATGCTGGCCTCATCCCAGCTCTCCTTCCCAGGCCTCACTACCCTTGGAGAGGAAGAGAGTATCTTTACCAGGACAGGATAGGTTATGCTAACAAAAAATAAAAATAAAAAACTTAAAACCTCAGTGGCTTAACAATAAAAATTTATTTCTCATTCATGTAAAGTTCACTGTGGATCTGGCAACTCTCGAGGGCAGTTTGCTTTCAAGTGGTGACTCATGGGTCCAGGGGACCACACATCTGGAAGACGTGGCTCCCAGGTCACTGTGGCAGGGGAAGAGCCAGCTCTTTGTTGCTTCAACCTAGAGCCCACATGAATCACTTTTGCTTACAGCCTGTTGGCCAGAGCTAGTCCCGCAGTCCTGCCAAACTGCAAGGAGGCTGGGAAACATGGGTGAGCATACAGGCATTCAAGGAGCTGAAAATGTTCTGCCACAGAAGGGACACAATCTCAGTGGCCTTTGGCCCTGCACCTGTCCTCACAAATCTGGGAGAATCACCATGACACCAAGCTCCCCACAGCTCTTGGATGACTCACAGGACCTCAGAGCCAGGGTGTCTGATGGCTGCTGCACATGTCTCCCACTGAGCCCCCGAGGGTGCTCTTAACTGGCAGCTGCAGACAACTCCCTCCCATCTCTCTCTGCGGCCGATACTTCACTGAGGCCCCCACTGATCCTTTACTGAAGTTTTTGTCATTGTGTGCTCTTAACTGGTCTCTGTCCCTCTCTCTGCCGCACCACTGTCCATGAGCTTTTAAAAATCCAACCTGAACACATTCTTCCTCTGCTTCAAATCCCACCACAGCCACAGCTTCAACGGGATACGACCAATTTCCCTGGACTTGCGTGAGAAACCTTTTATAATCTGGTCCCAACGAGCTTTCCTGTCTTTGCCACACTCGTGTGTTCAGGCCGCCCCAGACTCACACTCATTCCCCCAGGTGCCAAAACACTGTCCAGGGCTCCTTCCAACCTGCAGCAGCTGTAGGAACTCTATTGACCCTCCAATACCCAGCTCAGGTGTCCTGTCCTTATGACAGCTTCCCCAACTCTCCCCCAAAGAGCCAGCTCTCCCCTGCTCTGGGTTCCAGACTCCTGCCTCAGTTGTGCTTTGCTGTTGGAGCGCCCCTCTCTTTCACTCAAGGTATCTCTCACTGACAATGGCCGTGACTTGTTCATCTCTGTATTTCCACTGGATAGAATTATTCCTGGCCCATGCTACATATCAATAAATGTTAGATAAATCCATGTTACAAATTTCTCCATCTCAGCTCATGCTGCTGAGAAAGAAGCCATTCCTGCACACACTGCTACGTTTTTATTCCAAAAGAGTGAGAGAAACAGAAATAGGGAAAATAACAACACAACTCACAGCCTCGGCTGGGGGGTTCGAACAGAGAACATTAAACTCTCTGAAATTTTTCCTGAAGACCAGAAGCTCCAGGGGTACCACTTTGACTTTCGGGATCATTCCAAAGTGGCCTCTCTACCTCATTCAGAAAATCCTTTGAGAATGGACTGAAAATAAATAGCTGTTTGATTAGCCTGTATTGAGCTATTTCAATGCATTCCCTCTCCTGAGCAGAGAGATGGCATGTCCTGAAATAAAAAGAAAGCGTGTATGAAAGCCCTGCTTATTCAGAGGGGAGAGAGGGGGAGGAAAGACTTAAAAACTCTCCAGAAAGCCTTCAGCACTGTAACTAAATGCTAATGTTTAAAGATATCCCAATATTTCAGGAAGCCATTGGTAGTGCCACACTAAAGCTCATTCTAGTTCTAAAGAGAAATATTTGACTTGGAGGAACGGACCCCATGCTGGCTCCAAGATAAACTTTCCTAGCTCTCTCAGGCCAATTTTAATGCTAAGAGCAGCTCCATCTGAGTAAAAGTTCATTTTTGAGAGCCAAGCTGTGAATTATGCTACAGGCTGAGCCGAGCAGTTGGTCTCTTGCTGATGAAGGCAGAAGCCTGAATATGATACAGCAGAGGAGGGGAGCCGGGGACGTCCGAGGGGGATTATCACAGAAGGTCAGACTAATTAAATCGAGAGAAGCCACCAGAGAGCCGGAGCTCCCACACACACCGTCTTCAAACGCTCTGACACATGCAGGGGTTGATAAGAAAAAGAGGGTTGAATTGCCACTTTCATCTGCCTGGAAGGACAACAGTCAACCAAATAAAACTTTTTAGTGTCGGTTTAAACCCAGGTGGGGAGGGAAGAATTGAAACCGCTGCCAATTCCTAATTATGCAGCTGAATCAGAGACAGGGAGAGTGAGGAGAGGCGAAATCCAGTCGTCTCTCTGGTTGGGCACTTGCAGCCTGGTTGTTGCACACCTACTGTGTGCCACATAGCGAGGTGCAAGGGATAAAACAAGCAAGAGCTGTTCCCTGCCCGCAAGGAGCTCACAATTGACAAACGTGTATGTAATGTTATTATGCAATACGGTTGATGCTCTAATAGAGTTATCTAAAGATTGTAAGGAGCATTTAGGGGTAAGGGGGGTAGGGGATCTCTAACTGCCTCAGTGGTGCCAGGGCTGGCTTCATAAAGGATACAACACATGGATGAGTCCTCAAGAGTAAGTAAGAATTCCCAGCCAAGCCACAGTGGCTCACGCCTGTAATGCTAGCACTCCAGGAGGCTGAGATGGGAGGATCACTTGAGCTCAAGAGTTTGAGACCCACCTAAGCAAGAGAGAGACCCCATCTCTATTAAAAATAGAAAAATAAGCCGGGCGTGGTAGTGTACACCTATAGTCTCAGCTACTTGGGAGGCTGAGGCAGGAGGACTGCTTGAGCCCAGGAGTTTGAGGTTGCTGAGAGCTATGATGACTCCACTACACTCTAATAAGGGCAACAGAGCGAGACAGAAGAGTAAGTAAGAATTCTCCAGTTGGTACATGGAAGAAAAGCGAGCAAGGCCAAGGCCACAGCACATACAAAGGTCAGGGGGCTTGAAGCCATGACATCTTGAGCGCTTTGGAAGGGTAGAGAGGACAGGATATATATAGAATTATTGCCGAGGCATGCCGGAGGTGAGATTGATAAGGTAGGCAGCTTGCCATCAGACCCTGAAGGACCTCAAATGCCACACAAAATCATTTAGAATTCATCCTGTGGGCAGTGGGAATCCATTAAAGATTTGGAAAGGTAATATGATCCAAAATGTACTTGACAAAGATCACTTGGCCACAGATGGAAGATGGAAAAGACTCGGGAAAGGATGCAAATAACAAATGCCAGAGTGACGGGTCTAAGCAGCACCTTCTCTCTGGCCTCGAGTCTCCAGCTCAACTTCACAGCATGGCTGCTGCTGAACAAGCAATGTCTGAGACTGTACCGTGTGCCCAGCACTGTGCTGACACTCTCAGAGCCACATGCTGGCTCATGTCAGCTCAAGAGAGCCAATTTGCATGTCTATTTTTGGCTTCAGTGACATCCCATTGGTAGCTTAGAATCAGCCAGGGGGGAGGCTTTACACCACAGAAATCAGCAAATACTGCAAACCAGGGCTTTTTTGCTTTTCCAGAGAGCCATTTATTAAACATGCTACCAGCACCTGAAAAGACCCAATCTCAGTTCTCCACGACAGCAAAGACTGCTTAAAGAGAACAAGCCAATACATGTAAAATGAAGCCAGAAGAATCCAGCTTAGAATGTAGGACCAACTGCAGATGAAGGAGTCATGAAGCACTGAAGGGGAGAAAAGAAAGAACACCCCCTACCTCACTCAAGTGACAGTCCAGGTCTTCCTCATCTCAGACTCAACCACTCTCTCCCAAGCTCAGAGTTAATCAGCTGGGTCCCATCTGGTGCTGGTTACGTGACTCGTGGTCTCCAATTATGGTTCTCAGAGGTGACAGGTGACCTCAAAGCAACACATGCTGTCAGAGAACCACAGAACTGCAGACCTAGAAAGAGCCTCAGAAAGAGAATCCAGCCCAAAGCCCATGCTCCATTCATCCATAAAATGAGGCACCAAGTTGTAGTGATTTATTACACCCCCAAACTAATAACAGCAAAGTGGGAACTTGAACAGCTCCTCTCAGTTCAAACACTCCAGTGTCCCCACCATTTTTACATCTATAAATGAGTGTGCCACCATGACAGCCTACCCTTTCCTTAGCTCCTTGGGGGATGCATATTCTACAATGTTACCTAAGACTGGCATAGTCTTCCTGTCTTCAGTACTCCCAAGAATGCCTGGCATCCAGGAATGTAATGCCAGAGACTCAAAATGTTAACTGCATGGAAATTTAATCAATAACAAAAAAGCATCAAATCAGGAAATGCCCATGCAGAGTGTCTTCTGAGGCTCCATGAGGAGTTTGGGCCATGGGTCCTGGGCTGAGGCTCTGGGGCTTGGAGCAGGCTGGAGGTGGCCGCTGAGAGTAGCACGTGGGCTAAGAGAGCCCTGAAAGTCAGCACCCAAGAGTGATGGCAGAATCAGGAACCGAGCAGATGGTCTGAAGTTCACAGCAGCCCAAAGGGCCAGAGCAGAGGGATCCAGAAATGAGACAGGTGCACTAAGGAAGAACCAGAGGGTCTAGAATGGAGAGGAAGAGGTGCAGCCCCAGGAGTCACAGCCACTAATGTTTTCAGTAAAGACCCAGAGCTTAAACTAGGGCTCCTGGAATTTGTATCTCGTGGCCCATGACATTTTCCTAAAAAGATTTTTGGGGCTCAAATAAGATTTCCAACTGTGTTCTTTGCCAAAGCAAGAGCTTTAAAAAACACTAGCATCATTTTATGAAATAATGGATATTTGGAGCCCCAAACTATAGAAAGAACAAAGTCTCAGAATAAAGGACATTTATCTAACTTGACTACATACAGCTTCATGACAATCATATAAAACATACTACACGAGCCATTGTTTTGCTCACTGCACCGCAGACTGCTGGACTAGACCAAGCCAGTCTGGACATATCTGGAACCACCCAGCTCTGTATGTGCATGTCCTTCATCTCACTTACAGTGGCTGAGGAGGAGGAGCATCCTCTCAGGTCATTCCAGCACCAGGAGGCAAGCACTGTTGCTGGTCCTTCCAGAATCCCGTGGGCTTCCTCTACTTGTAGCACTTTGAGCCTGGTTCCCAGCGTCACTGTGCCATCCACTGCTCACGCCCAACGGCCTAAGAAGGAGGAAGAACCCAGTTCCTTTGCTTTGTGCAGGACCATCTTGGCTCCTCTGCCCCTTCAGTGTTACAGATCTCATAAATAGACAGACATTCGTTGGCTTGCCCTGGGCCAATGGGTGTAGTAAAGTCATAAAACATGAGCTTGAGACTCAAAAGCCTTTCAAAACCTGGGGCTTGAGTTTCAAACTTGGGTGGATGTTTGACATCACCCCAGGCACAGAGAGAAGGGAGGGGAAATGGCATCCCAGGCCACAGGAACATGTTGACAGGTCATAGGCCCGCAGTCCTTGGTAAATTATAGAATCCTAAAATGTCAATTATGAAAGAGCCCTTTTGGATCTGCTAGTCCGAGACTTACAAAGAGGTGTCATCTCACAAGTCTACACCAGCAGCTAAGTAGGAGCGGCTGCCGAGATGCTGGGGAGAAATGAGGCTGGGCCTGGCTAAAAGGGGGAAAAATGCAGGGATGGAGTTCATTATATGTGCCATGGATTCTGGAAGAAGAAAAGCAGCTCCCATCGGGACCCAGGCAAGCTCCCTTGTTACAATTTGGGAAACTAAGGCAGCAAAGTGTCTCCTCCAGCCCACCCACCTCATCAGGATCAGACTGCAGTCCCACCCCCCAGTGTCATCTACTGCCCATCCTACCCTGTTGTCTCCATGGACCTTGCTCTCTTCTTGGTTCTTGTTTGCTCATCAATTCACCCACCTCAAGCCTGGTTGACCCCTTCCAGCAATTCCCCCTTCCTGGTCCTTTCGCCCCCCCTTTCTTTCTCCTTCTATATAACACGCTGAAAATTCAGAGTCTACAGTGTTCCACCTGCTCTGTGGGGCCCTCACAGGAAGTTCAGTTTCAGGGACATCCAGCCTTCCCCACTGGAGCCACTCCCTGGTTGGCAGGTTTTGAGCTGACACACTGGTCTTCTTACTGTGGGCCTCTGTGCTTTTACCTGGGTTGGTACATTCTGGTTCTGCTACTATCTCTTTACCTTTTATGCCACTTACCACACTTGACTTAACTAGCATTTGAGTTGTAGCTATCCCTATACAGTAGTCCCTCCTTACCTGCAGGGATACTTTCCGAGATCCCCAGTGGATGCCTGACACCACAGAGAGTACGAAACCCTACACACACAGTACATGTTTTCTCCCATGCATACACACCTGCGACAAAGTTTAATTTATAAATTAAGCACAGTAAGAGATTAACAACAATAACCAGTAATAAAACAGAACAATTATAACAATACTCAGAATGGCATGCAATTTAAACTTATGAATTGTTTATTTCTGGAAGTTTCCATATACTATTTTCAGACCACAATTGACTGCAGGTAACTGAAACCACAGGAAGCAAAGCCACAAATAAGGGGTGACTACTGTATGTATCAACAATAAGTTCCTTTCGAGAAGCAGCTGGGTTTTTGTACATGACATGGGGCTTACATAGGGCACAAAATAAATATTTGTGAAGTGAGAAAATGAGAGGATATAATTTAGTCTCATGTTACTCTTTTGTACTTTAGGGCTTCAAACACAAAGGACAATTTTTAAAATCCAACAGATCAATGCATTTTACCGCCTCTCTGCTATAGAACACAACCTCCACCCACACTACTGCAGTTTGCACATGGCTATTCCAGGTCATCCCCATGTCTGCTTCTCAACCCTTCCCTCCTTTGCCTGGCGCAGTGGTTTGCAAATTTTATTTTAGAAGCAGAGCTCTTGGATCAAGCGAAATCCTTCACCAAAGCCCAAAGACAAAGCAATGAAGAGCCAAGACACTTCAGGGAAGTGAGGGTGCCCTTACACCCCGCCTTGCTCCTTTAGACAGCCCCCCAACCCCTACTGTGCCCCGGATCCCTAAAGGAAGATCTCACACCAGCCTCCCTCTTGGTTTTGGTTTTTCTCTCCGTCATCTTTTCCTTCAGCCCAACCCACACTCAGCTGCCAGCCTAATATTAACTGATCCTAACACCCCTTTCAACCTATCACTCCCTGGGGCCATCAAGTCCAAATCCTTGGCTCCAAGACACAGAGGAATCTCATCACGCATCTACCCAACACCCCACTTCTTCCCTCTGGCCCCGTCAATTGGGCTGGAGCTGGATGTCCTGTGCCCACCACGCAGGGTGCCCTGGGCCTGGGATGCCCCCCACAGCTTCATCCTCACCCCCTCACGTGCTCTTCTTGAGACGCCACCCCCGGCTTCTTCTCCCCGGCACCCCACTGCCTGCCACCACCTGCCACACATGCCCAGATCCGGAGAGTCACCCTAACTCCTGCTCCCTCACCTTGCACAAGTAGTCAAGCACCAGTCCTGGTATTTGACCTCAGAAATATATCTGACCCCGGACTTCCCTCCCCCTCATGGCCACAGCCTTCAATTGGACGCTCTTACCTCTGTCATGTCCAGATGGGTCCCCCCTACCTGGCCAGGGCACCTCATTGGGAACTGCAGGGCCAACCATCCATAAAGCCGCCCCCTGCCATGGCCCTCCTTGTTGAAAATCTTTCCATAGCCTCCACTGGCTTTGCACTAAGGTCCAGGCTCCTCAGCTGAGCTTAAAAGGCCATTTGTGCTCAAGCCCCCACCCACCTTTCCAACTTCACCTCCTACCACGCCCCCAGGCTCAGCCAGAAGTCCGGCCAGCCCACACCACCCCTGTCCTATGGGGTCATTTCTCTGCCACCTGTCATTTTTCTGTCACCTGGAGCAGGCTAACATTCCGCCAATATGCAGGAATACAGGGAGTCACTTGTTAAACAGCTACTAGCCCAAAGCCTCCTACTACCCCAGCCCCTCTATCCCCCACCTCCAGCAATTACAGGGTAAATTATCAGCTCTGGCCCAGCAAGTGGACAAGCTGTCAAATACCCTAACTCTCACCCCTGCCTGGACAGCCCTCCCCCGGCCCCTGACATCCCTGTCCCCCACCCCAGGGAGAAGCAGAGATTCCTCCAGCCTCACTTGGTCACTCTCCTCTCCGTGTCCCCATGGAACCTCCTTTATGCTTCGATTATACAACTTGTCCTGATATATTATGATTTCTTACTCATCTCTCTCTCTCACCCACTCAACCAAGAGCTGCTTGGGAGCTGGAGGCACAGCCCATTCACATACTAGATGCTCAGTAAGTGCTTGGTGAACTAGACATTTTTAGCAATTTGGAGAAGTCCTACCTCCTCCCGCAGCCACAGTCCTGGCCTTCTCCACTTCTAACTCCTCCACAGGCTTCCTCTGGGTAGAGCCAGGCAAGAATAGGTACTCAATACATACTCATTCTAAAGCTAGTGCATATGTGTCCCCTCCCCGCAAAATGAGGACAGAACAGCCCCTCTTAGCTGCAATAAAGAGATCCAGCTGAGGCTAAGTAGATCAGGAAATAGCTTCCAAAAACAGCGAAGCTCACTCATCCTACGTGCTGCTGGCAAGCGGAGAACCACTGCTCCCGCTCTGCTGCGGAAAGGAGGAGGCCTAGTCCCAGCCCCAGCCCAGAAGCTCTTCTTCCTGCCCTGAGATCCCAAGTAAGGCACCTCAAAGTCCAGGCTAGAGAAAGATAACAGAGTGGATCAAACCGCGCTCACTGGGTTTCAGCTGCATGGTGCTGTGTGTTTTTTAAAGGAGAGAGGAAACAATCAAAAGAATGTCTTTTCTCTTTCAGGGGCAAGCACAAGCAAAAATCACCCAGGCGGTCTTACCTTCTGCAGGGCTTTGTCTCAGGGGGCAGGAGACGTGAGGAGTGGTTTAACTGCCTCCCACTGAGACCAGGAGCAGCGACATCTCTCTGTCATTAGTCCCTCCTGGGTGTGATGGGGAAGGAAGGAAGAGGGAAGGGAGGGAAGGAGGGAGGACGAGGACGCATATGCAGCAGCTACTACAGGCCGGCAATCTGCCAAGTGCTTTGCATGTGTCCTCTCCCTGAACCATAGAAACAGCCTCTGAGCTCGGTATCAGTCCTCTCTTCAAGTGGAGGGGACTGAGGCTTGGGGAAGTTCTTTGATTTGCCCAAGGGCAGAGGGCTAGCAAGTGGCAGAGCTGAAATTATAAACCAAGATGTCTGATCGCAACTCCAAGACGCTGTCTGGGGCACTTCCTCCCGCTCCCCCTTCCTCTGTATTTCCCCAGATCTCCATCAGGACCAAGCTGTGCTTGACATCTTGTCACTCTCTCCACTTTCTGCTTGGTGAAGCAGGTCCACACCCATGTGACTTGTCATCATTGGGGGAATTTACTCAACACCCACATGCATACACGTGCTTTGCACAAGGTCATACCCAGCTAAAGATTAGTGGATGGGGATTAGCACTGTCTGCATGAGCCCAAGGCAAGTGGAGTGCTAGCACTGCCCCTCCTTTGAGTGTCTGTTCAAAATGTCACCTGTGATAACCAGGCCTTCCTGGACTCCCTATTCAGTGTTGTCCCCATCCATCCTCCATCACCCTCTATCATGACACAAAGAGTCTCACTATATTGCCCAGGCTGGCCTCAAACTCCTGCCTCAAGCAAAACTCCCACATCAAACTCCCAAGTAGCTGGGACTACAGGTGCAAGCCACCACACCCAGTTATGACACACTTATTTCCTCCTTAGCCCTCTCTAGAGTCCCAAATTACTCTTACTCAGGTATTTCCTTGTTTAATGTCTATCTGCTCCACTCAAATATAAAGTCCAGCTACGACCAAGGTGAAGCAGGCTGTCCCAGAGTTCACTGAGTCGCACTAGAATGCCATCTTGGCTTATTCCGCAGGCCAAGGCCTTCTTCCCCTAAACCCTTCTGTAAGGCCTGTCGCCCCATCACTTGATTTACCTGGTCTGAGATGCACGTAACGTGTTTACCTGATGTGAAGCTAGTCTCCAGCTGGATATAGAGTCTCAGCTCTGCCAGTGTCTACCTCTTACAGATTCCTCCAGAAGCTGAAAGCCACAGCCTCCATACAGAAGAGCCACTGCAAAACAGACCAAGGGCACCTCTCTAGGAAGCCACTCATCAAGGACAACTGTGTTCTAGTTGCCCACACTTCCA
Source organism: Microcebus murinus (assembly GCF_040939455.1). Classification (NCBI taxonomy): domain Eukaryota; kingdom Metazoa; phylum Chordata; class Mammalia; order Primates; family Cheirogaleidae; genus Microcebus; species Microcebus murinus. The sequence continues at coordinate 33,575,448 of NC_134122.1, forward strand.
TCAGATGGAAGGAGGCACCGCCCCCATTTTCCAATGAACTGGTTGTTTTCAGTCATAAGCTTTTGGTTTTAAGTTTAGAGCAGTGTTTAAAAGTGTAATTCCTGAAATACTTACCAAAAATGCAGATTCCAGGGCCCTGAGCTTGTGATATTTTGTGACATAGAGACCTCTTTCTTTACTGAACTCCTGCAGAAAGGGAAACCAGAGAGGTTGCTCAGTTCCTTCTTTCTTGAAAGAAAGGGCCGCCTAAAAACAGGTCAATTTTTATTACTTGCGGACAAGTCATCGGCCTTGGTGACTTAGAGCTTACTCATACAAATAACTTCCAGTCCAATATCATTTGAAAAACCCCTGCATGGATATTTTTTGAGGAACTGGACTGCACAATCACTCACCTCCACCAAGAAGACAAAGCAATAGGCTCCCACCCACCCACGGTCTTCCAGGCTGCCTGCTATTTCTACACATGCTCAATATTTCCTTCTCAAATGGAGCTCCAAAATCTACATGTGGATGGGGCTAAACAGTTACCCTCAGCAGAGAAATCAGATCAGGCCAACAGCCATTGCCCAGTCACTTATCCCATGCGACACATAGAATGAATTCCTTGAAATACCTTTCAGAAAGACCTCTCCAGAAGCCAAAAACTCTGGTTTGGAGGGAAAGAAGCCCCACATTAAGGTCTCTTCAGCTCTGCATACAACCCGAAGCCTGCCTTCTGCTTCTCCCGTTTCACATACTTATTTCTCTTCAAGTAGGGAAGCTGGACTTACAACCTCAGTACACACCATCCCAGCACCATTGTATTTGAGGTACCATGAAATTCACTATATGCTAAAGAAACCATAAACCACAATCACCCCCCAAAATCCCAAACCTAAGAAGAAGCAAAAGACTACATAAACCCTTGATATATCCCAAAATTTCACTGGTGGTGAAATTTCATGGCCCAGACCAACAGCATGGAAATAGTCCCATCAATAAGCGTAGCTTAGATTCCCAACAACCCATGCTCAGAAGAGACCCCTGGCTCTAGCTCTTCCCCAACTGTGAACTACCTCCTTTCCCTGTGTGGCTCCATGGCTCCACCTCATGCATGAGCCAGAGGCTCAGGAGGTGGTCCACTCACATAGCTGAGCATCCTTACCAAGCATAGGAATCCCGGCTCTCCACCATCACTCCCTCACCCCACAATTTAATCCATCAAGTTTGGTTATTGATGGCAAATCTACTTTTCAGTTAATTTGGGGTATACTACTTCCTTTCCACTTCAAAGTGGAAAACAACTGGAGAACCACCTAGTTAGAGGAAATAATGCATGGAAGTTTTCTTAAAAGTTGGTCAACCTGGCTGGGCATGGGGCTCATACCTATAATCCCAACACTTTGGGAGATTGAGGTGGGAGGATCACTTGAGGCCAGAAGTTCAAGACCAGCCTGAGCAAGAGTGAAACCCCATCTCTACAAAAAAAGAAAATAAAAGAAAATAAAAGAAAAGAAAAGAAAAGAAAAGAAAGGAAAGGAAAGGAAAGGAAAGGAAAGGAAAGGAAAGGAAAGGAAAGGAAAGGAAAGGAAAGGAAAGGAAAGGAAAGGAAAAGAAAAGAAAAGAAAAGAAAAGAAAAGAAAAGAAAAGAAAAGAAAAGAAAAATCAGCTGGGCATGGTGGTGTGGGCCTGTTAGTCTCAGCAACTCTGGAGGCTGAAGCAGGAAGAACTGTTGAACCCAGGAGTTTGAGGTTATAGTGAGCTATGATGATGCCATGCACTCTAGCACCTGGGCAACAGAATGAGACCCTGTCTCAAAAAAAAATCAGTCAGAGGTACCCCTGTTTCTCATATAAAATACAGTCATCCCCCCTTATCCAAGACCTCCAGTGGATGCCTAACACTACAGATGGTACCAAACCCTATGGATGTTATGTTTTTCCCTCTATAGTAAGGGGTGAGTAGAGGATACACTGGACAAAGGGCTGATTCACATCCCAGGTGAGACAGAGTGGAATAGTGTGACATTTCATCATGCTACTCAGAACAGTGCAAAATGTAAAACTTATGAATTGTTTATTTCTAGAATTTTCTGTTTAATATTTTTTGGACCATGGTTGATTGTAGTAATTGAAATGGCAGAAAGCAAACCCATAGCTAACAGAAGACTACTGCGTGCAAAATTAAATTATATCAAGATAGCTCTTTATGTTTTTCGTTCCCTGGTGGATTTGGGTGTCATCAGAACTGCACAGGACTTCGAACCTGCGTTTCTCTCCCCAGGCACGCAAGCTACTAGCCAGCCACAGCAGTGGTGCTGCGCACTTGGCATTTCTACTCCTCTGTTGTTGCCTTTCCAGCTAGAAACTCTGGCTTTACATACCTGCTCCCCACTAAACAACGCTTTCTTGAATGTAACTTGACAACCCAATTCAGTTCAATCCCCCGGCATTATATTTCCATTCGGCAAATTTATACCTCTCAGTCTGCAATTAAGAAGGAAATATGGTCCGTGTACCCCCTACGTGTTTCAGCAGGAAGAAAAATGTTTACAGCTGACTTAAAGTGAAAACTCCCAGCAAGCTAGGATCCAAGATTCAGATCACAAGAGTTTGCCCTTCTCGAAGTGGCTTCCCCTCCGGCCAAGGGTCCCTTCTCACCGCCCTTTATGTCAGGACCTTCCCTGCCAGCCACCTAGTATACGAAGGAGAAATTCAAGGGCAGAAGTAAGCAACTGGCCTGAGTGAATTGCAACCGTGAGCCCTGACTTCAAGACACTACCTGTCTAAACGTGTCCCCACCATCCAGGCGCTTACCCTGGGGCTCATCTCCATCAGTAGCTCTTCCATTTGGGGTTTTGCAAACTCTACTGCCAAAGGCTGTTGCTGTTGGCAGATACGAACGAGAACGTCGCTGGCTGGGGTTCCTCTAAGCCAACCAGGCTGCTGCTCCTTGTGCCTATGAGAAGAGCCTGAATGACACCGCCACTGGCCAGCAATCCGGCGTCAGTCCTCCCCTTCCCTCATCCCCTTGTCTGGGTCATGTTTCAAGTGTTTTGGTTACTGTGGCATGTTGCCTGTGAATGTTAAATATTCAGCAATCTTCAGGCTCCTCAGTGCTTTTGTGTAAATAGGTTGGCTTTGAGAAAAGAACAAGCTGATCTGAATGAGAGGGAGCAGCACAGCCAGGGAGCAGAGTCAACAGTTCAAATGAAGTTGAAAAGGAAGAGGCTGCCTATTCAACAAGACGCACACACCACAACACAGCACAGCCGGGATGAACTAGGGCGCGTCTTTGTGGAAGACGGTGCGGTACAGGAGGGGCTAACAGTGTGAGTCCCCAGGAAATGAATCCTGCAAGGTCTTGGCAAATAGGAACCTCTCTGGATGTTGGTGTCCTCTCAAATGGAGAGATCTGGACCAACTTGATAGGACCGTTCACGAAGATTAAATGAAACGAGGCATGTGCTTGGCTCAATAAATGTGAGCTCCGATTAGTAACCAAAACACACTGCTAAAGGGAGACCTGAAAGTTATCCAAAGTAAGCCTTCATCTGCAGATATTTAAAATCTGGGAGTTCAGAAAAGGAATGCATGTGCATATGTTTTCTACAGACACACACTGTTAGCCTGTATTCTTTGGAATAAACAATGATGCCCAAATCATAGTGATACTGGCTACTACGTGCCAAGCACTGGGCTAGGCACTTTGTCTACACTCTTTTCATCTTCACAACAGCTTTGGAGGGATGACTAGGGTCCCATTTCTTAGATGGGGCGTTTGAGACTCAGAGGAAAGAAGTTACTTACCTCTGACTACACTGTAGTTAGTGGCAGATCCCAGGGACCAACTTCAGGGCTGCCTGACACTCACACGCATGTTCTTATCAGTACTCTGCATAGCCTCTGTCTCAGGGAGAAAAAGCTGCTAAGTGCAAGTGGGAAATGTCTGTCCAGCACGGACCGCCTGTTTCCCAGATGCTGAATATGTGAAAAAACTGCTAAAGTAAGCTTCGGCTCAGAGAGAGAGCTGCACGCCTCCTCAAGTGAGCCGCCAGTCTGTGCTGACAGCAAGCATGTTCCAAAGAACTACCCATGTCCCTCTCCTACCCAGTGAATTCCCCTCCCCCACGTGGCAGCCCCAACAAACTGCCGAGGGCCCCCTATTCTAGGAGGGTGACCTCTCTCCAGTATGCGGAGACAGCAAATATACCGCAGGAACTTGGGATACTCTCAAAGCACAGCCACATGCCAGGCCTAATTAGCTTATTTTTACCTATGCTGCTCCTCCCAGCAGTGTCCAATCCCTGCAGCCAAAAGGCTAAGAACCCGGCTGCCAGCATCTCTGCAGCGGCTTCTCAGAGCCTGTTCATAATTAATTTTATAAAGGGCCTTGGCTCCCCAAGCTCATTCCATGTGCCTGATGCAGGTGAGGTCATGACAGTAATCCTTGCCAGAGCTCTGTCCAATAGGAGAAGCCCTCGCTGGTGTGCACATGTGTGCACATGTGCATGTGCTTATGTGTGTGAGAGAGAGAGAGAAAGAAAATGAGACAGAGAAAAAGAGACTCCCCAATACATAAAGAAGCTAACATATGAAGCTCTCCTGCTTTTCAGATTCTGAACTATCCTTTTTTTTTTTTTTTTAAGGAGGGATCTCTCTCTGTTGCCAGGCTATAGTGCAGTGGCATCATCATAGCTCACTGTGGCCTAAAACTCTCAGGCTCAGCCTCCCGAGTAGCTGGGACTATAGGTACACACCACTATGCACAGCTAATTTTTCTATATTTTGTAGAGACAAGTCTCACTGACTATGTTGCTCAGGCTGGTCTTGAACTCCCAGCCTCAAGCGATCCCCCTACTTCAGCCTCCCAAAGTACTAGGATTACAGGTGTGAGCCATTCTGCCCAACCAGGACTTTTTTCATTCAGAGATTTATTTAACTAATTGAGTGCTTTTTGTGTGAGTGCCGGGCATTGCCCTGGGCACTGGGGATGTAAAAATGATTCAGACCCGTGATCTCTGTCCTCGAGGGACTCACCATCAAATGGAGACTCTACACATGTAAATGACAGTACAGATGATTAATGCCATGAGAGGCATTAGTACAAGCGATACATGAGCACCAACAGGGAACATCTCACTCAGTCTTGGAAGATCCAGGAAGACTTCCTGGAAACCATTAAAAACCCATAACCCAGCATAAAGCCTAGCACAGTGAATTAAATAAAGTCTCTTCTACATTCACCAAAAGTGTCTTCTACATTGACTCCTTGAACACCAAATAATAGTTAACTAGACCAAAAGGGGAAGAATATTAACTAGGAATTCTTTTGCCTACACCAAGTAGCCAAACAAACATGGAGTTATTTTTCTCACATACTAAGAAATCCAGAGATAGGTGGTAGGTAGTTCACATTGCTCCAGCATCTGAAGGATGTCAGGAATATTATCTCAGTTATTCTTTTAATCTTTCCCTCATGGGTTCAAGATTGTTCCCATAGCTCCAGACATCACATCTGCCCCCAAAGCCCAAAACGAGTGTAAGGCATGGCATCAATGTTGGCTTCTCTTTTTAAAGAAAAGCTTTCCCTCAAAAGTGGCCCAATAGGTTTCTGCTCACTTATCCTTGGCCAGACCTTGCTACATGGCTACCCTTAGCTGTGAGAGAACCCAAGAAAGCGAGAATGTTGCTTTTAGGCACCGTAGTGAATGGCAACCATGGAAGATGGAAGTTGGGATGATGGACTTTGGATGAGCCAACCAGGAGAGTCAGCCATAGTATCCCTGTGTCTGTTTTTCTTCAACACTTCCTTCTCTCAATTACTATCCATTCAATTGACCAATAATTATTACTTGTCTTTGTGGTAGGGTCCCTGCCTGGAGATGCACACAAATCATGACAATGTCCCGCAGTAAGGACTGAGATGAGGATGGGCAGGGAGGGGCTGGGAGAGCTTTTCTGGAGAAGTCTTTTCTCACCTCTTTGGGAGCCTTTTCCCACCTGTCCTCCTCCCCCTACAATTACTCAAGTGCTACCTATTTTTTTTTATTATTTTTAAATGTAATTGTGGTAAAAAACATATAACATGAAATTTACCATCTTAACCATTTTCAAGTGTGCAGTTCAATAGTATTAAGTACATCCACATTCTTGTGCAATGGATCTCCAGAATTCTTTTTTTCATCTTACAAAACTGAACCTCTATACCCATTAAACAACTCCCCATCCTCCCTTCCCCCAGCCCCTGGCAACCACCATTCTACTTTCCATCTCTATGAATTTGACTACTCTGCTATCTCACTCAAGTGGAATCATGCAGTATTTGTCCTTTTGTGACCTTAGCATAATATCATCGGGGTTCATTTGCCTTGTAACATGTGTCAGAATTTCCTTCCCTTTTAAGGCTGAATAATAGTCCCCTGTACGAATATGTCACGCTTTGTTTATCTATTCATCCATTGATGGAGTCAATGGACATCAAGTCCTACCTATTTCTTAATGCCCCAACAAAAACGCTTTCTCCCACGATGACCAGAACAATCTAGTGCTCAGGAACCCTTCTCAGTGTAGTCACTGTCTTTGTGAGAAATAAATAAGCATCTCTTGGTTTAAGCCACTGACATTCTGCATTTTCTGCTAGTCAAAGCCAAGCCTAATCATTATTAATATACTGAATTTGTCAAACAGATATACCTCCAGTGGCTGATAATCAGATGATATGTATATTAGTTTGCTGCCATAATAAACAGCACAGGCTAGGTGGCTTAAACAACAGAAATGTAGTTTCTCACAGTTACGGAGGCCCGAAGTCCAAGATCAAGGTGCCATCGGCATGGTTGATCTCTCCTGAGGCCTCTCTCCTTGGCTACCTTCTCGTCTGTCCTTGCATGGCCTTTCCTCTGAGGGTGAGCACCCCTGCTGTCCCTGTGTCCAAATTGCCTTCCTTTGTAAGGACACCAGTCAGACTGCATTAGAGCCCACCCTAATGGCCCCATTTTAACTTAATCGCCTCTTTAAAGGCCCTATCTCCAAACACAGCCACATTCTGAGGTACTGGGGGTTAGGATTTCAGCACATGAATTTGGAGAGGGGACACAATTTAGTCTGTAACAGTATGTAACTTTGTGGTTATACCAGTTGCTAAAATCCTCCCATACCAACCAGTAAATAGAAGCCACTCTGCCTCCCTGAGTGACCTGCCCTCCTCTACATCCACAGAACCCTCCAGCATCCTGCAGTCAAAAGGTTAATGCTGGATTAGTCGGTAAATATTTTTAAGACCTCCCTGCTTCTATTACAAAATTGTTGGAATTAATTGAGACAATGTCTATAAAGTACTTAACATGATGCCTGGAGCCTAGTAAACAATACATTTTTGCTCTTATTAAATTATAATTATTGGCCTGGCATAGTGGCTCACACCTACAATCCCAGCCATTTGGGAGGTGGAGGCAGGAAGATCGCTTGAGGCCAGGAGTTCAAGGCTGCAATGAACTGTGATCCCACCACTGCACTCCAGCCTGGGCAACAGAGAGAGACAGACTGTCTCAAAAAAAAAAAAAAAAGAAAGAAAGAAAGAAGAAGTTATAATAATTATAAGACATTTAGAAACTATGCACTATAAACCACTTAGAAAGAACTTGATAGCACTTTTTGGATAAACATTTTCTCCAAACACTGTTTAAATCAGTTCAACTTAACTAAGGTCAACAACTCAAGCCACTTCAGGGCATTTGTCTGTAGTCAGAGACATCTGTGTCATCCGCAGGGAGGAGGAAGACTTGCTGGAAGCTTGCAGAGCCGGCTGGCTGGTGGCTATTCTGACCGGTGGGTTGGAGCGTGGGGTGGGGGTGGGACTCAAAGGCTGTGCTTCCGTGTGAGGCTAATTTGTTTCTCTGAAGCTTTCAGTTCTAGCTTGGCCTTTGTCTACACACAGGGTAAAAAAACATGAAAAATTAAGCATTGATTTAGGACTCACTTGTTTTGCTTCAGCTTTATAAATAGTTAACAGTTAATGGTTTGGGGTTTTTTTTGTTGTTGTTGTTGTTGTTTTTTAAGTGAGAAATTTTTCTCACCTCTCCGGGGCCGCCCATGCACACCGCATAGCACGCAGCGTTTAGCTGCATTAATCAGCCGCACTAATCCTTCTGGCTTGTTTGCCCAAGTCATGCCAAAACCATCGGCTTGGCTCGGCGTCTCACCCTCACTTGGCCGGTGGTTTTGATGCCCTCCCCTGCCCTCTCCTCTCAGAACTGAGTGTCCAGAGAAAGACCTTGGATTCGAACTTGTGTCTGCCCAGACTCAACTTTGCTGAAACTGTGGCTTCCACGCTTCACCCACTCCCCCTCTGTGCCACTGATTCAAATTGGAAAATTCCCCCAGGAGATTAATCAAATCAGTAGGAGGAGTCATGTTACAGAAATGATCCCAGAGGGTTTCATCAGTAGGTCTCACCAACAAAAATGCCAGCCACCCACTAATGCCCCGTGTGGCCTCGGTGTGATAGGAACAGGGAGCCTTTGGCCCGAGCAGCCCTGGGTCTGGCCCTGGCGGCAGGGGGGCAGGAGTTCATGGCTGATAAAAGACCCGGGAGCCTGGAGGGATCTGATAAGGAGCAGGTCTCACTGCAGAATCTTAAACAGAGCAGGGGCATGACCAGAATGGCGATGGGGGCTCCACTCTCTGGGCTGGGTGACTGGAGAAGGTGGGAGGCAGGAGAAGGGACAGTCGGGGCGAGCACTACAGCCATCAGCGTGAAAGGGACAGATCCTGACCTGTGCGGGGTGATGGGGAAGAGACGCCGCTGGGAGTCTGCAGCGGAGAGGTTCAGGGGAGGACAAGGACTTGGTTGTCTGTAAATGGGGTGGGGAAGGCACAGGAATCAGAAGTTGCTTCCTTTGTCCCCGGAGAAACAAAGAGAGTGCTGGAACTGGGATCAGGGTTCTCAAAACAACTGAATGCAAAAAGCCAAACCCTTACATTCCAAAAAGGAGCAGAGAAGTTCTCTAAACTCAGGCTAATGTGAAACTAGTCCGCTGCTTAAGTCAGGAGCAGCAAATCCAGCCCAACCCCCAGGTGTAACAACAACCCACAAGGTGATGGAACGAAAAGGGGTAACACGCCAAAACGTGCCTTCGAGCCAGTGTGGTGCTGGAGCCAGCTCTTACCGGGAAATTTGCACAGCCATTCTTAAGAATTAAGTTACATAAACTTACAATTAAACAACCTATATTAAAAACAAAGGTGATAAATATTTAAAACTCATCGCTCCCTAATTATTTTACTGTTACTACAGCGGATGCTCTTGAGCTCATTTATGCCCGCTGGATCTGTACGGTCCAAACGCTATGGAAGAGTGTGCTACCGTACCTCTCTTTCCAACTCTGTGTTTAATGATGCGATCAGACATGGTAGGATTGTTTACACCCCGGAAATTGGCAAATGCTACGTATCAGCAGTCCCCAGTCAGGGCTCTGTGAAGCGGCCTCCTGCTGGGGGAAAGCTAGGAAAGGCTGGATGTCCCCCAAGAAAAGAGAGCCCAGGTCTTTGCAGCACCTTCCTTCCCTAAGGCAATAATCAGTCCTTAGAAGCCTCTTCCTCCACCTATCTGCCTTGCAGACTTCGGCTTCCCAGGGGCCAGGCTTAGGGCTGGAACAGAACCTTTAAGTGGCCAGCATGAAAGCCTTTGGTGTCTTTAGGATCTGCAAACCTTCCCAAGTCTCTTCTTTGTAGCTGAAGGAGGCTTCCTCGGGGCAGCAGTACATGCCCAGCTGCTACCCAGCCTTCTTCAAAGATGTCAGCCCCTGGGTTCAATTCAGGTCCCAGCGGTATGTGGCCACGGCATGCCCAGAGATAGGCAGGACGCTCCCCTACCCCACCCCGCACCTCAGCAGTTGATACCAAGTGCCCCCCCCCCGAAATCTACTTAAACGTAGTTAACAGACAAACAAAGTCACCAAAAGACAACTTAATTGGCCTTTTTACAAGGTGGATGGTGCTGTTCTAGCTAGCCTCGCAAGAAGGTCCTGGAATCTAAGCCCCTCTCTCCAAATCCCCATCACCACCACCACCACCTTTGTTCAGGCCCCCTTACTTTTCACCCGGGCTTTGTAACAGCCGCCTCGCTCAACTTCCTCCTTCTGGTTTGGTGCCCCTCTGTCTTGCCCATCTGCTCTCCACGTGGCAGGCACCCGTCTTTCCTAATTGTCAGTGTGATCTTCCAAGACCACTGCCTGCAGCTCACGTTGCAGGGCTGGTGCACCGGGCCCTCCAGACCTGGTCTCTGTCCCTCTCTGGCCTCACCTCTCTCAGCAGCCTTCCCTGCTCCCCCAATTCTTTCCTAAAGCCCCAGCCCCTGGCTTCCCAGGCCCTTCTGACTAGTGGATTGCTCTCTGCCCACTCCACACCACTGCCTGGCCTTTTGGCTGGTCTTCAAGGCTCAACTCAGGGGTCATCTTCCCCGATAAGGAGTTGGGTGCCTCAGTCCTGGGCCCCCGGCATCCTAGGCATCCTGCCATTGGTGCACTTACCTCCTGGAATTAGCCCGTCCTACTGCAGGTGCCAAGCCCTGTGCCCTGTGCCCCCCAGTGGGAACTACGTCTTTCTCATAGAGGGACTTTATTCCCAGCATTTAGCTAGGCCTGGCACAATGTGAGCATGCAGTAAATGTTTGAATGAGTAGATGATGACATCAGAGCCTTGGTGTGTTGGCACTTACAAGTGTGTAGTCTCAGGGGAGAAAGGTCAATGGTTTAAGAACACAAGCTCTGGTGGGACTTGGATGCATATTCTAGACGTGCATGCCTCACTGTGTGGCCTCGGGGCATCGCTAATGTGAGAGCTTATGAGAATTCTCTGTGCATTAACTCATTTGATCCTCACAAGCACTCTCTGAGGGACATACTGCTGAGGCTATTATTATTGCTTTTTTAAAAAACAGAAGAGTAAACTGAGGCAGGGACATTAAATAACTTGGTAAATGGGAAAGCCAGGATTGGAAGCCTCACACTTAACCACTGAGCTATACTGCATATCAGTAGCTTAGCTCAAGGCCAGACACACCATAAACACAGTACTCAAGAAACGTGAGCCTCCCCCAGACTACAGCTTTGAGGATCCTCCAAACTCAAGTCAATTCCTGATCCATCCTCTGCCATAATCCAGAACAGAATCTTCTGCCACTGGTGTCCTTTTGGCCTGAGCACCCACATCACTGGAGGAAGTTTCCTTCATGCAAGGAAACAGCCTGGGTTGTCATCATAATGACCAAAAACTAAGAAGGCTGGGCAAGGCAAACCTCATTATCTTGAGAGTTCCCTTATCTGTAAAATAGAGTGGAAGGAAATAAAGGCATTGACGACCTTACAGTTGTTCTTAAGTTTAACTGAGATAAGAATTGTTAAAGTGGTTTGTAAATAATGGAGGCTATAAAATGTCCTAGTTCGCAGAGGAAGGCGAAGGGCATAGAGTGATGGTTCTGGTGGGTGGGAGGGACTACAGGGTCATTTGTTTTTTTTTGTTTGTTTGTTTGTTTGTTTTCTTAAGTTTTTAAAATATTATTCATTTATTTGTTTGTTTATGCCAATTAAATCTAGATTGCAACAGTTTTTTTTTGTTTGTTTGTTTTGTTTTTTTTGTTTGTTTGGTTTTTTTTTTGAGACAGAGTCTCACTTTGTTGCCCAGGCTAGAGTGAGTGCCGTGGCATCAGCCTGGCTCACAGCAACCTCAATCTCCGGGGCTCAGCGATCCTACTGCCTTAGCCTCCCGAGTAGCTGGGACTACAGGCATGCGCCACCATGCCCGGCTAATTTTTTTTTTTTGTATATATATTTTTAGTTGGTCAATTAATTTATTTCTATTTTTGGTAGAGACGGGGTCTCGCTCAGGCTGGTTTCGAACTCCTAACCTTGAGCAATCCGCCCGCCTCGGCCTCCCAAAGTGCTAGGATTACAGGCGTGAGCCACCACGCCCGGCCCTTACAGGGTCATTTGGACAGGACTCTTCCCAGATCCCTCCTCCTCCTCCTCCTCCTCCCTCCATTCAGCCTGAGCACTGGCAGAAGGGCAGCCTGCAAGTCCATTGCTGGGTACAAGTAAAACTCAGGATTTCTGTGTTGGGGGTTTTATTACAATTTTTTTTAATTGGCATGCTTTCCAAAAGCTGATCTGCTGTTATGTCTGCAGTCAGCCCTCCAAATATGTGGGTATTTGTGGAAAAAATGTCACAAAGTTCTGTAACTTTGGTAAAGGTCTGAAAAAGGGCAAAATGTATTACACGAGTTGTCTCTTTAAAAACCCTCACTCTTTTTGGGAATTAAAAGTTACATTCCTGGCTGGGATCAGTAATCAAAGGGGCAGAAAAATGGGTTTTTTTCTTTGTTTTCTAGTATCTTAAACCACCGGAGATGGTTAAATAGAGTTGTCCAGAGGTCATGAGATCATCTTCACGGAGATAAAATCGACAAAAATCACCAACCACAGTTAAACAACATAGCCCAAAGACTGGTCACATCAACCCGAGCCCAACCTCTGAAAACCCCCCTTTAAAAAGCCCTGTATTTCTGCTTAAAGGTAGGATGGTGGCTTTTTAACATGCTAATCTGCCCCCTTCCTCATTTGCTGGCAAATTAATAAACTTCTCTTTCCTTTTCCTCAAACCACTTGGCCTCATTCTTCTCTCACTGTTTCAGCTGACTTGGGCTTGGGGACAAGTACCAAACTTTCAGGAACAGTTCCAAAAGCAAAACTTGAATTCGCTGCATGCCAAGTACTACACGGCTCCTCACAAATGAAACCACGAGTAGGCATTGTATTAGGTGCTGCAAGATGCGCGCAGGTTATGGGCAATCACTATGCCATTTTACATAAAGGACATGAGCATTGGTGGATTCCGGTATGGGGGAGGGGGTGTACTGGAACCAATCCCCCATGGACATCCAGGATCACTGCATTTTGGCCTTGATATCACCATGAAAAGGAACTCTAAAACAACAACACACATACACACGCATACACGTTCACACCCCTCAAGTCATTATTTATAATTGCAAAAGAATTTCTGATGAAGGCCAATTTATACTCATTCCATATAGGGTTTTGCTTATTTGTTTGCAATGCAGAACCATTAGTTTCTTGTTTTGTAGAGTTTGAATCACTAGAAAAGCTATTACTGGGCAGATAAGGACAGAGTTGGCAGCCTGACTTCACGAGGCAGGTCTAAACATTTGCATTTCCTAGCTTTTGTCTGCTTAAGTTCAGAAACTAAAGTCCTCATCAACAAGCTTTTTACATTTGAATAGATTACAAAGTGTTTATAGGTCTGAGTCCCTCCAAGACAGTAGTTAATTGGCCTCGCAAACAACAGCGAGAGAGTCTCATTATCCTGATTTAACAAAGGAAGACACTTCATCCGGAGAAGTTAAGGGACTGGATCCAGGCCCTAGCGCTGAGTCTAATCATCACTGTCATCAGCATCATTATCATCGTCACTAATTTTTAACATACTAGGAGGGCACTCCAACAATCTGTCCTTGTCCTCCAGCAGCTCATAGATTAATAGGCCTTTGATGTAACCATTTCTCAAAGAGCTAAGTAGGTAATAAAACATAAATATTTATTGAAAGTAATACTCGTACCTCAGGCCTCCTTCTCCATTAGGAGGAGTCCAAGGAACCAAATCCAAAACCAGGGGTGGTGGCCTCTCTGCTGAATATCTCAGTTTCCCTGTCAGTGGTAAAGAATTCATACCACCTCACAGTGTCTGCTTTCCTAAGGATAAGCTGGGATATTTGTTAGACTCCCAGATTCCTGGGCCCCTGCACTGCAGGCCTGGGGTGGGCCCAGGATCAGAGTCCATGGGAATTGCTATTTTAACTAAGGATGCAATAGAGGTCAGGACAAAAGCTTTGGGGCTAAATGTGTCCAAGGCATTGTCATTGTTCAATGTGGCCCTCACAGCTGCTGACCCAGAAACAGGGCTTATTTTTAGAAATTTGGACAAACCCACAGCCTGACAGATCACTTTTCTCTATAGTACAAAGAATCGAGTTGAACTAAGAACCTTGAACAAACAGTAACATGGTCACATAATTAGGACCTTTTTCCACAGGGCACAGCCTGCCCAAGAGCAGTCAGAGGGGCATAACGATGAGGAACAGCCCAAGCCTCAGTGTTAAGTGACCTTGGACAAGTTACTTACCTTCCTTGAGCCCCAGTTTCCTCATCTGTGAAGTGAAAATAATATGCCACATGGATAAACCTTGGAAATATGATGTTAAGTGAAAGAAGCCAGACACAAAACATCACATGTTTATATGATTCCATTTATATAAAATGTAGACAAATCCACAGAGAAAGAAAGGAGATTAGCGGTTGCCAGGGGCTGGGGGAGGGAGAAAAGGGGGGGTGGCTACTTAATAGGTAGGAGTTTCCCTTTGGGGTGATGAAAATATTCTAGAACTAGATAGTTCTAATGGCTGCACAACATTGTGAATGTACTAAGTGCCACTTTAAAATGGTTAAAATGATTAATTTCATGAGCATTTTACCACAGTTTTTTTTTTCTTTTTTTAATGGAACGAACAATAAATAGCCTCCACTCTCTCTCTCCACCAGGCAGTAAGAGAGTAAGGACCTGGCAGTGATGAGTGGTGCCTGGCCAGAGCAGGCTGGAGCTAGAGTACCCTCCACCTCACAAGCATCTTAGAACCAGACTGATTGCTTGTGTGCCCATAAGAAAGTCTCCTTCCATAAGCAGATTCTGCACATGCATTTGCTTTACTGCATTCATTCTTTTTTTTTTTTTTTTTAATAAATGGGGTCTTACTCTGTCACCCAGGCTAGAGTGTAGTGTCACAATCATAGCTCCACTGCAGCCTCAAACTTCTGGGCTCAAGTGATCCTCCTGCCTCAACCTCCCAATTAGCTAGGGCTACAGGTACACATCACCATGCCTGGTTAACTTTCAAAAAAAATTTTTGTAGAGATGGGGTCTTGCTATGTTGCCCAGGTTGGTCTCAAACTCCTGGCCTCAAGCAATCCCCTGACCTCGGTCCGTTCTGTTAATTTTTTAAACTGCTATGCAGGAAACTAAGCGTCTCAGAGCTTGTAAGTGGCATGGCTATGTTTGAATCCAGTTCAGTGTGAGACCAAACCCTGGGCTTTTTCTATAATAATATACTATATCCCAAGAGACAAGACATTAATTTTTATAAATACCCATATACTTTATATGCTCTTTACACCTTTACTAAAGACTTCATATTTATTCTCATAATAACCCTGTGGAACAGGTGTTATCTCCATTTTATAGAAGAGGCGAAAGTGTCACAGCTGGTAACTGGCTAAGTCTCCCGAGCTTACTCCTCTTCTGTCTCTCAGACTGGTTCCCATGCAGAGTAATTATCTCACAAACAGAAATAGGGTAGGTCCTGGGAGAACTTTCCAGAGATCAAGGGTGTGAGAAAATAAAGCCTTTGTTTTGGGTTTGCTTTGTTTTTATAAACCCTGGATTGCTAGCCAAATATTTTCCCATCAGATATGGAAATACTGTCCCCGCCCCGCCCCGCCCTACCCCTACGGCCTCCCAGGTTCCTAACTGAACATTAGCTCAGTTAAATTCATGTTTTACTCCTAAGAAAAAGTCCAGGGGTGGAAGGGTGTCTGATGGCCCTAGCAACTGATTGACAACAGACCCAAAAAAAAGATAATAAGAAATTCATGGGAGTATGATGTATTAAGACTTTGTTCATTAAACTAATACTTACTGAGCATCTACTATGCCCCAAGTATGATTCTAGGCAGATATAGGATACAGTGTTAGAAAAGATGGATACCTGACTTCTGATCTTGTGCAGCTTGTAATTGAAAATGCAGTGTTACCTAAACCTGAGTCATCTCCTTAAGAGAAATTTTTTTCTTTTTTTTTTTTTTTTTGAGACAGAGTCTCACTTTGTTGCCTGTGGTAGAGTGCTATGGAGTCAGCCTAGCTCACAGCAACCTCAAACTCCTGGTCTCAAGCGATCCTTCTGCCTCAGCCTCCCGAGTAGCTGGGACTACAGGCATGCACCACCATGCCTGGTTAGATTTTTCTATATATTTTTAGTTGGCCAATTAATTTCTTTCTATTTTTAGTAGAGACGGGGGTCTCGCTCTCTTGCTCAGGCTGGTTTTGAACTCCTGACCTTGAGTGATCTGCCAGCCTCGGCCTCCCACAGTGCTAGGATCACAGGTGTGAGCCACCACCCTGGCAAGAGAGATTTTAAAAATACAGGGTCCTGCCTCCAGAGGGTATAAGTGGAGCCCAGCAATCTGGATTTTTGAAAAGCTTTCTCAGTGATTTGAAGGAAGAGCCAAGACTGAGAACCAATGACCAGGCCCATTCCTTCGCATACTCGCCCAGTCATAAGAGGCACACAGTATTTGTTAAGCCTGTAGGTAGATTCCCAGGCCTCTGTCCTTGGATGGTGCCCTGGAATCAGAATGCTTAATAAGCACATTAGATAATTCTTGGGATTGGGCAAGTTTGAGAAGCACTGCTCTAGCAGTCTTAGCAACATCATATACAACCCAAATCTCATCCCTCAAGCCCTAATCATTTCACACAGGTACAGTCCCACAAGACAGTTTGGTTCCCTCATCATCACAGAATGAAAGCAGTTGCCTATGTCAAATGCCACCATTCAGGAAGCACTCCATTCTCACAAGATTCTTCCCCCGTCAGCAAAAATTCAGTAAGAAAGATGACACACCATGTATGCATTTGTGCTATAAACCATAACCATCAAATCGACTTGCACAAACTCTGATTTCAAAGAAATTGTGTTTCTGTGCTAAAACCTTCAATGCCAAGTTAACCAGAAGACATTTCTCTTGTAAAGCCATGAACCTGTGTATACTAATGGCTTATAAATAAATAATGGACATAAAAATAGCAATAATGAACTTGGAAAATACTAGCTAATTTCCACCACAATAAAAATACCCAGGGATCTGTAACAATTGAAGGACTGATGCCGGCCTCCCTAATAAGTACACCAAACATATTATTCCACATGTGAGTGTAATTTCTAAATTGCAGTGTATAATTCAGAAGGGTGTATGCTCTCTGAAAGGCAAAGAAGTATTTGTATGAGCGCTATTACTCAGCTGCATCATTCCCTGATGAGAAGAATCAAAGGAATTATTGGAAAATGTATTCATTGAGGCCCAGGAGCAGAACGTTTCAGAAAAAGGCTATCATTAATCTTTATGCAGTTGCGGAGATAAACCAGTGCTCCATGCCACATGAAGCGTGCAGAGGTGTGAGCCGTTGTGTGAGTGGCCTCGCTCCTTACATCCCCTGCCCGGGAGCTAAGAGAGCTGCCATTGCTATGCATCTGTGCCCCGGGGAAGCCTGCATGAAGGCTGGCCACTGAGCGACACTGGGAACTGCAGGGAAAGCAGCTGTGGATGAATGGATCACCACACAACAGACAACTTTCCAAAACCCAAATCTGATCCCATGGATTATAGTCGTTGGCAGCCGCCATCTAAGCTCCTAATTTGGCATAAGGCATCCTCTGAACAACAGCCCTGCCTCCCTCTGCGGCTGTATTCTTAGCCTTTTCTCCCCTCCCTCTTTCTACTTCCTCACTTTGCATCTTACACTCCAACAATGTGAGTCTTTTGAGTTTTCTAAGTGGCTTCAAATGGGGACAATTTTGTGCGCACACACACACACACACACACACACACCCAGCAGACATTCAGAAACTCTGAAGACATTTTTGATTGTGCTACAAGCATCTAGCAGGTAGAGGTCACGGCTGCTGATGAACATCCTATAGTGCACAGGGCAGACCTCCATAAAAAAGAATAATCCAGCCACAAATGTCGATAGTGCCACTTTGGAGAAACTCTTGCTTGATAAATTGCACTAATGGCCCCAAATCTTTACCCATCCCTACATACCTTAAGCCATGTCATTCTGCAGTGTTCTCTCATCACGGGCAGAGCTGTATAGCCACCCTTTGATTGATTCTGGACTCAACTATGTGACTTGCTTTGGCTAAGACAATGTGGCAAATGACAGCACACGTTTATACTTGTCTCGCACCTCTGCTGGTGCCATGACAAAGACACACGAGTGGTCTGGTACCAGGAAGAGTCTGAGTGACACATGAAATGGAGCCAGCCCCTAACTAAGCCCAGCCTAAATCTGCCAATACACAGGCAAACTCATGGGAAATAATTATTGTGATAAGCCATGGAGTTTGGGGGGGATTTGTTATGCAGACATACTTAATTATTACACACACAATGCTGCATCGTGCATTTGTGCATGCTGTTCTCTATGCTTAAAAGGACTCCCTACTCTCCCTCATTCCATCTTACTTGGAAAATTGTTCTTAATCTCTCAAAACCCAACTCGGAGATCTCCTTTTCTGGAAATCCTTCTTGGTTTCCCTGCAGAAAAGTAATCAGTCCCTCCTCTTTTACATGCTTCCACTGTTGCACTGTCATGTTTGTATTAACTGGTCTTTATCTCTCAGTAGATAGTGAACTCTTTGAGAGCAGAGACTTTGTCTCAGCTCTCTGGCCCCAGGACAGCACAGCAATTAGAGTGGACACTCAGGAAATATTTGTAGAATGCAAAGGGGTGGACTGGACATTGGGGGAAGATGACTAGCAAGGACATTTATCAGCTTTGGCTCTCGCACTGGAATGGTGCCTGGAACATGGCCCAATCCCTGTGACAAAAGGGACTGTTGGCTCTAGCCTGTGCTCTGGGTTTCCCTGCCAATCAAAGTTGTCCTGGAGAGGAACAGACTCTGCCATTACTGCTTAGCACAATGACACTGCTTAGAGGAGAGCCTTACCTTCAGGAAATACCAATGAGCCTGCTTGATTGTTACCCTCCAGCAGTAACGACTCCCATCGGATTTAACAGAGTGTAAAGTAATTGCTAAAACATCCCCTGCCGTGGACAGAGAAGGCTGCACCAGAGGGAATGGTCGCTCATGGAAACAAAGTGCGTGGTTGGAAGTTTACAGAGTAGGAAGAGGCAGCCATGGGAAGAAAGACCCAAGGCAGTGCAGAGGGAAGAGTCCAGACTTGAGAAATAGACCAGCTCAGGTTGAAATCCCAGCCACACCTCAGGTCGCTTCATGCCTCTGAATCTTGGTTTGCTCATCTGTAAAATAAGGATATAAAACACCTCTCTTCTCAAGATTGTCGTGATAAGGAAAGAGAAATGCCTGATGCAAAGAAGGGGCTTGGTGATTTCAGTTCCCTTTCTTCCTGCAGAAATTTGGAGGAGAAACATATCAGAATATATCAGTATGTCAAAATTAAGGGACCCAGTCCAAGAAAACATAAGCTCCAAATAGTCTTACAAAAACTGAGCAGGAAACAACACAGTTAGGGTTGGAGGTCGTTAGAAACCTCCTTGCCACTAAAAGACAGCCACATGGCTGGATTCTGGCTGGGAGTCAGTAACCAGCAACCATCCCTCTCTCTCTCTTGCAGGGATGCCTTCATGAACTGGTGACCTGTGCAGTCACAGGGGACCCATGCTAAGAAGGACTTCATGCTTGGTTCAATATTCTGCAATCATTGTCTTGAAACTCTCTAGAAATTTGGAACAAGGAGTACCAGATTTTTATTTTGCCCTTGGCCTTGCAATTACAAAACCAGCCCTGCTCTCTTGTTCTCCATTCCCTACGGATAGTGGTTGCTTTTCTCCAGGAACTCCCATCTGCTAAAAAGATGCATGTATCTCACAGGGCTCAGCCCACTGGAAAATTCTAGCCTGAAAGTTTTTGGAGCCATCACCACTACACAAAATTCTCTGGGGCAGGACCTTCAGACGTGGGGGTTGGGGAGGACAGAGAATCCTGCAGACTAGAACTGTCAGACAGGGTTCCTTTAGCTACAAGTAAAGAATATGGAACTAAGAGAGACATTTAATTATTTCATCTAACTAGAAACCTGGAGAGAAGCCCCTCCTGGGTGATTCAGCATCTATGCAACTCTCCTTGCCTTGACGTCATGATCACAGCATGGCTGCAGCCATTCTTTTTTTTTTTTTTTTATATTTATTTTTTTTTTTCCTGAAAAAATGCTGACTGAGGCTGCAGCCATTCTAACCACCAGATCTTTGCACAAGACCATCCAGAGAAGAAAGAGAAGAAAAGGGCTCTCTTCCCACATCTCTCTATTTTTATTAGTAGAGAACATCTTCTCCGAATGTTGCCCAGTAGAGTGCCCTTTTGGTCTCATTATCCAGAACTGGAACAGATGGCCAGACTTAGCTGCAAGGGAGGCTGCTAGGTAAGTGCAGGTCTGCCACTAGGCAGTGGAATAACAGTGACCACCTTATGTGATCTGAACAAAAGTGGGCTCTGTTATCAAGGAGGAAGGAGGAATGGCCAAGCAAATGGCCTTGGATTGGGGCCCTCCCATCCCCATAGGTGTTCCCCATCTGAGGAGCTGATGAGAGTCTGCCTCCATAGGGCTTGTGGCATTTGCTGTTCATTGCAGCCCAAAGGCCACCTGGGAAGGGTGTTGTGGTGGGGGACAGGGGTAAGGACAGTTCAACATCCCATGAAGACAGCTCAAAGTAAAGTTCTTAGGCCACCAGTTTCAGAAACATCGGGGAGGAGGGGTTAGTAAAAAATGCAGAATCCTGGGCCATATCTACACAAATGTAAACTTAGTAGGTCAGAGGAAGGGGCAGAAATCTGCATTTTTAACACACACTCCAAGCAATTCTTAGGCACACTAAAATGAGGACCACTGCTTCACTCTTGCTAATACTTGTGCAATTATAAAATATGTCAGATTATTCTTTATTTATTCCTGTAGACCTAGCCCCTAATACCATGAATGCCACAAAATAGATGCTCAAATATTTATTCAGCAAATGAATTTTTTATAAAAAGAACATTGGTTATAGTAACAATTTATCAGTACAGTTACAATTTATTGAGCATCTATTTATTAACTTCTCACGTGGTTTCTAATCCTCTCCAAATTCCTCCAGGATGGGAAGAATTGTGTGTACTTTACAAATGAGGAAATTGAGGTTCATTAAGATCTTGGTAGGTAGAGGCAGAGGCAGAGTTGGGAACCTAGGTTCACCTGACTCTGAGCCTTGTGCCTTTTCCACTACAGACAGTAATGCTAGAGAATGTTCTCCTATTGACACACTCTCATGAGTTCAGTTCCCAGGGACCCACCTGAAGTTTCTCTTACCTTTCCCAGACAGCTGGGTCACATGTCTAAGTACTCTGTCCTAAAGTTGATTTCAGCCCCACCCCCACCATGAGTCACCTGTCTTAAAATGTCGTCTGAGATTTGTTCTTTCCCCACTGACTTCTCCATTCTGACTTTTTCATTAACTCCAAATTCTCTAGCCTAGTGCCCATGCTGCAGGTTAGGTTCTGATTAAACAATCCTTTACAGAACACCGACTACATGACAAACACTGTTCTAAATGCCTTTACAAATGTTGGAGTAGGGAATGAGGACAAGGCTCAGGAATAATAAGTAATATTGGTATGGTGTTCCACAATTTGCAAAACACGTTCACAACCACTGTATGATTTAATCCCTGCAATAGCAGTGCAAGAAACATATGGGTATTAGGACAATTTTGGATGCAAGTAAATGCAAATTAACTGGACCTAGCTCAGTAGATGACTATCTTAACAGAACCAATATAATAGGAATGTAGCAGATCACCAAGAAGAAAAATGGTATCAAAAACTGATTTCCATGAAAATGCTCCATCCTCATCTCAGTTTCAGTCTTCTCTCTCTCTCTCTCTCTCTTTCTCCAGATCATTTTTCTCTGCTTTCCCAGCCCATCTTGTCCAAAATAAGGCCAACAGCAGTGCTATGGTTTGGAAGTTTGTCCTCTCCAAAGCTCATGCTGAAATTTGATCCCCAACTGGGAAGCATTTCGGTCATGAGAGCAGATCCCTCATGAATAGATTAATCCCCTGGGCTGGGGATGAGTGGATTCTCACTCTGTTAATCCCACAAGAGCTGGTTGCTAAAAAGAGCCTGGCACCTCCCCCAGTGCTTCCTCTCTCACCTATGATCTCTGTGCAGCCGGCTCCCCTTAACCTTCCACCGTGAGTGGAAGCAACCCGAGGCCCTCACCAGCTGCAGGTCCCAATATGAACATTCCAGCCACAGGCTTTCTAGCCTGCTTTCTTTATAAATGACCCAGCCTATTCCTTTCTAGCAACACAAAACAAATGAAGACAAGCAGCTCAGGAGTTCACCTGTTGCAGGTCTAGCGACCCAGACAGAGATCGTGATCTCTCTAACCCACTGTTACAAATTAATTAGGGGAAAATTGGCCAGGCTTGGTCAAGTATCACCCCTGGGCCAATCGGTTGCAGCCACAAGAGTATTAAGTTCAGACACAGTTACCAGGGGCTATTCCTGGTAACCACAGAACAAAACCTAAGAGGTGTCTATAACAGCATCATCGTCTCAAGCGTGGCAGAGGGGAAAGAGCATGGATTTCATTTTTCACCCGGTTCAAATTCTAGCTCTCCCTGCCAGCTCCATGTTCTTGGGTAATTTCTGCATTTTCTCTAGGGCTCAGTCTCCTCTCCTATAAAATGGGAGCAATAACGTTTACTATATAGGGTTGTGGTAGGGACTAAATGAGATAATTATGTAAAAAATTAAGTTAAATGTTAGTTCTCCCTTCCCATAATGTCACAGGTGACACAGTGAGCCTCAGAGGGGTTGAAAACTTGCCACAGGTCCCAAAGCCAGAGGGTACCAGAACTGAAATTTGAACCCGGCCTCACTGATGCCAGGCCTGTGCCACCTCTGTGTGCCGAGGGCATTCCTCCTCCCAGCACTTTCCTTTGAGCCTTGATGACCTTTAGGTCTTCATGTTAAAATGCAGGTGCCCCTGGAAAAGGTACTACTATTGTGAGCCAGCTTTTTCCAGGGGATGTTTGTTCTCCTGGCAAAGGAAGGTCTTGTGGGAACTAAAGGCCTGGTGAGAAACAGAGTAAGGCTGAGAGGCAGGCCCCAAACACAGATTTTCCTACTTTGCAACTTGGTCTCCAAAAATAACACCCGGAGGAGTCAGAAGAGTATAACCCAGAGTGTCACCACCTTGAAGGTATTTGTGTTTTCTTTGAGCTGACAGAACACAGCTAGAAATGTAATACAGAATTGTGTTAAGTCATGTTAAATGAGGGCGGTATTCAGATCCTGGCATGGAACTTTAGATAATAACAGTTTATTGATTTGTGAATTGCGTTCAGTCTGAATTAAGTCTGTCAGCATAAAGCTGGATTTTGGCAATGCGGTTATTTTCAGCAACACGGCTCTTGGATATCAATATCAATAACATTTACCTTTGGAGAAGAAAAAATAAACACCAACTACCATGACCCTCAGGAATTAGGAACTTCCCCACTTGAGGCATTAAGCAGGAGGGTCCCACATGTGTGTGACCCCCAAAACCTGGGGCATTCATCCCCCTGGGGAGGCTATCCTGTCGCTGCGGGAGACTCCCAAATGGTCCAGCCCCAGGCCCACATTTCACTATGCTCACAAGCTATTCTCTCCCACCATCTGCCTCCACCATGACAAGGAGTAGCAAGAAAACCACAAGCTGCGATTTGTAGAGGTTTAAAGAATCAGTCCCTCCAACATCACTCTTCCCTGAATGTTAAGCCTGGAATTCAACCCTTGATGCTATTAATATATTCACTCATTGGTGGCACACACATTCTGTCCAACCCCAACTGGTGTACTACCATTCAATTCTGGCATCAATTGTCTGGAGTTAGTGTAGATCCCACAAGTCAAGGGCTCAGTGCTCCACAACAAGACACCCCTCACTTTAGACATCAGCTGCACTCTGGGGATCTCAGGCCACCCCACTTTTGACTGGTTAGCTACAAATCTGGGGGTCCCATCATGCCCTCAGTTTCGATAACTTGTTATAATGACTCACAGAACTCAGGAAAATGCTAGACTTATGACTATAGTTTTATTGTAAAGGATACAAATCTGGACTAGCCAAATGAAGAAATATGTAGGGCAAAGTCTGGGAGGGTCTCAAGTGCAGGGCTTCCATGCCCCTCCCTGTGGATTCAGGACACATCACCCTCCCACCACAGTGCTGTGTTCACCACTGAGCCCCAGTTTCCAGAGTTTTTTATTGAAATTTCATTATGAAAAGATGATTGATTGAATCATTGCTCACATGATTGATCTCAATCTCCAAACCTCTTGTTGCCCAGAGGTCAGCTGGCTCAATGTCATCTACTCACATGGTATTTCTGGTGACCAGCCCCATGGTGAAGCTATCTAGGGACCTACCATGAGTCATCTCATTAGCATCAACACAGGTATGATCCAAGGGGCCCATGAATAACAAAGATACTCCCATCACATCAGAAATTCCAAGTGTTTTAGAAGTTCCATACCAGGAACCCAGGATAAAGATCAAATTCTTTATTATACAATACACATGTGCTGCCTTTGCCAGCATAAATACAGCTGAGTAGCCAAGCCACCGAGCCCCTGATTCTATCCTTTTCCCTATTTTTGTTTTTTTTTTGAGACAAGGTCTTGCTCTGTCACCCAAGCTAGAGTGCAGTGGCATCATCATAGCTCACTGCAACCTCAAACTCCTAGGTTCAAGCAATTCTCCTGCCTCAGCCTCTCAAGTAACTGAGACTAGAGGCATATGCCACCACACCTGGCTAATTTTTCTATATTTTTTTTTTGTAGGGATGGCCTGGGGCGGGGGGTGCAGGGGGGACAGGTTCTCGCTGTGATTGCCCAGGCTGGCCTCGAACTCCTGGCCTCAAGTGATCCTCTCATCTTAACCTCCCAAAGTGCTGGGATTACAAGCATGAGGCACCACACCTGGCCTGTCCTTTTCCCTTCTGAGAGGAGATACTAAAGGAGCTGGTTATCTTTGGGGTTTTTTGTCTGGTTGGTTTTTTGTCCCTTTTTTTGAAAAAATACACAAATCATCCATATTTCTTTTCTTGGTATCCTGATCCAAAATCTGGATCACTGAAATTTTGCCTGCCTTGAATAATGATCTAGGACCTCTCCCCACCTCCAGCCCCAACCTCCTAGTGACAAACATATCAGCACCACATATGAACTATTGTCTCAATTACATTATAAACCCAAGGAAATTGTAAAACAGGATACTCATTTTGTATTCTCCACAGCCAGCACCTATTAATCTGCCAAGAACTTACCTGGTGCTCAATAAATACTTGTTCAATGTAATTAGCTGGTTAATCTAAATATTAACTATAATGTATCCAATCAGAAAACCACAAACACTTAATGAACACTCATTGTAATCCAAGCTCTTGAAAAATAGCAATGAATAAAGCACAGTTCCTAGTCCCTAAGAGCTATCTATGGAGTGGGAAAGACAAAAAACAAAATAATTATTTCATTATAAAATTGAAATTCTATAATATAAGAGTAAAGTACTATGGAAACCTTAAGTAATAACTATTTTGAGTAGTAATGTGTGTGTTGTGGGATTGGGAGGTAATAATGTTAAGGATAGAGTTTGTGGAAGAAAAGATATTTAAGCCACTCTAAGTACAATTAGACATCAGCAGAGGAACATAAGTAAATTTAGACAAAGTAAAACTGTGAAAACAAAAGAATGTGGGGGGTGTGGACCACAAAGGGAACATATAGGAGAATTTTATGATGATAGAATTATTCTGAATGGTACTCATGGAGAGAGTATATTTTGTTATGCATTTGTCAAAATCCGTAAAACTTTACATCACACCCAGGTACTGTGGCTCACACCTGGAATCCTAGCACTCTGGGAGGCCAAGGCAGGAGGATTGCTTGAGGCCAGGAGTTAGAGACCAGCCTGAGCAAGAGTGAGACCTCATCTCTACTAAAAATAGAAAAATTAGTTGGGCATGTTGGCATATACTTGTAGTCCCAGCTATGCAGGAGGCTGAGGCAGGAGGATCACTTGTGCCCAGGAGTTTGAGGTTGCAGTGAGCTATGGTGAGGCCACTGCACTCTAGCCAGTGTGACAGAGCAAGACTCTGTGTCAAAAAAAAAAAAAAAAAAAGAGAGAGAGAGAACAAAAGAATTATAGAAATGTGTATAGACATGGGTTAGTATACACACACATATTTCCTAGTTCTGTCAACTGGGAAGCAGTGACATCCCAGTAGAAACGAACACACTGAGTGCCCAGATCTTGGTTTCTAATACCGTTCTCCACTAACAGGAAGCAAAGCTCCTGGAAGATATGGCTGAATCTAGAGCTGGGGCAGAAAAGATACAAGATGAACCTAGAACATCTTATAATTCTTGAAAATAAAAAAGTGCTCAAAAGACAAAAGGATGGGGCATGTGAAAGCCTGAAAAATCTTTAATGGCCAAAGCTGGAACAATTTGAGCAACAAAATATTAATAAATGGTTTAGTAATGGATTATAACCCAAAGTATATAATAAATGATCATTAGTCTATGCTGATACAAATGATTGAGTAAATCAATACTATGGGCTTAGAGGCAAATATTTTTAACAGAAGAATTCCAAATAATTTGTGTAGATACACCTCCCTCCAGGAGATGGGAGCTAATTTCCTACACACACACACACACACACACACACACACACACACCCCTTGCATGTGAGATGCATTAAATGAATTGCATCTAAAGAGGAGTATACAGTGGAGAAAAACAAAGTAACTGTACAATGAAAAAATCTGGCAAACACGTTTTTAACCAGATGATCAAGATTAACAGTAGTCATGTTAATAGTATGTACCTTTGATGTGATGATGTGATGAAAACAGCACTTGAAAAACACACAGACCAGGCGAAACCAGGGAGAGATGACAACTAAGTGTGGTATCTTGGATGGAATACTGTAAAAGAAAGAGAACAACACTGAAAAAAATACTGAAATCTGGACAAAGTCTGAAGTTTAATTAATAGTAAATATACGAGTGTTGGTTTCTTAGTTGTGACAAATGTTACATGTTAATGTCGGATGTTAATTATAATGGAAACTAGGTGGGGGCTATATGGGAACTCTATGAATTTTTTTTGCAACCTTTCTTTTTTTCATCTTTTTTTTTTTCTTTTAAGAGAGTAAAATGGTCTCCCTGTGTTGCCCAGGCTGTGGCTATTCGCAGGTGCAATCATAGCACACAGTAGCTTTGAATTCCTGGGCTCAAGTGATCCTTCAGTGTCAGCCTCCTGAGAGGCTGGGACTACAAGCATTCACCACCATGCCCAGCTCTTTGCAACTTTTCTGTAATTTAAAACGATTCCAAAACAAAAAGGTGTTTGTGGGTTTTTTTAAGTATAGGACAAGTTGGAGAAAGCAAGAAATCTGACCTGGTTAGAGTATCAGGTAATGGAGACAATGAAAAGAGGTGAGGCTTGAAGGTGTTTGGAGTCAGATTCTAGGAGCTCTATAAGCTGCATTAGTTAAGAACACTAGGCCAGCGCAGGCTTAACCAATTAAGGGTTTTATTAGTCTCACACAAAGGAAGTCTAGGAGTAAGCTAAACTAAGCTGGTAGAGAAGTTCTTGCTCTTATCACGATTAGCATGTGGGTTTTGTTTTTCATTTTCACAATAGCAAAATGGTCACATGGCATCAGCATTCCTGCAGGAAAAAGTGAAAAGCAATTAGCAAAGGGCCAAAGGAAGTTGACAGGTGAATCTGTCCCCTCTCTGATGCTTTCCCATAAGCCCCACCCAGCACACTTCCACTTCTTCTCACTGGCCAGAATGGATCACATGGACATTCCTAACTGCAAGCGTCTGGAAGGTTAGCATTCCTTATGGGCACAACGCCTCCCCAAACAAATCAGCACCCTATTTGTAAAGAAGAAGAAATTGAAATACTGAGAAATTGAATAGGTAGTAGTATAGTGACATAGGCTGAAAGAAATGTCTTTTATTTGGTCCATGCACAGTGTAGGGTTTCATACATTTTTACCCAAAGAAATAACACAATAATGTGTATACTTCAGAAGGAGCACTCTGGCTGCTGTAGCCATAAGATAGAGGAGCACTTCTTAACCCTTCTTGGATAAAAAAATTCTCTGAAAATCAGAAGATAGCTGTAAATTCTCTCCCCAGGGGGAAGAAATGTATATACGCACAGAATTTTCTAAGCAGTTACAGGATGGGCTTCAAACTCTCTGATGCTCACAGATATCAGGGAGGCAGAGGGATTGATTAGGAGGCTTTCAAAGTTGTCTAAGAAGAGGCATGTCTAGGGGCCAAACCAGGAGACAGTCATAGAAATGGAGGGAAATGGATCAAAGAGACAATCTGAGATAGAAACAATAGCCTTGGTATTTAATTAGATAGGTTAACTAGATAGGTTTGGAAGAATCAGAGAAGTCAAAGACTGCTGAGCATTTTTATCTTAAAGAACTGAAAGGACTAGTTCAACCTCTGTGGAAAGCAATATGGAGATACCTTAAAGCAATACAAGTGAATCTACCATTTGATCCAGCAATCCCATTACTGGGCATCTACCCAAAAGATCCAATGACACTACAAAAAAGACACCTGCACTAGAATGTTTATAGCAGCACAATTCATAATTGCAAGGCTGTGAAAACAGCCCAAGTGCCTATCAATCCAAGAATGGATTAATAAAATGTGGTATATGTATACCATGGAGTACTATTCTGCTCTAAGAAACAACGGTGATATAGCACATCTCATATTTTCCTGGTTAGAGCTGGAACCCATACTACTAAGTGAAGTATCCCAAGAATGGAAAAACAAGCACCACATATACTCACCAGCAAACTGGTATTAACTGAGCAGCACCTAAGTGAGCACATAGGTACTACAGTAATAGGGTATTAGGCAAGTGGGAGGGGGGAGGAGGGCGGGTATATACATACATAATGAGTGAGATGTGCACCATCTGGAAGATGGTCATGCTGGAGACTCAGACTTGTGGGGGGAGGGGAGGAAAGGGCATTTATTGAAACCTAAAAATCTGTACCCCCATAACATGCCGAAATAAAAACAATAATTAAAAAAAAGAAAAAAAGAACTGAAAGGATGGTTATGCTACTAGCCAAACAGGGCCTACGGGAGAAGGTTTAAGGGATCAGGAGTCTGATTTGAACCTGCTGAGTATAGAGTCCCTGGAGTATATTCAGGCGCAAATATACAGCAGGTAAAAGGAATTCCCAATCTGAACTCAGGAGAGGCTGGGTCTGTATTTGAAGGACTGAGAGTGAACACACACCAAGTACTCTCCAATATACTCACATTCCAAACATTGCAAAATGCTGGGGTCTTCCCATTTCTATAATCAGTTCAAAATCATTTCAAACATGATAATGTATTTCTCTCAAATACAAAGCTCTTTTTAAAAATTTTTACGTGACATACAAAAATAAATGTTTTCTAGCCATCTCTAATTTCAGTCCTGAAACTAGACTGTGCTCCCTCCAAAAAACAACGAACTTTACATGTCCAATGTCAAACTTACCTCATGGGTTATCAGTGTAATAAATCTTATAATTACTCTTAAATAATGGGTGAGCAAAGCTATGCAGTATAAGTTAGTGTGAACATAAAAACGATTAGATAACTGTAAGGCTGGTGATGGGCCCCCTCCCTTCCCTAGATCAAAAAAGAAAAGGCTCACGAAACCAGACCCACCAAGTACAAAACTGCCAGGCCCTGCGGAGAGGAACCACACCCAGATGTCCACCCAGATAAGAACATGTTTCCTTTAGGCTCCTGGATTCCACAGATACCTCCAGCCCCTCCTATTTCTCAACGACCACCCAAGGTCACATTGGAAAATCCCAGCTCTTCCTGCCAAAAGTCCCTTGCCAGGCCCAAAGGGTATAAAAGGCCTCAGCCCCTTCAAACGGAGGCAACTTCTGGGGCCACCCTCCCTTGGGGTCCCAGAACCTCATCCAGGAATGTATAATAAAGCCACGTGATTTGGCCCCCCGCTCTTTCTCTCTGTCTTTTCTTTTCGCCGCTGACAAAAAACTTACAATAACAGCCAGGCATGGTGGTATGTACCTATAACCACAGCTACTAAGAAGGCTGAGCCTGGAGGATTGCTTGAGCCCAGGAGTTGGAGACCAGCCTGGGCAACACAGTGAGACCCCGTCTTAAAAAACAACAACAACATAAGAACAGTCTCCTGCTGATAAAAATAAAAAAAAAAAAAAAAAAAAAAAAAACAACAACAACAACAAATCAGAAATCACATGGGGAGGAGGTATAACATAGTAGTTAAGAGAACAGGCATTGGCAATAGGAAGAACTAGGCACAGATCCTGGTTTTGCCACTAATTAGCAGTGTGACCTTGGGCAATTTAGCAAACCTCTCACAGCCTCCATTTCCTTATCTTCAAAATGAGGTTTTTAAAAAAGAAAATAGTGCCTATATATAGCACTGCACTATAGGGTTATTGCAAGAAATAAATGAGAGACAATACCCAGCACATACTATGTCCTTAAATAAATGTTTAGTCATAGAAGTAGCAATATAGTGATAGTAGTAGAAATGTTTGCTGACTTAATTTCATGGGTATCATAATTCTGTATCATACTAAGTTTCTTGAATTAGTGCAGAAATGTTTTTAGTTATATACTCATCAACTTGCCAAGACTGTACAATATTGTATAGTAAATGAGTAAAAAAGCATTGAATTAATTCATTTTGTCATCAGTTTATGACTTTCGGAAAAAAGAGGCTGGCTTAAAAGAGGAAAAAAGGTTAGTTGGTTATTGTTTTTTCAGAAGGCTGACATTTTTAAACCCTCATTTTGAAAGGAAAAGTCAGTCTTATAGTTGTGATTTTTCCCATCTTTGTAGAAAAACATGCCTTTCATAACTTCCAAGCAGGACTCCCAAATGAAGCTAAGGTGATACATGCAGTGTAGCCACAGACTTTGTGCAAAAAACTTGATGATCTAGCCAGGCCAAACAGAAAGGAATGCTGTAGGCAAGATTACAGCATTTGTAAAACATCAGCAGAAACAAATCCCACCTATTTAAAAGATGACATGTGATGGAAACACAATGGAATTAGCTCTCTTTGCAACAAAAATTTAAAGTCAGTTACCTTGAATGAAAAGAAAGAAAATGTAATTAATTAATGCCAGTAATCTGTTGACCATAATGAAGAAGACACAATGTGCCGCCATTCGGTTCATTTGCATTCGATTCAGAATGCAAATGACACTTCTCATGCAAATACCCCCATTTTATCTTATATTAATATTTAGGTGATGGATTGAAACTAGGAAGCTTGAACATAGCTAGGAACATTTTCTTCTAGTCCTTTTCACACATACCCAGCTTGGCGTTCTGCACATTGTGGGCAGCTAAGAGCTGTTGATGATTTTGACCTTGGGATGAGTAATTAGAAGAGAAATTAATTCTAAATCATGAGTGTCAACAAATACTTGTAAATATTGTAATTGATCTCGTAGACTCGAGGACAAAAATAGAGCAAGGATTAAAAGCCACTCCATGGCTGCAAATTTGTGGATGTCTGAGGCTGAGGTTCATTATCTGCAAAGTGGGACTATCATAGCAGGGGCCCACCCCACGAACTTGTTCTGAGGATTATGTGAGAGTTTGTCTATCATCCTCTTGGCATGGGGACTGAACAAATGTAAGCAATCAATAAATAGTCCTCTTTATAATATTAGTCCTCTTTGTAAATAATTAGCAAATAAAATTCTCAGGGGTTGCTGTAGGGTGGTAAAATTTCTCCTCTACACTCTTAGGGTCTCCAGCTAGGCCTAAAAATTAAACTAACATAAAACAGATTCACAGGAGAAAAGCATACAAATTCTATTTAATAATTTTTACACACACATCGGAGACTTGACAAGAAAAATGAAGATCCAAAGAAGCAATTAAGGTCCGAAGTTTATATACTAAGTTGGATGGAGGGTAGTAAATTGTGAAAACAAGACAAGAAAAAAGGGTTTGGGCCAGGGCAGTTAATTGCAGGGAAGCGAGTAGGAAGATAGGGGTTGGTTTAGCATCTCTAGTGATAAAATTGTCTTCCTCCAGCTACAGGGAGGGCACCTTTCACCTAAGAGTTTTATCTCCTGCTTTAAGGAAGAAAAAGGAAGGTCAGAGTGCCCTTATTACATCTGCTGTTTTATCAAGTGCCTTTAACTCAAAATAATCAGTACACCAAAATGGCATACTTTGGGGTGCCATATTCTGACATCCTTGATTGCCTTCCCACGCTTGGGGCACAACCCAAGTCAGAGGCAATAAGGATACTTAAGACAGGAAGACTGCCTTGTGAGGTAGGCACTATTATCACTCTTACTATATCCATTTTACCAGTGAGGAAACTGAGATGGAGAGAGGTGAAATGACTTGCCCAAGGGCACACAGAACCAGAATTGGAACCCCACTTCCTTCCACCATTCCATAACTGCCTCTCTCCAAAGGGGCTTGAAGGTCGTCAAAGCTATGCTGTCCACCTCCCACAAAGCTTCCAGGGTGATGAAGAGGGAGAGGATTAGGGAAAGGAACAGGTTAACAGGAGACATTTCAGAACTCTCTCCATGAACCCCTGTCTCTATGGGATAAATGACAAAGCTAAATGACCCCTAGCCCCAAAGATGCACAGACAGCCAAGGGTTCTGAAGTTGCCAAGAGGCTGGGACAGAGATGGGAGGCCCAGGAAAAAGGAGAAAGGGATGTCTAGGACACCCTAAAGATAGAGTGGAGGATAATATATCACATTGGGATAACTGTAATACCTGCATTTCATTAAGGGTTTTTCTTCAAACCATATTTTTATCTGGTTACAAAAGTAATGCATATTCATTAAAATTATCTCAGAAAATATACAAAGGCAAAAAGGAGAAAATAAGTCACTTATAATGTCACCACATTTAAAAGCCTGATATATTAATTTCTGCTTTGTTTTATCTAAACACACACATTTAACACCAAAAAATAACATCATCCTGTTCTTGCTATCTTGTAGCCTGCTTTTTCAGGTTATATTTCATTCACCATTTCCTAAAGCATGAGTGCTTCCTCCAAGTTCCATGACGGCGCATTGCGCAGCTGCAGGAATGGTCTCCCTTTTGCGCAGGTGTTAGAATGTATTCAGTCTTCAATTCTGAGATGTCAAGGTGGTGTTTAGATTGTTACTGTTACAATGTTTCTTGTACAAACATATTTACCCAAATCATGATTATCTCCCTAGAATAAATTCCTAGATGTAACCACTACGCCAAACTACATGCTTATTTTTGAGGGTTAAATAAATTTTGCCAAAATGTCCTCCCGAAGGGATGTGCTGATTAATATTCCCACCAGCAATGTATCAGAATGCTCTCTTCAAAAACAAGGTAGATGAGCCAAGAGTGGTGGTGCATGTTGCAGTCCCAACTACTTGGGAGGCTGAAGTGGAAGGATCTCTTGAGCCGAGGAGTTCAAGGCCAGCCTGGGCAACATAGCAAGACCCTGTCTCTAAAAAAAATTGTTTAAAAAAAACAAAGTACGAAAAGCTGCTTAATTATTGAAAGCAGGCAGCTCTGTTAATGTAGTATGTCAGAATATAACTAGATTAGAGCCAGAAGAAATTTGTCCTCTTTATAGGATTTACTTAGCTTCCTTCTTGTACCCTCCTAACCCTATCATTGGTTTATCCAGGAAACAATGGTGCCCATTCCCTATAAGTTTCTGGGTGCTGCTGAGGTAATCCACTGGCTAGATTTTATCTAACTTTGTAAATTCTTTTCCTTTTAAAGATATGATTGCTTTCTGGGTTGCTGACTCAAGGGAACATTCCTTTGAAGGTAAAAGATCTATTAACATATAAAAGGACA
Organism: Microcebus murinus; assembly: GCF_040939455.1. Lineage (NCBI taxonomy): Eukaryota > Metazoa > Chordata > Mammalia > Primates > Cheirogaleidae > Microcebus > Microcebus murinus. The sequence continues at coordinate 33,609,295 of NC_134122.1, forward strand.
TTACACCTGGGCAAATCACTCATCAGCTCAGGTAATCCATCTTCCTAGATAACTACTTAACTATCTGACACTATATAAAAATTCACATCTAAAATCTCAACAGGTATGACCTCTTTGGGTTCCTTTACTAATAAGAAAGGCTCATTGATCCTGAAAACCTGAAAAGCCCAGGATCACAGTAAGGAAAGATTAGAAGCTACTGATAAAGCATTTGGTGGAGTTTGGGATCAATCCAGTTCCAGTCCATTGGAGAAAAGCTAATTTATGGCAGAAAACTATGATTAATTTTAGAATAAACAATATTATGACTCAAGTGAGTTATGAGTTGCTGGAAATCAGAGGCACACTTAGTAGAACATGACTTACTCAGACATGTAATTCTTTCCCTAGCCCAGTAAAGCTAAGGATGGCAAAAATGCCAGAAACAGCTTTGCAATTGGAATATGCAATTTAAAATAAGTAAAGATTACTCCCAGGTAGTTTATTGCTTTAACTACATTGAGGCATGTCCCTGTAACAGACAGCATAATGACTCTCATTTCATTTTTGGTTTGTGCCAAATATCTTCAGTTAGTTTTGCTTTATTGGCTTCATGCAATTTATTGCAGCACTAGAATGCAATTGTAATGCAACTAGTATTTTAGTTTTATCTTCCACTGGTAATTTTTCTTCTTTATGGTGACTATATTGTCTGCATTAATACGAGCCATAGAAATTATACAGTGTGGAACCTTGTTTTCGGCAGCTCCCTTTCTCGTGAAGAGGAGAACCTTAAGAGCCAACTCCCGTAACCCAGTGACAGCCAAGTATGTGCCAGGGGAGAAGCAACAACATAAATAACAGCATTTACAACTCAATAAAGTGATTTATTTGATGAAGAATTGCTAGAAAGCCTAATTTTCCCATTGATTCAAAAAGAGACAAAATGTTCTTTAAGACCTTTTGCTTATAAATATCCTTCAAATAAATACTTGGAATGCAAACCAAGTGGCAAAGGTGGTAGCATTTGGGGGAGACTAGGATCCTCTGGTTATTCTTTGAAGATATGGTTTTTTTAGCCTGGTTTGCATTTATTGATTCGACCAACTTTGCAACAGCACTATAATCTGCTAGAGAATTATTTAACTATCTCCAATTTCCTGAAAGTTGGCTAAGTGATATTCTAAATATAATTCTACCTATAGTTAGCTGAGATCAATAATACACATCATTTCCTTAGGGGATATTTTTCTGTGAAAGGAAGAAGGAGGCCGGATCTTCTAGTCCTAAGAACTCCTCATTCTACATAGCTTTGCAAAGCTGGTGCAAAAGAGTAACTAAATTAAGTCAAATTAGTCATTTGGGCCCTGCTGAAAATATATTTCTCAACTTTGTCCTTGTATCCTGCCTAAATTTTTCTATGAGTCATTTATCCTATAGGCTAAAGTGTATATCTTTAAGTGTCCTCTGTTAAAATCCAGGTTTCAAGGGAGGTATAACATAGCAAACTATTATCAGTCATTACTTGTAAATGAAATGAGCTTATCAAATTGGTATACAAATACACAGCAGAGCCCTGATAGAATAGCATAGGGAGTAGCTATGTTTTGAGGGCAAAAGGGAAAGTTCAAACCATTAGCTTTGCATACAGTAATCTCAGGTGGCACAGTGTAATGGGGGTCAGGGCAGCCACGAAACCACCCAGAGGAGTGGACACCAGTAGACAGGAAATAGACATATGAAACGTGACTGTTTGTTCTTTCTCTGACCAAGCATCCAGTACTAACCCCAACCTATCTGCCTTCCTATCTTGCTGTGAGTAAGCACCCATGTCTTCAAAACAAGTTCCAGATTTTAAGTTTTCATAAATAATATTCTGGGGTCCAGAGGATTCAAAAAATACAACAAAAAGCAAACCTGATCACTCATTAAAGGCAGATTAAACATATTCCTGATTGTCACACAACACATCTGAGCCACCAGGAGAATGGTGAGTTAGCCTCTTAATTTGAATGCCAAGGAAGAAAAAACTGCAAACTTGATGAAATTAGAGAATTGGCATCACACTTGGAACATATAGGAAGCTACATAGTAATTTTTCAAGTTCAAGGCCTCTCATAAACTATTTCATTTGCCAAAAATTGACTTTTAATGGAATTTGGATTTAGTCTCAATAGATTAGATGGTATAACTGCCAGTAATATGACTTTTGTAAGGAACTGTAGAAAAACAAATAACTACAGACAACCAAGAGAGTTAATATTTTGGAGCTTGCAGTCCAAAGATGACCCCTCCGTGTTTCATAGACCCCAAAATTCTCTATAGCTGGGTGTCGGAAATGCATCTAACACAACACCTCTCATTAACTTTAAGACAAAGTGTAAATTTTTACCCCAATCCCAACTGAAACTTCTATGCAAAATGACTCTTCAGATTATAGATCGCTTAGACTAAAATATAAAGTAGAAATTACCCCATGTCAGAAAGAGATGTCATCCTCAAAGATTGTAGACTCATTAACTTGTTGGATTTATTCTCAGAATTGCATATAGTCTTTCTTCTCAGCAAACCACAGGGCTGGTCCTCTCCACCAAGCATCTTGTGTAAGGAACAAAAAGATTTTAGATACAATTGATCCACAAGTACAACTCTACATGCTGCTTGTTGTATATGATACACCTTCTGGAGGAGTTAGTTATGAACAACGTAAGACTTCATAACACATTTATTAGTCTATCATCTGCCTTTGACTCTGTGGACAGGGACTGTCTTTAGACTAAATTTGATGATCTTGGCAAAAATCCCAGATGATTAACATTGCCTAAAACCTGCATGATAATACCACTGCCAGAATCAAAATGGCTAGGAATGATCTCAGACCAGACAAAAATCTAATTTTGAAACAGAATAAAGCAGGGCCTTCTCAGTCCTACTTCATTTTAACTTGTACGTGTGAGGCAACTTGATTCTATTATACATGCACGGAATGCCTGCCCTCCCGCCATCGCTAATAGGAAGATGGATGAGTACACTGGTGGCGAAGCCTTACAACACGAAGAGCCTTAAGACCCAGATCAAGCTGTTGGCTAATCACTATCAAAAAGAGCAATTCAAATTCAACTATGCCAAAAAGAAATGATTGATCTCAGCAAGAATCTGTCAATGTTCAAATGGACAATTCTACAAAGCTCCATCCATCAAGTTAATGCATGCTGTAATCTGAGGCTACATTTTTAGCTAATTCATCCTGGTGGGCCTATCAGGGGGCTGTGTGCTTCCAAAGAGGCTTAGGAAGGGACTCTCTGGAGGCCACTTCATGTCACTGGAATCCTTCCGATTTTCCCTGCCAAAATGCTCCCTTCCTGGTTCTATGATGTGGAATTACAGGGTCTCAAATGAGAGCTTCTCCAGGCATTCAAGTACATTCCTAGCTTCATTTTGAGGGAAATGTTTTCTTGTCTGTAGGCTCCCCTGTGGATTATCACCATGCAAAGGATAAGTACCCTGCTTCAGGGCAAAAACACAGGCTTTACAAATGTTTTTCCTGAATAGAAAGTCATCTTTGTTGATTGGGATCTAAAATACATGTCTATTGTTTGACTGGATAACAATACATTAGATCCATCCTTGAAAGCTCATACACTAAACTGACTCTGCATGATCAATTAGAGAAGGAAGGACTTTTTGTTTGTTTGTGTGTTTGTTTATTGCATTGTCTGTTTGTTATCTTAAGGATATAGGGCAACTCACACAGAATCACCATGGGATGGAGAGCTAGGTTTGGGGTTTAGCTTCCAGGAACTATGCCCAAAACCACACCACAGGACTGAACTGATGAGGAATCCATTGGCACTGGTCCTGAGCTCTGGACACTTTGGCCCCTCTGCCACTTTAACAGGAGGAACTTCATCTACCTTGCCACCGCTGCTGTGCCTCCTGTACTCGGCTGTGCTCCACATCCCTGCCTTCGTGTAGCTTTGGGACCAAAGCCAGAGGCTGACATGGATTTAAATAATTGGCAGAGAGTCTAAGTCACATGCCTGAGCTCTAGTTTCAAGGGACACCAGGAAAACAAGTATAGAATATTTTTAGAGTCAACACAGGGCAGTTTTTGCCCCAAACCAAGATTTAAAAAATGAGGAGTTTCTTAAGCAGAGAACTGTATTCCATTGCTACATAGCCATGATGAATGACAGATATCCACTATAACCAGCATTGGGTAGTTGTATCATTTTCACAATAACTGTACTGTATTTATGAATGAGAATTTATGCAAAGAGAAAGCTAGCCATTCTTTTCTTCTTCATTTTTTTTTTTAAAGATGGGGTCTTGCTATGTTGCCCAAGCTAGAATGCAGTGGCTTTTCACAGGTGTGATCATAGTGTACTGCAGCCTCAAACTCCTAGCCTCAAGCAATCCTCCCACCTCAGCCTCTTCCTGAAGAGCTGGGTGTATAGGCCAGAACCATCCTGCCCAACTTTAGCCATTCTTTTAGGCCAACCACACCAGTGTTTCCAAAACCTAATTATTCATTAGAATAATTAGAGGACTTTTGTTCAGGCCCCACATGTGGAGATTCTGATTCAGTAGAAATCTATACAGGGCCTTAGAATCTGTATTTTTAACAAATCTCCCAGGTGACTCATACATAATCAGTCTCTAATCATTCAGAACTACTTCTTAAACCCCTGTCCCTATACTCAAGAGCACACAGACAGCAAATACTGCATTACTCTTGCAAATACTACATTACTTTTGCTCCTAAAGTCCAAGAAACAGCTGCATAATCCATTCTCATATTCTATAAACTTACTACAAAAGATGTCAAATTCAAAGAAAACTAATAGGTAATGATTAATTTAAGGGTGGTTTATCTATGTGATGAACTTTTATGCAGAATTTTAAAATGTTCATTGTGAGAAATAAAAATAAAATCCTAAGCCCCCCAACTGACTGAATGGACCCCATCTTGCCCAAGGGTACCCCAGAGAACTGAATTCCCAGCCATGAGGGGATCAGAAGTCAGACATGCCTTATTATACCCCTTCTCTCACTGCCAGGCTTTCTTCCCTAAGGGTTAAACAGAAACCAGCCCATTGGTCTTTCTCCATTCAGGGACACTGACCCATTCTACTCTCTCTGGAATATATTTCCACCTTGTGTAGCTTCCTTCTTTACTTTCATTCTTTCTTTTATGTGATAAACTGTTCATATATATTTTTTTAAAAAACCAGCCCATTGGAAAGACTTGCTCCACCCCCAACTTCAACCAACCTAGTGATTGCCCTCCTTTTTTGTGGTTTCAACACAACTGACCAGCATTCCTTCCTGACAAGAGACCACAGACCATGGAGTGGGTTTGATCAGTCTATGGAGGCTGACTGCACACAGACGGTATTTGTGTCCTCTGCTTCACCTTTTGACATCAGAGGGCCAAAAACTCCACTAGTGGATCATGCTAACACCACCATTTTTTTAAACATGTGATCCATGAAAGGGAATGAAGTTCAGTTGTGCATGCATATGTTTCTCTTTTCATATTCATGACTCCTATAGTTCGTTAAATGTATATATTTGGCCACCCCATTCAGCATAAATTCCTATTCCCTTTACCCCTTCCTCCAAGTGCTTGCTCTCAGCCAGAGGATATGATTCCCAGCCTGCAAGATGACCTCCTGCAAGCTGCATCCCCTTATGAGAAATAAAGCTCTTCTTTCCAAACTTATGAAGCTCATCATTCTTCAGCTGACAATTGCAAATAGCTTTTAATGGCATGGCGAAGTGTCCATTATACAATATTAAGAGAAAAAATATAACACACAATATGGGGGGGTGGTATAATATTCTCTCAATCATGTAAAATAAATGTATGCATAAATGACAAAAGCAAGATTTAATGTGTATACACCACGTCTTCCCTTCTCCACCCACTAAAGGCAGAGAAGCCAAAAAAAAAAAAAAAAAGGAGGAGGATTTAAACAAAGAAGCTAAGTCTGTCAACATAACCAAGAGGTGGGGGAAAGAGGGACTCCAGCTACGAAGGAGAGGAAGTGTCCTTTAGAAGTGGCTTTGACCTATCAAACTGGTGCAATCAAGACTTTTTCAGGGCATTCTGGAACATAGTTTCTCTCCTCCCTACTGGATTGGTACAGGAAGCATGTAGACCTGGGTTACTGTTTCTCAATCTCGGCACTACTGGCACTATGCGTTAAATCATACTTTGTTGGGGGGCTGTCCTGTACATTGAGAGGTATTTAGCAGCACCCTGGCCCCTATCCACTAGATACCAATAGCATCATGCTCCTCCCCCAGAGTTGTGACAACCAAAAATGTCTTCTGACATTGTCAAATGTCACCTAAGGGGCAAAAGTACCACCCCCATCCCCCGTCAAGAGCAACTACCCTGGAAGTAGCTGAGTACAAAACTGGGACCAAGAGTAGGAAGCCCTCCTAAGAACAAATCCAACTTTGAGCAAGCAAAACTCAGATGTGGCAGAGTGAATAATAGTGTGTGGTGGAAGGGGTTTGGCAGGGAAGAGGAATGTAATTCAGTCCAAGTCCAAAGGCCTGAGAACCAGGGGACAGGAAGAACCACTGGTATAAGACCCAGAGTCCAAAATCCTGAGAACGAGGAGCACCAATGTCTGAAAGCAGAAGATGGATGTCCCAGCTCAAGAAAAGAGAAAGAGAGAATTTTCCCTTCCTCCATCTTTTTGTTCTTTTCAGGCCCTCAACAGATGGGATGATGCTCATCCACACTGGTGAAGACAGATCTACTTTACTCAGTCTCCCAATTCAAATGCTAATCTCTTCAGGAAATACCATCAGAGACAACCCAGTGATAATGTTTTACCAGCTATCTGGGCATCCCTTAGCCCAGTCAAGTTGACACATAAAATTAACCATCACACCACCCAAGAAAACAAGTCAACTTTAAAACACTTGCTAGGCTCAGGTCGCACAGAGCCATCTAATGACAACACCAATCTGTCAGGAATGTTCTCCTCCCCTCATCTTTCTCCAACCCCATAGGGATCCAAAACAGTTGTCTTGAGCTGGCAGAAAATAACTGGAAAAAGAAAGAACCCAACCATGACCCCCTTTCCAGGATAACCTATTGCAGGAAAGGAGAAAAATCTTATCTTTGAAAGAAAATAAAGTGCTGATTACTACATGGAACTGGATGAACATATATTTGATACTGTGCTTTCAAAGTAAAGTGACTATAGAACTTTTTATTTCTTATGGTATAAAAAGACATGGAGGCTGCACAAGTTTTCATCCAAGGGCAGCGGATGAAACTAGTCCAACAGAGAAAGTTTAAAGAAGTAGCAGAAGTAAAAGTAAAATTGCTTTCCAATTACATACCACAAGCCATACTTGTTTAGAATATCTTTAAAAATCACATGAAGGAACTTATCCCAATGACAGAAAGACAGCAGAAGCAACAAATTTCATAATGTACACACTCAAGAAATGTAGATAATTGATTAATATATTAATAAAAAATTCTTAAATAACTATGTTTTAATTTTTTAATATAAAGGAATGTAATTCATTAGATAAGGCTGGGCATTATTAAAAAAAAGAAAACTTTGAAAAAACCTAGCCAAATAAAAGTTTAAAAATTAAAAATACAGTTCATGAAATAAAAATAATGAGAAGGTAGGTTGGGCAGCAGGCTAGACATTGGGGGCCAAGATTAGAGAACTGGAAGATAAATCTTAGGAAACCACCCAGAGGTTTTCTGAACTTTTCAAAGATGCTGATGTCCACTGCTGATGAGCAGTGGGTTTCTCAAGATCTGCTTCCCCTACATGTTTCCTGCTACTTTCCCCCAGTTCATATCAGCTAGGTCCTCCAACCAGTGCTGGGATGTGCTATTTCATCTAGAGTCATGACTGTATTTCCCCACTGGGCTGACCTGATGGGAACTCTTAGTCAGGAATCACTGAGCAACAAGACTTTGAGAAAGACAAGCATCATCGTGAAGCTTTGCAAGTTCTCCAGGCAAGAGAAGGCTGCTTTCTCCTAGCAAAGGGGAAACTACACTCTGCCATCTCAGAGTTATAGGAAAATCTGGGGGTTCCAAGATTCTCATGACTGTCCATCCCAATGTCCTAATACTAGAACTCAGAGTCCCACTCTTCTCCTATCAGGGCCCTGCCTTTGACCTAGGAGACTGCCTTGGGTTGTACTTTCATCTTCTTTGTAGCTTTGCTGTCCTTAAAATTGATTCCTGAGCCTGGATTTCAGCACTGCCTGCTCTGCAGCTGCAGGAGATGAATCTTTTAAAGACTGCCTTTCTGACTTTCTCAGTCTGCCTGAGTTGACTGTTAGCTGAATGGAGCCTGCATTTTCTATTTTCAAAACTTCTGTCCTAGGCAGGGTTGGATCAGTAAAATAGAACCACTAGAAATAATCCAGAATATGAGATTTATGACAGGGATTCAACCTTACATAATTTGGGGAGCTGCTTATATAGTCTATGTACAGCTGTTGCTCCTGTATCCGGTGCTAAGAATGAACCTAGCCAGGAAGGAAGTCTGGCCCAGGAGTCAGAGAAGCTGAAAGAGGAGATCTAGTGGTAGCTAGAAGAGATGAGACCAGCAGCTGCTTCACACCCAGGAAGTGAGGCAGCAGATCAGCAACCAAGTACATCAGCTGCAACAGCGCCTGGTACACTGCTCACCCTCTGAGCGTTAAACAACTATAGCTGCCTTCCCAAGGGCACACAAGATCACATGACCCAGACTATGCATGAAAGGGAATTCTGGGAAGTGTAGTTCCAGCTCCTACAGCAGTTAACAGAAGTTAAACAACCCTACAATCTTTGTAATTATCAGTGCCCCCATATTTTTCAAGTGTCATAGTGACTTCAAGGCCAATGCTCTACCTTCCATCTGATCTGCATCACAATCCTCCCAGTGAAAGTCCAGTAACTGTGGTGCTCCTGAAGATCAGGGGTTATCACCCCACTTAACACCAGCAGTGGGGTCCTTATTGTCCTCCAACCAAAGAGCAAGCCCAGTTCCAGAATCTATCCTGAAGCTCTGCTTTTTAGACCATTTTCTGCTGGATTTGCCATGGAAAACAGAACCTGAGACAAGGGCTTGTGTGCTGGGAGCTAATTTGGGAGGTGATTCCAGGGGTAGGAATCCAGACCAACCACAGCCCACCCATAGAAAGAGATTCCATTTTCTCCAGCATCCACTTTGCAAATGTTCCCAGAGTGGGCAACAGCAGCTATAAGATGTGTAATCCTTACCAATGCAGCAAAGCCAATGCGTGAGTGAATCCTTGAGTTCCTCCCCGCTGTGGGAACCTGGGGCCTGACCCTGCCAGGATCTCTAAGAAGTCACGTAAAATGCACCTCAGAATTGTCCACAGGAAAGAAGGATAAAGGGATTATTCATGGATAAAGGAAGTATTTACCCACCTTCTCCCCTCCCACATTGGACAAAGCCTGTATCCTGGGATATCAACTCTCTCACTTTTAGGAGGCAGGTGCGTGAGTTTTAGGGGAGTTCTGTAGGCCTCAATGCTGTGACCCCAGAGAAGCCCAGGACAGAAAGTGAAAGCCAGGCAGGACAGCTGAGTCGGGGGCTATCAGGTTTCACCTGCACAGAGCTGGTTGCTACAGCAACAGCCAAAGTGAAAAGTGAGACCAGAGGATGCAAAATGGGGCACAAGTTCTGTCCAAGATGCGGAGGAAGGGGAGGAGGAGGAAAACAAAGAGGATAAAAAGGAAGACACAGAAATACTGAAAGTTCTGGTCCATCCAATAACACCTGACTGGGTGGAAATTGGAGATGTGACAAGCAGAGGGTCATTTTAACAAGCAATTGTCAGGGATCCTTGGGCTATCCCAGCTGCTGCTGATGACATGGGTAGCAGGAGATCAGCACTGATCTGCATATACCTCTTTTTTTTTTTTTAGACCGAGTCTTGCTCTGTTGCCCAAGGTAGAGTGCCATCATGTCAGCCTAGCTCACAGCAACCTCCAACTCCTGGGCTCAAGCGATCCTCCTGCCTCAGCCTCCTGAGTAGTTGGTACTACAGGCATACACCACCACACCCAGCTAATTTTTTTCTATTTTTAGTAGAGATGGGGTCTCACTCAGGTGGTCTCAAACTCCTGACCTCAAGCGATCTTCTCACCTTGGCCTCCCAGAATGCTAGGATTACAGGCATGAGTCATCATGACCAGCCTGCATATACCTCTTTGAAGGGTCTCCAAAGGATAGTTGTCCCCCTTGCTCGCCTAAATTACACCAAAGACATCTGCAGCCAAACTCCAGATGAAAATGGTCCAAGAAAATGAATGGTTGTAACAGTAAGGACAAACACAAGATGTCTAAGTGACCCAGTTATATACATTTTATTGACTAAGAGAGAGGAACAAAGAGACACAGGACAACTCCTTCTACAAGGCAAGGGGCAGGGGCCTGGTTCTGTACAATGGCTCCGAAGAACAAAGATCTAAACGCCCTCCCAGTGAATCCTACTTCATCACAGCTTAAACTCTTCCCTGACATGTTCCTATTTTCTATTTTGTCTCTAAAGAACTACTGGGATGAAAAGGACGGAGGCTGAGAATGGGTTTATTTGAGAATTCTGACCAATCACAGCCCACCCGTAGAAAGAAACTCCCTTTGCTTCAGCATCCACTTTAGAAATGTTTTCCAAAAGGGCAATAGCTCCTATAAGATGTGTAATCCTTATCAATGCAGCAAAAGGGCTATCAAAGAAGGAAAGATCACATGGTTGTTAAGATAAAGGTTCAGCTGTTCCAGGGTGGGCTTATCAAGGTTTAGCAGTAAGTGAGTTTTGTTGCTTCGACTGCATTTAAAAAGTTCATTGATTTGCAGCTAATACCAAGTTGTCATAGTTTCATGAGTAACAGCTTGTGGTTTACACAATCAAAGCCTTTTCCTGAATCAATAATAACAGATTCACTGAGGTGCCTGAGCATTTGCAGAGAGGGAAAAAGCCGAGAAAGACAGCCGGGTAGAGAGAGGAAGGAAATTTGGTCAGACCATAAGTGGTCTATAAAAGAGGAAAAATGGCACTCTTCCTCCCAGAGCCCTCAAAAGGAGCAAAAATTGAGCCTTTTAAAAATTCAAAATGACTTGTAAAGAGGCTGTTGTTTGGAAGAAATACAGAGATTAAATATGTGCATACACATATGTAATAAATTGACTCTCTAAGAAAAGAATGTCAAATTGAAGAATTTTTTAAAACTCATCAACTGATTTAATCTTTATCAGGACAGCTTTTCCACATCCTGAGCTTGGCACAACTGAGCATTTTCCTAGACCCAGTTACTTGGAAAACATTGACCTGTACTTCCCTTTTTTTCCTGGGGGAAAATACACACACCCAGGCAGGCACATGTGCACACACACACACACACACACACATGCACAAACCCAATTAGATTAGCTCTGACCCATCTAAGAAGATAAATCTCTAAAAATATCTTGGTGTCGTGTTGGACTTTGAAAGCATTTTCTTAGCCTACTCCATTTGAGCTTCATAGTGTCCATGTTGGGCTGAGAGAGCTGTTATTTTTATCCACTTTTGGACGAAGAGAAAATTGAGTCTTAGAGGAGTCAGAACATCCAGCCCAATTCTCCTGGTGCTGCCCAGGGCAGACATCACAAATTGATTGAGGCCCTCTTTTCCAAGAAGTTCAGACTAAGCCTCAGAATCCTTCCCTCGGCTGACCTCCAGGGAGTCACTATCAATTAACAGAAGATGACATGAAAGATAAAATCTATTTGCCATCCTGGACCCAAGTGATATGCCCAAGGTCATAGAACTGCTTGATGGACCAAAGCCAAGTCACACATCTCTTGTTCCAGGGCTTTCTTTATGAAGGAGAAAACTTTTACCCCTGTGTGGGGTGCTTGCCACCTTTGCCACCACCAAAAGCCACTGCCACCTGGGGATTTTTGCTTCCTTGCACACAACTGCCAAACCCCATTCACACTCACTGCTTAGGAAGCTGAAGACATAACACATAGCTCCTAGAAATTTTAGATTACATTTGTGGTTCACATTATATTTCTATCAGACAGTATTGCCTTAGATGGTAGGTAGGTGTCAGAATCTTTAAAAACCTGTACTCTTTAATTTAAATATTTATTGAGCCTAAATAAGTGATATAATTTCAGAGAGTGACAAATGCCGAGAAATAGATGAAGCAGGGTTGAGGCAACATAGAGCGACAATGATGAAGTTGGGAGAAGTAATTTTAGATAAAGTGATCATGGAAGGCCTCTCTAAGGAAGTGACACTGGAGAGGACACGAAGTGAGGGGCATGCCACCTGAGGATCTTGAGAAAGAGTATTCCAAAGAACCACAATGGGAACAAGCTGCACAGAAGTGAGACATAACACAGGGATGTGGTAGGAGAAGTCGGAGGCGGGCAGGAGTCAGCTCACCTAAGGCCCCATACGCCGTGGTCAGGAGTTTCTGTTTTATTCTAGACACGATGGGAAACCACTATACAAGTTGAAGCAGGCAAGTAATGAACCTGGTTCCATTCTAAAATACCACATCACCAAATGTGTATTTTTAAAGATCACTCTGATAGCTGTGTGAACAATGTACTTAGTGGAAGATAAAACAAATAATGACATGGGGACACACTGGAGTCACTCGCTGCAATACTCCAGTTGAAGTTGTTCAAGAGGAAGTTAGAAACACAAGGCCTATGTTTGGAAGAGAGTAGTCCATAGACAGAATGACTGGGGGGTCAATAGCTGTGTTGGTTTGGGTCCTTCTAGAAGCAGACACAAAGATAGGATTAGACATGCAAGAGATTTATTAGGGGAAATTCCTGCAAAGAATAAAAAGGGAGGAGGCAGAGAAGGCAGAGAGATCCTTCACACCACAAGGCAGGTCTGGCACCTGTGCAGGGCAAGGGGAAGGAAGGTTGGACAGGAAGACTGTCACATAGCAGCACAGTCCCCAGAAATTTTTGGTCAGGACTATGAGTCCTGGTGCCAAATTGCCATAGGAGGCCAGGCATGGGGGCTCACCCCTGTAATCCCAGCACTTTGGGAGGCCAAGGCAGGAGGATCACTTGAGGCCAGGAGTTCAAGACCAGTCTGGGCAACATAACGAGAACCCTGTCTCTACAAAGAAAACATTGAAAAATCAAAATTGCCATGAATGATTTACTGGGAATAGCCCTAAGGAAGCTTGGTCTTGGCAAGGATGCAGATGTGGATCCAGAATGACAGCAGCTGGGGCCATCAGTCAGTCACGCTCCTTGCTGTGGTTCTGAGCAGCTGGTTTTCATGGCCACCAGGGCAGCCGAACATGTGAACAAGACCCACCCCTTCCTGTCTTCTCAGGGACTTGGCTTCTGTACCTTCAACCTACTCATCTGTACTCAAGCATGCTTGAGAAAGTTGCATCCTTAGAAAACTTTCTCTTGATCACGAATCCCTCTCTAAATAATGCTCTCTTGTCTCCAAGTTTTTACACACAGTCGCCCACTAAACTTGCCTCTACTTTCTCATCTCAATGTGCTCTTCAACCTGCTTCACTCTCCTTTCTGCTCCCACCACTGTGCTCAAGTTACTCCTGTTAAAGCCACCAGTGACCTTCATCTTGCTAAGTCCAACAGAGACTTTCTCTTTCTCTTCTTACCCGAGCTCTCAGCAACATTCGATGAGGTTAATTATTCACTCCTTTTTAAAATACTTTCTCTTCCCTGGTTTCTGTCATGTCACGCAGAATTTTCTTTCTACCCCTCTCACTATCACCTGCTTGCTCAGCGTTACCCCTGCACCTTCTCTATTCTCCCTCTGGCTCCAGGCTCTTCCCGGCAGCCTGGAACAGCCCAGGGCCTTCCTGTGTGCTGGGCAGCTGCCTCTACATCATAGCTCTCATCCTTCTCTTCTGGAGCTTACGGAAAAACGCTGTGCTTGGGCCTCCCAGGTTCATCTCCTCGGAAATCACAAACTCTTCCTCTTCTCCACAAAAATCTGTCCCTTTCAAATGAAAAGAGTTTATTTCTTTGATATGTTTTTTAAAATTACTCTATTTGGACAGCAAGAGTAATCTGCAACATCCTTGTCCTCAGCTACATCTATTCTCCCCCCGCAGCAGTAGGATGCCTGAGCATCAATGAGCAGAGAGGCCCGGGCAAACCAAATTGCCCAGAATGCAAATGCTTCGGATAACACATTATCTCAGCACCGGATTGTCCACCCAACACATCCACTTGTCTGTCTCAGAGGCATGACAAAATGTTACAGACTTAAAGCTTAGGATTCTCTTTATATCCAAATCTGCACCACCTCCAGTCTACCCACTCAATTGCTCAAGAAGTGACTCTGGGAACAACTCTACCAACTCCTTCCCTGTCACGGACTTACTCGCTACCTCCCATGGAGAACCAGATCTTGCCTACTCCGCCCTCCCAATTTTCTCTCACCTGCATCAAGTTAGCTCCATCCCTACCCGACTGCCGCACTCCCAGCCATCCTTCTCTCTTCTTTACATCGCTGCAATAACCTTCATCTGGTCTCCCTGCTCCCACCCTCGCTGCTTTCCAATCCTTTCCCCACACACTCAGTCAGATCTGACCAAGCCCCTCAGGTCGGGTGAATACCCCACTCTATATCTTTTCAATGGTTTCCCATTGCACTTGCAGTAAAATACAAAATGCTTAGTGTGGCCTACAAGGCCCCATGTGTTTCGTCTGCTGCCTCCCCTTCCAGATTCACAGCAACTTAACTCCCTTAGGTCCCCTGGCCTTCCTATGGCCTCTGAACATCCCAAGCACTTTAATCTCTCTGAGCCTTCACATATGCTGATTCTTTACCTCCCTAACACCCATCCCTTTGCTTTCTACTCAATTTGCCTCCTCAGATTTCTCAAAGGGGTTTTCCTGAGCTTTTCCACCCAAATGAAGTCCCCAAGCTACTCGTGTGGCATCCATTTCTTCTCCTTTGCAGCAATGATTACTGTGTGTAATTAGACAGTCACTTATGAAATTCACCTGTTACATGCTTGCAACCTCACAAGGCTGTAAGGACAGAAACATGTATATTTTGCTCATCACTTAACACAATCCGTATCACAGAGTAGGGACTCAGCATTTGCTGAATGAATAAACAAATTGTCCAGTGTAGTTAGAATAACAAAGGAAGGAGGAAAAAGACAGCATCTAGGAAAAAGATAACATATAATGAATGGGCAAAGGAATAGGAGCCAGCAAAAAAACAGAATAATTAGAAAAGAAGTAGAGTTAGAAGAGAGAAAAAGAATTTGTGATTTTGAAGGAGCTACAACTTGGAAGACAGCACAGAGTTTTCACTATATGTCCCAGACAGAAAATATTGGTGAGGAACTGGAACTATTGCACACTAATGATGCAAGTGTAAGACGGTACTTGCACTGTTTGGCAATATCAATTAAAGCCGAACGTACACTTATCTATTGTCTGACAATTCTACTCCTAGTTTTACACCCAAAAAAGAGTGTGTGCATATGTACACCACCAAAAAAGTACACGAATGTTTATTGCAACACTATTTATTATAGTTTAAAACTGGAAACAACCCAAATGCCCACCAATAGCAAAATGAACAAATTGTCATATATCGACACAATGAAGTACCATATAGGAATGAAAATGAATGAATTACACAACACACTATGACTTGGATGCATCTCATAAACTTATGGTTGCACAAAATTAGTCAGACACAAAAGAGTATATACAGTATGATTCCATTTGCCTAAAGTTTAAAATCAGGCAAAACGAATTTATAATGTTACAACTCTGAATAGTTGTATGTAGTGACTTACAGGGAGCATACGGGGTTTGGGGGGCTGGTCTGTTCTGCTTCTTGATCTGGGATGTGATTACCAGATGAGTTTAGTTTGTGAATATTCATTGAGCTATATACTTGTGATTTGTGCACTCTGTGCTTGTTATACTTTGATAAAAGTTTACTAAAAAAGACAACTTGGTAGCCTTCTATTTAAATTGCTTAGCAGTGCCTAAAATAGATTATCACTGAATCTTTTCAGGAAATGGAAGTGTTGGTGTGCATGCCTCTGAGCGTGTATGCATGCGTGGGTGTTGAACATCGAATATTCTTTAGGAATGCAATAAGGTGAAAGGAAACATCAAATTTATTATGCTCTCTTAAATAACTTGGCTTATGTGCCATAGTATTTCCATAAAAGATTTTCTATTTGATGACAGTCAATCTACTTGTATTGTTAGAAAGATCTTATGTAACCCCAACCCTGTACCACATCCATCAAATTCCATTTTTATGCTCCCTTTTTATTCAGTAAATCATTCAATCACTGAGCATTTTCTCTGCACCAATCCCTGTGTGGGGTGGTGGGGATTCAGAGAAAACTCTGTACATCTCCCCTTCTTATATCTCTATTCTTAGGGCCTGAGGAATTCGGCAGGGATGCTTGCCAAGAGCATCTAAGCCACAGGAACAGGATCTGGGGCAAGACTGCATGAGGTTTTCACCTAGAATAGCTGGAGCTTGTATAATTAAAGGGGCAAGGGAACCCAGAGCCCAGCGTGACAGAGAATTGGTACGAGGAGCTGGGGATGGCGGGCTCGCTGAGCTCAGGAAACAGATGTTGACGGCATCAGGCACAGAGCAGGAAATAGACTCAAAGATGGTCCAAGAGAACAGTGGAGAACCAAGACACGTGGGGTCCTCACAGTGCACATTGATAAAGGGTACATTGTCTCTAGAAATTTAAAAACAACAAGAAACTGGCTAAAAGTCCGTCTGCTTTTTGTTATCACCATGTACCAGCAATCCTAACAAATATTGGTAATAAAATACTCCTGTATAAGAATGCTCACTATGGTAGTGTTTGTAAGAGTGAAAAACCTAAAGGATGGGTTGAGTGGATGCTGGCATGTTCAGACAGTGGACCTCCAAAGAGAGGTAGAAGCAGAGAAACCAGCACTCCATAGATCACCCTGGACAACCCTAAACATAATGTTGCTAATTACAGAAGTCTACATAGTCTAATGGCATCTACACGAAGTTTTAAAATACACAAAATGAGGGTTGTGTATAGATCCATGTTATAAAAGTACATGAACGTGTGGAGGCATGACAAACATCAGGCAGAGTGGTAACCCCTGGCAATGGAAGAAAGAAATGCAATCAAAAAGGGTACTCAAGACTTTGTCAGTACTTGGAGGTTTTATTGGTTTTTTTGTTTTAAGCCCAGAGGTAGAAATCACAAGTGCATTATATATGCTATCTGTTCTTTTTCTGCATGTCAGAAATATTTTATAATACAAATACCATTTGACCCACCAAAAAAAGCAAAATACTCCTGCCTGCTGGGGAAAGTTGTGCCTGCCTTCCCCCTCCTAAACCAGTGCAGGTAAATGGTTCAGAAAAGAAAGCTGTGACATATGTAGAAGTGTCAAGAGCCCATTCCTACTGGTGGCATGAGATGGGCATGGGGCCAGGTGAAAAAAAACTATCTGGCTTTCTGGGAAAAAAGCAGCATGTCTGAAGACAAGATGACATGTTCTTAATTCCCATGTAGGGTTAAAAGGTTAACATCCATGGGATAACCTGCCCCAAAACGCCACACACAGACCTTGTTACATGTAGGCAGGCAGAGATGACTCAACTCTCAACAGCTCTAAATCTGGGAAACAGCATGCCCCTTATAACCAGGCACTGTGACATTTTGGAATATGTGTTGGTAAGGTTTTCCATGTTAAATAGCTTTACAAGTTGTTATTAGAATCACGTTAGCTCAGCGCTACAGTGAACATCTCACGTCTACAGATGATTCTTTCCAAGAAACCTATTGGTTTGCCTTTCTTCTCTTTTCCTTCTGAATAGCAGCTGACAGACAAAGGGGAGCTGGCCAGGGCCTTTGATGCCAATGCCAATTGAACAATAGCCCTGCTTGTGGCGAGCACCCTCTTTGTTCAGCCAGGAGAATGCTGAGGCCATATTGCTCATTGGATCCAGTGTATGTGGGTGGCCGGAGCAAGGTGCATTTGGCAGCCAGATGTAGATTCTGGGTGGTATGAGCTGACTGTCCACATAGCTAAAGCTTAGGACTTGGCTGGAACTCCCCAGACCAGTGCAATCAGAGAAACCAGATGGACTCGCCTCCTCGTCCTTTGAAGATGGTGTCCTTTATTTAGCTGAAGGGATGAGGCAGCCAACTATCTGACCTGGAAAGCATTCTCGGGCAGCCTGGTCCTTTTTGTACACATCTAAGAGAAAGGGAAAGTGCACTGTTGAAAGCAAATGTAGGGAGGGATTTTGCAAGCCACTGAGGAGGTTGCAAAATCACACTTACAAATGGGCACCAGAGGTTCTATTAACCAGTGGGAGCTTCCCGGTTATTTTCCTGGGGCAGTTCCGCTTAGAAGGCAGATGACACTGCAGGGAATTTGTCACCATTTCTAGGGGCTTCTGTGCTGTTGCTGCCACGGCTGCTATGGCTACTGCTGCAACCAGAGTCATTTCTAGCCACCAGAGCTGCCTCTCATTCTAGACCACCCTCCCTGGGAGGGTATTTAGCTATGGCTGGGAGGCTGGGGCCCAGGGGATTTGCTTGCCATGCCCTTGTTTGTGCTGGTCTCAGGGGGAGGTACTGAGTTATTATCATGGTCCTATGAGGCCCCAACTGTGGCCAAGACAGTCCCTTCCCTGCCCACACTAAACCATGGGATTTCTCTAAAATGCAGCTAGGGCTGGGCTCTCCCACCTAACAATTCCACCTGGAATCCACCAATAACCTTGTGCTTTGAGCTCTGCCCCTCTAGCTCAGTTTGCACATTGTCATATTCTCTCTGGCTATAATCCCCTTCAGATAGTCTACCTAGGTGGATATTATTGCCAGTTTGGGTGAGGGTTTCATCCCTACACACAAATTCTTTGTCCATACAGCCTACTCTGGGATCCTGCTCATGTAATATTTGTTGGGGTGGAGGTGGAGCTCTGGGAGTGCCAGGCCATCATGCACAGTTGTACCAGTTGTTCACTGCACAAGGTCTTCCAGCCAAGATGGTAAATAGGGGCTGACATGCAGTTATCAGATCCTATGGACTTATACTATGGACACTTACTTCATCAGCACTTAACAGGAGCAAGTGCCAGTGTTTGACATCTTTTGTTCCACCTGCCTAGATCAGCACCCCTCTTTTTTGGTAGACCTGTTACTCTCTCAACTTCAACCTCATAGTTAGAACTAGTGGGAACTGCAAATCTCAGTACCCTAATGCCCAACACCTGGCCTCGGGGGTGGATACATTGCACAAGTTAAAACCATCAGAGTCCTTCCCAAAGGCTGTCAACTGAGGGAAAAGAGTCCGACCTCAATGGAGGCTAAGCTGGGAGAATGTTAGTCCAGAAGTGCAGTGGCTGCATTTTCCACCTTGTAGAAGAAGGTAGGGACAGTAAAGGATAGTGAAGCTAACATGTAAGAGACAGAGACAAAAAATAAAGATTCCTAGGTGGCCCAGGAGTCCTGACTCAGAGCATCCCTAAGGCCTGTAACACAATTTCCCCTGCCATCTCCACTACTCTTTTCCCCAGTTGTCTTTTATGAGCCAGTAAATCTTCTCTTGGCCTCGTCCAATTTGTGCTGAAATTCTATTGCTTGCAACCAAGAGAGTCCTGGTAAACACAGTGCCCAATAAAAATCTTCCCAAATACTCACTCTGCTAGGGAAAGAAACTAACATTTATTGAGGCTCTAATGTCTGCCACCCATAAGCTTGATGATTTTACATATTATATCATTTTCATTCTCTAACAACCCACCAGTAGGTAGTATTAGTCACCTCACTTTTTAGATAAATAAACTTTCCATTTATTTAGGTCTTTAATTTTTTTCAATAGTGTTTTGCCGTCTTGCATTCCTATCCTAAATTTATTCCTATTTCACTTTTTTGATGCTAATGTAAATGGAATTGCTTTCTTAATTTCCCTTTTGAGTTGTTCACAAAACTCACATAACTTATGCTAGAATTATTCTAGAGAGTTAATTCTTTTCCATAAATGGGAAACAAAAAGCTGTGAAACACTCAGTACCATCTTATGGAAAGTCCTTCCCCACAGTGATAGTCTCAGTATCAGCTGTGTTAGAAATTCCAGATATATCACATTTTATCTATCCATTCATCAGCTGATGAACATTTGGGTTGTTTCCACACCTAGGCTATTGTGAATAATGCTGCAAGTTTTTGTGTGAACATAAGCTTTCAATTCTCTTGGGTATATACCCAGGAGTGGAGTTGCTGGGTTGTATGGCAACCCTATGTTTACCTTTGTGAGGAACTGCCAGGCTGTGGTCAAAGTGTCTGCACCGTTTTATATTCCCATTAGCAATGTATGAGGGTTCCAATTTCTCCACATCCTCACAAAAAGTTATGATTATCTAACTATATCTATCCATCCTAGTGCATGTGAAGTAGTTTTTCATTGGAGTTTTGACTTGCATTACTCTGGTGACCAATGTTGAACATCTTTTTAGTGCACTTATTGGTCATTTATATACCTTCTGCTTAAAAATGTCTTTACAAGTCCTTGAGTTATTTGTCTTCGTATTGAATCATACATATTCTGTTCTAGATATAAGTCCTTTATAAGATACATGATTTTCTCCCATCTTTGAGTTGTCTTTTCTCTTTCATGATAATGTTCTCTAAAGCTTAAAAGTTTTGCAATTTAATATCCATGTGTGTATTATTTTCTTTTGTTGCCTGTACTTTTGGTTTCATGTCTAAGAAACTTTGCCTAACCCAAATGTCATGATGATTTACTCTTTTATTCTCTTCTAAGAGTTTTATAGTTTCAACTCTTGCATTTAGTTCTATCATCCATTGTGAGTTAATTTTGGCACATGGTGAGGGGAAGGATTCCAACTTATTTGCATGTAAATATCCAGTTGTACCATCAACATTTGTTGAAAAGGCTATTCTTTCCCTACTGAATTATCTTGGCCACCTTGTCAAAAATCAATTTACCATAAGGTTTTATTTCTGGGCTCTCAATTTTATTTCATAGATCATTAATCTATACATCTATACTTATACCAGTACCACAATGCTTTGATTATGGTAGCTGTTTAGTAAGTTTTGAAATAGGGAAGTGTGAGTCCTCTAACTGCATTCTTTTTAAGATTGTTTTGATGATTGTGGGTCCCTTGTATTTTTATATGAATTTTAGAATTAACTTATCCATTTCTGCAAAAAAGTTAGCTGATATTTAATAGGGATTGCATTGAAGCTGTTGATCAATTTGGGGAGTGTTACCATCTTTATGATATTGTCTTCCAATCCATAAACAAGGGATGTCTTTCCATATGTTTAGATCTTTATTTTTTTCAATAATGTTTTGTAGTTTTCAGCATACAAGGCTTGCATTTCTTTCCTAAATGTATTCCTAAGTATTTCATTTTTTAATGCTTATCTAAATAAAACTGTTTTCTTAATTTCAGTTTTGAATTGTTCATTGCTAGTATACAGAAATACAAATGATGTTTTGTATATTGATCTTATATCCTATAATTTTGTTGAACTCCTTTAGTAGTTCCAATAGTTTGTGTGTATGCATGTGTGTGTATATATATGTATATATACATATATTTATATTTCTTAAGTTTTTTTTCATTATGAGATGGGGTCTCGCTAAATTACCCAGGTTGGAGTGCAGTGGTTATTCACAGACACAATCATAGTGTAGTACAGCCTTACACTCCTGGGCTCAAGCAATCCTCCTGCCTCAGCCTCCCAAGTAGCTGGGACTACAGGTATGCGGCACCACCCCTGGCTAATTTTTTTTTATTTTTACTTTTTTGCAGAGATAGGGTCTTGCTGTTACCCAGGCTGCTCTTGACCTCCTGGCCTCAAGTGATTCTCCTACCTCAGCCTTCCAAAGTGGTAGGATTATAGGTGTGAGCCACCATGCCTGGCCTCTTCTTTAAGTATAGTTTTCTTTAGTTACAAACTCATAATGCTTCTTTGAAATCTTAGCTAAATTTGACATCTGGGCCCCCTGACAAGCAGTTTCTGTTGTCTGCTTTTATTATTCCTGTGTGGGAGTCACATTTTCCTGTTCCTTTGAATGTCTTATAATGTTGTTAAAAACTGAACATTTTAGTTTATATTTTGAAGCAATCCTGGATGTTGATTCCACTCATTCCATTCCTCTCTGAGACTTGTCATTGTTTCTTATTTATTTGTTTCATGATTTAACGTAACCATTTTAGTGAAGTCTATTTCTCCCTAAGTGTGTAGATTCTGATGTTGATCTTCAGAGGTTACAGCTCTGAGCACACACAGAGTCACTGTGGGATGACAGTGATTTTCTTAGGACTTTGCTTTGAGCCTCCTTTTCTTTTGACTGTCCCTTTTCCTGATCCTGGCTGCCTTGGTAGGTTTCACACCCTGCTGTTAATGTCCACTAATTACCAGCCAATTGCTCATTTGTTTTTGACAATGCCCTGGAGCAATTAAATTCAGGTACCTTTGAAGAGGTAGTTTTTGAGGCTGGTCTTTGAGGTTTACTCTGATACCAGGAAAGCTATTCTGACACCAGGAAGTATCTTCTTACCCCTCTCTTTAGCTGTTTCTCTCTGGTAAAGGGGTAGCTATGGTTTAACTTGTTGCTCTCGTGGAGCTACTAGCTTCCTCTTAATTGCTTATGACCAAAATCTCCATCGTTTTCTAGAGTGTCTTTAGACTTGAAGTTTCCCACACTCTACTCCTAATGAAACCAATTCTATTGCAAAGAGCTTCAGAGATCTTTGATCTTATATTATGCCTCAGTGCTCTGGAGCTGGGAGTAGAGACAGTGCCTGCTTCTGTCTATTACCCCTCTTTTATAAGCAGGGCTTTGGCCAAGAGCAATAGCCTCTGTTCTTCCCAGCTTGCTTCTCCAGACACAGAATCTCTGCTCTATGAGCAAGCTGGGACCAGGGCAATTGTAACCTCAGCATTCTCAGCTGCCACACCTGGTGTAGAGCTTCTACCCTTAAAGTAGGGGCTGGCTGGGAGAAGAGACACCCAGTCCTCTCAGTTGCTTTTGCCTGGTTTACAGCTTCTACGATCTAGAGCTAGAGGCGGGGAGAGAAATGTCAATGGCCTAGCTCTCCTGGGGAGATACAATAGCCCTCAACTGGGATTTGAAGGAGAGGGAGCTCTGTGTTCTTGGCTGCACCCACCCAGAATGGAGCCTCTGTCACAACGAACTGGATGATGAAAGGGGGGTAAGGGGAGGAAACAGATCATGGCTCAGATGACACAGAGTCTCATTGTTCTTATTGTGATTTAGTAGATTTTCCTGAATAAATCTTTCTTCATTTGTTGTATGCCTTTAGGACAATTTCCAGAGACTACAATTTGTTGTTTTTAAATAATTCACCAGTTATGGTTGTTTTACTGCGGGGAGGGTCCATAGAGCTCCCTGTACTGCCAATCTGAGAGTTGTCTCCAGTATGCATTGTTTTGAAAATTGCATAATTCTGCATTTTTCCTTTTTCACTTGGCTTAATAACTTTCTACATTATTACAAACTCTTAATAAGTGTCATCTCTAATTATTATGTGATAGTCCACCAAGTTGGATATGCTATATGGTAATAAACTTTTTATTTTAGAACAGTTTTAGATTTACAGAAAAATGGGAAGACAATAAAGATTTTCCATATACCTTACACCTAGTTTTCCCTGTTATTAACATCTTACATTAGTCCACAGTTTACTTTTGGTTTGCTTTTAATTTTTCACTGTGTTAAGTTTTGCTGTGATGAACGTCTTTGTACATACTTATTCTTTTGTATTTTAGCCTATTGGGAAACATTTTTTTTCAGAGATCTAATTATAAGTCAAAGGATTTTAGAACATATTTGAATCTCTAAAATCCAATTCCCTTAAGTCTATTATCAAAATTCTGCTTGATATATGATTAGTAATTAAGTTATGATTTCTAGATTTGGTCAAGTAAAAGGTATGCCTCTTTAGCACAGCCTCTGTGATCATGAAGTTAAATAGTTTGCAAGAATTGATTGAAGTCCTAGGTACCAGATGATCTTAATGCCCCGGGGCAGTCTTGTTCAAACCTAGCCATGCAGTCCAACTTACTGATGTGACCTAAATCATGCTTAAATATATTCAAGGACATTTAGCTTTTTCACTTCAATCACAAGATAGAGAATCAAATGAAAGTTACTTAAATTTAGTTCTACGTGATGGAACATTTGTCTACACCAGTGGTCCTCAAGATGTGGTTCCCAGATCAGCAGAATCATTGGCCTAGAGAGGTCAGATAATGAGGGTTAACACTAACATTCAGATATGGGAGTCACAACCCTCAGACCTTAAAACTAAAATGCATAGCCTCATATCCCACCCAAAGTGCTTGCATGTTTCTCCTGCAAACATTTTACTTTTCCCCAGTTGATAAGATACAGGATAAAGGAAGGATATAAGATTAACTTTATGGTAATTATCTGGGAGTAATCTGATATAGGAAAAGGATATAATGAATCATTAATGTTATCAAACCACTTTTTGGTATTCAGGTCAGTCTGACTGGCTGGAGGGAGGTTGTTAGAGCTCGCAGCATAGCAAGCAAGCTCAGTGTACTCTCTGACCTGGATTTGAGAGCAAGGTATTAGTACTGCCTGTTCATCTCCTGCCATGAATAACCCCAGTGATGTAGACATAGGGCAAGTTAGAAAGCTCCTGAGACTCATTCCTTGAACTTGAAAGCTACAAAGGCTACCCTAAGCACCTGAGTAGCCATTGGCCAATGGCCCACTGTCAGTGACACCGTGACAGCAGGGAATCATGGTTACAGAGCCTAAGAGAGTCATCCTCACAGAATACATGAATGTCTTTGAGGCTCTGCAGAAAAGTTGCACCAATGTGCCTTCATCCACTCACCCCAACAGTGATGAGAATACAAGTGTGATAGCATCAAACACAGAGCTTAGTTTGGATGCCTTCTCACAAATGCTGCAGAATTATAAATGCTTATAGATGCCTCAAAGTATGAAGAACCAAGCCAAATCCTAGCAAGTTTAGGAGTTTTCATAGAGTTCAAAAGCTCTAACTTCTTCCTCACCATAGCCCCTTGAGAGTAGGGATTGATGATTGGCTATGGGGCAGGCAGAATATAGAAGATGCTGAGGCCAAGCAACCTTAGATCATTCTCTCAGTCCTGCTGAAGACTGGGAAGTAGGAGGGGAGGGATGAGGAGGGATAATAGAATTAACTCTGCTCAGGTCTAAAGGTAGGAAACTGGAAATAAAAAGGGACCCCTTCTCCTGGAGAAAAACAAGCCCTATCAAGGCCAGAGAAGGATTGAGTCCCCCTCTATGAAATTAGGTAGGGCTCATTATCTGATGTATGAGTGAGGAGCAAGGAAGGAAGTATGTGGGTTTCCAGAAGAGCTCATGTACAGAACCTCCACATCTGAGTGGGCAAAGTGGACAAAGCAGGTCGAAAAGATACAGCTCCCACCTCTGCTCCAGAACTTAATAATTATTAGGAGTTATCCAGAAAAGAGAAGAGGAAATCTACACTTCTTATTTTAATCACAATGCTTCCCAAGTTTTAGCAATTTGGAATAGAAATGATGTTACATTAGCAGGTTATCCTAAATGCATCTCATGCCAAATTCCACCTGCATAATTGTCAGACTTCTGACTCCATTGGCATTGCCCTCCTCATTATGATCCTCTTAGAATGCTCGGAGAGTCGTCCAGGTGCTCCCCATCCACACCCACCCCAGAGGGAGCCTGGCCAGTCTGAGTCCTGCTGCTGACTGTAGCCTCAGCCTTCCACTTGGGTCAGCAGCTTTGGCAGGCTCCTTGGTGGGCCACCCACATTCAGAACTGTTCTGGGACACCCTATTACTCTACCAAGAGAAGCAGATAGCATCTTTGTCACTTGTTTGGACTGGGGACCAGAAAAAATTAAGATATCCAGGCAAAAGAGCACTCTAGAGTTCAGAGACCAGACAGGTCAGTAAGTACTGCATTTTAATGGACACAAATATATACCATACAAACTGGCATTTCTAATAATTGCCTTTGATAAATAGTAGTATGCTACTGTGCTCTGTGGTTTCATTGTGGCTTTAAAATTAAGACACATAATATAACTTGCATATGCAATTTTTCAGTTTTTTCCCTTAGAGCGAATCTTTGCAGATTGTCGGAGATGATAATGGTTATCATTCACTCGGGTAGCTCTGGCCAGGCAGAAGACTGCAGAAGGTAATTGCCTAATGGTAACATGACTCCTTTGCACTGGGTTCAGCGTGTGCTGCCTGTGGTCAAGGCAGGACAGGGAAGGGTAGAGTGATAGAAGAGAGGGTGTGGGAGGGAACGATGTATGGAATCATTATGGAGGGGCTGTTTTGGGGGGACTGATCTGCATTCCTAGGAGGAGAAGATTGATCAATTTCCTTGGTGGCATTGGAGAACTTTTTTTAATATTTAATTTTTTTTTTTACTTTTTAAAATTTTATTAAAATTTTGTGCTAAAAAGGTAATGAATGGGTCAGGTGCAGTGGCTCATGCCTGTAATCCTAGCACTTTGGGAGGCCGAGGCAAGAGGATCACTTGAGGCCTGGAGTTTGAGACAGGCCTGAACAATATAGCAAGACCCCCATCTCTACAAAAAATAGAAAAATTAGCTGGGCATAGAGGCATTCACCTGTAGTCCCACCTGCTCAGGAGGCTGAGGCAAGAGGATCATTTGAACCCAGGAGTTTGAGGATTATGGGAATTGGCTATATAATTATGGAGGCCAAGATGTCCCACAACATCCTATCTTCAAGATGGAGAACCAAGAATGTTGGTGGTGTAATTTAGCCTGAGACTGAAGGTCTGAGAACCAGGGCATGGAGCCACTATTGTAAGTCCTAGAGTCTGGAGGCCCAAGAAAAACCAGGAGCTGCGATGTCCAAGGGCAGGAGCAGATGGGTGTCCCAGCTCAAGAAGAGAGAGACAGAATTCACCCTTCCTCCACCTGACTTCTTGTTTACCACAGTATCCCCAGCACCCAACACAGTGTCTCGAACATAGTAGATGCAATACATAGATTTGGGGTATGCTATGGTTGTGCAGGTTCATGTGGATAGCAAGTGGTTAAGTAGGGTTTGAACCCAGATATGCCTGACTCCTTAGCTACTACATTAAACTGACACCCTGAGGCAGTGGCAGTGGAGACAGGATACAGAGCCCATGGGAATCACAACAAAGCTTCCTCTTCTGAGCCTGCCCACATTGAGGGTGGTGTCTACCAGGCATGGCAAGTCGAACACCCAGGGCAGAGTTCCTTCCTCACAGTACTGACTGCAATTCTATTCCATCTAACATCCCCGTGACAGTCACTCTTGATGTTCAGAATGTCTACAGAGGAAGACAAACAGTGACACTTTCAGAAGATTGGCCAAGGGTCAGTGCCTCTGCCTTGCTAATCGACAAAAAAACAAATGAAAAAAATGAATGGATGAACATGCTTTGAACGCCCATGGACCACACATGTTCTCGAGCGGTATCTCGGGTCACTCACTCCCTTGATGGTAGAGTGATTTTGTAGATGAAGATACTGAAGCTCAGAGAGATGCAATGATTGTTCACAGCTCTGAGGGTAGAGCCCACGTGGTCTGACCACCAGTCTAGGGCTTCTCCCACGGTTAACACTCTGTGAAATGCCTTCACGTCTCACTTAAATGCCATGGTGTGTGAGCTCATAGGGCTATACTGGGTCCATTTGCTCTGCTGTAAACTCCAGCCTCTGCCTCTTCACATATCAACACCTAGAAGCTAAGACAGCCCAGGAAAAAATCAAAATTGTATATATGAGTGGTTTTCTCACTATGACATTGCAAAAAATGCTCCCCAGAACATGTCTGTTTATATGTGTATACATATATACACACATATACACAAATACACACACACACATACACATAAATTTTTCTTTGTAGCAAGAACTTTGGAGAAAAACATATGACTGAGGTCAAATTGATCAACTGAACTACAAGGAGAAGGAAAGAGCTGGCTGAATAAAAGTGGAGTGGCAGGGGAAAGAGAGCCAGGGTCCTAGAAGGGCAGGGTCCCCCAGGGCAGAGAAGAAGAGCTTTGTGATTTAAGGAGAAGAGAAGGGAACTGAATTCACCTCCTGGCTGGGCAGGGTGCAGAGGGAAGAGAGAGAAGCAACATCCAAATGGCCTCAGGTAGCATGAGAAGAGGGACCCTCTGAGAGGTGGAATGATCACAGGACCCAGAGGCTGCACAACCCAGAGGAACTGATGTAGGTCCAGCAGGGGCAGCATCACACACAGGCAAGGCCAGCAACCTGGGGTGGGTGACAAAAGCTTTCTAGCAACTCAGGTGGCTCTCAGAATTGGGGTCCTGAGTGTGGGGTTGGGCAGGAGGCTTCCTGAAGACTCTGGACACCGAGATCAGTTAGGAGCTTCTACAAGGAAGGCTATGGGTAAGATGGTCTTTTCTGCGACATACAGTTTTCCTAGTGTCATATCTACTTTCCTATAGTTGCAGGCTGAGAAGGTGGGACGGGAGGGGAAAGAATACTACTTATTATATTTTTTTCAATTGCACATACTGCCTCAAACTCACTCATTAAAAATGACCAACATCTTAAAAGCTGGATTGGAATAGAGGTTTTTTACTTGTTTTTGAGGTAAGTAATTTTTGAGGCTTGATGGATGGTACATTTTTGGAGTTAACCCCCTCACAGCCCCCTTTCCTTTCCTCCCCCTACTCCTGCCTACCCCTCCACAGCACACACACACACACACACACACACCTGGCATTTCTGCCCCTCGGGCTTTCTCAGCTCACTTCAATCTGCCTTGTCCACATTAAGGGAAACCAACCAGTCCTAAGCAGGCTTCTCTGCTTGCTGTTCCTCCACTTGGCAATTTGTTAATTCCCAAGAGGAGAATTGCATTTGAAAGCATGCACTGCCTTTATCTTATTGTGATGCTGTTCTCTGATTCTCCTGCTGCTGCTTTGAATAATCAGTATTTAAAAAGAAAAGAAAAGAAAGAAATGGTTAACCTCTTCATTGGCCTTCAGCGGTGGCTCCAGTGAGCTGTCAGGAACAGCGGTCCATGACAAATGAGATTATACCTCTCTTCATTATCCATCCTTTTCATCCGAGTACAGTAGCAGTGCTGAGACTTTTCAGGGATCACATCAACCAAATCCTGAGTTAGAGACATTTAAATTCAAAAATCCACACTCAGTTGTACCTGTTTCCTCCTGGCTACCGTGGTAAATTTGGGGTTTGGATATAACTCCTTGAAAATGTATTTTGAAGTAAATAGAAGCTTGTTTTGAGATTGAAAAGTTGTTTCAACATGCATCCCAGACAGCATGGCCACAAATGGAGTATAAATGCTACAGGATCCCAACTTGAGATTTTCATTTTAGCCCAGTGCATTCAAAGCAGTAATCTACATTGTGCCATGCCAAGTGGTGAGTGACTATGCTAGGAGGATTAAAGGATTATTTTTTTTAATCCACTGGAACTTAAGCCATGGCCCCTCTATCAGAACCATTAATAACTATAATGGACTGAATCCACATACCTCTTTTCTTTAAGATTCTCAAAATGTTTTTGCCAAATGTAATTTACCAAATCTCAGATTAATTTTTTCAAGCTGGGAAGAGCCTTAAAGATCAAACAGACAAACTCCTTATTTAAAGATGAAATTTGAAGCCCAGGGAAGTTCAATGACTTAGTCCAGGTCTCACAGCCACTTAGTGGCAAAACAGAATTAGAACCCGGGCTTCCAGATTTTTAGCCTGGGGTGTTTTACCCAGAACCCTGCTCTGTGAACTTGCATCCAGCATTGGCATCACCCGGGAG
This sequence comes from Microcebus murinus, assembly GCF_040939455.1. Classification (NCBI taxonomy): domain Eukaryota; kingdom Metazoa; phylum Chordata; class Mammalia; order Primates; family Cheirogaleidae; genus Microcebus; species Microcebus murinus. Next base: position 33,639,184 of record NC_134122.1, read on the forward strand.
CTTGTTGGAAAAGCAGAATCTCAAGCCCCACCCGAGACCTGCTGAATCAGTATCTGCATTTCAACAGAGCCCTCAGTGTTTGCATGCACGTTAAAGAATGAGAAGCCTATATCACATCTATCTGCCATTGTCCCATAGCTCTGTGACATTTGCATTTGACATCAGTACCATTTTCTGGACATGCACAAGAGAGTCCAACATAATAAGTACAATCAACACTGTGAAGAACATTCTCTACCAAAAGAAAAATAGTATAGCACATCGCATCATAGCAATGGAGGGAAAATATCACAAGATGATCCTATTTTATGGAGAACTTATGCTGTGCACTTGAAAAAACAGGGTCCCTGCCCTGAACAAACTTATTTTGTTGTTGTTGTTCTGTTTTGTTCTTTGAGACAGGGTCTAGCTCTTCACTGGGCTAGAGTGCAGTGGCATCAGCCCAGCTCACTGCAACCTCAAACTCCTGGGTTCATGCAATCCTCCTGCCTATGCCTCCTGAGTAGCCGGGACTATGGGTGCATGTCACTATGTCCAGCTAATTTTTCTATTTTGCTCAGACTGGTCTCGAAGTCCTGAGCTCAAGCCATCCTTTCACCTCAGCCTCTCAGAATGCTAGGATTACAGGCATGAGCCACTGCGCCCAACTCTGAACAAACTTATAATCAGGAAGGAGAGAAAAATCCAGAGTCCAGGGAAAAATAAAACGGAACCATTAAGTTCCAAACCAGTATGCAAAGAGTCTAGAGCAATAGGTACAAACATGTAGATTCAGTGGGGCTGGGGTGCTCCGGGAAAACTTCCAATGGGACCCCCTCTAATTCATCCTACTCCCCATTGCCAAAGAGAAATTTCTAAACTGCAATTTTGACCAGACTGTCATCCTTTGGTGACTCCCGACTGCCTTCAGGGTAAGGTCCAAAGTCCCCTGAGTGGTTCCTGGAGTCTCTCTTTGGCCTGAGCACCCTCTTTCCACCTCTCCCCTGACTCCTTCTCATGCCCCTGTGTCCCAGAAACACTGGGCTGCTTGCAGTTCCCTAGTTTGCCATGCCTTCTTTGGCCCTGGGCCTTTGCAAGGAGCTTCTTGTGTATGGTATGTGTTCTCCTTTCCCTGTTGTTTAAAATTCCTCCAGCTATGATTGGGGATGTTTTCAGAACTGAACAAGCTTTTGCCATCAGTATGTTTCTCCTGATGCCTAACCTAGAGCACCCTGGTTGCATTTTAATGAAGGATACTACCTTCCTTCTCTTTTGCTGCCTGGGGAGTTGGGATCAGCTGCCTGTCTTTATTATTATTGCATATCCTTGAAGACAGTATATCCATTAGCAGTTGTTCCAATTACTTAAAAATGTGAGCTTCTTATGCTTTTCCTTTACTTCTGGCCCTTGAGTTCAAGCTCCACCTCCACAGTTACTTTTCTCTCTGACAGCTCAGGTTTCTTATATCTCTCCTGCACGTGGAAACCCAGCACAGCTCGTGGAAGCCTCTGGCACTCAAGGTCCCCACAGGTCTAGGGTAAGACAAGATTGCATTTCCATGAATGTGCTTCCATGCATATTTTGCAATTTCAGAGTTGTCCAGATGCCTGAAGAAATATCTTATACTGAGGCAAATAAAAGACACTGACAGGTGCAAAACTCTGAACCACCAGAATTTAGCCAAAAGGGTCTCTAGGCCTTTCTCTCCAAACAGTCTTGTTTCCTTTAAAGCCTTTTGTGTTCCAGATTCATCTCTTTGTTATTTTTCTTTCTGATAATTGTGACTTTATAAAACAGAACCTCGCCGGGCGCGGTGGCTCACGCCTGTAATCCTAGCACTCTGGGAGGCTGAGGCGGGCGGATTGCTCGAGGTTGGGAGTTCGAAACCATCCTGAGCGAGACCCCGTCTCTACTAAAAATAGAAAGAAATTAATTGGCCAACTGATATAAAATATAGAAAAAATTAGTCGGGCATGGTGGCACATGCCTGTAGTCCCAGCTACTTGGGAGGCTGAGGCAGGAGGATCGCTTGAGCCCAGGAGTTTGAGGTTGCTGTGAGCTAGGCTGACGCCACGGTACTCACTCTAGCCTGGGCAACAAAAGTGAGACTCTGTCTCAAAAAAAAAATAAAAAATAAAAAAATAAAACAGAACCTCATGTACACCCAGCAAATGTGCAAATTGTTTCATAATTAAAGAGATTTCTATTCCCTAACACCTGACAGGTGTGGTTAAACATGATTTGCTCACTGTTTTAATGGAATGTGTGGCTAAAGGGTCAGAGCATCCAAGCATTATGCTTGAAGCTCCACACTGCCATTATGAAGTTATTGTACTTTTCTTTTTTGACCAAAAAAGCCCCATATCAGGATTCTTTGGAAAGACAGAAAAGGGACATTTGGAGAAAACAAAATACTAAATCTAGAAACATTCTGGATTCCTGGTGTTGTTTTATTTTTCCCCCGCAAGTCATCTAAAAGATATTTCTTTTTCCTTAGCAGATGTCTGGCCATGAACATCATAACCTAATTAATTACTGTGGTTATTTATAGGTATGACTTGCATGCAGAATGTTAATAATCATAACAATTACTATTAACAAGAATGAATTGCCCATGTATTGAGCTTTATGATTCACAAAATAATTTCACTTGTTTAAGTTTTTTATTTTTATTTTTTTATTTTTTTTGAGACAAGGTCTTGCTCTGTTGCCCAGGCTAGAGCATAGTGGCATCATGATAACTCACTGCAGGCTTCAACTTCTAGGTTCAAGCGATCCTCCTGACTCAGCCTTCTGAGTAGCTGGGACTATGGGCATGCACCACCATGCTCATCTAATTTTTCTATTTTTTTGAGGAGATAGAGTCTAGGTATGTTGCTCAAGCTGGTCCCAAACTAATGGTCTCAAGTGATCCTCCCACTTTGGCCTCCCAAAATGCTAGGATTACAGTCATGAGCCACTGTGCCTGGCCTAATTTTATTTTATTCTATTTTAGATTCTCCCAACTACCCTATGAAGGAGGCAAGGTAGATTTTATTACAGTATTCTCATTTTATAGGTAAGGAGACTGTAGCACAGAGAGATGAAGTGAGTTTCCAAATGATGCATATTTGGAAGGATAAAGCTTTATAGGTCACAGTTGCTTACAGATTGGCAGAAGAGTGAATATAATCTCAAGAGTTATGATTTATCTACAGATATCCAATGAGTTTAAGTACATGAACTATCTCCATGTGAGTAGTTAAGTAGTCAAGTGAAATGCTCTCAAGGCCCCGCTGTTTCCTATCTTGTAGATGAAATCAGCTGAGGACTGTCCATCACATATGCTACTTGAAGAGTACAAACTGAGTCATCATCAGTTTGATACAAGAAGTTGTCTGATAAGGTTCAGTTTTTAGGCTAAAAGTCCTCCAACTTTCAGAACATGATACCAGCCCATTTTTGCCTCATAATAGGATAAAGGGGTCTTTGTGTATTCCTTCTATGATAAATGTGAGGGACCAATTTCCTTCATTAGTGTCAATAATTCACATTCACATTTGGATAGCACCTTAGTTTGTAAAAGCATTTGTACTTATAAAATTTAATTCTGTCATAGATCTTGTGAGCCAGGTTGTATTCATATTAATACTATATTCCCATTTTCAGACAAGGAAACCAAAGTACAGTTAATAAGGAGATATTCAAGTATTAGTAGCATGCCTACTGTGCAGCAGACACTACATTCAGTGCTAGGGGTACAATGATAAAAGGCAAATGTAATTCTTCCTCTCATTCCTCACAGTTTGGTGTAGGGAATAAACATAATCATACCAAGAAATGTAAAATTTCATCTGAATGTGGTATTTATTTCATCTACATAGTCCATCAAAACATTGTACAAGTCTGGCTAGGCATGGTGGCTCACTCCTGTAATCCTAGCACTTTGGGAGGCTGAAGCTGGAGGATCATTTGAGGCCAGGAGTTCAAGACCATCCTGGGCAACATAGCAAGGCTCTATCTCTACAAAAAATTTAAAAAATTATCTAGACATTATGGCATATGCCTATAGCCCCAGCTACTCAGAAGGCTGAGGCAGGAGGATTGCTTGATCCCAAGAGTTTGAGATTGCAGTGAGCTATGATCATACCACTGCACTCTAGCCTGGGTGACAGAGCAAGCCCCTGTCTCAAAAAAAAAGAAAAGAAAAGAAAAGAAAGAAAGAAAGAAAGAAAAAGAAAAAAAGATACAAAAAAATTGTACAAGTCATGCATTTTAAAACACATATGCCAGGTTTTCTATGAAAAGGAGAGGTATAAATTACTCTGGAAACCTAGAATATGGGGATTTGGCCTTGTCTAGGACACCCAGCACAGCTTTCCTGGGGAAGTAAAATGACCCGAGGAGACAAGAAAGAAGTAAATGGAAGAGAAGGAACCAGTGTTCCAGACAGAGGGAACAGCATATGAAAAGGAAAGAGCTCAGCATGACAACCAAAGGTCAATATGATTAGGTGGCAGAGCTTGGAAGAAAGCAGTTCAGTGTGAAGCTAGAAAAGTCACTTCCACTTGAAAAGTTTTGAATTTTTATTCTAGCAGAAATGAGAAGCCATAGAAGGGGGATGAGTAAGGATAAAAGTAGGGTAAAAAATGAAATTAAAGGTTACCCCAACATTCTAGCGTATGCATAGTGGTACCAAGGAGAATGCTCTAAGAGGAGCAAATCTGTAGGATGAGTTTGGTTTGGGATAAGCTGCATTTGAGATCCTTAAAACATCCAACAAGAGGGACAAGCAGAATTGATCATGGAACTGGAACCTAGAGTTGTGGGGCTGGACATCCACATTTCTGAGTCATGCTCATGTAGGTGATCTTTGGAGCCACAAATGTTGATGAGACAAGATTGCCCAGAGGCAGATTATAAAGTGACAAGAAAAGAGGATCCAGGAAAGAGGCTTGGAAAACTCCAACATTTAATATCAGGGTGGAGAAAGGTGAGTCTACAAATGAGAGAAAGAAAGAGTGGCCAGAGAACTGGGAGAATGTGATTTAATGGAAGATAAAGTAGAGGTTTTTAAGAATGAGTCAAGTGCTGCTGAGAGGTTAAGTAATACACGAATTGAAAATATATCCACTGGCTGGGCACAGTGGCTCACACCTATATTCCTAGCACTCTGGAAGGCCAAGGCAGGCGGATAGCTCAAGGTCAGGAGTTCGAAACCAGCCTGAGCAAGAGCGAGACCCCCGTCTCTACTATAAATAGAAAGAAATTAATTGGCCAACTAATATATACAGAAAAAATTAGCCAGGCATGGTGGCGCATGCCTGTGGTCCCAGCTACTCGGGAGGCTGAAATAGTAGGATCGCTTGAGCCCAGGAGTTTGAGGTTGCTGTGAGCTAGGCTGACGCCACGGCACTCACTCTAGCCTGGGAACAAAATGAGACTCTGTCTCAAAAGAAAAAAAAAAAGAAAAGAAAAGAAAAAGAAAAAGAAAATATATCCACTGAATTTAGGGACATGGAGGCCATTGGTGACCTTAACAGTGGAAGCCAGAAGCCAAATTCCAACAGGGTGAAGAGACTAGGATATAAGGATTATGCAAAGCATGAAATAGCAATTTTAATGTTTGGTTTTGCAGCCCATTTAGATTCTAAGGCACATGTCACCAAAGAATAGAGTGTAAAAAATAAGGAATAATGAAAAGCAGTTTTTAGTTTGAGTGGGAAAAATACGTAATAAGTAAAGCTTTGTATGTTATCTCACCTTCCCCTTTCGCCACCCTCTCCCGCAAGCATTCAAGCTGCTCCGCAGCTTGACTTTCCAGGTTGACCCCTTGTTCTTTGCCTGCTGGCTCTCTGCCTCCACTGCCCAGTACCCCAGACCGTTTTCAGAGAACTGTCATACTGGGAAAGGACCTGGTGGACCAATTCTCGCCACAGTGAAAATGAGTGATAGCTGCAGTGTGTTCACCTTCTGGGCTAGGAATTTGCTTTTTCACTGAGGACAATTCCTTAACAAGTGCGAGGCATTGGGGATAATGTTTAGGAAGGGCAGGAGTGAAGTGGGGGACTATAGTAAGTAGATAATATTGTGGAATGGAAACAGCACTAACTTGCTGAATAATTGCACAGAAGTCATTTCCTCTCTCTGGGACTCCTCTTTTTCATTTGTCAAAAGGGGTCGGTCCTTCCAGCCCTCGCACTGTAGGTCTCTGTAGTAAACCTGGACCCAGCTGATGGCCTGGCTCCTTCAGAAGGAAAGGAAAGGAAAGAAGGGATGGAGGGAGGAGGGTGGGGAGAAAGACAGGGAGAGAGACAGACAGACAGAGAAAGAAGCAGGCATTTCTCTTGCCTTTATGAAAATGGTTTAAAGTTAGGTTGAACTAGAATAGAATCAGTTGAGGTGTGTAAATCAGATCGCATTTTAAATGCTCAGAGAAGCTGCTATTTTTAAGAAAAGAACTCCTGAAGGCAATCTTCAGTAAAGTGAGGAGTCCTTTTGTAGAAGGCATAAATGCCCCTGGATTTATCCTCTTTTAATCGCATAAACGTTTGTCTACCGGGTTTCCATAAGGCACTAGGTATATTTGTGCCTAATAACAATACGTAGTCAAGAAATGGTTGAGATGCTGTGATAAAGATTAATGCTTGACTTCCTCTTTCAATTCTTTCTGACACTGCATTCAGCTTTGAAAAGGCTTTGAAAAGTACTTTTCCCTTTGTACTCCAGCCTCTGAGATCATCCTTACAAAGTCACTTCATGCAGGAGACAGAGGAAATGTGCTGTTACCAGGAGTGGGCGATGATAGGCGTCCAAAATACCTCCTCTAATAAAGAGCCATCGTCTGGAAATGGATGGATGATGCGTGAGAGATGAACAGTGCTGTGTCTGAGCTGTAGTTTGGGGAAAGGCGTTCTAGTAAGCTAGGTGAGACCTCAGTGTTTCTGTTCTTGTTGGCATCCCCTCTCAAAGCAGGGTAGCAATCTGGCCTTCATTTATAGCCACCACTTCCTTCATTCAGAGAAGACAAGCTGTCCAAGTTAATCCATTAGTTAGCCTTCTGCATTTACAGAAAACACATGGTCCTCCACGCTTCATTAGTACAGACAAGGTATTCCAGTCACTGTGTCCCTGCATAGAGTGTATTGTGGTGGCTGCCCCTAAGCAAATGCCTTCATGCTCTGCACCTTTTCCTGCCTCTGTCCACGGCCTCTGTCCTCACTCAACAAACCTGGACAAAGCCTTCTGATCTCCTGCCAGCAACCACTTCTGTGTTGATTAATACTTCCGTCTTGCTCTGTGCCATGCCAAACCGACCTGGGTTTGCCTCCTCCAGTGTTTGCTGCCACACATCCAGAAGAGCAAGAGCTGTGCAGCTGGACAGGTCTGTCGGCCCAGAGCCGGCACTAGACATGAGATGATTAAGGAAGATAATGATGAATGAAGGACTCACAGGTGAAAAATGACCTCTTTGGAATCCTTATTGATCTGCCTGCTGAGGTCTTTTTTATGTGGAACCTAAATTTGACATTTCAAATTGAACCTGACTCTTGAATAGCTCATGCAATTTGAGACCTGGCTATGAGTTTAGATGTAATCTAGGATGTTGCCTAAATGGGGAAACTGAGGCTCAAAGCATGGAAATGACTTCCTCAAAGTGACAGAATGTCAACGGCAAAACCAGAGCTAGGATATAGATCTGATTTTCACTACCCTAGGCTATAGGACTGTTTCCTTCTGCAGGACCTAGATTCTGTCAATAAGCTAATGTTGTACCCCTGCCAGTATGAAGGATAAGATCAGGCTGGGGACAGTGGCCCATGTCTGCAATCCCAGTACTTTGAGAGGCTCAGGCAGGAGGATTGCTTGAGACCAGGAGTTGGAGACCAGCATGGGCAACGTAGTGAAGACCCTGTCTCTACAAAATTGTTTTTTAAAAATTAGCTGGGTGTGGTGGCATATGCCTGTAGTCGTTAGTAATGTGGGAGGATCACCTGTGCCCAGGAGTTCATGGCTGCAGGGAGCTATGATCGTGCCACTGTACTCCAGCTTGGGCAACAGACCAAGACCCTATTTAATTAAAAAAAGAAAAAATGTCAGGCCACACTGGTCTAACCTGCACCTTGGCTCCAAAAGGGTTAGTAGGAAGAAGATGGACAGGAAGAGGCATGGTGGTTGGGAAGAGGGGAACCAGTCTTATAGGCAATAGCCAAGAAACTTCTATTCTCACCCTTATATTCATGGCCAAGGGTTGGGGGAGCAGGGAGGCACAAGATGGTGCCTCAAATGCATGCCTTTTGGCGAGAGCTAACGTTTCTAAGAAGCATATCAAGGATCAAGTGATCCTCCTGCCTCCGCCTCCCAAGTAGCTGGGATTATGGGTGAACACCACACCTGGCTAAATTTTTAAATGTTTTGTGGGGACAGGTCTCACTAGGTTGCTCAGGCTGTGATATTTTCTCTTAATGAGCAATCAGGAATAGGGCCTGGATTGGGGAGAAATGCAAATTGCCTGGAGGCCAAGCAGGGACATGGCATGCTCCTTCCACAGAATAGGCAGGTCCAGACTAACCAATTAAAATGCTAAACACCCCAGGAGCCCTTAGGCCCCATCTCAGTGATTAGTTAACACCTGGGCATGCATTATCACCCCAGGGTGCCTTGCCTGAAAGTACATGAATGAAGGAAGAGGGCTCCATGGTCATGAGGTCAAGAAGGCAGGGCAAAGACCCTCTCTGCCTGCTTCACACATTTTCACAGAGGTCACAGGTTACTGAGCCATGATCCCTAGCAAACAAAGGATCATCTCACCTTCCTATGGCAACAAAGACTCTTGGATCCCTTGTTACAAATGAGAAGGAACCCACTGAGGAAAATCAACAGGCGCCCAGCTACACAATGAACATCAGAACATGACATCATCATCATATCCTCAAAACACTGTACACTAATAGATGTCTACAGTGTGCCAAGTACTGTGCTAAGCACCAGGCTACAATAATGACTAACGTACAGCCCTGCCAGGAGGAGGGCACAATCTAGCAAGGAAGACAGATGCCCACACAGCTGGCTCTAATGAAATGGGATAAGGGCTACACAAAAGGAAGGAAAATGAACTAAAATTTGCTACTAACCTACTGTGCTCCAGTAACTTTATTCCTTCATTAACTCATTCAACACACATTTATTAAATGTCTGCAGGAGCTATGCTAAGAATACAAAGATGGATAGAAAAGATCTTTGCCCCAGAAGGAATCCCATACTACAAGGAAAAGATAAATGGATAAACAATAAGAAAAAAAAGTTACAGTTGCTATTTCAGAAGTGTATGCATGATGGCACAAAAGATATTCAACAGAGCCGATTCTTAAAAGCATCTTAAAGTGTCTAAAGTTTTACACAAAAGAGTACAAACTGTATGAGTCCATTTATTAATATATGAAGTTATAGAACAAGCAGAACTAATGTACTATGAAAAAATTCAGAATAGTGGTTGCCTACAGGGGGTGGTGGCAGGTCCCTTGACTAAGAAGAGACACGAAGGACCTTCCTGGGGCAATGGTAATATTATTTTATTCTATTTTATTTTATTCTAAAGATACTCTATATCTTTATTTAAAATTTTTATATACATTTTAAAGACAAAGTCTCACTATGTTGCCTAGGCTGGACCTGAACTCTTAGACTCAAGCAGTACTCCTACTTCAACCTCCCAATTAGCTGGGACTACAGGCACAGGACACTACACCTGGCTCTATATCTTCTTGATAGGTGCTTGGTCATACAGGTATATGCATTTTATTTATTTATTTGAGACAGGGTCTTGCTCTGTCACTTGGGCTGGAGTATGCAGTGGTATCATCATAGCTCACTGAAACCTCAAATTCCTGGACTCAAGTGATCCTCCTGCTTCAGTATCCTAAGTGGCTGGGACTATAGGTTCATGCTACCAAACCCAGATAATTTTTCTATTTTTTGTAAAGACGGGGTCTTGCTATGTTGCACAGGCTGGTCTGGAACTCCTGGCCTCAAGTGATCCTCCCACCTCAGCCTCCCAAAGTGCTAGGATTATAGGCATGGGACACTTCGCCCAGCCTGCATTTTTCAAAAGTAATCAAATGATACATTTAAGATTTGTGCATTTTATTGCTTGTAACTTTTACTTAGAGCTCTAGATAAATATTAACTCCAATGAGATACCTGAGAAGTATTTGGAAGGAAATATACTGATAACTGCAAGTTACTTTGAATTGCACCAGAAAAATGGGATGGATGGATGGAGGAATGCATAGATGAATAGAGATGTGTTAAATCAAATATAATAAAATGTCAGTTGTAGAATTTAGGTAGTGGGTATGAAGATGTACCTTGTGCGACTCTTTTAATTTTTCTGAAAGCTTGAAATTTTTCACAATAAAATATTAGGGAAAAGGAGTCTTGAAAGTTAAACAGGTATTCCCCAGGCAAACAGGATGAGAAAGGTCTAACGTAACACTATTTCTAACTTCCCAACCCTCATCTGCTTTTCCTGCCTTGTCTATAAAACCTGGAAACTAAATATTTACTTACCTCCCTTGCTGCTAGGGGTAGCCATGTGGCAGTTATGGCCAATGAGGCATTAAGAGAACTCTGCTGGTTCTTCTAGGAAAGCCTCTGCACAGCCCATGTGGCCCCTGCCTGACTTGAATACAAACGTGATATCTGGAGCTGCAGCAGCCCTTGCAATCATGAAGGAAAATCTAAAAGATCAGACTCCTACCTTGACATTATTGAGCTACAGCACCAACATCAGCAGCTGCCCATCTCCAGACTTCTTGCTGTGTTGGAAAAATTAATCCTTATTTGTTTTAGCCATTGTTAGTCAAATTTTCTGTTACTTACAGCTGAAACATTCTGAGCACAAGGCAGCAGTATGAAACCGCCTGGTTTTCAGATGACTGCAAGCAATTTGGTGGTTGGAACAAGATTTTGGAGAGGAAAATGTAGAGCAGAGATGTAGCCATGGAGGCAGGAAGAAACCTGACCCTGCAGGGTTCTTTGCCACACTAAGGACTTTGGATTCTCTGAAGATAGGGGAACCTAGTCAGATTGCGTTTTAAAGCAGTGATTCTCAAGTTTTTATAAAGATCAGAATCATCTGGGGTTGAAAATACAAATTCCCAAGCCCCACGTCCCAAGATTCTGATGGCAGATGTCAGAGCCACACCCATATCCCCTCCTTTACTGCAGCTCCCGTGACCAGTCCCTGAGCACTGACAGCTTCCTTATCTCCATATCTCTGTGTCTTTCTGCCCCAGAGCCTTCTGTGGTCATCAAAGCATGCTGTGTGCACACACAAGGCTGCCAGTAGCGTCAGGGGAGTCAATGCTCCAAGAGCAACCTTTAACCAATGAGGAACAGCAGCTCCAGCTTCTTTGCTTGTTGGCCAGATACTTGTGAGGTGCCTTGAAGTCTCTCCAAAGGTCCTCTTGGAATTGAGCCCAGTGGCCATGGTGATAAATAACCTTCCCGTTAATGACCTCTTTACTGGCTTTCCTTCCTTCCCTGCCTCCCTTCCCCAGACCCCTACCAGTGTGCTACCGGGCTCACCTCTCAACTAAACTCCTGGTACCCAAATCTCTGCCTAAAGCTCTGCTTTGGCAGAACCCAAACTAAAACACTGAATCAGAATGCCTTGGGGTGGGGCTAAGGAATCTGATTTTAGCCATCACTGCTGTCTAAGCATTCAGATATGTGGGCTCATTCTCAGTCCCTCTGCCACAAGTAACTTTCCCTATTGACATTGTCAGACAAATTTGTAGATTAGAGTGAAATTCCTCAGTGACAAGCAGATTTTTCAGTTGAGTTGAGACCAAGAGATTTAGCAAATTCTCTTGCTAATTCAGTTAATCTATGGAAAAGTTTCCAAACATAAGCATTTGCAAACATAAGACCTAACTACAAATCAGCTTATGACATTGCAAGTAATAATCAGGAGATTGTCAAAACCCCACTACATATATATATACACACACATACATAGAAATAAATAATCCTAAATGTTCCTTACCTCATAATACCCAAAATAACTTTATGTCTAAAGTAATTAATATTTAGTAACTAGTCTGTTAGTTGGTTTCAAATAAGGAATGTATATTTTACAGAAAAAGAGAGGAAAATTAGATCTTAGCTGAAGCAATGATTTTAATTGTGTTTAGGAAGTCGGGTAAAAAAAATGTCCCCTGTTGCTTTAACATTTCCTTACCAGGAAATGGGATTGGTCAAATATTTTCATACCATCATTTGCTCTGCAATTAGGATTCTAAGAGGAGGAGCTGGTGGGGAAGAAGAGAACACAAGAGAGGGCTAGAGTGGGAAAGGTTATTGGGTTCCTGTAATGAGATGATCTCAGAGGCCCACCTCTTAAAAAACCCAGGTAAGTTTATCAAAGCAAGAAATATAGTGCTCCGTTATTGCAAACTATGGCTTATGAATTTTTAAAAAGCATCATTTGAAGAAGTCTCCAGCTGCAGTTCCAGGGGGTAAATTATTCCCAACAAGGAAGGCTTTTAGACTTGCACTGAAATATTAGCACCTCCCTAGTGATGTTGAACAGCAAACACACGCCATTCCCTGTACCTCCAGGCGACCCCAGCGTCGTGCTCTGTAGTGCTGCCCCGTGGCTGTGCCTCTGTCAGAAGGAATCACACTAGTGTTATCCTGCTTTGCTAAAAGATGTTATACTTAATGCCACAGAAGGCAGACAGGATGTTCCAGAAGCTTCTCCACAAAATCTTCAAGAGTTAGTGAACTGTCTTCAACCCTTCTTGCTAATATCATTTTACTTGCTGTTCTGGGGGAATGAAGATGCAAACTGTCACAAAGTAAGTGTGGGCTACGGTTAAAGCTGCTGACTGACAGAGGATAAAAGAAGAATGCAAAAATACTACTGGATCAGCTTTTCTCTAATCCTAACAGAAGAGACATAAGGAAGGTCTGCATTTCTATGCTTGGATTAGTGTTAAGTTGGTGTGTTTTTCTGTGGTTGCAAAGTGAGTTTTTACTCCAAGGAAGCATGCAATGCCATCTAAAAGTCTCCCGGCTTAGGAAAAGGATATTTTGGCATAACGGGAAAAATAAGGAACCATATACCCATACCTTGAGTTACAAGGGTAAAGCTTAGTTTATTCTCTGAAACACTTTTATTGCTTAACAACTACAGACATTTCTTTGATAACCTACTATGTGCCAGGTGCTTTTCTGGGTAATACAGAGATCCCAAGAGGTAGAGGGCACAGTCTCGACCATGGAGAAATTTACAGAGTAGTTGAAGAGAAATGACACGAATCTAAAAGATAAACAGTCTAAGTGTACATGTGTTATGACAATACGAGTCAGTAATATTATTACAAGGGCTCACCTAGAAATCTCTCCCCCTTCCTTAGGATATTTTATTTGTGGGGGTGTACAGGGAAGGTAGAAACTTAATTGCTTAGAATAATTTTGATGTTTGCACATAAATGCATAACGATATTATTGATCCTGGATGCAAACTACCAGCAGAAACAGTTGTGAAATCCCCTGGGAGTTTGCACCTGGCAGCCTGGTTTCCCTATTCATCAAGGTGACACAGAAAGAACCCCAAAGTACCTATAACTCCACTAGCAGGATGTGGCACCGAGCAAGGTGTTCACCAAATGGAATAAACAGTTCTAAAAGATTAGGAAAGTTTGAACGACAGTATGTAGCAGCATCAAATGAGAAGGAGATTGTTAATCTTATCTCCAGCCATCAAAGTGCTTCAAAAATCAATATTAGAAGCTGTATTTTATGAATTATGCCATCATGGGAGATTGTGAATTAGCATGAAGAAACAGAGAAAAATTTTTTTCCTCTTTACAAATCCTTTCCATTGTGAAGTTCAGGAACTATTATTTGGCCCCCAAATAATTATCTACATTAAATCAATGAATACACTTGCACTTACTACTATTATAAAAACAGTGTTAGAGTTTTTAAAGTTTGGATTGTAGTATTTTTAAAGTTTTGATTAAAGTGTTATTAAAACATTGAAAATAACAACAATATCTCTCAAAAAATAATGAGTTTCTTCCTGTTAGCTGTTGAATTGTTTACTCCCATAACTGAATAATAACAGCACATCAAAGCCAGCAGTGGTAATTAAATGATTTGTGAACATAGGTTAACAAATTAGTGCATCATGATGTGTAATTGTCTAATTAAGATAAAAATGCTAGTCCTACCTAAAAGACTGACAAGATAGCAAAACAAGAAGGAATAGGTAAAAAGCATCATGCAAAAGATTAGAATGTATTAATATATAATAATGTTATTTTTCTGCTTACAACTTGAGAGGGGCTACAATAATCTTCCAGATCTTTCTAACATGCCTAAGTCATACACACTGGTTCAACTACATTCAGCCAAGGGAAAAACAAACAACCTAGTAAGTGTGGACTTATTATGTTTTCAGGGTGAATTGGGCACTGTCTACATGACCTCAAAGAATTTAATTGTTTGTAGTTTTCATATGACAACTACCAGCATCCCAGTCCTATGGAAGCGCCTGAGGGAAAATTCCTTTGAATTCTTTAACCCATGTAGGAACTAGATTAAAAAAACAAAAGAAGCTTGGAAGAAATAAGGAGTATTCATTCTTCATTCTTATTATTAAGCATTTGCTATTTAGTATCCATTTATTCCATACATATTTACTAGGTACTATACGCCAAAGCATTAGGCTTTTCAAGGGGCATGAAGATGCAAAAAACTTAGATCTTCTCTCGAAGAGATTTTGTATTTATTCAGAGAAATAGGCATACAAATAGCTATATATAAACATTAGGAGGTACAGACAATGTGCTGTAATGTTTCAAGAGAGGGACAGATGACTTTGTCAAGAGCTTGGTCTTAAACAGTGGGAAGTGGTCAAAGACTGCATGCAGAGGAAATGGCATGTACAAAGGCACATATAGTTTGCTATTTATTCTGCTACCAATTGGGAAGTTTAATACTAAATAGATCCCGGAAAAGAAGCTAATTTTGCTTATTTCCACTGGCAGTAAAAAGAGTGGGCACCTGAAAAAAATTACTCTCATAACACCCAGTAAGTTAGAGACACCACAGAGGTTTGAGGGCTCCACAATTCTTTGAATCTTCAGTGATCATCTAAAGAACTGAGCCCCCTAAATATAGACAAATCTTGTATTTGAATGGATTCGAAAAAATAAAGAGGCCTGTGACATGTATACAACATTCTTTATTTTCATTCTCTAGGCAATGCTTGTGACATTGTAGGACACTTACAGTCTTAGTTAACATTCTTGGGACTAGGAAAAGCACTCTGACACTCCTAGGTGGGTTCACACTCCACTACGACATCCTCCCTGCAACCTTGGGAAGCAGCCTCAAATTGCTAGATAAATACAAAGTAAAGATGTGTTGAAGGAAGTTTCCTGCTTTTCCTATGAGTTGCAAGAATTGCCAACAGTTGCTGTGTGTGTGTATGTGTGTGAATAGCGAAGATCAAACTCTGGTTATTAATCTGAGTCAGGGCAAGGAGGAAGAAACTATCAGCAAAAAGAAGTGATTTCTTTCCTTCAGGTTTTTGCTCTGAAGACAAATATTGTTTAATGAAAGGACACCTTCTGCCCTACCCCTGACACCAGGATGTTCTCACTTCTCACCATCACGGACCTCCTGCAGTGAGTGAGTCATTAACATTCAGTCTCCAAGCCTATACTCACTAAGGATTCAGTTACCATTGTTTAGTCATTCATACCTTGTTTTCTGGCCACTGAAGTTCATCTCTTCAGCCTAATATCATTAGCCAGTTTTCTTAGGCATATCTTTAGAAGAAGGTATATTCCTACGTGAGTTACATGAGTAAAGTGGAACTTGGATGTGATTCAAATGGGGGTCACAGGGTGGTTAAAAGCTTGTAAAATAAAGTTTCTTTCATGTGAAAGAAGCTAGCTTAAGAACAACAGAGAACAACGGCGTGACCTAACACTGTTCTTTCAGGGGTAAAGATCACCTAAGTGCCCATGGCTCTGTTAGCTTACCTCACATAATCTCTGCTAGCACTGATTTTAAAACTTGCTCATGCAATCTGATTTGTAGTGACTCACAAGGTGTTCCCCAGATATCAAACGCTCATTGAGAAGACAGGAGAACAACTTCCATCATTCCAAGTAGGAGTTGTAGATTTCCCCTGCTCACTTACCAAGTTGCTATGGGAGATCTTGTGAAAGTCATTGAATTTCCCTACTCCTCAATTCTCCCTCACTGAGATGAGAATGTTGGACTAAATGAGCTTTAGGAAGGGAGACCATACCATTTATCATAAAAACCAAGACATTTTTGCTAGGACACTGGACAGGATGCCTACACCATAAACCAGGATGCATAGCAAGCCATCTCAAAAGTGCCTTTGCTCACTGGAGTCTGTGATTCACAAAGCCCTTCTCCAAAGAGTAACCCCAAAACTTTCAATGACACCCTTGGGAAAACAAACACAATAATGTAACCAAAAAATAGCTACTTTGGAAAAGATATTTTAAACACAATTGCACTGTTACAGAAGTGTTACAGAAGTGAAAGGCAGAAGCAACCTCCTGTCAGAAATTAAGAATCACTTAAGATAGTTTATTTAGGAGGGGGTATTGAATTATTTCCTAGAAACTTTTGAGATTTTAAAATAATTTACAAAAAGCAAAATATATTCTATCTATCAGCTATCATTCCATTAGCCTATTTATCTAATTTGTACATAAACTTATTTCAAATTAAAGTCAAATTACTGTAAAGAAGCAAAAACAAACCAAAATATTGTCAAAGAACAAAGCAAGTCTAATTAGCCAAATTGTCGTGAATTAGACATTTTAAACTCAATTTTCCAGTAATGTTTTCTATTAACATTTAATCTATAACATAAATTCTATTACCATGAATTCTGACATAATATTTTAAAACTTCAATCTAAAAATTTGCCTAGACTGAGAATTTAGAGCACATAACACTTTCCATAACATAGGTGCTCGGAATAATGTGTACTTTCAGCATCTTTAATTTCCAAATATCTAATGTAGCGGAGTTACTGGTTTATGGCTAGTTTTGGAGTGAGCTTTTGGGGTTTTGCAGTCTCACCACCCAATGAACATTTTCAAGTGGAAAGTTTAATGATTTATCTTCTGTACAAACTGCTTTTCTGAAAATATTATTGTTGGAATAAAAGTCCTCCTTTGAAAAGAAAGTCTGAGAATACTCTGTGAGGCTCACCATAAGGAAGAACATTGTAAGGAACAGAAGTTTTCAGCAGGGAAACAGACCTCTGCAAGGAGAGAATTTCCCATCACCAGAAGTATTTCAGCAGTTACTGGGTAGCCATTTTTTAGGGTCATAGTGAAGACAACTTTTCACTGGATGAGGCTGGGCTCCTTGGCTCACGCCTGTAATCCTAGCACTCTGGGAGGCCGAGGCGGGCAGATTGCTCAAGGTTAGGAGTTCGAAACCAGCCTGACCAAGAGCAAGACCCTTGTCTCTACTATAAATAGAAAGAAATTAATTGGCCAACTAATATATATAGAAAAAATTAGCCAGGCATGGTGCCACATGCCTGTACTCCCAGCTACTCAGGAGGCTGAGGCAGAAGGATTGCTTGAGACCAGGAGTTTGAGGTTGCTGTGAGCTAGGCTGACGCCATGGCACTCACTCTAGCCTGGGCAACAAAGTGAGACTCTGTCTCAAAACAAAACAAAAAAACTTTTCACTGGATGAGAGGCTACATATGAGATACTGTTCTGTTCTAAGACTTGTGAGTTTCATGATCCTAGGGCTCTGGAATTAGTGGTTAAAATATTATCTAGCACAATCTCTTAGAGCTTTGTACTTTACATATGCTAACATCTTCCCATAAAAAGCCACCACCACCCAAACTGCCATATGTGTGCTGATGTTAGATTGCTTTCCTGCTGCTTGACCCAGAATGAAGCAAGTTTTATTTTGACTAAAACAATTTTAACGTATCTGGGAGATAGAAAAAGTTCTAATAACACACACTTCAAGTCTATGAAAAGAGCACATTGCTCCATAGCCAGTTCGTAGCAAAAGAGGAGCACATTGGCATATGTAATAAAAATCCTATCTCAGTCATTTACTGTTTGGTGAAAGGCTAGTGGAAGTGCAATTGGACCTGGATTCAGTTCAACACCCGGGTCAGTGGTGCAATGTAGGCAAATGATGAGTGTTTCCATTCATTTGCGTTGGCAGATGTCCAGGGTTGCTCCATATCGGTACCGTTCAGCCTCTGTTGGCAGGCAGTGTGGAGGAGAACACGCAGTGCTCTTTGCCACGTTGTGGTGCCCAATCCATCACCCTTCGGGAACTTCAGACCTATGCTTCACAGTGAGACTAAGCAGGAAGAGGGAAGCAACATGCAGAAGCGTGAAGGGGTGGGTTAGAAATGATTCAGCAGCATTTGCAGACATTTAGATTTACAATGATGACTTTAAAGAATACTATCTTTTCCTGTACAGAGCTGGACTCTAGACATTGGTGTTTTATGCCATTTTAAATCAAAGACTGATACAAATGCTGATATTCTTCCTCTTTGATCACAAAATAAATATATCTTTTAAGTGATCTTTGACGTCTCTAGGAATGGTCTTCCTACAAACGTTTAAAGTAAGGGGTAACAAGACTCAACTGTTCTCTTTGAGTCTTATCTCTGAAAATGGCTAAATAAGTCAGATTATAATCACCTAGAATGTGCCTTGAAAAACTAACCAAATAGAATACAGGTAAAAAATTAGCTCTGTAAGAATGAAATGTACTAAACAGATAGATTCAAGCATAAGCATTCTGATTTGTAGGCTTTTGTGGGACTCAGCTGGCAAGATACAAAAGTAGCCATTATCAGAGGCACTTACCGTGGCTGTGTTCTTTATAAATATATGATAGGACCATCACCCAAAGTATCAAAATATTTCAGAGATGGGATCCAAAGACCTAAATAAGCAACTGACAATGTGGCCTTGAGTAAATCATTTCACTTTCTATTCATTATCTATAAAATCAAGATAATAAAATCTACTTAACTTGGTTACTGTTGTGATTAAATTTTATAATTAATACTTATTCGAAAAATTTAATGAGTATATAAAGGTCTATTTAGATGTTTCTAAGTAGAATTTTCTCCAAAGATATACAAATGGCCAATAAGCATAGGAAAAGATGTTTAACACAATTAGCTATCAGTGAAATGCAAATCAAAACCACAGATATCACTACAAGTCCACTAGAATGACTATAATCAAAAAGATAGTAAAATGTTTTGGTGAAAATGTGGAGAAATTGGAAGTCTCATACACTGCTGTAATATAGAGTCATGTAGCCTCATTGGAAAACAGTCTGACAGTTCCTCAAAAGGTTAAACATAGAATTATCATACAACCCAGAAATTCCACTGTAGGTATATACTCAAGAGAAATGAAAATATATGTCCACACAAAAACTTGTACATGCATGCTCGTAGCAGCATTATTCACAATAGCCCCAAAGCAGAAATAACCCAGATGTCTATTGCCTGATGAATACATAAATAAAATGTGGTTAATCCCTATGATAGAATATTGCTTGTCAATAAAAAAGAATAAAGTACTGATACATGCTGCTATATGGATGAACTTTGAAAACATTAATCTGAGTGAAAGAAGTCAGTCATGAAAGACCATATATTGTATGATTTCATTTATATAAAATGTCCAGAATAGACAAGTCCATACAGAGATAAAGTGGATTAGTGGTTGCCTAGGGCCAGGAGGATGGGGAGGTAGGATTTAGGGAGTGACAGCTAAAGGATACAGGGTTTCTTTCTAGGGTGATGAAAATGTTCTAAAATTGATTGTGGTGTTGCACAATTCTGTAAATATACTAGAAGTCATTGAACTGTACACTTTAAATGGGTGAATTGTATGTTATATGAATTAAAGCTATTTAAAAAAATATGCCAGGCAATTTCCTAGGCACTCAATACTTAACAAATGTGAAATGCTCATGGTATGAGCTTGATAAATACAATGCAAACACATAATGCCTCATTTACTTTGAATAAAGGGGGAAAATAACTTTTAAAAGGAATACAAATGCATGTGAAATATAAAAGCCTAAATTAATGTGCTAATTAGGAATAAAATAACCATAACTGAGGCATATCACCATGCAGTATTGTACTGGGATATCATTAAACTATACTTGAGTGTATAGTAAGGCAAAACCTTCAGTGGCAATAATCTTTGGTAATACATTGTTGAGTCATAGCGTTATTTAAACAGAAAGTGAAGGCCATTATAAATTACACCTGAGAATCAAAGACAAAGAGATAAAATGACAGTTTATTGCAGGAGAAGAAACCTAAAGAGGAAACTTTGCCTTTATTTTTTTACTATCTCGGCTGTCATATTCTAAATGCATGTGATCTACATGCTTTCCCCTCTCCCCCCACCACAGTCACCACTAATACAAGAAAACAGAAGTCTTGCTTTTCCCTATTCTGGAATTAAAAAAAAATCACATACTTCCCTAGTCCTTGACCTTTCCTATTCTCCTGTTAGCCCCAGGAGGCTATCATTTCACAGCATGAGAGTTAACACAACTTCAGAATTATTAATGGGCATGGGTTCCATAGAAGTCACCATCCATATCCTGCTCAAGTAACCCGTGAACAGTCTGGGGACAGATGCTGACAACTACCAGAGCTTTCAGTGGCCCAAGATCTTCGCTTTCTTGACTAGGCTTAACATTATGGATGGAGCATGGCATCCTAGGGAGCACATAACCCAAGCAAAGGCAGTTCTGCAGAATGTTTCAAGCCATAATCATACATCTGGTCCACATAGCTCTAGGAGAAAGAGCTGGTGTTCTCCTGACTCCAGTGAGGACCAAAATTCTGGGTAGAGAACATGTGTGAGTGCAAGAAAGATTTACTTAAAAACGATAAGAGTAGCCAGGCACGGTGGTGCATGCCTGTAGTTCCAGCTACTTGGGAGGCTGAGGTAGGAGGATCCCTTGAACCTAGGAATTTGGTTCCAGCCTGGGCAACATAGCAAGACCCCTGTCTCTTAAAAAAAAGGGGGGGATAAGAGAAAGAATAGGGAAATCTCCATGTGGAGAACACCCAACAACATCAACAAAAAACAGAGTTGAGGTTAGAGGTAAGAAAGTAAGGGAGGCAGAGAGGAAGAGAATTGAGGAGAAAGAGTACAATGAAGACTGCCAGAAAGAGAAATGTTAACTTTAAGCATAAAGAGAAAAATATTCCTTTCTGGTAGATCTCTTTCATAAAATGAAATGGTGGCAAGAGAAACTAAAATTTAATAAAGATTGGTCTATGTTAAGGAAAAAATAAGATGGTTAGCAGAGGACATAGATAGAACTTCAAAGCACTAAAGAGCTAATGAGTGGGCATAAAATTATTCACAAGGGTATGACAAGGGGATTGGACTTGTGCACAGAAGAAAGCCATGACAAGGACTGATAGGTGGCAGGCGGAACAGAAGAAGGACAAAAGAGAAGAATGGTAAAAACTGCGGTCAAAATAGACTGCACACTGAATTTGGCTAGGACAGTCCAGGAAAACAAAGTAAAATCAGAGTCAATGACAGAGTAAGAGGGAGAGAAGCAACTATGATCTACCCTCAAATAGAAACAGATTTAAATGAAATTCCAAAGCATTTGCTGAAAGGCTTACATATCTTGGAGAAATGTAAAACATAAATATTTAGTTGGGAAGAGCAAGAACTTGAAAATAGAATGCAAGTTCTAAACCTGAAAAACAAAAAGAAGTTAGTTCACAATTCACAAATAAGTTGTGTTGCTTCTTTTCATTCACTAATTGTTTTCTTTGTTTTGCTTTGTAACTGGGAAATACTTTCCCCCAGCAACAATGTGATAACTGGTGGCTAGGTTCCAAAGGCACTCACCAAAATCTGTTGAACTATTAAAATGCTACCTTCGCAATAATTTTTTATAGGCTAGTCAAGTGAAGCAGTGGGAGTATGGAAGGAACAAGGAAATCTGTAATTGGTTGTGATCAATTAGTTAGAAAAACCATTGCACTCAGACCAGCCTCCTTTGCAATAAATTCTACTATTAATAGTATCAGCCTGAGTTCTGACTCCTGGGAGTGAGAAGTGAGAAAGTGCAACAGAGAAGAGGAAGAAAATTGGGGGAAGGAAGGGATGAGGAATGAGAGGAAGACGATCACAAGGAAGGAAAAGAAAGATGAAGGAAGGTTTCCTCTTCCTGTACTGGGCACAGGTTTCAAAACCCTGCCTCCAGGCCTGATCTCTCTGCTAGGTGTTAGGAAACTATCTAACTCACAGTCAACTCCAAGTCAGCCATGCCTGATGTCCCTTAACCTTCCTGGGGAGAGATGTTTGGAGTTTTAAAAAATATAAAGGAAGATATCTGGTATCGAAGATGTTCTAAGACAGTTGTCCTAACCATTTGTACTTCTCACAGCCTTATCCCCTCCTTTGTTCCTCTAAAGCTGTAGTCCCCAACACCTTAGGCCAGGAACCAGTATCAGTCTGTGGCCTGTTAGGAACTGGGCTGCACAGCAGGAGGGTGAGCAGCAGGCAAGTGAGCAAAGTTTCATCTGTATTTACAGCCACTCCCCATACCTTGCATCACTGCATAAGTTACGCCTCCTGTCAGAACAGCAGCGGCATTAGATTTTTTAGAGGAGTGAGAACCCTGCTATAAACTGTGCATGTGAAGGATTTAGGTTGCGAGCTCCTATGAGAATCTAATGCCTGATGATCTAAGGTGGAGCTGAGGTGGTGATGCTAGCACTGGGGAGTGGCTGAAAATACAGATTCTCATTAGCAGAGCAGTTTGACTGCACAATAAATGTAATGTGCTTGAATCATCCTGAAACCATCTCCCCACCACCACCCTGGTCTGTGGAAAAATTGTCTTCCATGAAACCCATCCCTGGTGCCAAAAACGTTAGGGACCACTGCTCTAAAGGATCCAGTGTTTTGACTCGGGACTTTGATGGGTGTGGGTGTATAGAAGCAGGGTAGTTGTTTGTAAATTGGATGTTTATGAGATGGAAAGTATCTATACAGAAAAAAATGATTCCTTGGGTGATTAAAAACATAGAAAAATAGTGGTCAGAATTAAATATGACATTTGCATAAGCAAGAAAACCAGGTTAGTCAAGCTATGAAGAAAGGTAAGAATTACTCTTAAAACAGAGAAAGAGAATAAAAGGGAGTCAGGTGTGGTGGCTCACACCTCTAACCCCAGCACTCTGGGAGGCCGAAGTGGGAGGATCACTTGAGCTCAGGAGTTGAAGATCAGCATGAGCAAGAGAGAAACCCCATCTCTACCAACAATAGAAAAAATCAGCCAGGCATGGTGGTGCACACCTGTAGTCCCAGCTACTTGGGAGGCTGAGGCAGGAGGATGGCTGTTCAGGAGTTTGAGGTTGCAGTGAGCTATACTATAGCTGAGGCAACAGAGTGAGATCCTGTCTCAAAAAAAAAAAAATAAATAAAAAAGAAAGAAAAAGAAAATGAAAAGGGTGTACAAAACTCCCACTGATTAGACAGTTTGAAGGACAGTTGTTAGTATCTAAAATAAGAAAAATAAAAGAGAGCTGAGACAGGAGAAAACCTTCAAAAGGACACAAAAACTGTTTAAATTATAAAGGTAATATATATTTGCAAGATGCGTAAATCAAATCTGTGAGAAGATTAGAAGAGGAGATATTCTTAAATGTAATTTCCCAATAAAGGGTCTTCTTAGTGTTCAGGAGAAAAAAAATCTCCAAAGAATAATCAATTATCGTATGGTGTGTTTTCACTAAAAGCTGATTTTTTTTTTCAATGTACTGCCTCCACTGGGGACATTATGCCTCTAAATTGGGCAAGTAAAGAAAGAAGCTACAAATTAAAAATTTTGTAATGGTGCTTATTTTTAGCTGTCTTAAAGTATTTTTATTCACCTTATTTCCTAAGAAGCTCAGCAATATTCTGATTTATCATCAGCAATGTTTAATTGAATACTCTTTCACATGTAATTGTTAGATGCCTGTACTTGCAGAAAATAGAGCTGAGAATATAAACAAACCCAGGTTCAAGCCCCAGCTCTGTCACTTATAAATAACTTTAAGCAAAGTCATTGAACCTCAGTTCCTTCATCTCTTTATGACATGAAAGCCTTGAATGAAAAGAAATTACATGATCTCTTAAATCCCTTGTAGGTATGGTTATTATTCTCTAAAAGATAATCTTTTACTTAATCTTAATCTTAATAAGTCATTATTGCAATCTTGTCTTCAGAATGATTTTATAGTGTGCCATTTTTCACTAAAATTTATTGACAGCCTAAAATAATCAAAAATTTATAGATATATAGTAGGTAAGAGGAAAAAGACTAGATAGATTATGTCTTTAAAGGCAGTATTTCTGCCATTATATGGAGAAAATATTTAGAATTCATTTAAAATTTTTAAACAAAGAAATTACATAAATAGCATGCAGTTATTGTATTAATAATTAATATATACATATATGCTCACAAATTAAGAATATATTGATAAATTAATATTGCAAATAAATAATTAGTATTAATCATAGCTACCAATACTAACCAGTTGTATTTTCATCTCTAAGGAGATGAAAGGCAGGAGGGAAACTCCTTGGGTGCATAAATATGTAAATATGATGTAATCTTTGGAATGGCACTGTGAGATTTTTGCAATTATTATCCTTTTACAGATAAAACTCTGAGGCTTAGGCAGGCACAGTAGATCACACCTGTGATCCTAGCACTTTGGGAGGCTGAGGTGGGAGGATCACTTGAGGCCAGGAGTTCAAAACCAGCCCTGGCAAAATAGTGAGATCCTGTCTCTACAAAAAGACAAAATTAGCCAGTCATGGTAGCACACCCTTGTAGCCCTAGCTACTAGGGAGACTGAGGCAGCAAGATCGCTAGAACCCAGGAGTTTGAAATTGCAGTGAGCTATGATTGTGCCACTGTTCTCTAGCCTGGGCAACAGAGTAAAACTCTGTCTCTAAAAACAAAACAAAAATCTCTGAGACTTGGAGATATTAAGTAACTCATCCAAGATCACACAAATTGTAAGTTGTAGAGCCCAGGGCCTTTTAATGCCAAAAATGGCAGACAATTATATATATTATTTTGTGATTTGCTTTTTTAATTTAACATGTCCTTACTATGGCTCTCTGTTTATACACTTACTTCAATAGCTTCATTCCTAAGGATTCCACGGTATTCCTATATATATGAATGCACTATAACTTATTCATACATTCTCCCATTGTTGGGCATTTAGCTTGTTACCAATTTTTCACTCCTTTTATACAAATCTTTCTAAATTTAATATTTAAATATTTCCTCAGAATAAATTCTTAGATATATAAAAGCTATGGGTATTTTTAAGACTTTTTAAAATTACCAACTAAGTAGTTCATGTTATCCTTTTAAATGTAGTCTTCAGTCCTTTGAAGTTATCCAAATGATTGTTAATTGAACTTTTTGTTGGTGGTTGTTAATAGTTCTTTTTGTGGTTCTTGGCCTGCCACTTAAAAGAGAAACTCAAGTAGATGAAGAGATATTTCAGTAGTTCTCAATAAAAGGATAAAAAAAGATAAAAGGATAGGAAGAAAATGTTTTGTTTTTTCTATCCTTTGTGAAAAATTACAGAAACTGACAGAGTAGGGTCCAGGAAAGAAATTAATTCCCTCCATGTGTGTAGGACTGGGACTGAACAATACAGAAGAAAACTGAAATATTAAGCCCAAGTATTTTGATACCAAACATTCTCTTTAAAAAAAAAATTATTATACTCTTTCATGGAGAAATAAGCCAAATAAAAAGAATAAAAATTTTAAAAACTCTTATTATATACATTTAAGGTGTACAAAACAATGTTTTCATATATATACAGATAGTTCAGTGGTTACTACAGTCAAGCAAATAAACATAGCCATAATCTCACATTGCTACCCCCTTTTTTTTGTGGCAAGATAAACAAATTTGTGTCTGTAGAAATCTAGCTATTTATTCAAATACTTTTAAAAATCCTGGATAGTCAGAATAGAGGTTACTTGTGGAGGGACATGGGTTGGGATTCGACTGAGGAGACAGGAGGGGAGCTTCTTGAGTGATAGAAATATTATATATTAAATCTAGATGATAGATAGATATGTAAAAATTCACCTAGTTGTACACTTAAGATAGGTGTACTTCACAGTGTGTAAGTTATACCTCCAAAGAAACAAACAATCTCAGACAGTTGTCATCATGCAAACCAGACGACTAGGATTGATTGGACCTCCATTTTTCTCTCAGATATTTTTATATGCTTTACTATCATTTATTTTTTTTTATTTTTTTTTTTTTGAGACAGAGTCTGGCTTTCTTGCCTAGGCTAGAATGAGTGCCGTGGTGTCAGCCTAGCTCACAGCAACCTCAAACTCTTGGGCTCAAGTGATCCTCCTGCCTCAGGCTCCCGAGTAGCTGGGACTACAGGCACAAGCCACCATGCCCGGCTGATTTTTATATTATATATATTAGTTGGTCAATTAATTTCTTTCTATTTTTATGGTAGAGACGGGGTCTCGCTCAGGCTGGTTTCGAACTCCTGACCTTGAGCAATCCGCCCGCCTCGGCCTCCCAGAGTGCTAGGATTACAGGCGTGAGCCACCGCGCCCGGCCTGCTATCATTTAAACATTACATATTTAAGCTATAAGCACATAAACACAATAAACTAAACTCTAGCAAACTGACAAAGTTTTGTTTTTTCTTTTTGTAAATATTTGTTTGGGTGTATCCCCATTTCTTATTTAACCAATCCCTAAATGTTGGACATTTAAATAGCCTGCAATGTTTTTGCTGTTATCACCCTTTGTAGGTAAATTTTTTTTTTTTTTTTTTTTTTGAGACAGAGTCTCGCTTTGTTGCCCAGGCTAGAATGAGTGCCGTGGCGTCAGCCTAGCTCACAGCAACCTCAAACTCCTGGCTCAAGCAATCCTCCTGCCTCAGCCTCCCAAGTAGCTGGGACTACAGGCATTCGCCACCATGCCCGGCTAATTTTTTGTATATATTAGTTGGCCAATTAATTTCTTTCTATTTATAGTAGAGACGGGGTCTCGCTCTTGCTCAGGCTGGTTTCGAACTCCTGACCTCAAGCAATCCGCCCGCCTCGGCCTCCCAGAGAGCTAGGATTACAGGCTTGAGCCACCGTGCCCGGCCTGTAGGTAAATTTTTGTATGTATATTTAATTATTAACTGAAGATACATTTCTGGAAAGTTGCCTTCCAGTGATCTGAAGAGAAGGACATGCAAACTCCATGCCAGCATTTATCTTGTTCTAGAAGTTAAATGGAGCACAACGTGTCTCAAAAGAATAAGACTTTGATCAAACACTGTTTATAACACGTGGACCACCTTAGAATAAAAGGCTCTGAATGTAGTATTAGATCATCTTTTTAAAAAAATTAGTGTTTGGAGGAGCCCAAAAGAGAATAGTGAACATATAGATAGTCTGCTTTTCCTAGGCATACCTAGGTCAAATTTCCCTCTCTAGAAGCTCAATCTCAGTCTTTAAATTTTAAAGGATAAAAGGTCAGATTTGGAGACTTCTCCAAAATTTTAGATACTTAAAAAAATGTTGACCTAACTCCTGATAAAAATTCATCTCTGACTATTAGCTATGTTATGATATATAAACTGAGACCAAGCTCTTTTTGATTCAGACTGTATTGTACAGGCAATATTATTACACCACTGAATAATTACTTGGATGCAGGTGTGTTTACTTTAACATTAGATAGACCTGCTTTCTTTCTGTGCTTCAAACACCCTTTCCTTTTGTTTTCTAGAACATATATTTTGGTTGGCAGCAGCAAGTAAAACCTCAGTCTCTCTAAGTACAATGGTGTAGACATTTGTTGATGAACACAATATTGTAAGATATGTGTATTTTTGGTCAGAATCCAGTTCATCTGTTACAATTTAGTGATGTTCTAAGCTTTCACTTCCATCTCTTGGACCCTAAAATGACTTCATGTCTTGGCTGAGCTTCAGAGTTTCAATATCCACAAGCAGATCCAGGCTTTCTTATTCACCCTACCATGCTGGGCTGTCAACAGCAGTTTGGGGGCATGAAAAACATCCAAACTGGCAAACTTCAGAAAGAGCAGACTTCTTTTTTTCAGGGTATTTTGCTTCATTGTGACAATAGGCTAACCTGTTCCTGTGTTTAAAATATTCAGTGGAGTTATTTTAGCTTCTGAAATTTTCCATTCTGAATAAGAATTTATATTGAGAAAAAGCCCTCCCCCCCAAAAAAAGAATCTGATCGATTCTCCTTAGTTTGGTAATTGTAGGTGCTCTGAAGCTACAACATTGTTCTGGATTCTTATAATCCTCACATAGAAAAATGCTTAGGATGCCAGTAGTCAAGCTTACACCTGCCTCTTCCCCACAATCAGCCTGGCAGGAGAGGATTCTTCTCTGGAGAAACTAAACAGACTCAGAAAAAAAAAGACCTAAAATACCAGCATTTATAGGTCCACCCAGTGACAAAACCAGCTTGAAGTCTCATCACCCTGTGATGAAGCTCTCCAGGCACCATTCTTCTCTGGAACCTGGATTTCCAATTAGCTTGTCATTGTCACATCTTTTAATATGAACAGACAGCCAAGGAACCAGAGACATTTTAGAAAAGCCTCAAACATGAAAGACAGAAACCAAAGTGAACAATGACACTGGGGTGCAGGGATAGGAATTAGATGAGGAAACAGAAAGAAATAGATTCAGAGGGTAGAAGGAAAACTCAACAATGACTATGAACAGCCTTAGAGAAAGGAACCAATGTGACATATACACAAAATAAGAATGGGATGCCTTACAAATGGGACAATCAGGGAACGAGAAATGCTTCTTGGAAATTAAAAATTGGTAAGCAAATTCAATAAAAGTGTTTGAAGACTGAGTTGAAGAAATCTTCGAGAAAGTAAGAGAAAAAGACAAAGAGATGAAAATTACAAGAGAAAAGATAAGAAAATAAGAGGATCAGTTCAGAAGTTTTAATATATGAATAATAGAAACTCCAGAAAACGAAGTGGAGGGAGTTATAAAAAGCAAATAAATAAATAAATAAAAAACATTCCATAGCAAGATATATCATCAGGAAATTTCAGAAGACAAGATATAGGGAGAATATCCTAAAAGCTTACAGGAAGGAAAAACAGATTCCATATGATGGATCGGAAATCCTAATGGCATTAGACTTCTCAACAGTGAAATTGTAAGCTTAAAGCAAACGAATCAACGCCATCAATATCCTGAAGGGAAATTATTCTCAATCTCAAATTTTGTTCCCAAGGAAACTACCAATGAAATGTGAAGATAGAATAAAGACATTTTTAACCATTCAAGATTTTAAATTTTACATACATATTTCCTACTGGAAGATATATTGCCTAAGACAAGGGGAAAAACTAAGAAAGAGAAGGAATTTGGGATGCAGGAAACATGGGATCTAACTCAGAAGAGTGGCAAAAGTAAGTGCTGGGATGACAGTGAACAAAAAACTCAGGAAAGAAATGATGCCACAAGCGGAGAGGGCTCCTAGTACAGACTGGAGGGTTTCAGGAAAATATGAAACTGACATGTGCCTGGTATATATATTGATAGGCATGTGGCAAAAATGTTGGAGTATTTGAAAAACTAGGTAAGTGGAGAAAGGCAAATAAAAAGTAAGGCTTGTAACCACAATGAGATACCAATTCACATCTCTTAGGATAGCTACTATCAAAAAATGGAAAACAGGAGTTAGCAAGGATGTGGGGAAATTGGAGCCTGTGTGCATTGCTGGTAGGAATGTAAAATGGTACAGTCACTGTGAAGAACAGTTTGGCAGTTTCTCAAAAGCTAGACATAGAATTACCAGATAATTCAGCAATTCCACTTCCAGGTATATACCAAAAGAATTGAAAGGTGTAGATGTCTTTTGCAAGCCTGACTTGAGGAAGACAGTGTCCCAGACTCAGATTGTCTCTTGATGCTGGACTTGGAGCTATACCACCAGCTTTCCTGAGTTTCCAGCTTATAGACAGCAGATTGTGGTCCTTATCACCCATGAGTTAATTCCTATAATAAATCACTCTCTCTCTCTCTCATACACACACACACACACACATATAAAATATAGACTAATAAATACACTAACCCTTGAAATAACCCTCAAATTTAATCATGCATATCCAAATCAATGCCCTGGAATCAGGAAGCTGGACTTCAGTTGCAACCTGCTCCTTATTTAGTAGTGTCACATTGCCCATATTCACAACCCCAGGCTATCCATACTGTAAGATTAGGAGCCATTCTTTTGCCCTATAATATAAAACTTGAGCAAGAGATCAAGTCACTCAATTATCTTCCCCAGAGATCTGGGAAATGTAATTTTATGTCCAGATCAGAGAGGATTCAAAAGTTTACCAAAGTCCTGGGAACTTAAATTGTAGGCAGGGATAATATTGCTGTTCGTCACTGTCTACTTATTTTCTATTTAAAGAGTTTTATCTTCCTAGTAGAGGGGGCTGGTGTAATAGAGTGTCAGGGGAAATGTCTAGTGAATGTATTGATTGACTGTATGATGATAAATGTGGGCAACTTATCTCCTAATCTTCCTCCAGGTTTGCCTCGCTGAGGATGAATAAAATTATTTTTAATATAACCAACAAGGTCTTTTTTCTTTGCCTCAGGATTTTAGTACTATACATGTGCCTAGATGACTTTTTTTTCCCCCAGAAAGAGTAAGAATTTGTAGATTGGCACCAAGTAGAAGATATTTCCATGTATGGTTCTTTATGCCTGAATATAGAGTTTTATCATTTCAGCTAGGAAAAATTAAGTTATGCAGAATAGTACATAAGGAAGGAAACAAAGAAATATATACACTATTCACATATCAAACACATCCAAATTTGACCAGAGAAGATGGTCATAATATCTCAAGGGGAAAAAGCAAGGACTTTTTCAAGGATAAGAAAAAGTTTCTAAGGCACTCCACACATTATATGCAAAATAGAAGCAACTTGAAGAGGTAGGAGGAACGAGACTGTTTAATGAAGCAAATTAATTTTATGTCAGAATTCATCCTCCATGTGAAATTTTCTGAAAAACATTGCATAGAACATAGCACTCTTGGTATTGTACAGCTCCTCCCTTTTGCTTGCGTGAGACAAATGCAATGCTGAAAAGGTTTTTACTCTGATGCTCTAACAAGAAGTGTACTTCTGTCACATCCAGAGTGACTGACAATGCTCAGGCCTATCCATTACTTCATTCGAATAATAGGGTTTACTTGCTTTTAAGGTCACTTGAGATATAATGTTGTTATTGTCCTTTCTTCTGCTCTGTAGTCTCATTTTCACAGAGGACTGGTAGAGAAAGAGAGGGATATTGGGCAGCCCTCATTTATGGCAAAAATGCCACTGTCATCCCTTTCCCTGAAGTTCTGAGTTTCCTTGCTAACAATAGACATGCATGTGACAAGGGGTTTAGCTTGGTTTTCAATATGGATTCAACACCACCACCACAACAGAAATCTATTCCTGGATATTTTTTCTTCAAGTTAGAAACCAGAGTAGAAATATTTAAAGAAAGTATGTTTAGAAATACTTTAAGCACCTCAAGCAACCCAGAATGCTTGAGGTGCTTAAAATTAAAAAAAAAATTCTTAGAATATATTAAGCAGAGTGGTAGGAAAAGGCTTTTAGGCCAGAATTTAACTAATTTTCTGATAGTTTCAAGTTCCATTAAATAGTAAAACACATCTCAAAAACTGTAATAGAAAACATGCATTCAAATTTGAAAATGAAGAATCATTTCTGTGTAGTTGATAGAGGTTAATCTGTATTTCTGTCCTTCCTGTCACTTTTACATAAGAGAATACATGACCTCAAATTACATAAGAAGATACATGGCCTCAAATTTGCTTTCTGTCTATGACAATTTCCTGTTATAGATTTGTCTTTAATTTCCAAAAAAAATCTTACATGCTTCAGGTTTTGAAGCCATATTCTGCTCTGTTATCTCATTTTCACAGATGATTGGTAGAAAAAGAGACAGGTATTGGGCAGCATTCATTCATGAGAAAACAACTTTTTATTAAGGTCAGGAAATTCAAGATTGATTATTGTTGTTGTCATTGTTTGGTTGAAATAACTATCAATTAGGAAGCTTAAAATAGTTAACAGAACATAGGACTCCTGGGTTCTATGTCCAGCTTTATCACTATGAAGCTATGTGACACTGGGCAAGGCACCATATCTCCTGGGCCTCTGTTTACTTTTTTGGAAATGGAATGCAGCATCTCTAAGATCTATTCAATTAAATAAATACATATAACCTGAAACAAGTCTACAGACCAGTGTCCTGCTGACCATGTCTTGCTTTGTCACATATTAGGGGTCCTGCACAGTTTCTTGGATGCCTGAAGCAAAGCATGTTGGTTTAATGTATTTAACTCTTGGACTTCTTTTCTTAAGAAATGCTAAGCTTTGACTTAATAGGTTTTCCCAAGCTTTTTATTTTGTTACGTTTCAAACCTTTAGAAAAGTTGCAGGCACAATACAATGAAAAGCCTTATACCTTTCACTTAGATTACCAGTTATTAACATTTTGGCCACATTTGCTTTCTATTTCTCTTTCTCTACTGCCTTCCTTGATATATAAGCATTGCTGAACCATTTTAGAATTTATTGCAGACATCATGACACTTCATCCCTAAATGCTACAGCATATATCTCCTAAGAAAAGTGATATTCTTCTATATAACCACAATACAACTACTTGAAAAATTTAACAGTGATTCAATACTATTATCTAAAATACACTCTATATTCAAATTTCCCTAACTGTCTCAATAATATCCTATGTAGCCTTTGTGTGTGTGTGTGTGTATATTTCAAGATCCAGTGAAGGATTATCTGTTGCATTCAATTTTCCTGTCTCTTTCCCCTCCCTTGAGCTATAATTTCCTTGCTTTTGTTTGCTTGCTTTTTATGGTATTGACATTGTTGAAGAATTCAGGCCAGTTGTTTTGTAGAATGTCCCTCAATTTGGATTTGTCTGGCTGTGTCCTAATGCTTAGATTCAGGCTAAGTATTTTTGGAAGAAGTATTACACAGTTATTGTTGTATCCTTCTCAGTGTATCACATCCAGAGATATGTGATGTAGCAATTGGTGATAATAGGTTTGATCAGTTGGTTAAGGCAGTATTGCCAAGTATCTGCAAGTTAAAGTACCATGTCCTCTTGTAATTAATAAGTGATCTTGAGAGTGACACTTTGAGACTTCGTTACTATCCTATTTCCCAAAGATTTTGGCATTCATCATCAATGGCCATTGTAAGGTTACTATGTTTTGATTGCCCTCTACAAGGGTGAATTTGAATAATCAACTGATCTCTGGCAGAATGGAAGGAAGAATTGGTCAGTGTGAACTTGACCACAGACAAATCCTGGGCACTGTGTGTGTGTGTATGTTTGTGTGTGATGGAGGTGCTGAAATAAAGTGAGAAGGTAAAGTGACATGCTGTTAACATTTTAAGCAGTAAGTGGAGGGTTTGGGGAGGCCTAATGTGGAGAATCAAGAAAAGTAAACTTTTTGGGGTGTTGAACAGAACAAACACACTATACTGTTTCTGTCTGCAATTTTTCCATAGCATGAGATTGGGTCTAGTACTTGAAAATAATGGGTGCATACAATACAAATAAGGCATTCCTGCATAAATTATAAACAAAATAAAACTTCAAAAATATTTTTAAGTGGTTATAGCTTCCCTTCTTTATTTTTCCCTCCATCATTATATTTTTGGTTATAAAGTCACTATATTTCTGTTAGATAAAATTCAAGTATTATTAACAGGAAATGCAATTAGTAATTAATAATTTGGGAGAAGAAAAAATTTGTAATAGGTTTTACAGATAGTAATGATTCCATGTGATAATTGAGAGTAACAAATAATCTGACCATGCCTCTGCTTTTACCTTGAAGAATTATTCCGCAATATCTCTACATTTGTTTTCTTTGTATTTCTCTGATTCACCAAAGTTAATTTTCAACACAAGCAGAATTCTATACCAATGCGGGGACTATTTATTAAATAATAGAACAAATCAAATGTTGCAATAAAGAGAAAACATTCTTCAGACAAGAGCAAAAATAAATAGTAATAGCAATAATCATGATGATGATAAAGAATGCTAATGAGCTTTGATAAAAGATCCTGGAAAGCAAAGGTATTCTAATAATAGTATAGTAATTGGAACAGAGAAGGTGAATTCTCCAAGAGATTACATTTTAAGTGGCAAGAACAATCTGGCATAGGAAACAAGGAAATAAGATCATAAAACAATAGATTCCATGTAATCAAGCAATAGAAATAAAGAAGTCTTACCAAAGACTTTTTTTGTGTTGCGGAATTATACTAACATATGTCTTCTTTCGTTATCTTCATGTTTCTCTAATGTATCAGACAATTTGAACCCAAAGCAGGGAGAACAATGTTTTACTATGATGTCAGTGTTTTAGAAAAAAGAGCCAGGAATGTGAAAAGTAAGCTTTTGGCAGATACAATGATGTCATTGTTGCTGCTGTTGTGCTTCTAGGATAACTGTATGATTGTTAATTATGAAAATAGAAATAGTGGATACAATTTTTCTTAGAGCAGGAGTGCTTGCCATTAAAACATGCATAATGGAGATTACAAGAACAATCAACAAAGTGCAGGGTATTATAAAGACTGACTTTTAAGCTGCAATATAGCTAAAATACACTGTTAAGAACCTAGAATTGTCTCATGAATGAATAATGAAATAGCCGTTTTTTATTAGCTTTATTTAAAACTATCTACAAGTTGAAGAACCTTTCAAGCCCTTTTTAAAAACACTTTTGCAATTTGCTGGAGCAATAGTTTCTTTTATTTTTTTTTCTTTGAGCTACAGTGGTTAATCTGATTTTGGTGTTTCAGTAATTACGTCAATTAATATGTGCTGAGAGAAATTTCATTTGTTGAAATGGATACCAGGTGAATACGTAATTAGTAGAGAGCTGTCTCTTTAAGACCTTGTGTGCAATTTTCCAAGATTAGTTACAATATGGAAGGGTAAAGTTAGAGTAGAGATAGCTAGTTTCTTATCTATTATACTTCTACTTAACTATTTCATGAAACCTCCTGGTAAGATGAACCCATTCTAGAAACTGGGTAATATTTTTAACTTGGATAGCTCAAACAACAAAGTGTTTGTGTTTTCTGAAAGTAAAACAAATTTCATCACAGATGAAGATATTGTTTCCTCTTTTTAGGATTTTTCAAAAGAATAATGGCACTTGAAAAGAAATGAGATCACTGGATATTAACAATTTCATAGAGAAACATCTACTCTGTTCCAGGATTGACAGAGGCAGTAAGTAATTCAGAAATACTACCAATTCATATTTAAGGATAGATGCTTGGTAGGAAGTCTTCTTCTGTACTATAAGACATAACAGCCTGAGTCTAAAATATCTGAACTCAAATATGTAAGGGTAAGTCATTAAAACAATTAACATTTATTGAGCATCTGCCATTGCCTGCCCAGTCCCTATCCTCTAGATTTACCAAGTGATAGTGAGAAATCATAGGATGTATATATAATAACAAAATAATATTAAATAGAATAGTGTGATAAGTCTTATAACAGCAGTATAAAAAAGGGGAGGATGTCTCCTTGTGCACATGAACTATTTATAATATCAAAAAATAAGCAACTTAAATGTCTATCCACAAAATATAAATAAATATGTTGTGGAATAGACAAGTGATGAAATACTAGGCAATAATGAAAATGAATGCACAGGAACTATATGCATCAACATCAACAACTCTCACAAATAAAACACTGAATGTAAAACAGTTTTAGAAGAATACACATAGATTTATATCATTTATATAGATTTTAAAAAATGCAAAAGAATACTATATATTGTTTAGGGACACTTCCATATGTTGTAAAAATATAGAGAAATACATAGAATGATAAGCATGGAATTCAGGATAATGATCCCCTGTGGGGAGGAGGTGAGAGTGGAGGAGGGATGGGGTGTGGAAAGAGAAGACAAGAACCCAGAGGAGATACATAGGAGGGTTCAATTGTTTTGGAAATGTTTTATTTCTTAAGCTACTTGGAGAGTACATGATCGTTCATTATGTTATTTTGAAATATTTAATAACACATTAAAATATACATAAATTAAAGTGCCACATAAGCAGAAAAGAAGGTATTAATTCTAAATGGAAATAGTAACCAGAGTAAGCTTTCTGGATGAGTTGGCCTTAGTGTTTAAATTGGTCTTGATGGATGAGTGAAAATTCAGTAAGTCTGGATGACAGGAAAGGAGATCCTGGGGTGCTGGACCAGCATGGGCAAAGGCATGGAGGTGTTCTGGGAAAGAGCTAGCTTAGGATTAATAGAAATATATTAAATATATGCTGGGCTGGATGCAGTGGCTCACACCTGTAATCCCAGCACTTTGGGAGGCCAATGTGGGAGGATCACTTGAGGTGAGGAGTTTTAGGCTAGCTTAGGCAACACAGGGAGACCCTATCTCTACAAAATTTTTTTTAAAGAAATTAGCTGGGCGTGGTGTTGTGTGCCTGTAGTACCAACTACTTGGTTGTCTAAGGCAGGGGGATGGCTTGAAAGCAGGAGTTCAAGTACAGTAAGCTATGATTATGCCACTGCTCTCCAGTCTGGGGGACAGAGAGGGACCTTGTTTCTAAAAAAAACCAAAATCATATATGCTGCAATAAAAGAGGTTGATAAGGGACAAGAATGAGAAAGGCCTTGAATACAGCAGAAATATAAAATAATTACTATACTATACTAGGTTTTGTGAGTAGGAGCTTGCAATTAGATCTGGGCTATAATTCATATGTATATGTTTTATGTAATCCCAAATGGTTGATAATTTCTTCAACCAGGAGGTTATCTTGTCTGAATCTGATCATTTTAGATCTATACTGCTCTTCGAGTAAAAAGTACAAATAAAAATCACCACTCATCACAAATCATCTACCAAATCCATTAGGAAAATTGATTCTCAGGCTCGTGATTGGTAATAAATACTGGGATCTCTCACTGGTAGCTTCAAAGAGTCATTTAAAGTCTTTTCTTACAAGTATCCAGCAGTTTTCCCACCTGAACATGTCAAGTGAAACTTTAAATAGAAAACTTACCTGAGAAGGGATATTAATACTGTTTTTTAAAAATCTAAATCTTATTAAATTTGCCAGAACCATTTTTTAACATGAGCATTATTTGGTCACCAGCAGTTATTCATCGGCTTCATATGGCAAGGTCTGAAGAATATGGGTTGATCCACGTGTCTGTCATTCATCAGAGACACCTGCAGAGATGGTGAAAGTTTATCGTACAATATTATGGAAGGAGACACAACATTTAGCAAATTGAACCACACATCTTCTCCCCTCTGTTTTTTAAACATTAAAACTGCAGTTTGAAAAACAACTTTCAATATGAAAAAAATTAAAACAGCAGGTGATAATTAGGCCAAAGTTACAACAATGTTATTGCCGGTGGGCTACCTGTCAGTTAATGCAAGTTATCATTTCTTCCCAGAAATAGTTATTACTAAAAACAACTTATGGGGGTTAAAAAAGGGATGTTAAATGCGTTAGTCTCATTTGCTCATTTGGCAATGGCTTAGAAATAGCTCCATTAACTACCTCAGTCTACCCTCGTCTCAGCACAGACACACACACACAAAATAACTGAAAGTTATAAACGACCAAAACATAAACCTTAGCTGTCTTCAGTTAAAAATCAATTTTCTTAATAAATTAAATTCAGACATTATATACCAGTATGTGATATCATGAATGATGTGCTAATAATTGCTATATTGGCAGAGTGCAAAGTACAATACAAAGGGATATAAAAATTTAGTAATTTAGAAATTCTGGTACCAAAAATAGCTTTTGCTAGTGTAAGGCTCAGAGTTCAGTTCAGTTATTGAGCTATAATAGTATTCTCTGACTTGTCAAGGTTGAATGTTCAAGATGGAGTTTGAGTATTAATCATCAATTCAAATAAAAGATAGCACAACTGAAGAGGCTCTCCTGGGCTAAGTATTTATTCCTGAACACAAATGTAAGTTTTTCCCTTTGTGTATGCCAGAACCACTTGAGTGAGCTCCCTACTAAACAACCTACCTCTTTTGGAATTACTTCTTTTAGGTTTACTCTTTATCAACTCTAATCTTTTGGGCAAAGAAATCACCTAAGCTTTTGCTGATATGAATTATGAGTTTGTTCATACTACCTATTTTAGGTTTAAGCTTTATCTTTCATTCCACCCAGTAAGAAATCTGATAATATGCTATGCTTTATTTAGGTTTACTATACAGGATTCCACTGTATAGTAACACTGTATATTGTGTGAATAAATTACAGTTTATCCATTTTACCATCCATGAACATTTGGGTAATGTCATTAATACATGAAAAAAAGTATTATATAGTTACTCATATGCACACAAACAATACCTTCAATACCAACAATACCACACATTTATACATACACAACATTTTGAACTTTTTATTGAAGTATAACATATATACATTGAGATGCATGTATCAAAATTGTACAGCTCAATGAATTTTCACATACTCAACATATTAGCACCCAGCTCAAGACATAGAACACAACCAGCTCCCCAGAAGCCCCACTTGTGACCTCTCCTAGTTATTTCCTTCCTATCAAGGGTAACCACTATCCTGACTTTTAATAGCATGAGTTTTGACTATTTTTGTACTTTATATAAATGGAGTCCTAAAATACATATTCTTATATGACTAACTTCTTTCACTAGCATATTTGTGAGATTTACGTATGTTACTGCATTTGGAAGCAGATTGTTCGTTTTTAGTGTTGCAGTGTATTCTGTTATATACCACCAATTATTTATCCATTTTACTGTTAATGAACATTTAGGTTGTTTCCAGTTTGGGGGGTTATTATGAATAGTGTTGCTCTGAGAGGTTTAATATGTCTTTTGTTCACATTTGACATTGGCATATTCCTAAGAGTGGAATCCTTGGGCCATAGGGTTTTCCTGTTTAATTTTAGTAGATATTGCCGTTTTTCAAAAGTGGTTGTACTGTATACATAGCATTTGACTGCTTGAGTAATCATTCCAAGGAAGGCATTTCAGCATAACTATCAAGAGAACAAGTTTTGGAGTAACTCAGATTAAATTCAGCTTACCACTAAACAGCTAAGACACCTTAGACAGTATCCTTAACTTTAAGCCTCAGTTTATTCACCTGTAAAATAGGTACAATAAAACCTTTTCCAAAATTTATGAGAATTAAATATTATTTTAATGAACTTAGAACAGTGCCTGAAATGCTTAGCTTATTATGATACTTATTAATCATTAGTGCTTAAAACAGAGACAAAATGGAGAATCAGAAACAAATATGGACAATATAATCCACAATTTTAGTTCCCTGATGGAAGAAAACTATGAAACTTTGACCCAAAAAGCATTAACAATTCCAGTATTACTCTTAGACTCTGAAAAAAATAATTTAAGCATTATCTCAAAATTCATTTGCAAATTACTCTTGCCAGAGGCAAAGTTCTTGGATGCAGTGTATTACCATCACTTTTTTTCCTACCAGACATTTCTCTTTAAAGACAGGACTGCCAAGGGCTACTCTGGAAAGTCACTAATATAATATCTTTTATTATATTTGCCAATTTCACACTTTCCTTGACCCAATCCCCAAAGTTGTTGAAAAGTGGTTGTAATTGAAATGTTAGTTCCCAGTTTTCCTAGAATCTTATCCTGTGAAAGTATCGAAGAGAACTTTCACATTTTTAAAATCCTAAAAATGAGCCCAGATTCTTTTCTTAAATTACAAAGAACTTGCCTTCATTTTGTAGGATGAGCTCCATAACCCCAGCATAGATTTCAACAGCTGCCTGAACAGCACCGTAGAAGTTAACACAGGCATGCTTTGT
Source organism: Microcebus murinus (assembly GCF_040939455.1). Classification (NCBI taxonomy): domain Eukaryota; kingdom Metazoa; phylum Chordata; class Mammalia; order Primates; family Cheirogaleidae; genus Microcebus; species Microcebus murinus. Next base: position 33,679,283 of record NC_134122.1, read on the forward strand.
ACAGAAGCACTGTTTTAGCTAAAAAGTTAACACAGGTACACTCTGTACAGAGGCACTGTTTTGGCTAATTGCTCCAGGGGCAGCAGGCTCAGTAATCTTAGGTAGGTAATTTTGGAAGGTAGCACTGTGTTCCTAATAAATGGAATCAGATCCCATGTATCAGTCGCTATTCTCAAGAAATAAGGCACACAATCAACTTGAAAAGAATTCATCTTTTGAGAAGGCCAGTGGTAGACTGGAAATTTAACTTTTTGAACATTTAATTGAACCTCTTTGATTTACAGATAAGAAAACTAGGGATTGAAAATTCTTGCCTAAGGTCAAATGGTTTGTTCCCTGGACCCGCATAAAGCTAATTTTCTTACTGAGAGTCCTGTGAATTTTGCTCTTGGCACCTTGCCTCCTACCATCCCCCCCTAAGCCCCACCTCCCTCCCATTTCATAAAGATCCAGACCTGGGATCCAGAAATGGGGAAGCTGAGGACTGTGACTTAAAACAAGGGAATGACAAACCATTAAGTTATCAGGAACTGTAAGAAGAGAGAGGCTTTTCTGCCAAGAGGCAGGACCTTCTTTGCTTTGTGTATCATTGTATTCCTAGCACCTACAACTGTGCCTAGTAAGCCTCGTAAGCCCTAAACATTGTTAAATAAATAAAAAAAACTAATCAATCAATCAACTAATCAATCTCTGGGTATGTCAAACGATTGTCCTTACTGTTTTCTCCACTACTTCCTCCCAGTAATTCTAATAAAACATGTAGATTTAGAGTATGAAGAGGAGAAATCATATACAAAGCTTTCTTGCACGGTGCGGTGCCTGGCCCATTGTAATTACTGTCAGTTTATTTTCCTTTTCTTCCTCCCCAAGTGTGGGCTACAGAAAGTGAAGAGAGCATCGAAGAGGCTGGTGAAAGTGGCTGTCGGCGTCTTTCTGATCCGTATAGATCAATTACAGTGCCCCGAAAAATGCACGGCTATTTCACCCAGAGGCCGGTCGCTTTTGTTGATCGATTCTGGGTTGCAGTCAGCTCTTTAACATAACTTTTTAGAAGCGTCGGCTACCTCGCGGCGGGAGGAGGGGCTGTGGTGGGAAAAGCAAGGATGCCCCCAACCCCCGCCTGAAAAAAAGTAAAGGAAGCCGGCGCGGTGGTAAGGACTGCGGTTTGCAGGTCTAACGGGTCCTGCGGCCGGGGCGGTCCCAGCCTCGCCCGTCACCCGCGGCCGCTCCGAGGTTCAAGTTCGACCCCCGGCCGCTCGGCCTCGCGCTCCCGCATTCGAAGCCGCCGGCGCGTCCAAGGCCCCCAGCTGGAAGACGAGGGGGGGCCTTGGGGTCATCCGGGCGCGAGGTCACTCGGCCATGCACTGTGGTACCACGTGGGGGAAAAGTTTCCAGCTCCGCCTGTTGGCCCTCCCGGTGCGCCTCGGCGGAGGAAAGGCCCGCGCTTTGGCACCCGCTCCCTTTTCTGTCGCCTCCAGTCGCGCCCCCTCTCAGGGAAACCCCCGCCTTGTGTCCCTTCTCTGAATTCTTTCCTTCCTTCGCTGCGCAGGTCGCCAAGGAAAAATACCCTGGAGGGCCTCACGAGAAGGCAGTCCAGGCGTTTTGGGCCGGCCAGGGTAGGGGGTCGAGGGCAAGTGTTCCGAGGTGTGTGAGGGGCACGCGCGGAGTAGCCTGAGGGCACTGGCCCTCACGCTTCCTCGAAACGACAGGCGGGATCCTTCCGCTGCTTCCACGCCCTAGCGCGCCAACTCTGCCAGTCCGCGGACGACCCCACGCGGACACTCCCTCCACACCCCTCCTCGCGGCTCCCCACCGCCCTAAGTGCGCAGGCCCGGCCGCCCCAGCGCGCATGCCCTGGGCTCGCGAGCGCGGCCAGCCCCCAGCCTTTTGCTTTCTACACACTCTACAACTGGGGAGGGGGCGGGGGAGGAGGGAGCCCAGCCACCCACGTGATCCAGCCGGCCGGGGCCGCGGGGGCGGGAGCGCGCGCCGAGCGAGGCGCGCGCGCGGGCGAGCGAGCTAGCGGGCGGGCGCGGGGCTGGGCTGAGGCGGGCGGCGGCAGCGGCGGCGGCGGTGGGCCGGCCGCGGAGGGGGAGGAGCGGGAGCTGAGCGAGGCGGGCGGGCGGAGGATGGGGCTGTGCCCGGGCTCCCGCTGCAGCCGCCCGGGGACACGCCGTGCACCCTCCGGCTCGGGGCTCTCGTGGCGGTGGCGGCGGCAGCATTAGCGACGGCGGCGAGAGCGGCGTTGCCGGCAGCGCTTCTCTCTCAGGCTGGGTGACGAGGAGCGGCGGTAGCAGGCGGCGGCGGCGGCTGCACACCGGTGTCTCTCCCGCTGGAGATTTCTTTCTGCTTTCCTCATCGACTGACTGACTCACCCCCTCCCTTTTTTGAGGAAGGGTGACCTCTTCTTTGGGACTGGAAAAAATATTTTTGTGAGGAGGGGGGCGGGTGGGCAGTGTCAGGGTTAGCTTCTCCTCTTCTTTCATCTCCCTCTCCTCCCCCCTCGAAGACCGAAAAGCAAACCCCACAACTGCTCCAGCATCCTCCTTCCCTTCCTCCGCCTCCCTTCTCCACCTCTCTCAGTTTCACCCTCTCTTCTGCTAATTATTGCATTATTATGCTTCCGTCTCTGGGGGGTCTTGCCCCTCTTAGGTCGCTCCAGAGCCCTGGCCTCCCCTGGCTACATTTCTTAAAAATTTTGGAGCCTGGGAGTGAGTTTTCTCCGAGGCGTGTGTGAGAGGCGGCGGGGGTGTTTTCCTGCGCGAGGGGCGGGTGAAGTTCATTGCCCCCACTTTCCCGCGACCTTTTCGGATCCGATTTTGGATCGTGGGGCAGGCGTTTTCGGGGGACAGGGGGCGCGGCGGAGAATGGCCGTGGGGAGGGCTCCCCGGAGCCTCCCAGTCTCTTGATCAAAGCATTCCGCTATTCTGATTTATTGCCTGCTTGGTGAGTTATTTTTTTTCCTCTAAAGGAGACCTGTGTGTTCAGCCATTACTTTGCTCGGCGCAGCTCCCAGGCATCTCCGACCCTCAGTGCTGTGGGGAGCCCCACACTTGGGCTCTTCGCCTCTCGCCCTCGCTCCCCGTCCCTCCTCCCCTCTCTCCGCCCCTTCCCCCTTTTCTTTTCTCCTCTCTTTCTTCCCCTCTCTCCCTTCTTTCGGCCGCCGTCTCCCCCGCGCCCTCCTCGGGGCGGAGGGAAGCCGTGAAGGGGGAGGGAGGGCTTGGTGTCAATTTTTTTTGTGTGGCCGCAGCCGTAGCCTGTAGCGGGCGAGCGGGGAGACCCCGGCGCGGCAGAGCCATGGATGGCCCGACGCGGGGCCATGGACTCCGCAAAAAGCGGCGGTCGCGGTCGCAGCGAGACCGGGAGAGGCGCTCCCGGGGCGGGCTGGGGGCCGGCGCGGCCGGCGGCGGCGGGGCCGGCCGGACCCGGGCGCCCTCACTCGCCTCATCGTCGGGCTCCGACAAGGAAGACAATGGGAAGCCCCCGTCCTCCGCCCCGTCCCGGCCCAGACCCCCGCGGAGGAAGCGGAGAGAGTCCACCTCGGCCGAAGAGGACATCATTGATGGATTTGCCATGACCAGCTTTGTCACTTTTGAAGCGCTGGAGGTAAGGGGGACCCTCCTCCCCCGGGTTCCCTTTATGCACGACCCCACTCGGCTGCGCCCGGCTCTCCTGCTTCCCCTGCCGCGCTCTGGACTGTCTGTCTGTCTGTCTGGGCTGAGGTCTTATTGTTGGAGGGGAGCTAGGGGCGCAGGCAGACAGGCAGCAGGAGGGAATCGCAAAGCCGTGCCTGGTCTCCTGGTTTCCTCGTTCTCACTCGTCTTTCCCCTATGCCCCCTCCCTGTACCCCCTCCACAGCAGATGGGCAGAAAGAAAGGGGTTCAGGCATCACAACAATGCGCCCCCTCTCCACAGATAGCTCTGCCCCTACTCCTTCCTCCTCTCCCTCCCCAATCATGGCTTCTTGGCTGGTGGAAGTCTCTTTGCTGGGTTTGGGGCGCCTGTGGACGGTTCTCTGTGTGCTTCCTATAGAGCCATATGTCCGTGTGTGTGTCTGTATAGTATATACCTTTCCTGGGTGTCCTCGGGACTGGAGAATGATGGGGTTTTGTGGTTTCTTTGCGCCCCCCCTCGCATTTTTTTTTTTTTTTTTTTTTTTGGTTAAGCTGGGGAAGGGGGCGTTTTCTCCTGGTTGGGAGAAAGGAGGGAGGAGGGGAGAGAAGAGGAAAAGATGGAATATTTCTCTATTCCGTGTGGGGCTCTATTACAGTAAGGGTTAATTATATCTGTACACATATATATGCACATGTGTGTGTGTACAAGAGCAATTTAGTTAAAGCACAGAAAAGGTACACCAGGGAGGACTGGTGGGAGGAAAGAAAATCCTAGTGAAGGGCTTGTCACCAATTGTCCCTCTCCCTTTCCTTGTTTTGTTTTCTCTTTTTTTTCTTCCTAAAGTGATTGGCTTTGTGTGTGTGTGTATATGTATGTCTTTCTTTATTCCTTGGGCACCTGCAGCATGGATTTCCAAGTGCACATTTTCCTGCTGGCTAACAGCCTCCTGGGGTGGTGGGGACAGGAGGAGTGAGGTAGAGGAAGACTGCCCAGGGGTCAGGGGAAACTGTCTTTGCCTGGACCAATCTTCTTTGGTGCTAGGATTGGTTACTGGCCTCTAAAATTTAAGCGCCTTCTTTCTTCCTCTTACCTCCCTGTCCCCACCCCCAACACACCACACACACAGAAGGCTTTGAGATTCTGTAGAGTTGGTCCAGCTTTCTTTTGCACAAAACCAAGATGTGAGTTGGTTTATAGTCTTTCATGCACCTGATGTGACGTTTTGAGGTTCCTGAAGGAAACTTTTCCCTAATTGTTTTTTTTTTTTGCAGTTAACTATGGTATTGTTTCAGATGCTCAAATGCAAGCTTTGTTAATGACAGCTTAAATCTCACATACAGTAATTGTACAGATTTAGATTGCTGGTTCTGTGTGTGTGTTTTGGTGTAAGGTTTAAATATTTTTAAAAAGGAAGCCTTTCTGTCAATATTGTCCTTCCCTGTTTAAACTGCTTTTGGTTGGGCTGCTGGTGGTGATGATGGTGGATGGTGACCAGTGATTGGGGAATAAGGGAGGTGGTGGTGAGGGGGGCTGGTGGTGGTGGTGGCAGTGGCTATATAGATTTTGATGTTAGTGATTGAATCAGTTGCCCTTTGGTTTTAGAACTGGTTCTTTATTGGGTAAAAATTTGAGTGTTGAGGTTCACCACTTACTAGAATAATTCGAACTGTGGCTTTAACTTTGCTAAGGTAAGTTGTTACTGTACAGGGTGACCTCCTTCTCTCTTTTTCTCTCTTGCTTTAAAATACGAATTGAAATGGCAGTGTATTTCTAGTAGAAATTGCTGCCTAGAATTTGGTTCTTCATTGTTAACTGTGGTTGATTTAGGAGATTACTTGTAAGAGCTGGTTACAAGTGGTTCTGCTTTCTACATGGTTATTCTGGGCTGCTGTGTGGTCCTTCTCAGTAAGCAAGAGGGGCCTCCAGATTCCCATGAACATTTCTGAAGACCAAGTAGGGATGGAGATAGATATATCTATCTAGGTACATACTTATGCAGTTGTTTTTGATTGCCTTATTTTTAATAAATAGGTGTGTATCTATCCATTGGCTTTTGAGAGAAAATGTGACCATTCCAGTTTCTTTTTGAGCTTAGAAATTTTTTAAAGAAAAGAGTTTAAAATGTAGTTAATTAATATAGTTAATTTCTCTGCTCTAATTATTTTTTTCTGCTACTTTTATAGATTCAAAACCTAAGTAACTTTGGTTAGCTGAATACTATGCCACCTTCATATCTAAAAATCATATACATATCTGTGTGTGAGTATAAAAGATCTAACTTTTAAAAAGTTTACTTAAAATTTTATAGAAAAATTTAAGCATGTACAAAAGTAGATGGAACAGTACAATAAACCCCTAATACACCCAATATCCTGGTCCAGCAACCACCAACTCCTATCTTAGTTTTTCTGTATTCTATCTACTACTCATTCCCTCTCATAGGTATGATATGATCTCATCTGTAAATACTTCTGTAAGAATCTAAACCATAATGACTCAAAAAAAAAAATCACCCAAATCTCACCAAAAACCTCACGGTACCATTATCAAACCTAAATAAATTTATAACAGTTCCCTAATATAAAATATCTTGTCAGTATTTACATTTTAAGAGGCCCAGCTTTTGTAAGAAAACTGTAAATACACTTTTCAGATTAAAAACTCACAATGGGAAATAACAATCATGATATATTTGGCAAAAGGTAGATATGTTGGCTGCTTGTTATCAAATTGTTTTCATGCTTTATTGTCAGAACATATGTGTGTAGTGATACAATGAATCCTCTGGTGTTCCACTGTACTCAGTTTGGAAGAGTTAGTGAACTATCACCAAGAAATGTGAGGGCATATTAGGTTACAGGCAACTAAACTATGAACTTGGATAGAAATGTGTGTTATAGGAGTGTTTGTAAAATGTTAAGAATTATTATAGATGTGTAGAGTTATCCTAAGTAAATAGTATGTTTTTGTGCCTTGTATTTAGGAATGAAAAAAAGTTGTCAACACATATCCTCAAGACTGCTGCTGGTATGATGTTGTGATGAGAAACCTGAAATATTGGCTTGCACAGCTAGGTTTATAACTTATGCCAGTTCAGAGCAATAGCTGGTAAACTGTGGAGTAGCATACTTTGTGTGTTAATGGACAGTTATTAGACTCAATGACTTTGTTCTGAGTAGCTGATTTTGGACTTCCCTTTTAAAAAAAGAGGTTCTTAACTCATAATGAAATATGCTGATATAAATAGTTCCAGTCCAACTATGGTTTTATTGGTACTGGAGTAGTAATAAACTTGCCAAATGAGAACCTGCATTTTTATGTTGATTATTCTGTACTGTTGTTGGATTCTTATTTAGGATGCTGAAATCTTTGGGGGTGGTTTGACAAGTCTCAGACTTTATAGGCAGTGAAACTGGCTGAGGTAGTTTCATATTCTGCAGGGGCACTTGTCTTGAGTAATTGAGCCCTGAAGTTCAAGTGTATGATTATGAAGAGTCTCATGATAGAAGATAAGAGGGTAGGTGAGGAAGCTAAAGTTGAATGTGATGTTCTTTTCATTATGCAGCTGAGAAGTAGAATTGCCATTCAGATATGGTGTTGTCTGTCTATTCTTTGAGTGACAAGATAAGAGCAGATATCCCCAGATATGATATCTAGTTAAAAAAAAGGGGAAGTGGGGTTCTAGCAAACAGAGTATAAGTAGAAATGTTGAGGTTCTGGTACCATCAGTGTATCCTGATGTTCTAGGTAATGTTGGCTTTCTGTTCTGATTTGGGTTTCTGTGTAATCTATATTAGGAAGCCATGTGGGCACCATGGCTCAAAATTTGACTTTGCAAATCCATTATTTTCCCCCTCTTCTTTTGTGCACTGAGTTCTTAGTGCAGCTTCCTTTTGTATAACTGACAAAGGGAAGCAAAGGTGAAATTTCTGGAATTAGTAGAGAAGAGGCCAGTTGGAGCTTTGCAGACTTACAAAAATGAAGGAAGATTCATTTCTAGTGGGTAGAGCATCAAACCAAGACTTTCATATGGTCTTCATTTCCTAGCTCTGTTTCTAGGCTTACCTACATATCAGTAGCATAAGTAGGCTACACAGAATTTGATGTCCTTATAACATGCCATGTTAATAGGCTTTAATAATTTCTTATGGTCAAATCTCACTTATTCAACTGCTTAAAAAACATTAATTATGTTCTTTATATCAGCCAGCAAATATTTATAGAGTGTTTAATATGTGCAAGGAGTATAGACAAACCTAAATATATATATCTGTCTATCTATAGATAGATAGTATCTCAACAAGTATGCAGTTTAGTGGATAAAATAAGTCTAATACCTATAAAATATTTTTGAAATAGGCATTTGGATGCCCTATGTCAACTAAGTGCAATAGTTTTTATGGATAGGGTAGTGAGAAAGGCCGAAGTGTTTAAAAAGTCTTTATGGAGGATATGGGGCCTAGAACCAAGACAAGTGAGAAGATGTTATGTCGTTAGGCCTTGGGGGCAAAGAAGGGCTGGTAGAAATGGGTACGAAAGTAAGTAAAGAGTGCTTGTTTTAGGGGTCAGGAGACCTGTGAAGACCCATTTTCCAGAGTTGGCCCTTCTAAGTAGTTGTTTGACCTTGAGAAGTTACTCTCTAAAAGCATCATTTTCTTCACTAGTGGAGAGGTTTAGGCTAGTTTAGCGAGCAAAGATTCTTAAGCTGGAAGGGAACGTAGCCTTGCAGGTGTTCATAGGCTGTGTTACAGACCCAAACAGAATGATCTACCCTCAAATAGTGTTTGGAACTTGATGGGCTAGACAAAATTAAATGGATGTCTTGTTCTTCCAGAACTAAAAGTCTTTATTATGTGAATGTGAACTTTCAGTATCTGAGAAGGCAATGTGATGTGCCTTATTTCCTAAATTTATTTGACCATGGAGCACTTTTATTCTCAGCATTATAATCCACAATGCAGTATGGGAAATGCTGGAAAAGATATCAAAAAAAGTCCCTCCAGATCTTGGAATTTGATGATCTCTGAGTCTAGGGTGAGTGGGCTGATGGTAGATGACTTGGGAAAACCAGGCACAGAAGCTTGTAGTCTGTGTGGGAGGCTGCTTCTTAAGGAGGAGTGGCAAGGGAGTGTCATAGTAAGGGAGATGTAAACAGTGAGGGAGATTAGTCCTCTTCTTTTCCTGTTCTCCGTTCCTGCATGGTGGCCTTTTCCTGATTGTTAGCAGCCCATCATGAGGTGAATATTGGTGAATGATTCCCATTAATAGCTCTTTCAGTGTGACAGTAGCTCAGTTCTGATGCCACTAAGCTGCCCTTGAGCCAATATGTTTTATCCTCTCTTGGTCCCTTCTAGTTTTATGTGTTGCTGCTTTTTAGCTAACTGTAAGAAGAGGTTGGATGAGAAAGAAGGTTGACATTGATGTTAAAACAAAGGTTTCAGATTATCCAACTTTTGCTTGCTATGTATGAAGTGGTAGTTCAAAAAGGGTTAGAACCTCTCTTCTGCGGTTACACAGCCAGGAACAGCTGTGGTGCTGTGTTTTTGTTGCATTTTTCACTTTCTGTTTTGGAAAATTTGGCCATGAGACTGCATAGTAAATGGGTTAGTTCCAGCATTTGACTTATGAAAGTGTGCATGGCTGAAAGTTTTAAGATCTGAGGAGTTCCTAAGTGATGAGAAAATTTGCAGAAAAGAAAGGGTGTGAATAGTGTGTGTGGTTATGAATTCAAGTATTTAACTGTATTACTGAGTTTCTGTATTTTATTCTACAAAGCAGAGCATCACTTGAGGACTACATGTGAGATGAAGTTGAAGGTTGTGGTATGATGATTCCATGTGATATATATTAGCTGTGGAGATTAACTGATTCAGATTTTTTTAGGGGGAAGTAGACAGGGTATAAGAGAATGTGTAAATTTAAAAAATGAATTGTGAAGTTAGTGATTAGGCCCTTGATACTGACCATAATGTTCTCTAGCTATCATTGTTGAAAAAGGGTTAAAAAAAAAAACCAGCAGTAAACATGATTCCAAGAGTGTTGAGGCTGATAAAGAGATTCTGAGACACTTCTATATCACAATTCTGTATACTTTCAAAAATAAATGGTGATCATTTGTTAGGATTAGAAATAAGGTCCCCAAATGGAGAAAACAGTAGTGGAGGCTAGCTGCTGAGGAATAATTTAGATCCCAAGAGCTATAAGATTTGGAAACCTTTGGACAAGAAGGTCTACAGCACTTCTTGATGGAGGGGGTCTGTGTATATGCACTTGCATGGGTGCAGAGGGTAAAGGATGATGGACGGGTTAATGTCTTTACATTTATTTTATTTTACTTCTGTCCTGTATAGGAGTCATAGTATACTAATTGTAGCCTAACTTTGTTAAAGTGCTTCATGCTATATTTTCTCTTCAAGAAGCACCATGTTTTTCAGGGTTAGGATCTACCTAAACTGTGGTAGATTTAGGCTAAAGAACCTGGTAATGAGATAGCAACTATTCATTTGAGAAAGTTCTGAAAAAAAAATTCAGGTAGATTTGAAAACTCAGATTACTAAAGTTTGGAAGACTAATATAGTGATGAATTTGGTAAAACCCAAGACAGGAGAGGATCAAAACCTATTTGGGAACATTGCTAGCCGGGGAAGAACTGTTTCTCATATAATGTACACCTGTTCCATTAATGGAAATTTTTTTTTCTCTAGAAGGGGGAAGACATAGAATTTAAGGCTGGTGAGATCCTAAGTATGTATTAACTTTTCCAAGTCTCAGCTGTGTTCATCCTTAATTTCTTCTAACAAACTTTCAGGGTAAGGGTAGTTTCTAGCTTTGTATTTCTTGGTGTGCAGTCAGTATATATTGCAAGGTCTCAAAGGATGGGTCCTCTTTATACTAGTAACTCAGGAGAGGAGGTATGGATTTTCCATAATCTGACTGCCTCTGTTTGCTTAGGAAGGGATTAGACAAGTGCAGGCTTCTTTGTCTCAGTTCTGTTCAGATCACTGATTCCATCCATAGCAAAGGGACCTGGATGTGAACTGCTGCTACCTTTAAAGGTATTTATTTCCCACATTAGTGTATGTTGCAGTCTCAGCGTAGGATCTATGTAGATCCTCCACCCACCTGGTACCTGCCCCCTTCCTTCTCTCCTTATTCCTTCCTTTTCTCCCTCCCTCCCCTTCCCCTCCCTCTCTCTCCCTCCCCCTTTATTGTGGCAGAGGTATCAAAATTATGAATGAAGTTAATAAAAGGTAATGAATGGATTTAGGAAGTTGTGGATGATGAAATGTGGAAACCTGAAAATTTGACACTTTCATCATTTTAATTTTGACATTGTTTGAAGGACTTTAATGTTAGCTCTGTGAAGGTGAATTGCTTGTCACAGTTTTCTAAGCTGTTAGAACTCACCTTTCTGATATCCCAGTTCATGTCTGAACCCTAGTTGTGGTTTGCTGGAGCAAACTTTACAAATTACCAACTATATACGAATATTTTTTAAAAGACTTTACTGTCATTTTGGCTTACTACTATATGTCATGGTGCCATACCTTCTTGGTACCTTCAGAGCCCTGGAAAACGCACGTGTAGTAAAATAGAGTCACCAGAAGGGAAAGAAAAAAGCTTAACGTTTATAAGTAATACAAAATGGTTAATGCAGTTTAAGATTCATTTTTGGCTGAAAGTCTTCAACTTTTAAGTACAGTGTGGTTGCTACTATCTGAGGAACACACTGCAAAGAGTCACAGTTTGTGACTCTTGGTTATATGGGTGAAATATGATACTTTCTAAATTCAGAATCCTAGACTTAGTTTAAGTCATTGCCAGTGTCAAGTTGTAATGATACTTGAGGGATGTTGTTTTCCTTTTTGTTGTTGCCATACCTAACCTCCACAATACCAGTCCCATTTTAAGGGTTTTTTTTTTTTTTTTTTTTTTTTTTTTTTTAGACAGTCTTGCTCTTGTTGCCTGGGATAGAGTGCCCTGGCGTTAGGCTAGCTCACAGCAACCTCAAACTCCTGGGCTCAAGCGATGCTTCTGCCTCAGCCTCCTGAATAGCTGGGACTACAGGCATGCGCCACCATGCCTGGCTAATTTTTTCTATATATTTTTAGTTGTCCAGCTAATTTATTTCTGTTTTTAGTAGAGATGGGGGTCTCACTCTTGCTCAGGCTGGTCTTGAACTCCTGACCTTGAGCCGTCCTCCCACCTTGCCCTCCCAGAGTGCTAGGATTACAGGCGTGAGCCATAATGCCCGGCCCCATTTTAAGTTTTTGTTAAGTTTCTGATGGCAGTGATATTTTAGAATTTAAAAAGAGTAATTAAGAGGCCGGGCGCTGTGGCTCACGCCTGTAATCCTAGCTCTTGGGAGGCCGAGGCGGGCGGATTGCTCAAGGTCAGGAGTTCAAAACCAGCCTGAGCGAGACCCCGTCTCTACTATAAATAGAAAGAAATTAATTGGCCAACTGATATATATATATAAAAAAAAATTAGCCGGGCATGGTGGCGCATGCCTGTAGTCCCAGCTACCCGGGAGGCTGAGGCAGAAGGATCACTCGAGCCCAGGAGTTTGAGGTTGCTGTGAGCTAGGCTGACGCCACGGCACTCACTCTAGCCCGGGCAACAAAGTGAGACTCTGTCTCAAAAAAAAAAAAAAAAAAAAAAAAAAAAAAGAGTAATTAAGAGATTCTAGTCCAGTATTGCATTATCCTCAATTGTAGTGAAGTAGACTTCTTTTTTTTTCTTCTAGGTTTTTTGGGTCAAATTATGCTTGCTGCCTAAAGGTGGCTGGTCAAATGTTCAGTGCATAGTTTTCCATAGTTGAAAACTTTACAAGCAAGGAAAAAAGAGAGAATGAAGATGTAGATAACACACTAATTGAACATTAAATTATTACCTGTTTTCCAGCCACATAATAGAAATTCCAGTGACTTCACTTATTCTCTGTACACCTTCAGTTGGCAAAAATAACGAAGGTCCTGGATTGTAAGAAATGATCTTAAATAATTGAAGTGAAATTTTACTTTCCCTGGAGCAAAAAGGAAAATAAGCATTTGATATTGTGTGTTGCTGCATATTGCAAAGTTGGCTTCCTCATTTGTTATGGTGGTCACTTTGATTACTTGAAAATTATAGTTTTGAGACTGATGTGCAGAGCTAAATCTTTAGGATATCTTAGGAGATATCCTAAAGTTAGTACCTAAACATTTTCAGATACATATTTTGATCAATTTCTCTATAGCTTTTGCTGGCTGGTGTGCTTTCTAAGCCGTATGGCATCAGAGGCACAGATGTTATCTTTAGTGATGTAGCTCTACCTCTTATTTTGCAAATGAAAACACAACCCAGAGAAGTTAATTGACCTGCTCAAGATCACACTGGGAGTTAGAGGCTCTCACTGTTTCCCAGAGAAGACTGTCTGCTTCTCTTAAATTAGTACTGAGGAGTCCCAAGGATTGGGAACTTTGGAAGGAGGTTTTTTTAAAAACAAAAACAATACTACAAATGTGGATAAACACTCATGATTGCGAAGCTTCCCATTTTTCCTAAAGTGTTCTTCTGCTTTACTCAACATCAAGACTATTTTAAAAGCATTCTTCTTTCCGGATACCCTCTCCCAGTATGTTGACCTGAAATTCATCGGTCTTTCTCTGTAAGTCATTCATTGTTTTTTTTAAATGTACGCTTCTCCCCTCATACAGGCATAAAAGAAAAAATATACATTAGAGTGATGATATGAGAGTTTCTTAATCTTGAACGTCTAGTGGAAAGGTAAAATAATTGTTTGGATGTAAGATGACCTTAATGTGGCCCACTTAAAATTTTAATGCAATTTTTTTGGGTAAAATATTTTCTTCAGCTTAGCAATCTAGGGAAACTCAGAGTAATTTAATAACATCATAGTAGCAGAACATGTGAAATGAGTAAACTTAGGAGTATGGTTGAGTTGAAGACTCAAACTTTGATTCTAAAGAAAGACTCAAAATATTAAATCCACATGATGTGTTGGCTAAGGCATCTTGCCTGTTAATAGCTAACCAGAAAATTTATAACAACTGTTTGTCATGTGTATGTATTTATAGCCATTCATATAATAAAAAGAAGTTTTCATGGGATTGTAATAACATGTCAAGATGGATATAATTAAAACAGAAGCAGATTGACACCCTGAATTAAATGCAAACCATAAACCAGGATACCTGAGCATTGTGCCTTACATATTTGCTGCAGGGGGCAGTCAGCCAAATATGCAAATAAAAAGACATTGATGAATTTCCCTGGGTGTGTATGTGGTTGCAGAGAACCCAACTATTTTATTAATCTTTTATCAAGCATTGTTTAGATTTGCAGCAGCAATGGGATGTATTAATTTGGCAGACCAAATAGCTTAGGACCAGAAAGTAGAAAATAATAAGGGGAAGACATGATTGATATGCTGTCCTATAAATAACATATGTGACTGACAAAAGGGCTGAGTGATCTTTAGATCTGTGCTTGATGTCATTAATGGAGTTGTTAAACACCAGGATTTTTTGTTTGAACTTCAATCAGAGAGGCTCTGCCTACCATTTAAATTTCAGGCCTATCTCTAGTTACACCCTCAACTGATATGTTGACAAAATTGGTGTAAATCGAATTTTTATAAATTGGGTCAAATACACCAGGGGAATCTTGCTGTGAAAAATGAGAGTCCTTTTTATATCAAGTATGGTACTCCTCCTCTCTGCAGGGAAGCTGGGATTTTGGTAGAGTGAGTCTCTTTAGATGGGCATTGCTTTCTCTGAGACACTTTTCTGCATGTGTTCCCTGTGCTCCTGGAAGAAAGTGACTGTGAGATTTGCATTTTCTGTTCAGGTTTTATACTTCAGTTGGTTGGTGCTTCCAGGAATAATTGGTGGTGATTTGAATAAGCTCGCATCATTCAGATTTCAGAGCTTGGTTTTCAAGTGCTTGCTAAGGAGGGCTCTCGGCTATGAATATGGAATATGATTTCCATATCTGTTCCATTGGGGAGTCCAGGCATGTCATAACCACTTCAGAGTCATGATTGTACAGAGACACCCTAGCTATAATTTTTCTATATGACAGTTCAGTTTTAAAATTGTAAAGATGCCAAAAGCAAGGCTGTATTGTTATTAGGGAAGTCAGCGACATCTGTTATATCTTGTTAACCAGGGGAGGAAAATGCTTTAATCAAAACATCTAATTATGCCCTCTGAACTGATGAAATATTCTTTGCTAAATTTTTAGATTTGGCTTTAATAGATAAAGCTGGCCTCTATAGGAACTGTGAAGTAAACTTAGTTTTTTTATTTTGAAAATACTTCTCCCTAACCATGATGACTTAAGGGTATTTTATCAAATTGCTTTTATACTGTGTTGAAAGTAGATATTTTTAGAAGTTGTCCAAACTAGCATGAAGTTTTTGTTTTTGTCCTCCCTCTGATTTACTTAGCATGTGAGGCCCCCAGAGAGAGTTTGTATTTCCAATGTGAGCCTAGGAGGATATGTGGTGGCAGAGAGCCACCTGAGGAGGGAGCAAATGATAATTGCAGGTGAGAGGCACGGGGATAATTCAGCCTATGTGCTGGGAGGTACGATTTCACACCTGAATGTTGAGACCTGCTGTCTTAGACAGTTGTGTTGTTTTAAAATGTTTTTTTAGTCTAATATAGAAATGGACCACATTGTTCCAGGTTACCTTCAGTCGAAGGAATTTAATTTAATTTATTTTTTGTGACAGAGTCTTGCTCTGTTGCCCCAGCTAGAGTGCAGTGGCGTCATCATAGCTACTGAAGCCTTAAACTCCTGGGTTCCAGCAATCTTCCTGCCTCAGCCTCCGGAGTAGCTGGCACTACAAGCTTGCACCACCCCGCTCACCTACCTCATTTTTCTATTTTTGGTAGAGACAGGGTCTCGCTCTTGCTCAGGGTATTTTGGAACTCCCAAGCCTCAAGTGATCCTCCTGCCTCAGCCTCCCAAAATGATGGGATTACCTAATTTCTAATGTATTGTTTTTTCCCCTCTATTCTCTGCCTAAAATTGGCCCCTGCATTCTTCCTACATATATCCTTCTGGGGATATTTGAGGCTCTCAGAATTGTTGCTTCCTTCACTCAGTAACTCTTGCATAGTAGGCACTCAGTCATTGCTTCTTTACAGTTGACCTATTTCCATAAGAACTCCATGAAAAGAAATTTTGAAAAGGGAGCTGCTATTTACTGAGTATTTGCATTGTGCTAGCAATTTTGCATTCATTATCCCATAGAACTATCTAATGAAAAAAGGAATGATATCGCTGTTTTACAGTTGAAGAAACTAAAGCTCAGAAAGGTTAGATCAATTTGCCCATGATCAGCACAAGAGAGACAGGAAATACAGTTTCTGCCTGACTTGAAGGCTTGAGACCCTTTACACTCTTTACACTCTTCTTTCTAACACAGATTTATTTGGTGAGAGAGTCCCAAATGGGTCTCTGGTAGACCACATTTTTTCCTTGTTGTTGC
This sequence comes from Microcebus murinus, assembly GCF_040939455.1. Taxonomy (NCBI): domain Eukaryota; kingdom Metazoa; phylum Chordata; class Mammalia; order Primates; family Cheirogaleidae; genus Microcebus; species Microcebus murinus. The sequence continues at coordinate 33,695,400 of NC_134122.1, forward strand.
TGAAAATTGTCTTGCTTATAAAGGATTTTGTAGGTATAATAATAGGATTTAGGGAGGGGAGAGCATCTTATGATATTTTAGGAAGTATTTTGTTTCCTTTTTAAAGCTCGAGCTTATTTATACTTAGATGGCTGCCACTCATATGGTATCTATGGCATATTCATTGTTGTTTTCTGTATGTCCCTTTTACTGTTTCTCCCTGTATTAAAATCTAACCTTTTCCCACGTCACATTACTCAAGTACATTTTAAGCTTTTGTCAAAGGCAAGGATTCAGGCTCATGATATTGAGGGCCATGTGTACCAGTCCCTGTTCTAAACCCTTGTACATACTTGTCTCACTTAATTCTTAAAACAGTCCCCTAGAATAGAAGTGTAAAAAATTGCAGTAGGGACCCCTCTTACAGGTTATCATGCATATATGCTTATATTCTTCTACAGATTCCTAAGTATTTTGTCTTGCTTACTTTTGAACTATTCTAGGAAGTGGCATTTCTCTTGGGAATCTATTCTACAATAAAAGAGACCTTATTGCTAGGTTTTTTGTTTGTTTGTTTTCCTTTAACTACTAGGAACTCCATTCTTTCTGGTGAAATACCATGCTAAATAGCTCTTTGCTTTTCTTGATATCTATATCTTGAAGATACCTAGTGACAAGTAGTCCATTTCTTGTCATTGTTTCCTTTCATTATTTGAAGCACATTGGCAAATTGTTCTCCCCCATTCCCTAGTCCACCCTGTGGAGGTTTGTTTATGCTACAAATAGTATGCTAATGAATGTGGCTGTTAGATTTGCTTATGGAAATCTTAGTTGCATTTGGAGTACTGTAAAATCCTGAGAAGCCCCCTCCTCATCTTCCCTGGGCTAAGATGAGCCTCCACACAGTTCATTGTCTAGGACTTCAGGATTCAGACCTGGGTGATTACCATTTGTGTCAGGAAAGCGGGGTACTATAAAGACACACACACAGAATTATTCTCATGGGGCCTGAATTTTGAAAAGATTTCTAGGTGAATATAAGATAAAGTGAAACACTTATTTGCAATCTCTTTTTGAAGAGAGGCAGGAGTTTTTTCTGGGAGCCACCATGCTTGGTAGATATACTTGGGTCTTGCCCCTCTCTCTCCGGTTATCTCAATAGTAAGTGCAGTTGCCATTTTGTGTGCATCCAAAATGGAAATACTAGAGTAGTGTTCTGTTTTTACAGATTGCAATTGTTGGGGAGACCCAAGTCAAAGCATGTCCTTTGAAATTTAACTAAAGCTATAAAAATCTTGTGTAATAGGAACCACACTTTTAAGTTCAGGGTTTTAAAGGTGATCTCTTCTACTTTAATTTTATGTATTTGTTTTTTTTTCTTCAGCATATTATGGGGGTACAAATGTTTAGGTTACATATATTGCCCTTGCCCCACCCGAGTCAGAGCTTCAAGCCTGTCCATCCTTCAGACGGTGTGCACTGCACCCATTAGGTGTGTGTATACCCATCCCCTCCTACCCCCTCCCATCTGCCCAACACCCGATGAATGTTATTACTATATGTGCACTTTTAATTTTATGTATTTGTAAAATATAAGTTCTGTATTACCTCTAGGGCCTGTCTCAGATTATAAAATCTTAGATAGCAGCTGTCTATTTTTAATTTCTCCTTGTGTCCTTTTTTGCCCATGTGGTGGTTTGTAATACCCCTGTTAATGATGTTTTCAATTAAGGAAACAGAGTGTGAAGATAGCCTGGCGGGGATGGGTGTGGGTTTCGTCTATTTACTGTTTATAGGTGAGCATTATTTTGGCATTCTTGTAGGTTTCTACAACTGCTGCCCATATTTCAGCTATACTCTTCTTTTGTTTAGTATGGTATACCTGAGATTAAGGACAGAGAAGTATGTATGTTCAGCCTGATTTGGAAATTACATTGTTGAAATATAGCCCATATGGCCATTGTAAAATGGTTAGTACTGCATATAATTGCCTTTCTCAATGATGTGCTTTGTCATTACTTCCATATTCCAAGAAGCACTCCTGTAACATGTTGATGGCAGTGGTGTCATTAGAAAACTCATGGACATGCAAAGACATTAAATTGTCTTTAGCTTAAGGATTAAGTTACAGTTTTAGAGGGTAGATCACCATACTTTCAATCCATGACTCTTGCTTAGTTCAGCACTGCTAGACTCGGTGATAGAGATTTGCACAGGTCTCATTTACTTGTTTGCTGAGTGTATTTCATATCTTCCTTGCAACTGTGAGAAGGTTCTTTAGCTGTGCATAAGTCTCCATCACTGTATTTTAGTCAGTTGGCTTCCTAGGAGTATTTCTTCCAATTATTCATGTCTTGTGCAGCTGTTCTTTTTCTAGGACACTACTTCAACCTCTGTTGTTCTGAATGTGAGCCCAAAGCAGGCTAAGCCAGAGGTTATTTTATTTGGGGGGGTCATTTAGATGTAAAAGGACTAAGTAGTGGAGTCAGGAAACCACCTGGTGGCTGCCATTTTGCCTGACTTTATGTCCTCCATTGTATATCATCTGTCTGTACATGGGTCTCAAGTCCACCACCCTTCTTCATTTCCTTGGTTAAAAGCAGTGAGATTATTGGAGCCTAGAGGTTCAGAGGTGGGTCCCAGAGACCCAGGGACTATGTGACAGGGCATAGAAAGAGACTGCCCCCATCTTCCAGCCCTGTGTAGTTGGATTTTTTTCTTCAGCCATCCAGGCAGACTTACTATCTGGTTGTAGATATTTTAGGGATGCCATGGTTGTGGGACATGGTAGCCTTTGAATTTTGAGGGTCCTTTTTGCAGCTACCAGTGAATAGTAAGTGAAATCACAGAGGGGAATGTAATTCATCAAATTTAATGTTTCTCTTTGGAACCTAACAGAAATAAAGTGGACTTGGAAACTTCCAGACAGAGTGTTAAGAGACTTTGGAGATAATCTTGGGCAGTGGTTTTGGGTACCTAAGGGGACACTGAGTCATCTGAGGGGTGGTCCTAGCCTCATTCAAGCAGAAGAACTCTGCTTTTCCCTGTTTTATATATTAGGGTAAGATTCTCTTTGGGAAGAAAAAGGTATTTGGATTCTTTTGGTTATTCCTCCATTCAAAAAATATTTATTAACAGCTTCTATGTACCAGGTAGGCACTGTTCCAGGCACAGGGAGCCCTGTAGTAAATAAGAGAAAAATAAGTATCTGCTCTAATGGAGTTTATATTCTAGCAGGGGGTGGGTCATATATTGTAAATAAATGAACAAATACATAACATATTAGAAGGTGACAGGGTTAAAAACAGGGTAAAGGGATAGAACCTAGTACAGCAGGTTCTCAAATAACATTGTTTTGTTATAATGTGGATGAGAAAAAAAATTTGATTCCTGGTCAGGGCAACTCTCTGTGTGGAGTTTGCATTTTCTCCCCATGTATGGCAAAATTGGTTTTGTTGTATATCATTTTTTTATAAACTCAATGATGTTAAGTAAGGTATTGTGTGCTTATGTGCTATTTTATAGAGGGTGGTTTAGGTAAAATGTCTCTGAGAAGGTGATAGTTGAGCAGAAACCTGAAGGAGGTAAAGCACAAGAAATGTGGTTAGCCAGAATGAAAAATAAGTTAGGGTATACTTTAAAAGAACTAAAAGAGTGGAATTGGAATGGTCTTAACACAAAGAAATAATAAATGCCTTAGGGATGGATACCCCACTTACCCTGATTTGATTAATTCACATTGTATGCCTGTGTCAAAACATCACTTATACTGTATAAAGATAGACAACTATTATATATCCATGGTAATTAAAAAATAATAAAATAAAAGAAGAAATGTGGTTAGCTAGGAGAAGGATATTCAAAGAGAGGGAAGAAAGAACAAGTGTGAATCAAGCTTCAAGGAAAAGGAGTGGCTTGGTGAATAAGCAACTGGAATAGAGCTGTGGGAGAGGATGGGGGTTGAGTAGGAGGAATGGGAGAAGGTTCTGCAAGAACTTTGACTTTTAAACCTGAGTGATGCCAGAAGCTTAAAAACGGCTGAAAGCAACTGTGTAAAGCCTCCATTTCCCAACTGAGTGTTTTTGACTCTCCCCAAGGTCACCTAGCTGGTATTCAAACAAGACCAGATCTGGAACTCACATGTTACATTCTTTTATGGTAACTTCTCATGGCACCTTGCTGCAACCACTCCAGGCCTTAGGAGGCATGGGGCATCTCTTTGGAGACCATCTTTTTGTCTCTTCCTGTTTATGGATGTGTTTCTCCCAAAAGATGTACTTTAAGAATATGCAGAGTTCCAATGCCCAATCACTACAAATTGGGAAATAGCTTTGCTCTTCAGTGCCAGAATCACCACCATTTGGATAATAATTTTAACAACAACAACAACAACAACTGCACACATTTATCAAGGGCTTACTGCTTGTACTCAGAGCTTTACATTTATTACATTTAACCCTGTGTAGTAGGTAACATTATCATTCTTATTTTAGAGATGAGGAAACTGAGATTTGAAGTAACTTCTCCATGCTCATGTAGATAGAAAGTTGTACAGCCAGGATTTGAACCCAGACTGTCTGAATTCAGGGCTGGCACTGCCACTCTGATGAAGAGGAGGGGGATGCACTTGTTTCTAGACAAATTTTTATTGGAATATGCTTTTCTCATTTTCATTTTAAGATGGTTCCAGAGTTGAGCCCTGGGTATAATACCATCTTGTCACAACCCAATTTCCTGTCTCCAAATGTTTGTTTACATACAGGATTTCACAGCCAGTCTTGTTTTGTCCTCATAACTCTGTTGGTTTTAGGTGGATTACTGGTTAAGCAGATATCTTTGGTCTTTCTGAGCTGAGTTTGATTGAAGTATTTTTCAAGACCTGTACTGTGAAGCGTGTTATAGGATGCAGGCCAGTGTTTTCAACTTAGACCTAGTTGAATTGGTCTTGATCTTTTCCGCCAATGAAAAAAGCCCCAGATGCCACCAGTACCTATTATAATCCATAGGAATGTAAAAATCTTCCTTTTAATACTGGTGCTTTGCAGGACAAATATACTGTGAGCTTGCTTTAAAATATATTTGTGTAAAAATGTGTGTGTATGGGCTGGGTACAATGGCTCACACCTGTAATCTCAGGACTTTGGGAGACTGAGGCAGGAGGATTGCTTGAGGCCAGGAGTTTGAGATCAGCCTGGGCATCACAGTAAGACTCCGTTTCTACAAAAAATTAAAAACATAGCAGAGCATGATGGTGTGCACTTGTAGCCCTAGCTATTTAGGAGCTTGAGGTGGATGGATTGCTTGAGCCTAAGAGGTTGAGGTTACTATGATCATGCTACTGTACTTCTTAAGAAAACAAAAGAGTATGTATGTTTATATGTGAATATATGACTATGAAATATTTTGTAAATATGGAAAAGTATAAAGCATAACATAACCAACACACATGTACCCACCACCAAATTTATTAAGTGTTAGCAATTTACCATACTTTTCTTCATATTGCAGGTTATTCTTATGTATGTACTGTCTGAGGAGGAACACAGTCAACAGTAAGCTTTACAGCTATACCCTGGGGATACCCAGGGGGAGCTTTTAAAAAAAAGTTCCCATACCTCTGGGAGGGTGGAGAAAGCCCCTGCCACTAACAGAATTGTTAAAAGCTCCCCAGGGGATTCTATTGTGCATTTGGGTTAGAGACCCACTGTTTTGAGGATGTGTCCATTTTTCTTCACTGGGTTCTCTCAGATGCCTGGTACTGAGCCATGTGTGATTAGTGGACCATACTCGTGGCCTTTATTTTTCATTTCCTCTATTGGACTTTTTTATGTGGTTCTGCTTTCCAAGATTCTGGGGTGGTGTTTTCCTCGGTAGCTCCTCTCCTCACTGTCTTCCATCTCCTATCACCATGTGAAACAAGCTGGGGATACATTTACATATTTGTTTTAAAGGATCAAGTACTTAGAGACCAGGAGTGAGGCTTTAAATAGGGGATTGAGAAATTCAGAAGTGTTGGGAGCTACTGTATGTTGAGTGTTTGGGGTGAGCAAAAGTTGTAGAATTGTCTTGGAAGTCAGTGGGGACACAGGGCTTCATTTAGAAAACCTGAAATCGCACACATCTTTACAGTAAGGCTCTGAGCTGTGGGATGGTGGTTGAGGGCCTTTTTGGTCTGTGTTATAGCTTTATCAGTAAGATATGTGGTAAGATGTACAATAAGATATGAGCTGTCAGCAGAACATTCCGTTCTCTGCGGATACATTGGCAACCAGGATGTCTCTCAGAAGTGCTGTCAACTATGGATTATGTGGGACCTAATTATCCTCTGTGGGTGTTAGCCTCTTAGAGCACCCCCTCCTCTTGAGCCCACTCCACCATTCAGCAAATAGTTAATGAGTTTCTTCTCTGTTCCAGGCTCTGTTCTAAGCAAACAGTAAACTAAACAAAGCCCCTGCCCTCAGGGAATGACATTCTGGGGCTGGGGTGGGTGGGTGGGTAGATGGTGTTACATTCTGACATTGTTTCTTGGCATGTCTAACACAGATAAAGGTGTGGTAGAACTGTAATCCTCCTTTGGAAAAGCTCTAGGGGAATCGTTTGGCAGGTAGAGAGTGTTTTTGCCTAATTTGGCTTAAATGATGTTTTTTGATTCTGAGGATTTCAGATACAAATGCCTTCATGAATATATTTCTTCAACAGGAATTAAATGCTGGGACATTAAAGTTTGCAGGGACTTTTAGAATTGGTTGGGTTTTATTTTATTGATTAACAGCTTAATGTGATGAGAATGATGCACAGCTAAGGTACAAGCTTGGGGAAGATGCTGAAGAAATAATGATACTTGATTTTCTTTTTGCTTGAAGTGGAATCACCTAATTCATCCAAGTACTCATAAATTTGAGGGAAAGAAGGGCAGAAAATGAAAGTTTATTTCTAGGACTGTCTACAGGGCAAGGCTATCAGGTTACCTTCATTGGAAAGACTTAATCACAAGTGAAGCTTAAATCTGTTACAGTCATCCCCAGCAGTCAGGGTAGTTGGACACTGATGAACACCACTGGACCCCTGAGTAGAGGGGATGCCTTAGCGATGATGTTTGCACTTAGTCAGTAGAAAGTTTGAGAAGAAAATCAAAAGCTTGAGGGGAAAAAAGTTAGTAAAAAAAAGAAATCTTAAAGCTTTTGGGTTAGATGGAGGAAGAAAACTGTAGTTGATATGATTTCCTTTCTGGATCATCATCTTCATCAGGCATTGTTAACTAAAGAGGAAAACAATTTCCCAGCATGGAAAGAACTCTTAAAACCTGTGAGCTCTTAAAAAGAATCATCTAAAATAATAAAGAAGCAAGAATATCTTGTGGTATCAACTTTTGGATTCCTAAAGTAGATTTTGACTTCATGGTATAGGAAGGTGGGCAGGAAATGAATTTTTGTTGTTGTTTTTCAAAGGCAGGAAAACACTCTCCTTTTCCTGTTTGGGCTTTCCTGGTGGGTTTAGAAATCTGTGGATCCTTGGGGACTGTATATACATGCAGATAGAGAATCTAGTACTTGTGTATTAGCTTGAATCTACAGCAGGGTTCCTCAAACTTTTTAAACAGAGGGCCAGTTCACTGTCCCTCAGACTGTTGGAGGGCTGGACCATAGTTTAAAAAAAAACTATGAACTGGCCGGGCGCGGTGGCTCACGCCTGTAATCCTAGCACTCTGGGAGGCCTAGGCGGGCGGATTGCTCAAGGTCAGGAGTTCGAAACCACCCTGAGCAAGAGCGAGACCCCATCTCTACTATAAATAGAAAGAAATTAATTGGCCAACTAATATATATAGAAAAAAAAAATTAGCCGGGCATGGTGGCGCATGCCTGTAGTCCCAGCTACTCAGGAGGCTGAGGCAGGAGGATTGCTTGAGCCCAGGAGTTTGAGGTTGCTGTGAGCTAGGCTGACGCCATGGCACTCACTCTAGCCTGGGCAACAAAGCGAGACTCTGTCTCAAAACAAAAACAAAACAAAAAAAAACTATGAACAAATTCCTATGTACACTGAACATATCTTATTTTGAAGTGAAAAAACAAACAGGCAAAAACACCCGCATGTGGCCCTCGGGCAGTAGTTTGAGGATTCCTGATCTACAGGTTTGGGAATAAGGAAGGAAGGACTTCCTGAGAGTTCACAGATATGAAGATGAACCAAAACTCATGTAGAGAGATACAAGATCTTTTTGTTTACCTTTTGATTAGAAAGAATGGGACGTGAAAGTACTCTTTGTCAACTTTATCTTCACCCTAGGCCTTGTATTGATGCAGCAATGATAATAATAATGGGAACAAGTGTTTATTGAGTGCTTGGTGTTCTAAATGCTTAAATCAGTTTATGCAATCCTCACTCACATGGTGCTCCTATGAGATAGGTACTGCTATGATCCCTGTTTCATAGGAAAGGAAACAAGCACAGAGAGTTTACATCCCAGGTCAAGGTGTCAGTGGTGGAGCCCATGCATTCTAGCTCCAGAGCCTGACTTAACTACTACGTAATGGAACTAAATAAGTGCTTCTTAAGAGTTTTATACTGATGTTCTCCTGGGGCTTTCACCCCTTTTTCTACTCTACCCCACCCAGCTACTCCTACTTTATCTGTGGATATCTTCAGAGGCTAAGTACCTTAGACTGACCTTATTATAGATGAGAAAACAGAGATCTAGAAAATTATGTTATATAATTTTCCTGCATGACCTAGTGAGTTAGTGGTAGGACAGGGATGTGGAACTTAACTTTCCTGATATATAGGTCACTGCTTTTCCCACTGCACTGTATTGCTTCCATTAAAAATATTTTAAACATTTAACTGAACTAAAAATTTATAAACTTAATTTGTGTCACCGGTACTCCTGTGGATGAACTGGGTTAAAATCGCTAGGTACTTTGAGATTTTTCCCTAGGGAGGAGGATGGTAGACATTTTAGAAACTAAAATTTGCCTCTGGGGTTATCTGACCTAGTCTTGAGGATGTCTTTCTGGGTTTTGGTAGGCTTCCTTACCTACCAAGTGGGGAGAAAATTATTTAATAGAGGAAAGACAAAAGTCATTCTCAGACTTGAGTATTGCGTGATGTGGGTTCATGGAAGGGCATTTGTTTTTTTCACTTAGGCCTTTTTTACTTTAACCTCAAATGGGATACAACTTTTAACTTAAAGCTTTAAAAAAAAGCCTCAATACAAGCCTTCTTTAGCTGTTGTCTAGCAAATAAGATATAGAAAGAGAGTTGAAAAACCACTTTGATTCTGGGTGTTTTAGAGTCTCCTATTCTGTTTTTTTTTTTGTTGTTTTTGTTTTTGTTTGTTTTTTCTTTTGGTCCTGTGATTCCTTTTGTTGTAACCTCTTTCCTTGGCTAATGCTTTGTTTAAAAACATGTGCTCTGGTATTCGAAAACAAATTATCCAGCTGGCTTCCCAGTTGTGCTGTCAGATAAAAGACCCCAGGGTAGTGCTCTTTCTACCTTTGAATTTTGGTTTCCTATTCATGCCTGAAGCTTCCAACCCAGATTAATGTGGTTATCTGAAACTAGAGAATATAATCTGAAAGGGGAAGTGTGGATTGGCTGTAACCCTTCAAAGGGCACTAATGGGATCCTGGAATGTATCGGAGTGGAGTTTTATCTGGGTTAGAAACTGTGGGCTCCATAACAAAGGAAGTTTGAATATTAAAAAAAAAAAAAAAAGAAAAGAAACTGTGGGCTCCAGGTTATCTTTGAGTTTTTTACCTGAATGACTTTGGTCTTGTCTTTAAACTTCTGGAAGTCTAAAATCTTGATGGCACAATATGGTAATGAAAATAGGGAAAGGCTCCCAGACTGTGCTGTAGAAAAGCACATGTTCAGATTTTACCCATGACCTAGAATCCTGTGTGGCCACAGACAAGTAATTTGATTTCACAGTTTCTATTCCTAAATTTGCAAGATGGGGTTCCCAGTAGGAGTTAACTTAGTGATTTTAACATATCAGCTTCCTTTTTAGGGGTGATGTTATAATTGTGAGAAAAATATTCATGAAAGGCTTGGCCAAGTATTTTTTGTATTTGGGGAAAGAACACTCTTTCATTTATAATATTAAGGGTTCTGCAAAACTTTTCCAAGTAATTACACTTTTGGTCACTCACATTGGGTGTGGAGAATCAGGATTAGGTGGTTTCAGACTGTTGCACATCACAAGTTCTTGTCTTGTGCAGCGATTTCTGAACCCACTGCACAACTGCACCCTAGGGCAGCTTGTTAAACATACAGATTCTTGGGCCCTGTCTCTGATCTACTAAAAGTTAATCCCTGCTGTGTAGCTCTGGGACATTTGTTTTTTTAACAGGCTCCTCAGGAGTTCTTTTACAGCAAGCCCAGTATAGTTTTGGAACCACTGTTTTAGAAAATATTTTTGAATATTTTATTGGGACAGCAGTATTAGTGGTGGTTTAAAATAATTAATTTCTATGCTACTAAACTTTCCTAAAATAAAACATTCATGCATATTTAGTTTTAAAACTTCATCCATTGTGAAAGAGAAAACATCCTGAAAATGTATAGTGTACAGCTCAGTGAATTATCACAAAGTGAACACCCAAGTAGCCAGTACCCAGGCAAAGAAACAAAAAGTTGCCAAGAAACATCTGACTTTTATTAAATTCCCCAAAATTCCTCTTCCACCCCTTCTCCTCAAATCTCAAGAATGTAGAGACACAAGTAAAGGTTGATAAAACACTATTATAAGGTAGAACTGAAAAAAGTATTACCTAACTGTACTTGGTGTTTTTTTAATCACTCTCATTACTGTAAATTTTTGACAATGTTAAGTTTGTATTTATATTTTGATTCAGCCTTAAATCAGTTCATGACAGTGACTGTCTATTAATGCTCACAGCGTGTATCAAAATTAGGCTGTAAGATCGATCATTTCTGAAATCTAATTCACTGAAAATATTCTCATGATAGTTTTGAAAAATGTATAAGGACCAATAACCAGTCTTGGCAGTTGTAACTCAATAAACAAATGAGTCTTGTCATTGCTGCCCAAGTAACTTAACTAAACATGTCTTAGTAGCCAAGTATCTTTATTTGGTACCATAATAAAAGGCAGTTTCTTGCTTAACAAAAGTAAAAGAAGTTCCTCTGTTCACCCCGGAATAATCTCTCCTCCATTCTATTCCATTCAGAGGATTTAAAGCCAAAAATGAAGTTTCCCTGAAGTTTTTTTCTTTTCCTTCTTTTTTCCACTGAAAAATCATTAGATTCTTAGTGGAAGAAGTTCTACCTGTATTAAATAGCAAGCTTGCCTGTTTTCTTTGGAAAAGGAAGCTTATAGTAAAGGGTCCTGGAGCAAACTCTGCACTTAAGCTGTGTGTAGGTGGAGGGAGAGAGCTGTGTCTGGCCACCTACCTGCTAGCAGCTGCATGTCTGTATTTTGCTGGCAGGCACGTGGGCTCTGTGGATATAAGAGCTGCTGCCCTTCCCCTGCTCTGCCTCATATTCCCCCATATTGGTGATCTCCACTATCAACTAAACAGGTGACAAGACTCCAATCACCCTACTCTGAATGAATTTCCATCTTTTCAAAAGTACACCAGAGGCTTGTTTTGTTAAAGTACATTGATTGGCTAGGCACGGTGGCTCACGCCTGTAACCCTAGCACTCTGGGAGGCCGAGGTGGGCGGATAGCTCAAGGTCAGGAGTTCGAAACCAGCCTGAGCAAGAGTGAGACCCCATCTCTACTATAAATAGAAAGAAATTAATTGGCCAACTAATATATATAGAAATGGTGGTGCATGCCTGTAGTCCCACCTACTTGGGAGGCTGAGGCAGTAGGATTGCTTGAGCCCAGGAGTTTGAGGTTGCTGTGAGCTAGGCTGACGCCATGGCACTCACTCTAGCCTGGGCAACAAAGCGAGACTCTGTCTCAAAAAAAAAAAATAAATAAATAAATAAAAATAAAGTACATTGATTAAATAAATATTCCTGTGTTCACAAAGAAACTGAAATCTGTTATAGCACTCTGCAGTTATCTGTCCATTGGTAGCAGAGAAACTACTGCCAGTTTTCTCCCTTCAACCTCCCCCTCACAATCCCTTTTCTTCTCTTTACCACACAGATTCTCAAAGGTGCCAGTAACAGAGAAATTATTTGACCTCTGCTTTCAGGTGCCTTTGAAGCAGGAGGGGTGGTGTCATGCTCTTTGGTGAAACATGCCATTGGGGCATTGCCCAAGTGGATGCATAATAGTAGAGCGCAAGTGGTTTAGATTAGAAGACTCTGTGTTGCTTTGGTGTTGTTGGAACTTTGTCTCTTCCCTTCAGCTCTTACTTAGCAAAAGTGAACTCAAGGAGAGTCTTTCAAATTAGCTTTTTTCTCTTTATAGGAAAAGGGTGCTTCTGGCCTTCTGTGTGTCTGCTGTCAGACATGGAAGCCACCAAGTCTCTGTGAGACATGGTCTTGGTGTGTTTATTTACATGTTCCTTTCAAATGACAGTGGCTGGAGAGACCCTCACTATTTGGGCAGATAGCTCTAGTGGTCAATGGGAGAGCCTCATGAAGGGCCCAATTGTGGAATGATAGGAATTCTAGCCATGGTGGTGCTGGCAGGTTTCCTTTCTTTTTAATGGGTCCGGGTGGATGGCTGTTTAAAAGGAACATGTAGATTTAAAGAAAAAAATGACTGATTTAAAAAGTATCATGTGTAATCCTTTAGGTGTAAGCTGTTATGCACCTCAGTATTAAGGAATGATTTATACACCAAGTGTGAAATGACCATAATTTTCCTTTTCATAGCAGGGATTTAAAAAAGGGTCCCAGACAGGGAGAGGTGAGGGAAGGAGGAGAAAAAAGGACAATGAAACATGGGAAATGAGGGTTGTGGAGAAGACACTGAATCTTATTTTGGTGTGAAGAAAGTGGCATGCAGAGAGAAGTGTGACCAAGGGGGGAGGTGTTAAAATATCATCTCCTAATATCTACCACTGAGGAGGGGTCTTCTTTGACAGAAATGAGGTGGGTGCTTCTGAGTAGCTACGACATTAAAAAAAAATTAGAGGAACTTTGTGGCTGTGTGGATGGCAGAAGCACATAAGTAGGGAAAACTGTTGAAGTAGGTAAAGTGAAATCTCTTAGTGTGTGTCTCTTCCAACTGACTGTGGGTAATTAGTTGGAAATGACATTAACCTGAGCTTAATTGTAATTTTGCATAGTAACAACATACCAGCTGTTCACTGTATTCTTTTCTGGTGGTGTGATTTAATTATTTTTTTTTTTTGCTATCTTTTAAGCTCTAGTTTTCTGTTTTTCTTTAATCCCTCCTGGTTGCTGTGACCATAGGCCCCACAGTTTAGCAGTAATGTCTTTTCTGGTGCTTTGGTGCCCACTGTGTGCTGAGGGCTTGGGATGCTCTTGGTTTTGCTAATCACTTAGTTTTTTAAAAGGCGGAATTAGAAAGTCACTGAGATAAGCATGAGTGGTTGGAAACCTTGTTGTGTTTTGGACTCTTCCACAAGGTTTTAGCTTATTATATAAATAATTTGGATAATTCCAGGGCTATCAAAGGTGCTCAAAATATCAAGTGAACAAGCCAAAAGAGAAGTTAATTACTGAACAGTGATTGCTCTGATATAACCAATTATTGGATCATTAAATGTTTATTACCTTTTTATGCTCCTTTCCCCCATAAGGGCAGTTTCTTTTTTAAGTCATTAAAACAGAAATGGGATCTTAAAAAAAATCCTGCTTAAAAAATTTCCATGAGACTGAAGTATTAAAAAGGTCTTGTGTGATCTGACAGCTGAATAGCTTGTTTTTCTTTGGTCTGTTGAATTAGTAATTAATGAAATGTATTGCCTGAGCAGAGCAAATAAGATTAGTTTTGCCTAGGAAAAAAACAAAAGCAAAATACTGACCCACAAATGCAGGTTAATATTAAAGTGCAATATAAGAAGTAGAAAAAAAACACAAGTCTCCTTGACTGATACAATGCCTAATGGTAGCACTCAATTAATTCATCATTTTCTTGAGCACCAACACTATGTTTAGAAGGAATGAGGTTCTATAAATGCAGAGGAGCAAGGGGTCCTGTCCTCAAAGAGACTCTGGGATAGCGGAGCTGTTAAACCAGATGCTTTATTAACCATTGAAAGGTATTTAAGTGATAGTGTTAATAAGCCTAGGTACACTTCTGTGGGGAGGAGTGGCTAGGAAGAGAGACTTTACTTCTGGAAGTTAAGATAATCGTGTGGATTAAGAGTAGGTTTTCTGGAGCCACATTACTTGGGTTTCCAGCTTAGCTTTGCCACTTACCTAGCTCTGTGAACTTTTACCTCAGTTTCCTTATCTATAAAATGGATAATAGTAATGCATCCCTCATAGGGTTATTGTGAGGATTAAGTGAGTTATATATAAAGTGCTTATGACCGTGTATAGCACATATATTGTACATTATAATCTTAGGCTGTGGTTGTGTCATTTTTGTGGGATAATGCAATAGAAGTTTTTCTTAGGGGAGGTGATATTTGGTTGAGGGCAAGATGTTTCAGGTGTTTCTTATATTTTTGTATGTAACCACATATTTAATTCCTAATGCCTAAGGTAATGTGTGCTTATGTAGCACCATTGTCAAAAGATTACAAAGGCCATTACAAATGTTTATTTTCAGACCTGTCCTCTGAAGCAAGAAGACTATTTATGCATATTCTCTGGAGGTGTGAAAGGCCGCAGAGTAGAGCCTGTTCACTGCTAGCGACTCTTCTTTAATTGAGGTGTGATTGTAGCCTGGTTTATTTGTTGTGGGCCAATTAGACTAGCAGAGAGAGGAAACTTTTAAATCTTATTTTTAATTCATAGTTTAAAAAGTTGTATTTGCAAACAAATGTGTTGCAGTAAATAAATTTTGTGTTTCTTGTAGTTTTTAGCAATAGTGGAGCTTGTTTATTCCTAAGGTACTAAATCATGGACAGTTGAATTTACAGGAAGTTTATTATAATGGTGATAATAATGAACATTTGTTGTGCACTTCCTGTGTTCCAGGCACTTTTAATTGTCATAGCTCTGAGGTTGCCACTCTTAATATCTTCATTTTACAGGTGAGGAAACTGAGGCACAGATGTTCATAAACCTGTCTGATGGGAAGTAGCAGTGTAGATCCAGGCTAAGCTCTCAATTGCAGTTGCATAAACCACTTCATTTTGATTTGTGTGTTTTAAAACAGCTCTTTGAGAAAGACCCATCAGCTATTATAATATCTCCCTTTTATAGGAACAAAGAGGGAAGTAGTAGTGTATGAGAAGCTGATAGGGCATCATGGTGAGCTTAATTTGGACTGAAAATTTTGGGGTGGCTGTTTTGTGCCCTTTTACTACTTTAGTCAAGGCAGTTCACTACTTTTGGGCCTCAGAATCTATAAAATGTACCATGGACTCACAGTAGAGTTTGGAGGAAACTTTGTGTTTGTAAACTACAAAATTCTTATGTAGTTTGGAGTGAGACCTGTATGGAAATCTTGAGCCTACTATTTACCACCTTACCTAACTTTTCTGAACATATTTTGTTATTTGTAATTTGGAGCTGTAGTTCTAACTCTCCTCAGGATTGTTTTGAAGATAATACTTATAAACTACCTGACAGATAACTGCTAGCTCTCATTCTTATTAGCTGGTTCAAGCCAGGGGTCACACAGTAAGCTGGGCCTGGGTTAGCATTCCAGCCTCTTGACTTCCCTGAATCTGCACCACATACACCATATTGCTGGGGATGAGGAAAATGTTATAATGAGATGTGCCCCAACTTCTCATTAGAAACCATAGTCCTGATTCTCTTGACTCGTCGGGTTGTCATTTGGCCCAGTAAGTAATGTAGCAAATGTAGTGGATCCAGTAAGGAATTTTGTGTTTTCATGAAATGATTTCCTAAAATAACCGAAGACAGTAAACTGTGAGCCACACAAGGACAGGGAACCTGCTGCTGTCTGTGGAATTCACCTTACATTATGCAGAGGGATGGGATAACTGGCCCATATTGGGTCTAGTATCATTTATTGTGTGAAGGAAGCAAGGTATGAACAACTTTGTTGAGCTATAGAAAATGGGAATGAGAAAGGGAACAGGATTTTTAAAATTTCAGTTTTGTAGGAAAGAGGAAATTGAGGCACCTGATTAGGTAGGTTAAGTCCAGTCTCTTGATCACCAGGTCTTATAAATTAGGTATAATTTTTACCCTTGAAGGTGTTGCATGGCAATACTTTCTGTTAAGAGCATATTTTTATTGTGAAACAAAATTTTATACACGTCAGAAATTTCATCTAAATTAAGAGTATATTCATTCTTATTTTCTGATTTGAGTCTTTGGAATCAGACTTGTCAGGAAGGTTTAGTGAAGCTGTGCTTCTTAATGATGTGGAGATCTCACAGGCAGCTGTGCTAAACATCTTGGTGTAAACTAGGAACGAATAAATGTCTGGTTGTGAAACACAGCGTGACCTTTCAGGGAAAACAAAACAAGCAAACCACCAAACACAAGAATCAGATTTTCTTTAGTATCAGGATTATAAACTTTGGTATTTAACAGTTTTTCAAGCCCACTTGGAGCAATTGAGAATGGTAACACTTAATTTTCATTTGGAAAACGTTAAATGTAGTGAAACTTGAGAGAAGTTTTTATTGGTTATTGCTTTTTATTTATTTAAAAACTTTTTAGTGTGTATGTTTAAGGTATATAACATGTTATAGGATGCATATAGATAGTGAAAAGGCTGTAATAGGTGAAGCAAGCTATCACATCCATCACCTTACATAGTTACCAACTTTTTGTGTCTGGCAAGAGCAGCTAAAATCTACTCATTTAGCATGAATTTCCTTTTCCTATTTCTGTTTGAATAAGATGTGGATATGTATCTTTAGTAACCTATTAGGAAAAAATGTTGAAAGTTTTCTTGTACTTGGTTAAGATATTGGTTTTCACAGTCATCCTGCAACTTTATAAAAATTAGAGATTCCTGAGTGCTACTCGACCTACTGAATCAGAATCTCTTGGAGGGTGTGACCCAGAAATCCAGTCTGAAGAGCACCCCAGGTGATTCTATGATTAATCAGATCAGATTTGGAAACCGCTGAAATAGAGAATGACAATATTGTATTTTCCATCCATTATATATTCTTTTTCTTCCCTGTGGTCCAAATATCCATGTATTTTTATTCATTTATCCATGTCTTGAGTAGATTAGAATTGGCTACCCTTGAGGCATTGGTCATTTTAAGAAGTAGGCATAGCAACAAGAAGTATAACACAATCCCTGCCCTATGGGGTTTACAGGCTGGCTCAGAAGTTTTTAACTTGGGATTGAGCTTTAAAGGATTCACAAACTCCCCAAAAGTCATGGGCAGAAGGTTTTGTGTATACATGGTTTTTTTTTTTTTTAAGCTTTCATCAGACTCTCTAAGGGGTCAATGACCCATAAAAGGTTAAGAACCAAGGCCTTGTGCTTGCACAGCTGTTCTGGAAACAGTGGAAGAGGGCAGTGTTTCTGTTGCCACTTAACAATGTTTTTGACCTTTTGAGAGGCAGTAGCAGTTTGAGGGTTGCACCTGTTTTCTGCCCCACTTAAAATATTTAATAAGAAGAAAAAATAGTTTAACATCTTGGTTGTGGTCAGAATAAGACCAAGGATAGAAAATAGTTATTCTGTGAACTGGGTCAAATTTAATGTTAAAGAGATGCTGACAATGAAACAGCCCAGTGGTCAGCCTGATGGAGGAATTTCTTAAGCTGGATAGCATAGGCAAGTTTCACTCCAGTTTTCTTACGGTATATAATTAGCCAAATTATGGATAACAATTTTCACCCCATGGGTACACATAAAGACTAATTGTCTTATTTTTGTTGCATTCTAGCCCCAGCATGTCCATTGAATTGCTTAATTCCCAAATAACTTTGGCAGCTGTACTGCTGATACATTCTTCCTTATCTCCTAAAATCCCCAAATAACACTCTTTGTAACAGAACAGAATTGGATATTAGGGAAGACCGTCTTTAACTGCTGCAGAAAGTTTACTTAGCAAAATACTAGCACCCTGTATGCATAATATTCTTATCCCTAAGGATAACTTTGTAATTGAATTTCAGTTAAGGATTGTCTCTTCCTCCTCTTGTTACTCTTCTCTTCTCTCCATGATGTATCACCCAGTGAATTTGTGTTTCTTTGAGGAACAGAAGTTCTTTAAATATTGATGCTCTGGTAATGCTATATTTTAGGATTGGATAGGTTTGGAAGAAGAGGGCAGTCAGTGGAATTAAATGTTTTTAATGGATACAATTCTTCTGCTGTTTACTTGGGTATAGTTCCTTGGGGGCTAGGAGGGATTTAGAGGTCTTCATTGTCAGTAAAATCTTGTAATGTCTTTTTAGGCTGTTCATATGTTTATATCACTTATTTTGAACTTTTACATATACTATCTTGCATTGCTCATTATTAATATTTTTTAAAAGCGGACCTTTTATCTCTGTTGATTTTTACCTTGTGATTATGTGTTCTAGGTCTTTATAGTCTTGCCATTATTTAGCATAGTGACACATACTAGATAGTAAATATTTGATTAATTGGTTATGTTGATTAATCTTGCCTTTGAGTGTTAGATCCCTGGAAGACCAGAAGATGGAATAAATATGGAGTTAAAACTTGATACATGCTTAGAAAGGTAGAAATGTAAAAATAGATTACTGGGTCTGCACCTTAGGCTGCCTTGCTCCACTCATTCCCTTCTCTCTCTCCCCCCACATATAGTTGAGCCAGCTCATATTTTCTAGTTTTTTAAAACTTTATTCAGAATTCCACAGTTACAAAGAGAATTTTAAGGTAGAATGGTAACACTTAGTTTTCATTTGGAAGATGTTAAATGAGAAGTTTGTATTGGTTATTGCTTTTTATTTGTTTGAAAAAATTTTAATGTGTATGTTTAAAGTATATAACATATTATAGGATGCATATAGATCATGAAAAGGCTGTAATAGGTGAAGCAAGTTAGCACATCTATCACCTTACACAGTTACCAACTTTTTGTGTGTGACAAGAGCAGCTAAAATCTACTCATTTAGCATGAATCTCAAATACAGTACAGTTTTCTTACCTTTAGTTCTTATGCCATATAGTAAATCTCTAGACTTTGTCATCCTTTACCTTCTACTTTGTATCTTCTGACCTCTCTCTCTCTGTATATTTGAAAACTTAAAAGATTCCACATGTAAATGAGATCATGTAATATTTTTCTTTCTGTGTCTGGCTTATTTCAGACCTTCAGGCTCATCCATGTTATAGCATATGGTAAGATCTCATTCTCTTAGGGCTCAGTAATAGTCCATTGCATAGATAATACCACAGTTTCTTTATCTGTTCATCTGTCCATGGGCAATTAGGTTGTTTCTCTATCTTGGCTGTAGTGAATTATGTGCAGTGAAGATGGGTTTGCAGATATTTTCACAAGGTGGAGATTTCATTTCCTTTGGGTATATACCCAGAAGAGGGATTGCTGGGTAATATGGTAGATCTATTTTTAATTTCTTTAGAAATGTCCATACTGTTTTCCATAATAGCTGTACCAGTCTACATTCCAAGAATATACAAGAGTTCCCTTTTCTCCACAATTGCCAATGTTTGTTATCTTTTGACATTTTGATTATAATAGCCATCCTGATGAGTGTCTCGTAGTGGTTTTGATATGCGTTTCCCTGATGATTAATGATATTGAGTACCTTTTCATATACCTATTGGCAATTTTTATGTTTTCTTTAGAGAAATATCTATTCAGGTCTTTTGCCCATTTTCAATAAGGTTATTTTTCTAGTATTGAGTGGTATGAGTTCTTTATACATTTTGGATATTAACTCCTTATTAGATATATATTTTACTAATATTATATTTTTTTTATTTCATTTTTTTGTTTCCTTTGCTGTGCAGAAGTTTTTAGTTTGATGTAGTCCCACATATTTATTTTTGCTTTTGTGGCCTGAGCTTTTGGTGCATTATCCAAAAAATCATTGCCAGGGCTAGTGTCCAGTTTTCCCCCTGTGTTCTCTTCTAGGAGTTTTACAGTTTCTGGTTATTGCTTTAAAAAAATAAGGAGATCTCACCATAGGCTTGATTACTAAAAGACATCTGTTACTCAAATAGATGTCACCATTAATCTGTCCTAATCAAATATAGTGTTATGAGCTATAGTTGGGTGGAGGGAATATTGGAGGCTTTTAATGATTGTTAATAGTTATCTTGAAAATCTGGATTTGTAGGCTTGAAGGGAGAGGGATTTGAATTGTGATTTGTCAGGGATTTATTACTAACCATGCTATAATGAGAAGTGTACCTGGGAATGCTTACCTTGTAGAGGAGGCAGTTCAAGGTGATATGTGATGGCTGTCTTAAAATATTTACAGGGTTGATTTCAATAAGAGGGATTTAGATCTGAGGGGTCACTCTTACTCTCATTGGAGACACAATTTGGCATTTTGTATAAAAGAATAGTTTTCTAATAGTGCCGTCTCAAGGTCTTAAATTCCAGTTACTGAAGCTATTCAAACAGGCTCAGTTATCACTCACCTGGATTATCGTGATGGGATTTAAAACTGGCTATTAGTGACCTTTGAGGGCTCTCTCTCCCAAAGAGACTATGATTATGTGATTTTTCACGGTGGTATACTAAGTAAATCAAGTCATGGTTCAAAGTCTAGATCTGTTCCTTGCAACTTTTTTTTTGAAAGAACTCGTCTTGGGTGCTGTATTTAATCCCATAGTCCCCATGTATATTGAATTGGAACAGACTAAACTTGTCCATTCCCCCAACTCTCTTCTTACAATCTGAACTCTTTTAAAGTTAAGATTATTTAAAAGCACTCTTTGGCATTTTCCTTATTGGAATTTGCCTGCATGTTTGCTAATCAAAATGGGAATTGAGTTCAGTCATTTGGAATCTACAAGTTTTCATTTCAAGTCACTTAAGTGAAATCGTTAAGGAAGATGTTCATACTTTACTTACCATTGTGCTCCCTCACTTCTTTCCCTACAAAACAATACAAAAAACACCTGTCAGTTTTAAGGGACTGAAAAGGTATTTTTGTGATGGCTGAAAATACATCTGCGAGTAATAAGATGGACTTCAGTTAAACATACCTAGACTGGTGATGCATCATTACAGAAGTGGATATTTTGTAAAAAGAAGATTTAGGGGGAAAAGCATGGGGTAGAGATGTGTGTGGGGGGCTCAGTCTTACTAGGAAAGGTGAAATGAATTCTCAAGTTTCACAGAACCAGGGGGGGCACCTGGGTTAATGTTCTGGGCCCTGATTCAGCATCCTGTCTCTCAGACACTTGGCACTGATTTGTTCATCTCAGAACTGAAGTTTTAAGGATTAAGAGGAGAGAGAAATGCATCATTTTCTGTGCCAGAGGAGGTACTTAAACTGGGAAAGGAGGGGACGTTAACAAATCAAGCCTTGGCAAGGAAATCTGTCATGAATCAGTAATGACTTGGAAAGCCTTTGTTCCCTGTATTTTATAAAACTAAAACATTTGCTGCTACTGACATTTCTCTTTTGCATACCTTGAGATCAACTTCAGGTTGCACTAGGAAGGGAAAGAGTCCTCCCCCACCCCCATTTTGACAACATTAGGTAATTAATTTACAACTAGCTCAATTAGACTCCAGCCCATACAGTGTGTTCTTGGCCTTTTAAAGAGCCTTTGTTTTGACGCTAATTGAACTGGTTGTTGCAGAGACAGCCAAACAATTTACATTCCTCTTTGGCAGGACACAAGGGTTCTCCCTTGGTGTGGACAGCCCAGTTCTCTATTCCTTCTACAAAGTCGGGCACTAAATGCTGTGTGTGTGGTTTTTTTTTTTCTTTTTTTTTAAGAGACGAGAGGTCTTGGTCTGTCACCCAGGCTGGCGTGCAATGACCTGATCATAGCTCACTGCAGCCTGGAACTCCTGCGGTCAAAGGATCTTCCTGCCTCAGCCTCCTGAGTAGCTGGGATTACAGGCACATGCCACCATGACTGCCTACTTTTTACATTTTTTATAAAGATGAGATCTTGCTATGTTGACCCGACTATTCTTGAATTCCTGGCCTCAGGCGATCCTCCTGCCTTAGCTCCCAACATGTGATTGCAGGCATGAGCCACTATGCCCGGACATTATTTTAATTTTCTAATTTAAAAATCTTTGAAAATGACAAAAGCCACATATGTTTATTGTAGACAAATTGGAAGATATAGATAAATAAGCAAAGTAGAAAATAAAGATTGTACATTATCTTAAAACCAAGAGAAAACCATTTGCAACATGGTATTTGACTTTTTATACTTTTCTCTGTATAAGGAAATGCATACATCTGTATATGTAAATGTTTTTATGTTTTGTTTTTACAAATGGGATCATACCATACTGTTTTGTAATCTATTTTATCCTACTTAATAGCACTTTGTCATTTCATAAAATATTGTTCTACATGTTAAATATCTGCGTAGTAGTCTATTGGTAGATGTACCAAAGCATATTTTACCAATCTGCTATTATTGGACACTTGAGCTCTTTCCAAGTTTTTGATACTGTAACCAACATTGTGATATATATTTTTATAACTAAAGCTTTGAAAAGTCTTAAATTCCTAGCTATTGAATCACTTGGACAGAGGCATGCATGTTTTCAAATTTCTTGATGCATACTGCCAAATTGCACAAGTTTTCACTTTTAGTGAAATTTTAGCATTTGATAGCTTTATGTTTATTCTTAATATTTGAGTACAGTATAGAGAAAATTGACTCAGATGGGTTAAGTCCTCATTAGTGATTTTGCTGTTTCCCCTAAAGTTTATGTCAGCCTTATAAATCTTCTTTTCTCTGTATCAGGTGAAAGAAGCTGGTTTATGTCATATAGTATAATATGGCTTTACTTATTTTTAATAATGAAATGTTACTTAGTTTTGAAAGTTTTAGCATAAAAGCAATTAGCTGCTTCTTTAAGACAAAAGTGCCATTGTTTTTCCCAAGGGAGGATTCTGAAATGCTATTTTTCATATGAATAAGGACCACCCTAAAGAAATAGACTAAAATCAAAGCAGGAAGTAGTTTTGTCTAGTATATGAAAATGTACTCTATCTAGGGTGGCCTTAGAGAAGCTGTTATGCCATCTTATATGCAGTCCATTGTTGACCAAAAGTCATTATGCAGCACATGACTGTACTTGTAGCATCTGAATATGCAGTTGGACAAACAGCAGGTGCTCATTGTTGACTGAATGAATGAATGAGTAGAATAGATATGAAGGAGAGTGAGATTAAAAGAAAAGATCTTTCAGGTCATCTAGGACCCTCCTAATTTTTTAACTAAGGAAATTGAAGTTCAGAAGGATTTAGAGACATTAACATTGCTCAAGAGCAAGTTAATGATTCCAGCAGAAGTTAGAGTTCTCTTTATCAGTGTATTTCCCAGATTCTTAAAGTACTAGAATTGTTTGTTATTCCCATGATGGTACTTTGTGTGTTTATTTTTTAAAATCGGTATTAAAATTCTCATTTCAAATACAGTATAATAGTTTCCCTAATTTCTCCTTTTTTTCTCTGCTTAGAAAGAGCCTCTGTTTTTGTTAATATTCAACACACCCTTTTTTTCTTTTTTTCTTTCTATAGTACTTTTACCTATCCAATTTCATTCTCAGTGGAGGTTTTAATTTACTCCAAGCAGTATTGCCATGTGGATGTCAAGCGGATTTTTACACTACAGGAGTAAACAAACCTATTACTCATTGGCAAAAATGTGTTGATTGTAATGGTTCCTATTTTGGTTAATAAAAATGTGTTTGAGCCTAGAAGAAAAATGCATTGAGTTGACCTCTTATCTGGAGATCCAGGTAAAGTTCTCACCTGCTGGGAAACAAAGGATTTAGACAGGAATTGAGACAGGTAAAGCAAAGGCTACTCCAAAGGTTCATGTGCTGCCTATCTGCTGCTTGTCTTTGGTTTCACAGTGAGGTACACAGGTGTCTTGTTTTCCTCTAGAAATTAGCTTCTGAATAGTTTCTGTTTGGAACTTCTCAGTTTGCCAGTGCTGAATAATGTCTGTCGTGAAATTTGGTTTAGGAGGAACTAGGAGAAAAGAGGAATTAAAGAGAAGTTTTAACATTTCTGTATTTTTTTTGTGTGTGTAATTTTAGTGTTTCCCCCCTTCTTAGTGAATTATTATAGCATTTTATTAAAATGTAAGTTTTGGAAATTAGACATCATGGTAGTTAGACCAGCATGGGATACTGTACTCTTAGGTTCCATAATATTTCATAGTACATCTCTTTATTGTATGTTAAATGATAGGGAAGTATAATAAAATGTACCTAGAGAGTACTTATCTATTTTATGTCCTGTAACATTGAGTACTTGATGCAAATGTAGCCAATCTTGATTCAAAAAGGAGCAAAAGTGGTTATAACCCAAGAGAGAGGAGACAGGCTCATCTTTTGTTGGAAAGTTCCTTGTTGGTGGCATAAGTTCAGTAAAATCTTAGAATTTGAGACCCTAAGGTACCTTCAGAGAGTCTAGTCCAATCTTTTATTTTACAGATAATTCAGGGTCATTCAGCAGGGTAGAGAGCTGTGGGCACAACCTAGAACTTAATGTCTGTGCTGCTGTGTCTTTTCATTTTCTGATCATAGTTGAAGCATTTAGTCTAATATCTCTTTAAAAGAACATACTATTTGATATTTTGTTGGTTTGAAACCTGTTGTGTGTTGGAGAACACCTAAAGGTTTCCCTCTTGCTCATGTTTCCTGGGTGCTCAGGTTATTCTATGCTTCTTTGAGGGTTGGTTTGGATATAACTGAAATGAAAGCTGTGTTGTGACAATGCTTAGAGAACTGTCTCTGATGATACTTCTTTCTTCTTTAAGAAAGCAGTGAAAAGGCAGTACAGGGACTGTTATTTCATAAACAATTGACTCTGGACTGGGAAAAGCCTGGGGTAGCGGATGGTCACATTCCTTGGTAGCTTCTTTGCTACCTCTTATACACTCTTAGATATTTTGGCCCTCAGTTTTCTCTTAGGAAATTCAAGGGGAGTTAAAGTGGATGTTTTCTAAGGCACTTTCCAGGTCTTGAATTATTATTTTTATAGAAGTTTTTTCACTTGATCAAATAACCGAACATGAATTACTGACAGTCCATTTTTATTACTGTTTTGATTGGTTTTCATGCGAATTTGGAAAATGTCTACAGACTTCACTGTGATTGAGCTGCTAGCAGTTATTTATAGTGCACCCACCAGGTGCTATAAAAGAAATAGTGTACAGCCTTAAGGAGACAAAAAGACTTCTTTATCTCCTAAGCAGGGGATGGAGGGCATTCTTCCCTTCCACTGGATTTAATCTACAGGAGTACAGGGACTTTGTTTCTCTTAAGTAGTGTAGGGTTCAGTAAACATTGGTTACATTAATGAAAGAATGAACCCAGTTGTCAGTCTTGCTTATATTTACTGAAGATATACCCCTGAGATTTATTGTTTTCTTCAAACTATAAATGCTGTTGTTAACTTGAATAAATTTCCCAGAAACTATTCTTTACTTTCCATGGAAGAATGGGGCCAAGATGCTCTGAGGCTAAAGAAAAAGACCATAAACACTCCATTCCATTCTTAGAGATTAAATTTAATATTAACTTATTGAATGCACTGAGATTTCTGCCTTCAAATAAATTAGTTTAACCTAGCATTTCCCAAACTTATTTGACCCCAGAATCCTGTCCATTCTATTCTCCCATGAAATACTTATTCATATCCTTTAGAACTTTGACTTGTGAAAGGTGAATATAGGGAATAGTAATATGGAATAAATAGAAGAGCAACATTAGTTAAGAATAATTGATTCAACACAACAGGTCATATATGTTAAGCACTAATCCTGGCAGCCGTGTGTGAAATGAACATAGACCTGTAGTTTTTTTTTTTTTTTAAATGACTATCTGTGCCTCATTACAGATTTAAGGTTAGATGGTAGAGAGATTAAAGGAAGTTGCAAGTGACCTAATAGCTATTTTACAGTTATAGAAGTTGAATGGTAATGTTTTAACTTGTGTCAAGGGCTGCCTTGTCAGATACTGCAGGGAAAAAATGATGAAAGGGAGCCTGTGTCTGCTCCTTCAGGAACTGGCCGTCCAGTGGAGGAGACAGACATGTAAACAGATTATAGCAATAAAGTACTCAAATGTGTAATGAACAGAAATAGGGCAGAGGAAGGAATGGTAATTTTTCCCCCCAATTTGAAACAGGGTTGCCGTTCATATAATAAGCCAAAACCAAATTAACTGGAACCCCTGTGGATCCTCCAGACAAAATTCTACTCATACATCAAGCTTCAGATGACTTGGCTTTTTTATGCTTTCTGTGATGCAGAATTAATTGCATTATCTGTATTCTCAGCAGAACCTTGGCTTACACCTCTGTCAAGGGCCTTATCACAGTCTACTTTGTATGTGAACTACTTAAGGACAGACCAGAGCAGGGTTGTTTGTTCCTCTTTCCACGAGGCCTGCATGCACAGTGTGTACTGTAATACTGGCAGCTTTAGTTAGACTTGGAGCAAGACATTGGGGCTGTGAAAGTTACTCACTTTAAGTAAATTGAGTAAATAAAAGTAGGTTTTATGAAGAGTGGTGGTTATCATTGACATTTTCTGCCACAGTGCTTACATATGATCTAAGTTGCAAGATTTCAATTACTTTTTTTTTTTTTTTTTAGGAATACTTCCATATCATGAAGTATTCTTTCATGTGAATGTCTGTATTCAGTAGTTTTTGCAGAACCCTACTCTTCTATCTTGTATTTCTTTCTTTTTTTTTTTTGAGACAGAGTCTCGTTTTGTTGCCCAGGCTAGAGTGAGTGCCGTGGCGTCAGCCTAGCTTACAGCAACCTCAAACTCCTGGGCTCAAGTGATCCTGCTGCCTCAGCCTCCTGAGTAGCTGGGACCACAGGCATGCACCACCATGCCCGGCTACTTTTTTCTATATATATTAGTTGGCCAATTAATTTCTTTCTATTTATAGTAGAGATAGGGGGTCTTGCTCTTGGTCAGGCTGGTTTCGAACTCCTAACCTTGAGCAATCCGCCTGCCCTGGCCTCCCAGAGGGCTAGGATTACAGGCGTGAGCCACCGTGCCCGGCCCTATCTTGTATTTCATTTGGAATACCATATGAACAAGTTCAGTTTGGTATTCTGTACCCCATTAGTGATTTTGTCTGAAGGCCAAGGTCAGGGTATTGACTGGAGACATTTCCCTTTAAAGCAGTGGTTCCCAGCCTTTTTGGCACCAGGGACTGGTTTTATAGAAGACAGTTTTTCCACAGGGGTGGAGGGGGGGAGGCGGAGCTCAGGTGGTGATGCCAGTGCTGGGGAGCAGCTGTAGCTGGTGTAAATACAGATGTAGCTTTGCTGGCTCACCCACAGCTCATCTCCTGCTGTGTGGCCTGATTCCTAAGGTTCCTAAGTTTTATGGAAGACAATTTTTTCACAGGGGTGGGGTGTTAGGGTTAAATTCGGGAGTGGGGAGCGGGGAGGGGTAGGCGGAACCCAGGTGGAGATGTGCAACAGGATTCCTATCAGGCTACGGACCAAGTACTGGGCTGCAGGCCCATGGTTGGTGACTGTGGCTTTAAAGTATTTGTATTCATTTGCAATTTTTGGGTAGAGTGATTCCCAGGATGGTGCAGCAAATAACTAAACTAGAAATCAGCCTGACTTGGTTTTGTAGTTAATTTTCTTTGTGACCTTGGGCAAGTCACCCAACCTTCCATTAACTGGAGAAGCTGGATCAGAATTAGCACAGTCTTTTTCTAATGCTGACATTTCATGATTCTCTGGGGAGGATTCACTTCCATGGATGTGTTTAAAAGTGGATACATTTTTAGGTTAAATGGCTTTTATTCATTTAGTTTTTTTCTCCTTAACCTATTTTGGAACAGTGAAATTGCTTGTCATGGAGTAAAACCAGATTACCTGGAACTCTCAAAGGCTGCAGTTTTTATCCTATTTTTATTTTTAGAGGAAGGGGAGAAAATGCCAACCCCCCCCCCAAGCTTATCTATATCCAGGAATCAGAATAAATTCATTCTATTTTTCTGTACACTTAGTGTATATAAGGGTATTAAATGATGTTCTGGTCTTGCTTTGTCTTCTGGGCTAGCGTGCAGTGGTGTCATCATCATAGCTACTGCAACCTCAAACTTCTGGGCTCAAGTGATCCTCCTGCCCTTAGACTCCTGAGTTGCTGGAACTACAGGTGTGCACCTCTACACCCTGCTGATTTTTCTATTTTTTTGTAGAGATGGGGTCTTGAGCTTGCTAGTTTGGTCCTGCTTTGGCCTCCCAGAGTACTAAGACTACAGGTGTGAGCCAGTGCTTTCAGCTATGTGCTGCAAATTCTTTCCTGAAAAAGAAATATTTGGTTAGCTTACCCTCCTAAATCTAGGAAGAATTGTATTTGAGATATATTTTGAGCATTTTCATCAAGAGTTGAGGTAAGAAGTTGCCTTGGTTGGAAAGGACTTTCATATAGAAGCTGGCTCATAGTTCTGTGATGAATACACTTTGTATCTTTAGATAAATCACTGAACCTTTCTGGGTGACAGTGTCTTCAACTGTTAGATTTGAGATCATTCTAATTACTAATAGCTCTGTGATTAAATAATTTTAGGCATTTATTTCAGGCTCCTTCCTGTTCTCTTCCTTGAGAGATGGACAAATATCCCCACCCCTTCCCCACACAATCCAAGACAATTGTTGATTTGTGAAGGAAATGAAGTACTTTAAAATACTTGAAATGGTACATTCAAGAAAATTATCTTGTGTTGATTATCTGTTGATGTATAACAATATTACCACAAACTTAAGTAGCTTAAAATAACATAATTTACTATCTCACAGTTTTTGTGAGCCAGGAGTCTGGGCACAGCTTAGCCATGGCTTTTGCAATTCTCCAGTCAAGATGTTGCCCAGGGCTGGAGTCTTACCTACTTGCTGGACTATGGAATGATTCTGCTATGAAGCTCATTGAGATTGTTGGAGTTTATTTCCTTGCAGCTGTAGGGGCTAAGGGCCTTATTCTCTTATGGCTGTTCCTATAAGCAGTCACATCTCCTTATCATGTGAGGTTCCCCAGCATGGTTGATGGCTTCCTCCAAGCCAACAGAGGAGTGAACAAGACAGGTGCTACAGTCTTTTGTAATGTAATCACATACTAATGTACATCCATCATCTTTGTTCTGGTTAGAAGTAAGTCCCAGGTCTCTTTCATACTTAAGGGGAGAAGAAAACACACAAAGGCATGCATACCAGGAGGCAAGGATGATGGGGCCACTGGAAGCATTTGTCAGCCACAAAAAGACAGAAACCATATTTAAATTTTTTTATTTGTATCTTCCTTTGGATCTATGAATAAACATCTCATTTCACATTAAAGCCTCAATAAACATTCATTGATTGAAAATCCTTCTGCTCAGTTAAAACTACTCAGCCCCACAGTGTATTTATTTGTATCAAGCCCTCATTTTATTGAGTCCACAGATATTGGTGAAGGTAGAGTTTGAGGCCTATTCATTCATCTGCCTCCCTACCTAGCATAACACTTGTAGGTGTTAGGTGCTCATTAAGTGTTTGTTGAAGTATTGTAAATATTATCTCCTCCCTCACCGCCAGTTCATATCCTGAAGCTCTAACCTCTAATGTGACAGTATTTAGAGATAGGGCTTTTGGGAGATAATTAGGTTTAGATGAGGTGGCGAGGATACAGCCCACATGATGGGTTAGTGCCTCTATAAGAAGAGACATCAGAGAGCTTGCTTTCCTGCCATATGAGGACACAGCAAGACAGTGGTCAGGAAGAGAAACCCCACAAGAACCTTACCGTGCTGGCACCCTAGTCTTGGATTTTCAGCTTCTAGAACTGTGAGAAAATCAAGTTCTGTTGTTTAAGCCACCTAGTCAGTGGTATTTTGTTATGGTGGCCTGAACTAACGAAGGCAGTCCTGCTATACCAGCCTATTGTTCTCTGTGCAGCAAGAGATAGACAGCTAAGCACAAAGGTTGCAGGATGGCAGTGACCCCTTGGCAGCCAGTGAGCCAGGGCGAGTGGTGTTTAATTGCAGTCATCCCCGTTCTTTACTGAGCTTTTGTCATAACTATTTGTATAGGGCCTCTAGAATTTTTTCCCCCTGAACAAAGTGATGATCCAATACATATGCTCTTAGTTTTTAAGCATTGGACTGCCAACAGGAGTATTTAAGGAAAACAAATGTTGCTCCTGAAAAGCCTTGATGGTGGGAAGTTATAGAGCAAATTCTTAATTTCTTCCTGAGTCTTACTTTTTTTTTTTTTTTAACTTTTAAAGTTTCTTTGTTCATAATTCATTCACTCATAGGTGGTGATGTAGAGGGTCCAGTACCCTTCTCCAGTTTTCTACCTTTCTGACTTTGGTAAACTTGCTTTATTTTCCTAGTTTCCATGTTGGTAAAACTGGAACATTCACATCTGTCTAAAAAGAATAGGATGTAGCACATAATGGTCACTCATGACAATATGACTAACTGTATAAGAATGACTAATATGCTTCATTATTTTATTCAGTTCATTCATCGTGGCAGCAGTGGTATGGTGTGTATTAAAGGTCTCCGTAAGAGAAAGGTTTGAGGTGGGAAAAGGAACCAAGAAAATCTGACAATCTCTCTTCTTCTTGAAAACAAATCTTGAATTTATTTATTTATGTATGTATTTATTTATTTGTGAATGAATGAATGACATAATCTTTATTGTCTGGGCTGGAATGAAGTAGGTGCAATCATAGGTTCACTGTAGCCTTGAACTCCTGGGTTCAAGCGATACTCCTGCTTCAGCCTCCCCAGTAGCTGGGACTATGGGCGAGCTCCACCATGCCAGGCTAAATTTTTAAAAAAATTTTTTATAGAGATGTGGCCTTGCTACATTGCCCAGGCTAGTTCTCAAACTTATGGCCTCAGGTGATCCTCACACCTCGGTCTCTCAAAGTACTTGGAATTACAGGTGTTCAAATCTTGAATTTTTAGGAGTTTTTGAATATTTGTAAGCCACATAAAATTAGTTTTTAAAAATTGTAATCAAAATTATCAAATAGTGCAGAAAATTTTTTGACCTGGTGCTAAATTGTACCAAGAAACAAATACCTATCTGTAAGGACTCACAAATGATTTAGCTGTAATCCACAACCTTCCAGCCATAGCCTAGTACTGGTCCGTGGCCTGTTAAAAAACAGCCACATATCACTGCCTGAGCTCCACACCACTTCTTCCCAACCCATAACACCCCCTCAATCCCCCACTTCGGTCTGTGGAAAAATTGTCTTTCATGAAACCAGTCCCTGGTGCCAAAAAGCTTGGGGATCCTGATTTAGAGGGAGGATTTTAGAGTTTGGAAATTCCATCCTTTTCACTTTATAGTTTAGGAGACTGAGGGCATTGAGCAGTGATGTATAGTCATGTGGGAGAGGAAACAGTAGTTGTAAATCTTATATTTTATACCAACTCAACATTTTCAGTAATTTCATTGAAAACAAACACTAAACAAATTTAGACCCATGAAGCCCACTGACCTGGTGGGATCAACCTGACCAAGCAGGCCATGCCTTATCTCTGCATTGCAATGCTGGGACTCCCAGTGGCAGACTCCCTCAGTGTTTAAAACTTAGCTCCTGAGTTAAAGGTGAATTGTGAGTTAGGGGCAAGGTAGAGGCTGGGGCAGAAAAGAGACTTTAGTCCTGGGCTCCTGCTGTTCCCATTGGGTATTTAGGGCCTGTAAAAAACACATTTAGGTCTCTGAATGGCAACAGATAAATAGCAGTGACCTTTAATTGAAAGGGAGGAGACCAAATGGGCCAGAGGTCAGGACTTTACTAGTGGCCTGGGGGTGTCAGCTAAAATAGTCTGAATTTTTTTCCCTTTCTTCCTCCTCCCCCTTCCTGTGCTTGGAAATCCTGAAA
The DNA here is from genome assembly GCF_040939455.1 of Microcebus murinus. Classification (NCBI taxonomy): domain Eukaryota; kingdom Metazoa; phylum Chordata; class Mammalia; order Primates; family Cheirogaleidae; genus Microcebus; species Microcebus murinus. The sequence continues at coordinate 33,727,411 of NC_134122.1, forward strand.
GGAGGAGGGACTGTTAGTTGAACTAAGAGATGTGTTTAAATACTGTTGATGTGATTGGCCCCTGGGTGGGCTGAAATTTCAGGGCAGAGGAAAGGCCCCCAAAGCCTTTTAAAAACTAGTACATTACAACCTGACTGCTACCTGCAGTTTGCCAATTACCCAATTATGACACAAATTTGCACATTTTTTAAAAAGTATGCTGCTACTGTTCTTCCTTATACAAGGATTTTTAGTCAGTGTACATCTTGTGTCTTTAAATAATGTATTAGGAACATTTTCAAGTCTGTAAGTGCTTTTTTAATGAGAGTGTGAAGATTTTAATGGGACTAGATTGCTTTTCATGACATTTCAGAGTGACTTAATTGTAACAATGTTGAGAGGCTGTATTTTAAAGTTTGCTAAGTATGTCTGTGTGGATTATAGTCAGACACTTAAAAGGACGGATGGTTGGATAGTGGAATCAAATAGCTTTTTCCTTACTACTTTCCTCCAGATATTAGCTCTTGGCAAATATGGTTACACCAAACCAGGCATAGGTCAGGGTTCTCTTGAACCTTTTAATTTTCAAACAGGCTCAGAGGCTAATAACTGAGACTAGTGAGAGTAATTTTAGAGACAACTTTTGAAAAACTTACTTGAGCAGCAATGTTGGTCCTGAGGCCTTTTTTCTCTCCTTTTGCAGACCCAGGAGGCCAGTCTTTGCACTCCCTATTAGTCCCTGAACTCTCTTCCCTGTTTGCTTGCTTTATGTATTTATTAATATTTGTTTGTTTATTTTCACAAAATCAACAAGCACAAAGGCACTCATCTTTCAGATATTTTAGTGATCCTAAAGTATTGTTACTCTCTTGATGACAATTTTTATTGTTTTAATGATGAAGATTTCAGATTTCAATTTTTTTCTTTTTAATTTTATATATATATATATATATATATATTTTTTTTTTTTTTTTTTTTTTTTTTGAGACAGTCTCACTGTGTTGCCTGGGCTGCAGTGCTGTGGTGTCAGCCTAGCTCACAGCAACCTCCAACTCCTGGGCTCAAGCAATCTTCCTGCCTCAGCCTCCTGAGTAGTTGGGACTACAGGCATGCGCCACTATGCCCGCCTAATTTTTTCCTATGTATATTAGTTGGCCAATTAATTTCTTTCTATTTATAGTAGAGACGGGGTCTCGCTCTTGCTCAGGCTGGTCTTGAACTCCTGACCTCGAGCTATCCGCCCGCCTTGGCCTCCCAGAGTGCTAGGATTACAGGCGTGAGCCACCGCGCCCGGCCCCAATTTTTTTCTTATGTTCAAAACAAGGAAGTCAGTCAGAGGTCTTTCCTGCACAAATGTTCTTAGGGTTCTAGAACCTGTGGCAGATTTCTCAAAATTAGATCAGATGGTCAGATACTTTCAGTACCACTCTTAGTATATTGGCTTGTATCGTTAAAGTTTCCCAGGGCTGTCATAGCAAAGTATTACAAATTGGTTGGTTTAAATCAACAGAAATTGTCTCACAGTTTTGGAGGCTGGAAGTCTAAAATCAAGGTGTTGGCAGGGCCATGCTCACTCTTAAACTTTGTAGGAGAATCCTTTGCCTCTTCCTAGTTTCTGGTGGTTGGCAGTCTTTGGCATTGCTTGGTTTGCAGCTGTCCAATTCCAAACTCTCTGCCTTGTGTGTCTTTACATGGCCATCTTCTGAGGGGACACCGGTCATATTGTCCTACCCTAATCCAGTATGACCTCATTTTAACTAATTACATGTGCAACAACTTTATTTCTAAATAACATCACATTGTGAGGGGCTGGGGATTAGGACGTTAGCATACATATGTGTGTATATGTGTGTGTGTGTGTGTGTGTGCGCACGCGTGTGTATTGGGGGGGGCAGGGTCTCTGCCTCCTAGGCTAGAGTGCAGTGGCATTACCATAGTTCACTGCAACCTCAAACTCCTGAGGTCAAGCAGTCTTTTGCCGCAGCCTCCTGAGTAGCTGGGCCTACAGGAGTGCACCACTGTACCTGGCTAATTTTTCTGTGTTTTGTAGAAATGGGGTCTTGCTATATTGCTCAGGTCAGTCTTGAACTCCTGGCCTCAAGTGATCCTCCTGCCTTGGTCTTCCAAAGTGCTAGAATTACAGGCACATGAATCATCTGGGCCCTGTCTTTATCATATATTTTTTGTGGGGACACAATTCAACCTTTAACATGGTTCTACTTTAAAAAGCACCTAGGAGATTTTGATCTAGCCTGCACAGGTTCCCAAAGCATGATTCCTGACCTACCTGTACAGAATTCATCAGGAACAGTAAAAAAAAAAATCATAAGAACATATATGGATGTATAAGGGTATATAAACGTGAATTGTTTAAAGAAGAAAAATAAACCAAAAACTTAAGTACTTACTACCCAGCTTAAGAAATAAAACATTACCAATACTTTTGAAAGCCCTGGAAAACCTGGGGTATTTGTTTAACATATAGATTCTCCTCTGAGGGGTTTGGTCATGGAGGTTTGGAGCAATAATTTATATTAGAATTTGGTAAATTTTTTCCCCCTTTCCTCTAGGTGCATTTTTAAGTTGGTCTTGAAAATTTTATTTTGGAGTCGGTTGAGAATTGTTTTTCTATTACAGAATCGAAAACATACAAGAAGGTTTAATAACTTTTTTCAAAATGTGATGGAATAGTCATTAGCTTCTGTTTGTGAAGTTTCCTGAAAAATCTCACCTGCGCTTGGTATAATTTTCTGAATTAGTTTATCTGTGGCTCAGAGAGACTTAAAGTGGTACACAGTCAGATTTGTGGGAGGGAAGATGTGTGTGTGTGTGAAGGTAAGGGACTTATTATTGATTATGCACCTTACATTCTTGTCTTTCTCCTGGGGATTTTGTGAAGATTAATATCTGCCAGATAATTTTAAGTTTGCAAAATGCCTGGAGTTCCTTGGGGGAAACTGTTACATAAATGTAAATAAATTATGCGGCACTTGAATTTGATTGTTCATCATTTTTTATAGTGTGCTTTAATTAAAAACTTAGCACTATTTAAGTTGGATGTTTGGGGAAAGGGTTTAATCACTCAGAGATGGTTAAATAGGTAGAAAGGAGCAGCATTCAGGCTGGAACCCATAAAGGAATAAATGAACAAGATGTCTTCCAGAGATAAGTCATTTTCTATGGCATTCGCTGAGCTCAGCTGTGTACATGGTGCTGTTAGAGAGTCTGCCATTCATTCCTCCCATATGTGTACATGGTGCTGTTAGAGAGTCTGCCATTCTTTCACTGTTTACACTTTGTCTTAGACCTTCATATATGTTGGATCTCTTGGGTTTTCCTGAATGAACTGGAAATCTTAACAAAAAAGGGAGAGTTTATCTTACTGTATTGGTGCTTGGGGAGCTTGAAGTGTCTGACAAACATGTTGGCTTCTATAGCCCAGTGAGCTGGGTTCCAAACTGCCTTCTTTTGTGGATTACACACAGCTTTGTGTTCTAGTGGGTAAAACTGTTTGAGGGGTATTGTAAGAGTGGAGATAGGAAATGATTGCTAACACCTCACAGTCCAGTTATGCCTTCTTTGTTTTGCAGCATTGTCAGTCTCACTGTTTTTGTTTTTTTTTTGCCCTATTGGCCCTGTGAACAAAGAGTTACTTCATCCTCCTTTCCATGGCTGACCCCAAACCAAAGACTTGTAACCTTTCTCATTCATGTATGATGTGTCTATTAAGTACCTACTAGGTGTTAAGTAGGGGGCACTTGCGAATTACGGACTTCTTGATGATATAGAACTGTCTGGTGAAGGACACAAACAATAAAAAAATGGTGCTAAAGTCAGTAACCAAATAGCTGTAATTGGATGAGGGGTATAAAGGATAATTACAGACTGAGAGCATATAACAGGGGACCTAACCCAGTCTCGAGTTCCAGGGAAGGCTCTTGAAGAGTGACACTCAGCAAAATCTGGAAGGATCACTAGAAATTAACAAGGAAGGAGAAAGAAAAGAGAACATTGTCTCCTAAGAAGTATACCATGATAGCCATGCATGGTGGTGCCTATAGTCCCAGCTACTTGGGAGGCTGACTGGGAGAATTGCTTGAACCCAGGAGTTCAGGTCCAGCCTGGGCAACATAGTGAGACCCCCATCTCTTGGAGAAGAAATATACCATGAAATTACTTTTTCCTGTTCCTTTCTCTACCCTTTTCTTTCCCCACATAATCTCATATGGTAGCACAATTTTAGCCATCCAAAATGGGCCAGTTGTTTTGTTACACTGTGGGTGGTTAGAGATTGGGGGCTATGAGAAAAGGGGGTAGGAGTCAAAAACTGAAAATAAACTAGATAACAACAGATGGTAAAATTGTTTATTGGGATGGATTAACTCAATAAATTGGACTCTTGCCATGCTGTTTCCCTTAAATTGTGCTCTGATGACCTTTTTGTAAACTTAGTGACTACCCTACACCTTCTGGGTGTGCGGCCCTGTGGGATTGTGCAGGTTGCAAGCCATTGAAGCTGGCCCTGCTCATCACTCCTATTTGCCTTTTTAAAATGCTCCAGCAGTAATGAAGTACTTACTGCTACCCTGGGCACTACACTGTTCTTTGCCTTTGTCCCTTGGGTCTCATTGTATGGAATGCTTTATTTCATCTCTCACCTGAGCTTATCTCAGTTTTTGCACATATTATATTAGAATCCTGTGCAAGTCACCACCACAAGACTGTGTGCTTTGAGGGCCCAGATCCGTATTCCTTGCCCTTAGCCGAGGCTCTGCCTCATTCTTCTTTTATAAGTGTATTGAGTAAAATACTTTAACATGAATCTTTTCTTAAAACCTAATTATGTTCCAGGCCACGGGGAATGGGAATGCAGATTGGGTTCAGAGTGAGGTGTTGGAGGCAGTGTTGCCCTAGTAGTGTTGTGTGGAGGGTCCTGAACTACTTGGGCAGGACTGGTGGAGACAGTGTGAGGAACAAGGTGTGAGACAAACTTATGACATAGACTGTAAATTGTGCATATTTTGTGGTTGACACCCTTGATAGCTGTGCCATCTGTCTGATAACCAGTGTTTTCTTTCTGGATCTCTCATTGACCTCTGAGTTCCTGGGAACAACAGCTTTTTCTGAGCCACAAGTTCAAATGTGCTGTTAGCAGAACCTAAGGAGATGTTTTGTGTGGTAGGAAGGTGGCCATTTTGCTCAGTGGCTAATATTTGAAACTAGTCATTCCTGGATTGTTTGAACTAGTGTGTTCTACAGAATTACCCAAAGCTGAATGCACTTGGTAAATGAAGTTGTGGCTCTGTAGGATAAGAAATTAGGTCCTGCCTCTTATACTTAAAAGGACTGTTATTGAAAACATAGGGGTTTCGGCCTAGGTCCAGTTGCTCACTGCATGAGATCCATTATTGAGACAATGAGGAAGGAAGAAAGGAATTTTCTTACCAAGGAAGAAAGGAATTTTTAAAATAAGAAAGATGTCTTTCATGTTAAACAAGAGAAGCTGCCTGAAATCTGTCTTCCTAACCAGTGGAGATCATGGGCTTTTTGATGAGGGGCCATGTGCTTTGGGGCAGATTTGGGGGTTGGTGAGTCCTCATGTTAGGAAACTTGCTCAGGGGCCTTCAGAATCTCTACTCCTTTGTCTTCCAGAAATTGTGTTTTTTTCTGGGAAATAACTTAGAAAGGTCATCAAGTCCTACTGGCCTGAGAATGTAAAACATGAGAGGGAGAGGATTTAAAAAAACATATAGTTGCCATTGAAATTTGTTTATAGAGCTGGTTACAACTGTATTTCTGCTTTGAGATGACCAGAGGTAGCTATGAAGTTGAGTGAAACCTCTTCATCTCATGGTCCAGCAACTACAAGTTCAGAAAAGTTAAACAGAATATTCAAGATTGAGTCAGATATTTAGTGACCGAATTGGAATTGGAATCCATGGATTTTGCTCATCCTGAAGCCTCAGCAAATAAATATTTGTCCAGAGATATTCTTTTCTTACTTTGAGGATTATCATCTGAACTTGACCTGATGGAGTTAATGGAATGAAATATGTACTTCTCTTTTAGAATTGTTTTGAGGAGGAAAAGTGAACAGATTGTTTGAAATAGCACTGTCCAACTGTGAGCCACATATGTGATGTGAAAGTTTTTAGTAGCCACAGTAAAAAAGTGAAAAGAAAGCCAAGCAAGGTAGCAAGTGCCTGTAGTCCTTACTGCTTGGGAGGCTGAGTCGGGAGGGTTACTTGAGTTCAGGGTCAGCCTGGACAACATAGCAATAGCCTGTCTCTAACAAACAAAACAGAAATAAAAAGGTAAAAATAAGCAGATGAAATTAATTTTAGTAATTTATTTGACCTAATATATAAAATTAAAAAAAATAATTTCAACATAGTCTAGAAATAATGAGATATTTACTTTTTTTTCCCTCTCCAATGTGGCTACTATACTGGACAGTACAGGTCTAAAATATACTAGCCAGTGCATTTAATTTTTCCTCCCCTCCCCTCCCCTCCCCTCCCCTCCCCTCCCCTCCCCTCCCCTCCCCTCCCCTCCCCTCCCCTCCCTCTTTGTCTTGCTCTGTTGCCTGGGCTAGAGTGTAGTGGTGTCATCATAGCTTACTGTGGCCTCAAACTCCTATGCTGAAGTGATCCTCCTGGCCTCAAGTGATCTTCCTGCTTCAGCCTGCAGAGTACCTGGGACTACAGGTGCACGCACCATGCCCAGCTAATATTTTATCTTCCTTTCTAGGCTGCTTTAACCCATACTAGTTAGCATAGGAGATTGGCGATTGGTGTGATGATACAGTGTTGGGAAAGTGGAGGATGTGAGATGTGGACTTAGTAGTTTTAGTATACCAGGTTTCTGAAAGGGGCAGGTGAACTCAGAATCCTACAACTTGGATATCTGTAGACCTCTGTCTTTGTTCTGGGAATCTGAAGGTAGTGCTTGCCGTATCTTACGGGGACAGAAACCACCTTGTTACAGGGAATTGGGACTTAGTCAAGGAGAATTTCACTGCTATTGAATCAGCCTTGGCTTTTCCCTCCTGTCTGCACAGTTTGCTGCTGACTTCGACCCTTGCTCCTCTTAGAATCAATTGAGAAGGAAGGTGTGGGTTTTGAGTAAGGTCACTAATCACCATGTGAAATCTTCCTTGTATCGTTTAATTAGAATTTTAAGTATCAAGTGGGTGGTAAAATCATTTATCAGCCTAGGTAGATCATAGAAATTAGTAAATTAAGGCAGCAGAAGACCCCTCCCCCAACATATTTGTAACTAGGTCTGTACTATTATAGATAAAGGCTAGTACATAATTTGGTCTACAGGGTATGATTTGAATGTAAGTTTTTCCTTTATTTTTTAGATTACTGTTCAAAGTCCACTGACAGAATGCAGGGAGACAGCCTTGATTAGATTAGGCTAGATTAGATTAAATCAAATGGTTAAAGCCTTTGGAGCCTCTAGTTTGTAGGAGACACCCTAATGGCCTTCATAGCGTCCCTAAATCCTATTAGGTAAGTTAATCTTATTGAAGATTTTAGGTCTGCATAAAGCAGCATTGCCTTTAAACTTTCTAAGGTGGCCTCTGTTTGTTAAAGTGAACTGTCATTTTAACTTTCTTGGATTAGGTTGGTTTTATTCATTTGGGGCAAGTTAATCTAAATAACTTGAAAGTAGGTACCTGCAGTTGGTAGAGAGGACATTCCATGTAGAAAAATAGACTATATCCTGGCTGCCCTTTGGCTTGGTGGCTGTTAGTGCCTGTGCCAAACATTTTCTTTTTTTTTTTTTTAGTCTTGGCTTAGGCGAAGAGAGTCAGGTGAGATGTATGTAAATAGTTGGAAAATTGGCTGCTGTGTCATTGGGCAGGTATGGGGTAAATGGATAGGTGGGAGCTTCATTTTTAAGCTTTGTGAAATCATTCCTTATAGGCTGTATATATTTTAGAGGTTGTCCTTAAGAATCATGTGTTGAGTCAGTGTATAGTTGAGACACTGTACTAGATGTTGGAAATAAGATAAAAAATCTTGGATCTTGGGAGTTGGAGGCATCCTTAGCTGTAATTTTCTGAGTGTGTTTATAGTTTCATTATAAGTGCTAGTTGGCTCTTGCCTATTTCTACAGATGCAGTGACCATTGTTTTGCTTCATATGATGAAGCCAAACATCCTTTTTTTTTGTCATAGGCTTTCTCCCAATTTGTAACTTTATTGCCAGGAAAAGTTTTACAAAGACATAAATTATGTCAAATTTTATTACAGATTTAATGTCTTCTGGAAAAAGAAAAAAAAAATGCAAGATATTGGGACCATGCAGGTCTGAAAGTATGATTACTTACTTCTACAGCGAGTACTGGAGGAACTGTGAAAAAATTGATAAATTTGACTTAGATCTTTGCCAAAGGTGGTTTTGTCAGATATAAACAATTTCAAGACCCACAAGTCATTATTACATGCTGGATTAGCTGTCGGAATGGCAGGGAATTGCTTTCTGGGCATCTTTTTTTTTTTTTTTTTTTTTAAGAGACAGGGTCTCACACTGTCATTCAGGCTGGAGTGCAGTGGCTTTATTGTGGCTCACTGCAGCCTTGAACTCCACAGAAGCAGTCCTTCTGCCTTGGCCTCCTCAGTAGGTAGGCCTACTGGCGCATGCTACCTACCTGCCTAATTTCTAAACTACTTTTTGTAGAGATGGCGGTCTCACTGTGTTGCCCAGGCTGTTCTCCACCTCTTACTCTTCTTAGGCCAAGAAGTGAGTTAAGCTAAGTTCTTTATTTAACCTTTCTAGTGGGACAGCTCTGCATCTGTGTCCTGTTCCCAAAGACTAAAGAAAATTTCAGGTGTGGGCTAGACATGGAGCCTGAAGAACAGTTATGATTGATTAGTGGCTTTGATTTACTTTTAGGAATAAAAGTACACTAGCCCTTCGGGTGAAGATAATATCTCTAACACTCCTCTTTATCGAGTGAACAGTGTTCTCTTCCTGTGTAGCACTTATATTTTCAAGAGCTAGGGTCATTGACAGAATACTTCTCACTCTTGAGTTTCAGAGTGTAGCAGAGTACACAAGCCTGATGCCAGAAAGCCAGAAATGTAATTTTCTCTAAGTGTATTAAGAATTACTTTAATTCTCTGTATGTGCATGTGCATGTTCACCCTGTTGTAGTACTTTTTTTTTTCATGCTTCTTGAGGAGGAATAGCTCCTTTTTTACTTTTATGGATTCTTGATTGCACATTTGTCAGGGTTACCTTTGTTAGGAAGCAGCTGATGGAAGAATGTGTGCTCATTTTATACTTGTGACCTTTACTCTCTTCACCCCTCTGACCTGAGGCTCACCCTGCCTGCTACCTCCTCTGTATCAACCCAGCTTTGTTTTTCTGGGCCTGTTGTTCCCTCTCAATGAAGTCCACCTCCTTACTTCTCTGTTTCAACTTAGTGTCTATTTCTGCTGAGGCAGTTCCAGATGGGCAGAGCTTGGGGAGGGAATTTGAATGAGGAACATTGGATCTGGTTAGGGGAAATTTATAAAACTTCTGTATTCTGTGCTAATAGTTTTCAGATGCTTTGGAATCATAGATGAGACATTGGTGTGGCGACCTTTGAGAGCTGCTCTTACTGGCCAGCAGACATTTATACCTTCTTTTTCTCCCTCTCACCGTCTCTGCTTTCCCTGCCCAGTTTGTCTGGAAGAGTCCATCAATTCTTTGAAAGCCCACTCTTTCTCCTCTCTTTTAAAGTCTTCCTGATTGACTTCCCACATCAGCAACACCCAATCTTTCTTGGTCTAGTTCTTAATCTTGCTTGGTCCCTTTAGGACAGAAGAAGCCATCCTCTCTGTGGTTTGCTGATATCCTCAAGGGGAAGCAGGGCCACAGACCCTTCCATGTCCTGCCCCAGACCTTCACAGGGAGCAAAAATAATGCCTAAAGCTTATTAAGTACTTAAAATATGCCTAGTACTCTGTCAAGTACTTTATATAAATTATCTCTTAAAATAGTCTAGCCAGCTCAATAAAGTTTATGTACTATAATTGTCCTCATTTTACAGATGAGGATGTTGATGCCCAGTAATGTGCCATATGTACAAAGCTGCAATCAAATGATGGAATCACTTAATTCTATCAAATAAGGCAACCCCCTTCACAGCCAGGATAGCTGGATTTAAGGTAGTTTTCCTTATTTGGGATGTCTCCCTTTTTACGTTGACCTAAACACTTGCTGTCTTTATATTGTCAATTTACTTACTGAGCGTGGTGTTCTAGGTTAGTCTTTGATGATGGCGTCTGTGTTTTAAAGAACCAGAAAAATGGTAAGAGGTGGTCTTCTTTAGCTGTAGTACCCCTTTGACTCTGCAGTGAAATGATAGGGCTCTTGACAAGGAAAAAAGACCATAAGTGCTCTTGCTTTGGAAAGATTAGTTAATTGGTAGAGGTTGTGTTTCTGTGGTTAATTTGTGTTCCTGTCTTAGTAATAATGTTAGTATCTGTAAGCAGCAAATGTGTCACCCAGCAGTCCCATAAAACAAGGCACTCTTCAACTTCATTTGGTGCACCTGAATAACAATAGGGAAGCTTGTTGACCATTTGGCACTTCACAACCCATTAATTAGAAACTGTAAAACAATAATACAGACATGAAGTAAATCCTCTAGTTAATGAAAAAAACCCCGACAATCCTGTGGCTGAGTGCAAAATCACAACTGGCTGCTTATACAGCAAAGCAAACACTTCAGGATTTTGGCAGCTGTTTTGTACATATGAAAAGCCCTAGGCTTTATATTAATTTGGGGGCTGTCATATTTTTTAAAAACTGAAAAGAACAATTGCCTGACATTCTTGTTTTTTTCATTTACTGCAGTGGCTCTCAAATTATGGTCCCTAGTCCAGAAGTATCAGCGTCATCTGGCAACTGGTTAGAATTGCAGATTCTTGGACCCCCATCACAAACCTACAGAACCAGAAACTCTGGGAGTGAGGCTAGCAATTTATGTTTTAAGGTGTCTTCCAGGTGATTCTGATGTACTTTAGAGTTTGAGAAACACTAGGGGGTGGTTAGAGTAATTTGGGGGAAGGGAACTGGAATCCTGTCTTGCCCCTACTCGAAGATGAACACTAGACTTCTCTGGCCAGGGGTGAGATAGTTGGCTTGAGATGTATTAATAACATTGAGATTATACAAAGGCTAGGTATGGTGGCATGTGCCCATAGTCCCAGCTACTTGGGAGGCTGAGGTGGGTGGATTACTTGTGCCCAGGAGTTTCAGACCAGCCTGGGCAACATAGCGAAACTCTCTCTCTCTCCTAGCCAACCCTCCTTAAAAAAAAAATACATGTATACACATACATATATATATACACACACACACATATACATATACATACACACAGACACACACACACACACACACACACACATATATATATATATATGTATATATATATATATATATATATATATATATATATATATATATATATGAGAAGGCTAAAGTCTGTCTCCCCACTGTGTCAGGAAATTGAGGGTGAGTGTCTCCCAGGATCCCTGTGCCTTCCTGGGGCCCTAGAGAGGAGAAGGGGCTCGAGCAGTGGCTTATTGCCAATCTTTAAGGAACAATTTCAGAGCTTCATTCACCACGTGGGCTGTTGTACTGCCCACAGGTCATACCGGGCAGTTGAGAAGAGGGAGGGGAGAGAAGCTAAGACCATCTTGTCTCCCAGGCAGAGCCTTAGCCTTGCTGCTGGTGTAATGTGCTCCAATTGTCAAGAAGTGTCATTAAAAACTGAAAGGAAAGATGACAGTGGGATGGTGGCAGGGCAGATTTTTTTTTTTCTCTGTATGTACTCTCTCTCTTCCCTGTTTTCCTGCCTCCAGCTGTCTTGGCAGATGGGATTGTTTAATAATTTTCTTGTGACCTCTTGGCAAATGGCCCCTCTACTCCTTTCCCACTATGTGGTGACCACACAGTGATAGAAGTTCGTTTAAGAGCCATTAGAAGTTTTTGCATAGCTGACCACTCCTGGAAAGGCTCCTTGGGAAGTAAGAGTGTGCCACCAGAGTGAAATGAATTCTCAAGTGACGTTACCACAAAGGCTCAGATTCCTGACACTCCTTGGGTAGCTAGGCTGACAGTCTCTCTGTTGGGGAAAAATCCTCATATACACAGGAGCACTCATCCTGTGATTTCCTGTTGTTGTTTTTTTTTTTTTTTCCAGAATTGTTAATTTTGCTCATTTTGAAATTTAATTTGCTCACATTTTTTTCTGTCTTTCAGAATATTGGGTTTTCTTATTCCCTTAAAAAAAAAAGAGCGTAGGGCATGTCAGCCAGTGAGTGTATCCTGTTCTTTGATTTAATCACCTAAAATAACATGGGAAAGCTGCAGGGATAAATGGGTGAATGAGACATAACTCCTGTCTTTCCTGACCTCACAGAGACTAATTTCTGGGGGAGGAAAGTGGCCAAGAAAAGAACCAGTCAGATCTTGGGGTTCACTTTATTCTGTCTGTGTTTTTAAGTGGGAGAATTTGCTTGGATACCTGGATTTGTTGTTGGATCACAAGCCCAACATCAGGCTTATGTGGGTATATGTAGTTATTTTGGATTTTGTTTTATTCTAAAGGATCTGTGTCCTGTTGGCTTTTAGGAGGTGGTAGCTGCTGATTCTCCTTTTATGTGACATTCAGGGATCATGGAGAAGTCACAGGCTCACATTGTGGTGTTCTTCCTGGATTTCAGGAAAGATGGTCTTTCTATCAGATGAATGGGAGGGTCTAAGCCAGTTAGATTTTCATGAGTGGCGTAGCCTTTTTTGTATTGGGAAAGGAAGGCTAAGCCATCATCCTCCCTAGCATGCCTGCCCTTCATCTTGCTTTAATTAAATACACAGCTGATCATGTCAGCTTGGCTCTTGGTTGGAACAAAACATCCGGTAGACAGTTGTGACAATTAAGTCTCAAGACCCAAGCTTCGTTTGTTCTGAGGTAATTAAGATAAATCTGCCTAAGCATCTCCACATGCAGATAAAATGTAGTGCTGATTAGAGGTGACTCACTAATAAACCTCATTTGATTAGGCAGAACCAGTGGGGTGGAGGCAAATATTTGAGACTCTGGCCAAGCTGATTATTCCATTGACCTTTCACATGGGGAGAAAAACCTGTTTGATTTTTTCTGTCCCCAAGTACTTGATGCTATTACCTGTGACAACTAAAGGACTTAGGTGAAATAAACAAGTGAGACCTGTGGAGTTTTCCTTAAGAATATCAGTCAGCTACCACCTAGGTAGAGCATGCTTTCTGGAAGATCAATGGAGAATGGATTTTGCTGGAGGTCCAGGCCTGGAATGATAATTAAGAAGGACATTCCAAAACACATCCAGAATGTTCTGATAAAGTCTTAGCAGATGTGGTGGTGAAGTTGTGTTTTTTTTTTTTTAAGTCACAGTTTCTTTGTTTATTAGGTAATGTTTCACAATTTTTTATAGAAAAGCCAACCTAGAATTGCTTTAGAGTGTTTATATCAAGACCTCATCGGTAATTTAGGAGAAAATTCCTTAATTGCTCCATCTCTGGCTCCTGTAACACTGGGCACACCTCTTTTCTCAGTATTTATCATATTGTACTATAATTGTTGGTTTACCTCTCTTGTTCTGTCTTAGAAGCAGGGAAATTGTCTAATTATTCTTGATGTTTGCCCAGATGCTCAGCAGCATCCTGGGGCAGGTACAGGGGTTGGCATACTACGGTCCATGGGCCAAGCCAGGCCACTGTTTTTATAGGCTTGTGAGCTAAGAGTGATTTTTACATTTTTAAATGGTTGAAAAAAAATCAAAGGAAGAATATTTTATGACACATGGAAATTATGTAGAATTTAAGTTTCAGTGTTCATAAATAAAATTCTATTGGAGTATAGCCATGCTCATTCATTTACGTTATTGTCTTTGGCTGCATTTTGCGCTACAACAGCAGAATTGAGTAGTTGCAACAGAGACCATATGGCCTAAACAGCCTAAAATATTTAGTATCTGGCACTTTTCAGAAGTAGTTTGTTGATTCCTTTCCTGTTATATAGTAGGCATATAGTTAATGCTTATTGTTTGCATTATTTCAAATATAAACCTGAGATCCTAAAAGTGTTCATTAAATGTTACATGAATGAATGATCTGTTTCTCTTGTTATTCATTTGTAACCCTAAGTTTAGGTCTTAGTGGTACTGGTTCATTTCTTAGAACTAGACAGTTATATGGTACTTCTGAGAAACTTGAATATAGAGTTCTGTTAATTATTATTAGCTTTCCAGGTTCTGAACCCATTATATGGGATATAGAGACATAAAAAGTCACAGAGGGGTTAAATAGATCAAAACACACAGTAAAGAAATGGCATGGCAGGCACAGTGGTTCTCACGCCTGTAATCCTGACACTTTGTGAGGTTTAGGAGGGAGGATTGCTTGAGGCCAGGAGTTCAAGACTAGCCTGAGCAACATAGTGAGACCTCATTTCTATAAAAAAAATAAGAAAAAAAAATTAGCAGGGCATGCTGGTGCATCCCTATAGTCCTAGTTACTGGGAAGCCGAGTGGGAGGATTGGTTGAGCCCAGGAATTCAGGGTTGCAGTGAGCTGTGATTGAGGTAATGCACTCCAGCCTGGGCAACAGAGTGAAGCCCTGTCTCTTAAAAGGAAAAAAGGAAATGACACGACTCTTCATGTATTCATCTTTTTGTTCCTTTGCTGAGGCCATTCTTTGCGGTGAAGGAAGTCAAATAAACCTGGAGCTATTCATGAGCAAACTACTGTCCAGTACTATATAATACATTATTTCTTATAGACATCAGTATCTTTGTAGGATCTCCAGTTAATTACCAGGGAAATTCATTTAAAAAAAATATTAAGTCCATAGTTTAAAAAGTAAACTGCAGAGATGATAGCAATTACCAAATGTAAACAGTGTGGCCTTCGAGAACCACTATGAAATTGTTTAGTGAATTAAATTATTATGCTTTTGATATTCACATATCTACTTCCATTGACTGTTAAGGAATATGCTTCAAGGAAGACAGATGAGATATAGGTAAAGTTTATTTTTAAGACACTAATGTTAACTAAAAACAAAACAGTGACTGTCAGATACTTAATGACCTTGAAATCTAGCTTTGGTTTTGAGACAGTATCTTTAAAATGACCAGTGCCACAAATATAGTGCAGAGGAGTTGGAGAGCATTGGAGTATTTAGGAGGAAAGCAAGAAATCAGTAATTTATAGAAAATTACTAACTTGAACTATTGTTGTATAGTTTGCTGGGATTTGAGGGAGTGAAAGAACTTGTCAGAGAAGAATTAAAGAAGGTTAGGAGATGCATAGAGTAAAGAAATACAGGTTTAAGCTTTCCTAGGAATCTAAGGTCAGACACTTATTAAATTTTGTCCATATATGCATTGTTTCTTGTGGAATCCTTTAGTGGAGTGTGATTTTTTTTCTCCTGTCTCTTATTAAATAACTTAAAGGGACAAAATTTAGTGCTTTAGGAAGCAATGTTTTCCTCAAAACACCATGGTAGCCACTTATTGGGTATCTACCAATGGGTGGGTACTTAATACATTTTACAACAGCTCTGCATAGTAGGGCTAATATCCCTATTTTGGGGGTGGGAAAGCTGAGAGTTAATTGGCTTGCTTGAGATTTATAATTAGCAGCCAGAGCCATATTTCAAACCCAAATCTGTCTGCCTCCAGCCCTTATGTTATTACTACTATTCCACTTCTTCAGTGGTTATTTCCCAAACATTTCATTGTTGGATGCATAAATCCAGCTGAAAGCCATACTTCACCACTTAGTATGAATATATCTCTTCTGCATTTCAAGATTTGGCTATCATCTGCTTTTTCTTTCTGGTTACTTTGTACAACATCTATGATTTATTAGCTTCCCGTGTCCCCTTACATGTTAACCATTTTGATCAATATCAAGTTGCTTTTGCTACTTAATATAGAGAAACTTCAGATAGAGGATTTTAAGTAACCTGCATTCAACTGAAAAATTACATTTGGTTTGTCATTGGTGGTATGTGCTCCATACTTCTGTCCTGGCACTCCAGGGGATTCTGAAAGGAAGAGTTGAGAAACAACATTCCAGGCTTAGAGCCTCCACATTCCTTGGGTTCTGTTGGAAGACTTCTTGGCAACATTGAAAGTTGCCTGTGTTTTCATACTGTTTTTCCATCATGGGCCACCTGCCTTCTCTCTTCCTGCTGTTTTCTTTTTGTACCTATGTGGTTAGTGCTCCTGGGGCTCTTTACAGTGGCTTTCATCATTTATACTACTGAGTTTTTCAGGAGCTTTTCTTTTCAAATTTGTTTGAAGTTTGACAGAGCTATAGACTTTTATTTATTTATTTTTAATAAGTTCACTTCTGAACCATTTTGGATTTCATGGTGGCAGCCTCCGGGAGAGAAAAAAACAGAACAAGACAAATTCTAGGAAGAGTCAGGAGGCAGAGAGTACATTGTTGATGGAAATCAGTTACTGTTGATTTCTTAGGCTACAGATCCTAATGGTTGAGAAGTTTAAGTTACTCTGGGCAGTGGCTCTGTAATGTCAGTGAGAAGTTGATCTGGAAAAGATACTAAATTGGACATGGCTGATGTAACAACAAGGATGAGCCAATGCAAAGAAATAGTGCTTTTCCACTTTTTAACCTTCATTGCACAGAGGATGTAGAAAGCCACTCTTGGCCTCCCTATGGCATTGGGAGCCTGCCAGTCAAGGCAGTTTAATTAACAAAGAATAACTCAGGAATGATTGTTGGAAACTCTCTTGCCCCCCTCCCCCGCCCCCCTATAGGTAACACCTAGTTCTGGAGAGACTTCTGTGCATGCAGGCAAGTCTTTTTGATCTCTTAAAATATTGAAGGGACTAGGGAGGAGTAAAGACTGGAAGCCTGGAAAAATTGATTTGTGAGGTAAAAAGATTCAGAAAAGACATTTTCTTGAGAGTGAACTTGCCTTACCAAAATATTATGAAAATACTAAAGAAAAGTAGATTGAATCAAGCTAGCAAGAATTGTTAGAAGGGAAAAATCTTAAAAGAGTAAAATTTGAAAACGGAACGTGTCCTATCCACATTGTTTGCCATTCCATAAACTAATTTCATTGGGGCAAAATGTTTGAAACATTTTCTGCTATTGCAGCTACCAGTGATCAGTTCCTTCTCTCACCCCTGTAAAGGCAGGTACTATAATATTTAGTACCTAGACCATCTGGTGTTGGTGGTTGTTTCTTACATCATGTGACCTGCCTCTACAAATAAATTGTGATTAAGCTTAACCTGGACAGTAAGTGGTATGATACTTTTTTAAGTCTCTAGGGCCTAAAGCCCAAGGGGAAAAAAGTTATTTCTCTGAAAACTGTGACATTTGTGTTGTTGTGTTCTCATGGTTTTGCTAAGGTAGCATTCTACAGTATAAGACAGGTTAGGATTGTGTGTTCTAGAATTATGAACAAGGGTGCCCTTGAGAATGGTAAAAAACATGCTTCAGTGCTGCATGTGTATTTGTGTGTTCCATGTGGAAGATGTTCTGGGCTATGTCTGTCTTTGCTATTTATTTATCACCTATAATGGTGCTGCACAACCACTCCGTGACAGTGTTATTTTAACTTGAAATAGCATGAGGGTTAGGAGAAAATACCTCATGAATGTGAAGGGGGATTCTCTTGGGCATATGTAATTGCAATGATTTGAAATGCTTTCACAGGTTTGTGGAAGAGGATAATTTTTCTTCTTTATTTGCTCCTTTTATCTTGTTCTGAAACCAGTAATACCTCTTCTCCCATCACCCATATGTACTTCTTATTCCCTTCTCTTTCTTTCCCCCCCTATCGACTCCCTCCTTCTTCCTCTCTCTCTTTCTTTCCTTAAAAGAAAACCCTTCCTAGTAAGAGTCAAAGGCATTTGGAGCTTCCTGTTTTTTATTAGTGCTTTTTGAGTAGACTTTTGAGTGCTGGGTAGGGGATGTGAAAAGTCAGGGCCATTTGATAGTAATTGCTTTCTGGAAGAGCCAACCATTTTATTATAAGGTCAATGGGTGTTTGGGGGCATTGTTTTCTTGTTCCAGGTGTGTTCTGAATGTTGCTGGTGGTGGTAGTGACCCCTTAGCAGGGTGCTCAGCACTGTTGACATTTTGGGCTGGATAGTTCTTTCTTGTGGGGATACATGCATTGTAGCATGTTTAGCAGCATTCCTGTCCTCTACACACTAGTTACCAGTAGCATCCCTGAAGTGTGACAACCAGAATGTCTCTAGACATTGCCAAATGAGGATAACTCTGGTGGAGAATTTCTGTCTTAGAAAGAGAAAAAGGGATTTGTTTGGAGCAGAGGGTAGCCAGGAACCTCTTAGAGCTGGAGCCTTCATTTAGGTACTTTGGTATGTTAAAAGAACCTCTCAGATACCAGTGATAAAGGCGTATTTAGATTGTTGAGATTCCTGTATAATCCATAAATAACATTTTAGCACTTGGCTTCAATTTCCTAACACTAGAAATGTAGATAGCGTTATTTTTCCTTATTTTCAAAATGAGGAGGTCTGTAGTATAATAATCTCTTAGGTTTCTCCCAACCCTCACATTTTATGATTTTAGTTATAACAGACATCTTATGGAATTACAGAATTTGAGAGCTGAAAATTTATTTGTGATCATTTAGTCTACTTCTATTAGTTCTATCCAGTGTGGTTTCCACAAATAGGTCAGGCTAGAAAAAAAACAGTTGCTTTTTTATAAGTGGAAATTATTAAATGCTCATATTTAGAGAATTTATCACAACAGCCTTTTATAAAAATGTTTCCTTTTTTTTTGGTCTCTACCTGCCCCCTCCAAATATTTACTTTTCGAACTGACTGTGATATAGGTGACTTTCTGAGCTTCAAATGTCTGTTGTTTGGAATCAGGCTTTTAAATGTTGGTGTTTAATATTCCCAGGCCTAGGTTGGTACTATTATTGTCAAACAGTTTAATGGTCTGCTACCTTAATGAGGGAAACTTTGACTTCTCAGAGTGCCCTGGCTGACATATTGGAATTAAATTGGTAAGCCTTCTATTCCAACTGCTTATTTATGCTTTAAACATAAATGAGAATGGAGAAGATTTTTTTTGGCCTGAGTGAGAGGTGGTTAAGAGGGAAATCTAATACCTTTTATGGGTTTATATGCTTCACATATGATGTGCCCAACCAGAAATAATAAGATACACACCAGATGTGAAGGTACTAGCTAATATAATTATGTTGGAAATCATTTTCACCATTTGAGGGCTGAATTACATTGAACTCATTTCTTCAACTCCAACAGCATTTGGTGTAGTTGCTGCTAAAATTTGAATTGATAGCTGAGATGAAGTACTCACATTTGTGCTTTTACTAGAAGGGTTGGATTGTGTCTATTTTTTGTATTTCTGGAGCTTGATAAACTGTAAAGCCTAGAATATTCAGATTTATGGCAAGGCTTAGATTGATGGGGAGGTGCACTGTAGTGTAAGTTAATACCTTAGTATACTTTCTGTGGGCTCTTGCCTGGAAAAGCAATCTGAAGTTATAATGATCAGACACAATGCTGTTCTTAAGCCTTATTGGTAATAACAGGTCTCTTAGCCTGTGCTAAAAAGGTAATGTTGCATGCATTAAATATTCAACAAAGGGCTTGAACTGTGCTTACTTTGGCAAATAAATAGATCCCAAAATGAATCAAACAAATTGTAATGCAGAACAAATGGAAATACTTGAGGATTTGTCTTAGATATTTAAACTCATATTTTATCCTCCATGTCCTTATTGTACCCTCAGAAAGAAAAGAATCTTTTTAAAATGGCAGTGAAAGGGCAGTGTTATCTCATATTGCAGTTGTGGACCCAGTCTGTTGGCCTATATTTTCTTTCACTCCTAGCCATGTAAAGTAAAGAGGGTACTTACGGTGTTTATTTCATCCTGGAAGATTTTTATAAAGAACACTTTCTAATGAAGCACAGCACATGGCATCATTATCATTTCTAATACAGAGAACTCATTTTCAATTTTGCTATCAAAGAAAAATGACAAATAGAGAATGCAAGAAAAACCAGATGGACTAACTGTATTAGGAGCTTAGTATGCATATTTTGTGTCACATATTAGCATTCATTAAGTCAAAAGGGAAAAAAATGAGTTTTGCCTACATGCATTAAACCAATAAGGCTGGCAAAGTTCCAAGCTAGCTCTTGTGGATTAATTGTTTCATAACTGTTTTAATTAAAATTGTTCAGTATATGATTAACCTAAAAGTTTTAATTTCCACAAAACTGTTGAACAAATGAGACATTAATATTTTACATTAACCATGGCAATATTGCTGTGGTTTTTAGAGCTGCTGTGCTTGTTCAAGTAAAACATGGCAAGTGGTAGTGGAAAGTGTTCTGTATCTCATGTCACTACTAAGAAAATCTGCAAATCAGAGCACATTCCATAGATGAGCATTTATGCAGTCATCCTTGCCTCTCCTGTTCAGACTATCAAGGTAGAGCTGGGCTGAAGAGGTTAAGAATATAACACGGCAAGAATCAATGTATTATGTTTTTCTTCCATTTGGCTCCAAAGTAGTGTTAGTATATTAAGTGAGATCCTTAGATTAAAAGGGGTTGGCCAGTGGGGATTGTGACATTATTGTTAAATTCTGTGGTTTTAATGTAGGAGATAAGTACAATGTTAGTTCTGGAATCAAAGGGAAGAAAGGAAAGGTTTGGATGACCCATCACCTTTATTTCTTGAGGTTCTTTAGGTTGGCACCAGGCTAAGTTTGATAAAACCATATCCCATTTTGCAAATGGTAAAACTGAAGCCCAGTAAAGTTTTACTGTATGTATCTATACCTACTTAAATACACAGATTTGCATTTCTCTCACTCTTCCTTATTCCCACTTTCTACATAAGCCCCCATGATAATGTACTTCAGTTTGTTAAAAGGTTGGGATGTCTTTCTTCTCCCCTCCTATAAGCCTTTCACTCTCACTTCACTGTGGGTTTGGGTCATGGTACTATATAAATTCAAGGTAGCAGTGGTATTTAAATCCCATTGGAGGATATTTTAAATGGTAAGATTCATGCTGTGCAGTGTAAATGATGTTAAAATTCAGCCTGTTCTAACTGTCCATATAGTGATAGATTTTTTAGGTCCTAGACTGAGCTCACCCGTTAGATTGTATGACACTTGATACAAGGTCTTCCTCACAGATTTAGATCTGTGGGAATCTGGGTTGCAGCTTCTGAACAACAGAAATATATCTGTCTTATACTTACATAGTCAGGATCATGTAACATTGTGATCTATCCAGATTTCCAGGTACAGTCCTAATTTGATCTCTTTGTTACCTTGTCCAGTTGTTTCTTCCTAGATTCCCTGTGTTAGCTTTCCTTCCTGTTCTGTATAATTATTCTCCCTCCTAAATTACTTCTGTTTAACTTTTTAAGCACCAGATTCTGAATAAATGATTCATATAATCAGTATTTTTGAGGTAGTTAATAATCAGAGTACAATCATAAGTTTTAAGTTGCCACATTTGCCAGAAAGCCACCTTTACACAAGTGATTTTTGATATAAATGGTGTATCAGGCATGTTGTTATCTATTCCTTTCTTTAAGCTCTCTTGAGTTCTATTATTATGTGAATTTAGACCATTAGAAATGTGCATGCATGGACCATATTATTTTGGTTTTTCAGAGAATTGCCATTATGGAGTTAAGTGCTGTGTCCTTTGTAAATGGAGAATAATAGCCCTTAATTTAAGAATTCAATATTCTATAGTTAAAGAGTATTTCTGTCTTTTGAAAAACCTTAATCTGGTATCTTAATGTTTCTTATATACATATGCATACATATTTACACATATATTTATAACACACATGAATATAAAACACTTCTCTAAGAATTCAATGCCAGGAAAAAATTTCTTCTGACCAACATGTATGCATTCTGCTTACTCTTAAATATTTATTGAATGAAGAATCATTTGCTTACGTATTATGTAATTAGGTAAGAGAACTATTGCATTTCCTGGGAAATTCCAGACTTAGTAACCATTTTTAGATACTAACCCTGAGTACTTGGCGATCAAGTACTATTACTCTTTTGTTTGGTGAGTACTATTTTTCATCTGCTTTTAACAGGATTTTCTTTGATTAAAAACTGACTTCTAAGCCTTGATGCATCTGTACTGGAACACATGTGTAGGTGAACAATAAGAGGAGTCATGCATATGGTTCCTGCTCTGTAAGATCTGAGGTTCTTGGTCTTAAGACAGTACATATTGAACAAGAAAAATAAGTGCCTGTCTTTGTTTTCTGTTGCTTATAACAGAATACTTGAAACTGGGTAATTTATAAAGAAAATAAAGTTATTTCTTACATTTATGGAGGCTAAGAAGTCCAGTGTCAAGGGACTACAACTAGTGAGGGCCTTCTTGCTGGAGAGCACTCTCTGCAGAGTCCCAGGGTGGCACAGGGTGTCACATGATGAGGGGACTGAACATGCTATAATAGTTCAGGTCTCTCTTCCTCTTCTTAGGAAGCCACAAGTCTCCCTCCCATGATAACCCATTAATCCATCAATCCATGAATGGATGAATCCATTTATAGGTCCCAGTCACCTCTTAAAGGCCCCACCTATCTATATTGCCACATTGGGGATTAAATTTCAACATAAATTTTGGAGGGGACAAACACTTAAACCAAAGCAGTGCCCAAATCAGGATTTTGACATTAATACTGTAGGAGTAGTAGTTGGGGACTTAACTGCATTTATTCTACCTCTTTTCTGGATTTTATTACCTTAATGAATGTGCTTTCTGATCCGCTGAGTCCCATTTCCAATTCAGTTGCAGTAATTACTGTTGGGATAAACCTCCTGGGTGTGAGGCTGGCTATTTTCTTGATCATCTTTCTACAGCCTAGTTTCCACCTCTACCTCTTATTAAAAGCTATGTGTGTACTGCTGCTCATCAGCTAAATGACTATACTTTTCTCATTTGTTTTTCTGATGTAACAGCAGCCTTCCAAAAATACCACCAAGTCTAATAATCCTTTTGCTGTTCAATACATCTTTTGTCTGAAGCTTAGTTACTGTCGCCTGACAGCTGATGGCAAGCAACAAATGAATGTTTAAATGGTGTGTAATTCAACAGATGTGCCCATCCAGGTGGTTCTCCTAATAGCTGCCACCCAGTGGGTTGGAGGGAGTGGGTTCAGATATTCTCTGTTGTTTGGCTAGCTCATTCTTGGTGATTATAATCTGACTTATTTTGCTTCTATTAAGTTTTTATGGCTCTATTTTGCTACTTAATTTTGATACATGTAGGCTGTATGGCTTCTATTTGGGGATGGTAAATTTCAAGTAATGAAGAAAGTTAACTATTATTGTGTAGCTTTAGTAATTCCCATTGATCATCATCAAATAACATTCTCTGAGAGTCCCAGGTGTATAAAGCTCATTTTAGAAAGTACACATATAGTATGCCACATTCTATCAAAACATAGTAATTGTGGTTGGCCCACTTTAAACATTATTCAAAGGAGGAGGGAAACTACCTATAGGCTCCTGCTATGTAGTACTTAAAATATACAGACCAACACATTTTAGCACATGGTAATCTTTGTGAAGATGTCCTGTCAAACAAGAGAAGTAAATAATCTTCTTTTTTTTTTTTTTTTTTGAGACAGAGTCTCGCTTTGTTGCCCAGGCTAGAGTGAGTGCCGTGGCGTCAGCATAGCTCACAGCAACCTCAAACTCCTGGGCTCGAGCGATCCTTCTGCCTCAGCCTCCCGAGTAGCTGGGACTACAGGCATGCGCCACCATGCCCGGCTAATTTTTTATATACATATCAGTTGGCCAATTAATTTCTTTCTATTTATAGTAGAGACGGGGTCTCGCTCTTGCTCAGGCTGGTTTTGAACTCCTGACCTTGAGCAATCCGCCCACCTCGGCCTCCCAGAGAGCTAGGATTACAGGCGTGAGCCACCACGCCCGGCCTAATCTTCTTTCTTATCTGTGAACCCAGCAACCAATTTGCTTACAGTTCCTTCAAAAACTGTTAAGATTACTCTGTGGCTGGTTATGTCAGTTGGCTAGAAAAATGGTATTGGAATTAAGTCAGCTTTAGCCCATCTATGATGCCCATCTTTCTTAACTTATGGTCAGCCATATGTTTAGACTACATGAGGTAGGAGGTATGACTGGATACAAGTTACATTCCTGGAAAAGATACCAAAATTATTTTGTTCTACTAAAAGTGCCAATTAGTGGTGCGTGTGTGTGTGTGTGTGTGTGTGTGTCTGTCTGTCTGTCTGTCTGTGTGTTTTTCCCCTTCACATATGCACAGTATTTTTATACCTATCGTGAGAACGTGTTGTTTTTTTTTCCTGATCATATATGTGAAAACCATTTGTTGGTAGTAATAGTATACAAGTCAGGATAATTGTGGGGATGGGGTGGGGAGAGGAAGATTTGATCATTGAGATACACAAAGGGGGCCTTTGACGTATCATAATGTTCTATTGATTAATCATGATTATGATTGCAATGTGTTCATTTTATTATCCTTGTAGGAAATATACATGTTTTCTACAGTGTTCTGTATTAATATGTCTTACTAAATATATATGTTTACTGGAGAAGAATTTGGAAAATATGCAAAGAAGCACAAAATAGAAAATGTTATCAGTGATCCTGTGTACAAAGAAATAATCATTTTTGGGGGGCATAAACCTTCCCAGTATTTTAGGGGCATGTACACATCATAATATATATCTACTTTCATGGTTTCAGATTTTAATAAAAAATACATATATGCATGTATGTATATAAATACATGTATGTGTATATAAACCTGACTTTTTGATTTATTATGATATTTTGACATGAGGTTTGGGATTCTGTAGAGTTAATAGCTATATAGAGTAACATTGTCGGGCTATATATTTTTTGTCCAACCCTCTATTCTTTCAAATTGATTTGTTTCTAATATTTAGATATTATAAATAACACTTATTTACCTTGTAGGTATTTAAAATTAAATAGGATAAAGTGGACTTTTCTTTGTTTAGTGTGCAGAAATGTTATGAAAGGTAAATTTTATTGGACAGGGTAACTCTGGCTTAAAATGCTATTTGAAAGATTATTTTTTCCCCTGAAAGAAAATTGAAAAAATTTTTACTTTTTTCCTCTATGAAGGAGGTGTGTGTCATTTGTTGTAAGTAGGAGATGGCCCATGACATCTTTAAACTCTGTTGTTGGCTGTGAAATTATTTTATTCATTAACTTATTAAACTCATTTATTGAATACCAGTTGTATTCCAGGTGTTTTCTCCTACATCTGAGGATATAGAGATGGAGATCTGGTTTCTGCTTTCACAGTCTGGTGATGTTGTAATGAGTAGTAGGGCTTGGGATATTGTCAGTCCATAGACTCTTGAGTTTCCCCTCGGATTACTTTGCCATGCTTATATTATTAAACAGGTCATATAGGAGCTTATATACCAGAGAAGTTGCTACTTTACTCTCTCTCCCTCAATTCCTCCACCCCCAGACTCTATGTATGTTCTTATTTAAGTTAGTTGGAGTCTTGGAATTCCATGGTTGGTGGGCAAGACGTGAATAGGGCAGAAACGGAAATGACCTTTTCATGTACAATGTGAGCATGAGAGAGGATTTGCAATGCATTAACTCCTTTCTGATATTGCCAAGGTCCTTTTGAGCTCTGAAGTTCTGTGATTTTCTGATACTTGGGCCTCTGGAGATCCTAATACTGAATCCTTTTTCAAACATTAAATTTGTAGTAGAGGAAGAAAATTATATTTCTCCTTTTGAGATGCCATCTAAACTTTGGAGTATAAATACAGACTTAAGAATGAAAGAAAGGAGAAAAGTGCATTTGCCCATCCCAGGCAATCAGATGGCATTGAGAATATATCTGTTCATCTTTTGTGAACAAAGTCAGTAGTGGAATGATTGTTTTTTTTACCCGTTCCTTAAAAAAAGAGGTACTTTTTGGGGTTTCTATTTGGAGAGAGCCATTTTTGTGGCTTAAGCTTCAAGTTAGAAATATTTTGGCATAGAAAAATATATGGGGCCCAAGAAATATCTGGTATCATTCATGATCAGACCAAAATAAAAGAAAACTTATTTTTTAGGTGGATTGTTGGGTCCTGAATTAATGGTGACTGTTAAGTTCTTTTGCTAGGAAAATATAAAAAGAAAAATTTTCTGGACAAATGGGCCCTCCCCACATATAATTAATTAAGCAGTATGCTGCCCATTTTTTAAACTTGATTTGCTTGTACTTCACTTTTACTACCTTCTGCATGCTTCCCTGGTACCTGCATAAGGGGTTTCTGGTGGAGGAGAAACTTCTACTAGACCATGAGTAAGTAATAGTCTTGATCCCAACACTCCTTTGTTACATAGCCTTGGGCAAATGACTCAAGTAATCAGCTTCTCTTTTCAAAAGAAGACAGAATAATGGCCAGCAAACATAAAAAAATGCTCAACATCTCTAATCATTATAGAAATGCAAATCAAAACCACAATGAGATATCACCTAACCCCAGTGAGATTGGCCTCTTCAAAAAAATCCCAAAACAACAAATTCTGGCTAGGATGTGGAACAACAGGAAACACTCTTACACTGTTGGTAGGACTGCAAATTAGTGCAACCTCTGTGGAAAAGAATTTGGAGCTACCTCAAAGAGCTAAAAATAGAAATGCCATTTGATCCAGCAATAGCACTATTAGGCATCTACCCAAAAGAGCAAAAGACATTCTATAATAAAGACATCTGCACCCGAATGTTTATGGCAGCACAATTCACCATTGCAAGGATGTGGAAACAACCCAAGTGCCCGTCAGTTCATGAGTGGATTATTAAAATTGGTATATGTATACTATGGAATATTACACAATTATAAGAAACAACAGTGATCTAGCACCTCTTATATTTTCCTGGATTGAGCTTGAGCCCATTATCCAAAGTGAGGTAACACAAGATCGGAAAAATAGGCTTGCCATCAAATTGGTACTGACAGATTAACACTATGGTGCTCACATGATAGTAATATTCTCTAGGGATTAGGAGGTTGGGGAAGTAAACTCACAACTAAAGGACACAGTGAGCATTATAGAGGGGAAGAGCATGCCTCTAACCCTCACTAGAGAGAGGCAAAGACATAAAATGTAACCAAAATGTTTGTATCCTCATAATACCGTGAAATAAAAAAAAAATCAATTCCTTCTTTTGTAGAATGGGGTAATGGCAAATAATGCTTGCCCAGCCTATTTTATAACATCGTTGCAAAGATTAAGAATGCATGTAGGAAAGTGTGTATTATAAGGTGGTACTTAGATATAAAAAAGAAGTGAACAGGAATTAGAACAAAATGCTTAGCTTTTTGGCTGCTGCCAGTGTATGTGTGTGTGTGTGTTTTTACTGTTGGCAGCCTAGTATCTGTGTGTGAAAGTTAGAGGTAAATCTCAGGGTTTTTTAGATTGATGATGATGAATGATGTGGGCATTGATTAGATAGATTAAGTCCTAAAGGTGCTGTTGGATAAATCAGTTTATGTAGGAAATGGTGATTATCAAGGCATTTTGTTCTATTTCATTTCATTTTTGGTGTCATTCAGAATAATCTTTGAGGTGATTGGTATACAAAAACATGCACAGTGCAACAGTTAAAATAAGATGGGGAATTGGGGTAAAGGGAGTATGTATTAATACATACAGTAAAACCATGTTAAAGCTAATAGGCAGAAAACACACAGGATAGGGTAATATAGTAGGTGGAGATGGGTCACATATTTAGCTTCTCAGGGGGCTGAACAAAGAGGGAAATATTTAAAACTTTTCCTGAGAAATTTCCTCAATGGAGAGTTGAGGCCATGAACTCTTCAATATATCCATCAAAACAACAGTCGGCAGGTTCACTGGCTCAAGCCTGTAATCCCAGCACTCTCTGGGAGGGCACTGTGGTAGGATTGCTTGAGGCCAGCCTAGGCAAGAAAGTGAGTGAGACCTGGTCTCTAAAAGTCCTAGTTATGTGGGCAGATCGCTTGAGCCCAGGAGTTTGAGGCTGCACTTGAGCCTGAGAGACAGAGCAAGTCTCCATCTCCAAAAACATCCTCCCAAAAACCACACAGCAGTGACTTGTGAAACAGTTGTTTTTATATGGTCTATCAATGCAAATTTAATAATATTGAGACAAAGTGTGATTTTAGAGACAGAGTAACTATAAGGGGTCAAGATCATGTGTTCCACATAGGCAGCTCTGTGAAGCAGGCTTGAGCCAAGGACAACATTGAGAACATTTTGAGGAGAGGATAAGCTACTCGTCCTCCACAAATACTCTTTATTCGTGCTGGGAGGTGGCATCACTCTTTGAAAGGGTTACAGTGATTTGGCACAATTCATTGGCCAGAATCCTAGAGAGCCAGGGATGGCGATTAGCTGTGTTGAAAGCTAAGTGTCTTTCCTTTTGGCATCTTCTCTTTCTTGGTTCTGATTTGTCTGTTTCAAGGAAGGATTAGATACCTGAATTAATAATAGTTCTTTGCTGGAGAGGGCAGCTAAATCCCAGTTGTGATTTTTGGGCTCATCTATGCTGGGAACCACTGGGAATTTGTGGACTGCCAATAACTCATTTTATATTAGCTTTTGGGTGACCAGTTGGCTATTACTTCAATTCATAGCTAGTTCAGAGGGACTGAATTAAAACCCATCATGTTTCTAGAGTTTGTTCCTAGAATCAAGTTATTGGTAAATGCTTTCGATTAGGTAGTGCAGCTTAAGCCCTCTTGCCTACTTTTCTGATTCCCTGATGTTACTAGCACTAGATCCTCTTGAAAAAAAGTCCCTGGGAGGACTGTGTTTTTAGAAACAGGGATTGTATTCTGTACTTTAGTGGGACACAGAAGGAGACTATCTGGTTAAGGCAAGAGATTGTGGCACTAAAAAGGAAATTGGCAGACCTGTCTCTGATACTTTTAGTAAGTAAAGAAAGGAAGTGACAGGCTGGCTGGGGATTATATTAAAGGGAGCCGTGATCCTTGTATGACCTTACTCCCTGAACCTAGAAAGATGGTATGCCTACGTGGCAGTCTTTTTAGGGAGCTAAAGACAGACTTGTTCTGCTGTCAGTCACATATATTTAGGAGCCTAATAGACAGAAACCTGTTAAGAAATAATCATGGCTATTCTGGCTGATTGCATCCTTCATTTAGCCAGAAGCCAGCCTCACCAATCTCCACGGCCAAGTTTGTGTCCACACAGGTTGCTTGTCACAAGAGGGAAGATTCTCATTAAGAATTTGGTTCTATCTTGGTCTGTTTGGCTGAATGTTAAACAAAACAAGAATTTGGCTCTAAAATCAGATCAGAATAAGGCTATATTTGTGTTTCTGTTTATAGCCTGCATTTCTTATTGGTGGAAAGGTCTTATTATAATTATAGAGTAACTTTGCCAACTAATAGTACTGGGGTTTGATGTGGATTAGTTACAACAGAATTCACATCAACTTTTTGACATTAGTTTCTATTCCATCATATGCTTCTTATTCTTAGGCAAAAGGGGATTGATATGGATTATTATGCCAAGAATGAGAATCTGATACTGAAACCTAGAAGTCTAAAATAAGAAGCGTTTAGTGATTTTGTTTTGTTTGCTTTGGTTAGAGCATACTTTTCTTCATAGATGCTTTAAGTTCCCAAGTAAGTTTATAGTTTTTCTAAGTATATGTTTTCAGCATATTGCAAATATTTAATTTATGTGTTTACCATTTAACAACAGAGTGATAGAATGAGGAAGTTTTATTCCTGTTTTGTAAATGGAGAATCAAAGGCATACTTAGTGACATAGGGCATCCAGTGTGTCTGGGACAAGGCTGAAAAGAGTGCTACTTTGTCTCCCTGTTATTCTGTTCCTGTACTTATTGTTTATAAAACTTCAGTATGTGATAGTCCAAAAAAGAAATTTCATGAGTGGCTCCTGAAATAAACAAATAGATAAAATGTTTCCCAAATACCTGCCTTGGAGTTTGTATGTCTTCCATTTAGGCGGCCTCTGTTGAGAGGTTAAGAGCAGGGGTTCTCAAGTCTGACTGCCTGACTCTGGATGCTAGTCTGACATCTGAGGTGTGTGACCTTCTTTTGTCTGTGCTCATTGTCCTTGGCTGGGAAAGGGGTATGATTGGAGTCTATACCATGTTAATACATCAACACATCTAAATTATTTATAGGAATGCCTGAGACATTATAAACACTCAGTATCTGTTGGTTGTTGTTACTGTAATTTTTGTATTATTATTATGAGATGTATAACTTGCCTGGGAGGGGCATTTGATGGGTGGATGGATAGGTAATGAAGGCTGAGAATCTAATCAGTTAATTTTAATTTATTAGGCAAAAAGGAACCAAGTAAGATTGGGGGGCATAATGAAATCAGGTATTTGGTTACTTGAAGAGGATGAGCTGTTCTATCTCAGTTCCTCTAGTGTGGCCCATGTACTTTGATTTCAGGTCAGATGGCTAGGGAAAGAGTAGTTCAGTTGATTGCTCTGTGGGTGAGGCTGTGAGAGGGACAAGAATCAGAGTCAGGATAAAGTGTGTACTGCAGGGACAGATTCTGAAGACTGTGAACAACATTTGGAGGCCCAAATGTGTTTTAGTTGGTTGCATTTGTTACTATGTTAGTCTCAGAGTCTTTAACCCTCTGTCTGACAGTTGATAGTGGTGTAGGAATTTAATACAGGTAAAACTGGTCTGACCACAGTTTGCCCTTGATTGTACTTTCACTCTGCTTCTCTGTTCTGGGAATCTTACCAAATCAATAAGGAGTCTCTGGTAGCACTAACTCCTTTTAAATAGCCTATGTATGAGACCTCCTTTTTGTTCATGTGGCCTACTTCCTTGATGAGTAGCCAGCTTTGATGTTAGAACTTTTTAGAATTGTATAAAACTTGAATCTTGGTATTTGTTTATATTATTACCTTAAAAAAAGAAGAAAAAAATGAAACAAAACCTTCCAGTGTACCCTGGCTGTAAGACTAGTGAAACTTTGTAAAACTTAATAATAGATTCATCTGGACACTTAAATCTCTCTAGGACTTTGTCTTTCTGCATCCAGCAAAATACTGTACTTTGATTATTTCCCAGGATGGATTTGGTTGAGGTTTTAACTCTTGTACTCACAACCCCATGATGCATATATTTTTATGCATATGTTTTCACATTTTAGAGGATTGACATCATTTGGAAGACTAACAAACTTTGAAAGTTTGAGGAGAAAAGTTTCAATATTTTTATATTATAATTTTACAGACCATCCTTTTGCCTGTGGGAGGTATATTGGTAAACTGGAGGTAGATAGGAAGACTGAAAGGGAAGGCTAAACTTGCCATGGTCCCAATCTCTGCATACCTAAGAAATTGAGTCAGCAACTCCTGAATCTAGGATTTCAGTATTCAGAAATATCTCCAGTTATTCTGGAGGATGCTATAACATTCTAAAAATAAGAAATTATTTGCAGTCACATCAATGCGTAATATACCTCATAGCGTATTATTAATAGAAGGGAAGTGAAGCTTTGAGAAGTCAAACAAGCCAGTTGTACACCCTAGGACTATCTAGGAAAGCTTTTATAGAAATCTAAACCAGTATCCTGGGATGTTAGCACCCTGCCCAAACCTTTTTTCTTCCCTCCCTTCAGTTCACCTCCCTCTAATTCTTTATGCATTTGGATAGTTGTTGAGGAAAGGTAATGTTCTGGTTTGTGCTTTTAAAAAATGCTGATGTTACTAGAAGTGACCACACTGTAAACTGAGTCCTGAGCCACCTCTTGTAATTTTTCAGGTCTTGATCTGGGTGGAAATACTTCACAACTTGGTTGAAGTCAACTATATCAAGTTGTCTTGACTTAAGTCTGACTTAAGTAAGTCTGACAATTTAAATATTAGATTCGATCTCCCTCTCCCCTATGAAGAGAGTACTGCTGTTTAGCTTTAGCCACTTAGCCCTTCTTTGAGTCTCATAGGTTATGTGGCTCCCATGCTTATGTGTGTTTATAAATCTGTACTCCTTTCCTCCTGTTAGTTTGTCTGTTGTCAGTTTGTTAGGTAGATAGTGAGGGACTCCAGGTCTCCTAGAGACGAAAGTGGGTGCTGTTGCCCCCATCTTGATCCTACTTCGCCCTAATTCTCCTGATCCTACTTTGCCCTAATTCTCCATACCTGGGGAGGAGGGAACACCCTATGAATCTGCCAATCAGAACTTGGTGCACGAGCTGCAAAGAAATGCAGAGCACTTTGTAGCCCACAGGCCAAGCAGCATGGGTACCATAGAGTCCAGAAGGTGACGTAGAACCCACATGCGCAGTAAGACTCAGGTCATGCAGCTCGCCAGCTGTCCAATCAAAATGGTTGTGTGGTGACCTCTGAACCACGAGGGAGGTCCCAGTCTGGGCCCTATAAAACAAGATGCAGACCATAGCCAGCTTCTCTTTTTTGTGCCCCTCCTTCTGCTCTCCCTTTGCTGTGACAGTGGGTCCAGTTGTCATCTGTGGCATATGTATCATGCTCTGTAAACTTGTATCTTGCTCTTGCCCTATAATCCTCTCTTTCTCTCCTATATAAACCTCATGTTTGTGCTTGCCTAAAAAATAAATAAATAAATACATAAATAAATAAATAAATAAATAAATAAATATATATTAGATTTGTAAGACACTTGGTGTCTCTAGCAATATACTCATCTTGGAAGGAAAAAAGCTGAAAATAGAGAATGATTATTTTAAGTGTTCTATGGGAATCTTATTTCTCTCTTTAATTAATTTTTTACTAGACAGGATACCCGCTGTCCCCAAACCTAGGTTCTTATTTATTTGTGGAACTCTGCTTTCTTTCTTTTCTTTTCTTTTCTTTTCTTTTTTTTTTTAATATTCTGAAACTGTATTTTCTGATTATGTTTCATATGTGGCAGTAGATTTTCACGTAGAAGTGAAAAGGAAGTTCATTGTTTTTTCATGTGTAGATGCTTTCCAAGGACACACAATTTCTCATCATCCATTTTAATAATAAAAAAATCACAGTGGACAATTTTGGTTCCTGTTTATGGAGATGCCTTGAGAATTATCATCTGATAGAAGATTTCTCAAGAGGGATAGAAAATCTAGTCTATTTGGATGCCTTGTTAATGGAGCTTTATGAGATTAAGGACTTCTGAAGAAATATAGGCTGTCAGAGCTGATAGACTTTAAAGGGCCTCTGTATACCATTCTTACTTTATAAATAAGGAGAGCCAAAAGCCCAGAGAAATGAAGTTGCCCACTATTGAGATTTAGTTAGTGGATAAGTGAAGTACTTTGCCCTCTGTTGAGATTTAGTGGCCCCCTACTGGTTTCTGAGCTGTCCATCACTCTACCTTGACTAATAATGATAAATGATATTTCTGACAATGAAAACAAGTAGAAGTTTTCCAAGGTCTTCAAAGGAAAACACATTATATTATTAAAGCTCATGCTGAGTATCTTTTATTACATTCTGATTGTTTGAAAATTGGTTATTTGTATACTGTTGTAAAAACCACAGTGCTTAACTGGAAATCCCAGCATTTATTTATCCAGCCTTTGCCAGGTAGTAGTGAATATGTTCCTTTATGTAGGGCTAGAATGAGAAAGTTGTTGATTTGAAGAAAAGAGATGATATCTTGTCCTCAATAAGAAACCCACATGGATAAAAGGAGAAACCAAGACTTATTGTGGTTAAGGAAATTGTAAGGCTCAGATGGTGGTCTAATCTGGTTTTGAGTTTTGATTTTGAAGCCACCAGTTTTTATTTTGGTGTTTTTCAGATATTCTTATAGCCTTCCTGGGGAGATTTATTTTTTGGAGACATTGGTCACATTGTTTACTCCTCTAGGTTAAATGTACTAGGCCATCTGTTGTTAATTTTGTAGTTATTTAAATTCCATTCTTTGGATGGATTATAAACCCCAAAAGCAAACTTAGAGAGAAAAAGGAGCATTTGTAAGTTACGTAGCTTTGAGTCTGAATGGTGGTTTTTATAAATGAATTTTTCAAATGGGCTGAGATTCTATGCTGAGATTTGGGATCAGTAATTTAAACGGAGGGACATTTGCCAGTTGTCTGAGAAAGCCCACTTTGAGACCCTGAACAGTTCTTATTCCAAAACAAGTTCTTGGGGTGAACTGGCAGTGATATTGATAAATTGCTTTTAAAGTGCTTGAGGCTAAAGGACAATGATTTTGTAACACTCTTTCAGGTTCTCCAGCTGACCTATGAAATCTGAAAGAACTGATCTGGAAGGCCAGTATTCTTTTGGGCAGGCATAGGAAAAGCTTGTACCCTGCTTGATCCTTGTGCAGGCATTTCTTTCAGGAAGCTAGGACTGTGGGTCTTGTGGGCAAGAACAGAGACATTGAGAGCAGCACTACTGGCATTTTCACTCTCCTCTGATGCTGCACAGAATGTTTCAAGGGGAATCTGGAGTTATCCCTTAACTATCTACAGCCTTTTGAATTGACTTCTGGGTGTTACAGATGGTACCACTGTGTGTAAAAGCATGATATATATTCTGTTTGGATCTCAGCATCAAGTTTCTTTTTTCTAAATAATTTTATGGCAAGTGGTAGTTTCTCTGATTTGATTTCTGTTGCTAGTTGAACAAAAAAGATGACAAAGTGGGGTTATTACTTAACCAAATTGCCCCGTGTACAGATAAGCTGAACTGGTACTTTGCTTGGAGTTGGCCTGGAGTTTTCAGAAGCTCAATTATGGCCTTTATAAGGCTGTTCCTGGGGTTGCATTTCCAATGTCTCTCAACTTTTGTTCCTGTGGAAGGGAGGAAGTGGAGCTGTGACAGATATATTGCCAGATAGCATACAATAGCACACAAAATGAGAAAGACATGGCGTGAGCCATTCATGGAGACAGATTTACACTCCGTGCTGCCCTCAAACCATAGATCCATCTATTTCAGGGAAACAGCCTGCCCACTGTATTACATTTCAGACAGGGATGCAGCTTAGAAGAGAGATGCTGACTCCTTCTGTTTAGTCTTTGTCAATAGTGCTGCGCCATTTGCTGCAGTCAGTTACATTTGTGGGGATGGGAAAGTTTATTTGGCAAAGGAAAGTCAGTCTTTAGATTGGAAGTGGAAAAAGGAGAGATCAGGAGATAGTATTTGGCCATGCTATCGCTGTAGTGAAGTATATGTATATAATTTTGCTGTATTTTGTCTCCAGCCAGCTGTATTATCAGGCACTGGAAGTATTCCACTTACTTCACAACAAGAAAAACAAAGCTAGAGAGATTGTGATTGACCCAAGGCCAGAGTGTTTGATGCTCATGGTTTCTTTTTAGTTCTCTTCATAGGACTGTTTCCTGGAGTATGGCAGAGTTGACATGTGTGTCAGTGTCTTTCTTTGACAGTACATGGGGGAGAACAGTGATAGTGGTTAATAGCATGGATTCTGGAACCAGTCTGACAGGCCCAACCATGAACTAGCTGTATGCCTTTATATTCAGGCCCAACCATGAACTAGCTGCATGCCTCAGTTATCTTACCTGTAAAATGGGAAGTCTAGGTCTTACCTTATAAGATAGCTTTGAGAGTTGTTTAATTAATACATGTAAGGCACTTAGAACTAACTGTTCAGTAAATTGTAGCTATTATATTTTTTAAATGTGTGCTGATTTCATAGAAAATAAATGATGTGTGCTAGGATTACAGGCGTGAGCCACTGCACCAGGCCTACTGTTAATTCTTAATATTTGTCTCTCTTCAGTACAGTCATTTCAGAAATCTGATTTATATTTTGAAAATTAGCTAGTCTTTTCTAGCTAAGAAAAGGTGGGTAGATCTTTCATATGTCTGCCTTCTGGCAGGTAGCACCAGTGCTACAGTTACTTAGCTATTGGCAGTCCTGTTAATCAATACAAAGGCAGAAAGGGGAAGACTTATCTAGAAACAGATAAAGCCTCTGCTTGGAGAATCCTCAGGTCATGTTCAACAGATGATGGTGGACATGTTGTATGTGTCCTAAGTTTCATTTTTCCTAACTATAAAATGAAAGGCCTGGACCAGGGGATATTTAAGGACCCTCCATGCTTTAAGAGTCAGCTATCTGGAGACTGGAAGTAGCCCTGTAGGTTCTTATGGCATGATGAAGACCCTCTTTGAGGAGAATTGTTTTTAACAGCTGTGTGTCTTAGGGAGGAAGGAGCTTGGGGAGGTAATTGGATGGGCATTGGGGGAGCAATGCTTGGAGAAAGGAGAGACTAGTGAGGACGCTGTTTTAATAATCCACATGTAATGTGGACAACTTCTTCTGGAGTGCTTGAGGGTACTTGTACCCTGGGATAGGGCCAAGCCTTCGTCAGAAATGTCAACTGCCTTAGGCCCCTAGGAGCCTTCTCTGATGAGCCTGCTACCCTGGTTCATAGCCAAGAAGGAGGGACCGATAGATCCATACCCCCTTCTGTTTTTTTTGCTAGCTCTGTCTTCACACCCTGTTGCTGTTTATGTTTTTTGATGAATGATTAATTAGAAAAATAATCATTTGTAAATTGTGAGTGAACCAGACATTTGGCCCCGACTGTAGGGAAATGGTGCCTCTGAGCCGGGTATAGCTTACAGCCAGTACATCGGAGTTGCAATATTCCCAGACCAATGATGAATTTACATGAAGTTCCTTTTCAGCATGTTAATGACTGTTACAGCTGAGTAACTAGTGAAAAATAATAGCAAATGGGAAGAGTGAATATTTAATGCTTTTGTATCATTTTTAGCTTATTGCAAAATAATGCGTTTTGATTTAGGAATGGCATAAAAGTCTTAGAGTAGAGACAATGTTAGTTTGAGCTTTCTTCTTTTTCTTCTTTTCTTTGTATTTAGTTAAAAGGATAAAGTGAGTTGTTTTGCAGTAGATTTCAATAGCGGAGTGGTTTTTCTATAATTTTTAGGTTACAAGATGCTTCTTCCTGGCAGTTTGAATCTATATGTTTGGTCTGCATCATTGATTAAATGCCTGGTATCTACAGAGTCTTGTATTGTCTCTAAAATAATACAGCTCTCATCATGTTACTCTCCTGCTTAAAAACTTTATGACTCCCCCATGCTTCTAGTATGAAAGCTATACTCAATACCCTAGTTTTTTAAGGAAGGCCCTCTATGCTGTGAGGCCAGCCTCTTTTCCAGACTTACTACCTAAGGCAATTCCATGTGATCCCTTTGCTCAAGCCACAATGGTGACACCTTGTTTCTGCAACTTGCTGGAGGTTTTCTCACCTTTGCACCTGTGCTCAGATCATTTTGGGGCATGAAGTGACCTTGTCTTTTTCTCTATCTAAAGCCTCCTTATCCTCCAGGGTGCAGTTCTAGAAGTTTCTCTGACTACCCAGACTGGATGGGAGCTTGCTCATTTTGGAATATAAAGAGAATTGAAAGTGGCTCATAATTCTTTATTCCTTCCAGTTTGCCACCTTTCTACCTTAGGAATTCAGAATGAATCCTATTTTCCCCCTACTTCCTGTTTGGCCATCTTCTAATTCTAGACAAACTAAGTTATTGGTCCAGGTAAACAAGTTGTTGACTACAGAAATAGTTTTCTCATAGTGTTGAGAAAAAAAGACATAGGTTTACCCAAGGCATAACTTTCCTAATTGTGAAGAGATGTGAAAAATATAAGGTGATATTTTAATCATGAAGATCCATGGCCTTATAGCAAAAGGACCACAGATACTAGAATGGA
Organism: Microcebus murinus; assembly: GCF_040939455.1. Lineage (NCBI taxonomy): Eukaryota > Metazoa > Chordata > Mammalia > Primates > Cheirogaleidae > Microcebus > Microcebus murinus. The sequence goes on from NC_134122.1 coordinate 33,765,213, forward strand.
AGACCTGGTCATTTTCTCCTCTAGGGTTTTAGAGAGGATTCATATTAGAAAGTAACTTCATTGTGTCTAAAAATAGAAACAAATCCTAACATGGATCAAAAAATGTAATAGGTATAGTTTTTGAGTTGATATTGAAATGATGATGAAAACAGTATGAGATCTGAAACTGGAGGTTCTTAACACTGGGTTCAGGGATCTCAAGAGTAGTATTTAAGAATAAGGAGAGGCCAGTGCAGCAGCTCATGCTTGTAATCCCAGTACTTTAGGAGGCTGAGACAGGAGAATTGCTTGAGCCCAGGAGTTTTTGAGGTTGCAGTGAGCTGTGATGATACCACTGCACTCTAGCCTGGGCAACAGAGTAAGACTCTGTCTCAAAAACAACAAAAAATTTTGCGAAATTTTCAGGGAGTCATAAGCAGTTTCAAAAAATGTACTCAATGTTATCCTTTATATATTTGAGAAACTTAAAAATTGCTATTTTAAAATATTAACCATATTAAGTAAGATTACAAATTGGTTTTGGCACAAGTATTAATGATTTGCGTATACTGTATAAAGGCTTCTAAGAATTAAGAAGCGTGACCAGGTTGCAAATTTTAATGTGTGTAATATCCTTCTATAGAGAATATCATAGCTTTTGTCAGACTCTTAACAGTAGTTCCGACCCAGAAAAGATTGAGAACCACTGGTCTTGAGTAGTGGTTTTCAACTTTTTTGGACTTAATCCATGTTAGTGGGACAGAAGCTCCTATAACATCCAACATAAGCAAATGTTAGTATGAGCCATATATGTATGATTCTGTTTTATAAAAGTGTTCCATAAGCTTAAACAAATGTGATTTAGTTATACTTTCCCTGATAGAAGATTACAAGTTATTTAGAGAGTATAAAATCACAGATGAGTAGTTACTGTACAGGTAAATTTTTGGGAGGTGGGCTTTAGCAGTAGGGTTTTGGATTCTTATTTTAACCATAACACATATGAGTCTCATTGGAAAATTAGAGGATTAAAATATAAATGCTGTAAATATGTACCACTGCATATTGTGAGATTAAAGCAGGTAATCTTCAACAAATTAAGTTTTTAATGTTGAAATTTAAATTTAAAAAACAGGAATAGCAGCATTGTAAATTTTGATTGACTTAAGACCACATAGATATTATGGTGATTATAAATCATCCTTCTGGAGAATTGTATGACTTCAGAGAGTTCCAAGTGTTGGTATGTGTGAGTGCATAGTAGGCACTTTGCAGAATTGTCTAGTATCGTGAGTTTTTGGTAAACTAGTTCCCAGTTCATACACTCTGCTAACTTGCTGATATTATTAATAATTTATCAACACAAGATTTTTTAGGATCCCCAACTCACTTATTAGGCAATTGGCAAGTAGCTCTTGGTCATATTAAAGAAACAAATATCTGTGGAATTGCACATGTGGTTACCAGTTGTTCTAGAACCCTACTTTAAGAAACACTAGTCTCCTGATCAATTTATAGGTAAATCATATTAGACATTTTGAGTAGGATTAATACCAGGAAACTATCTATAAATGGTGTCTGTCTGTCTGTCTCTCAAATGATTAGCCTAAATGCTTCTGATAACCAGAGATACCTTTTCTTTTTAAATACCATTTTATTTACCAACCCTCTTAAACCTGGCTCTGAAGTTAAGATCAGCAGCTGTGTGTGAATAATTTTTTTCCTTCTCCTTTGCTATGCTTTTCCTATCAAATTGAAATGCCCTGGCACTTTCTTCCCTTTTTGAAAACACAAAAGAGGATTAGGTCATATAATGGACTATTTATGTGTCAAATTAAACGGTTTACTCTGAGGCTGTTTTTGAGTTATGTGAGCAGTAAAAATATGTATTAAGCTGCCAAGGCTTTTAAAAAATGCATATTATTTAGCTGATAGCCTGTAACAGTCTGATGGACCCATAATGGTGTTTTGAGTAAATATGCATTTGAACAATTTATGAAATTTATGTTTACATGTGTATTAAATAGCCTGGGTAGGGAGTGACCAAAAGTTATTACCAGTTGACAGCTGCTGTCTGGTGACCAATTTGAAATGAATTGGTGGATTCCCTTCAGTGTGGCATAAACAGGTTTCCCTGTCAGGGGAGCAGACTGTATAATCATTAGTGTGTGGGGCCTCAGCTCTGGAGGCCTGTATGTTGGTTGAATGAGGCACTGGAGTAAAATGTCTCAACTCCATAATGATAAACCTTAGATTCACATTTGTGATCTATTTTATTTTGTACCTGGAAATTTATAATTATGTTCACAAAATACAGGCTGTATATAACAACATACTTTGTTTTGGGAAGAAGGTCCATGATTCTTTTTTTCTTCCTCCTTTTTTTAATTAAAAAAAATTTTTTTTTAAAGACATGGTCTCACTGTCTTGCCCTGACTGGTGTTGGACTCCTGGCCTCAGGTGATCCTCCTACCCTCTGCCTCCCAAGTATCTGGGACTGCAAGCTCAAGTCACCACTTTTGGCTTTTTTTTCTTAAATTAACACATAACAAACAATTGTACATATTTATGAGGTACATAGTGATGTTTTGATGTGTGTAATATATAGTGATCAAGTCACGGTAATTAGCAATATCCATCATCTTGAACATTTATCATTTCTTTGTGTTGGGTACATTCAGTATTCTCCTTCTAGCTATTTGAAACTATATATAATATTATTCTTAACTATAGTCATCCCACAGGGCTATAGAACACTAGAACTTACTCCTCCTATCTAGGTATTATTTTGTATTCTTTAACAAATCTCTTCCTATCATCCCTTCTCCCCATGTTTATTTCTTTGCAGTCTACTCTCTGGTGCAATGATCTTGGAAATTTTTATGGTCATGTGTCCCTGTCAATAATACATATTTTAGGCCGGGTGTGGTAGCTCATGCCTGTAGTCCTAGCACTTTGGGAGGCTGAGGCGGGAGGATCACTTGAGCTTAGAAGTTCAAGACCAGCCTGAGCAAGAGTAAGACCCCGTCTCTACTAAAAATAGAAAAAATTGGCCAGGCAACTAAAAATAGGAGCAAAAAAATTAGCTGAGTGTGGTGGTGAGTGCCTATAGTCCCAGCTACTGGGGAGGTTTAGGCAGGAAGATTGCTTGAGCACAGGAATTCGAGGTTGCTATTAGCTAGGCTGAAGCCATGGCATTCTAGCCTGGGCAACAGAGCAAGACTCTGTGTAAAAAAAATAAATAAAATAAAATAATACATATTTTTGTATTTGTACAGTTCTAAGTTGTATAGATATTTAAACATGTAAAGCTTACTCCAAAATTAAGAGTTTAAAGGGTTGAGATAAACAATAAGTATACTTATTAATTTTTGATCTGATTTTGAATCCTCTTTGGCACTCCTTGATATACACAGACCTTGCATTGGCAGTCAAGACCAGTGTCTTGAATCCTTTGTGTAGTGGAAAGGGCATTATGGATTGTAAAGTCATTCATAAAATTGGATAAGTCATTCAACTACCTTGATCTCTAACTTTTCATTTGTAGAATATGGATCTCTGCCTGAGGATTCATAAGGATTACTGATAGTAAACGACAGGGGTCCACTTTAACCCTGGCCACAAAATCACTTCCTCAGAGAGGCTTACTGTGACCTAAAGTAGCTCCTCTCTCTTCTTCATAATCATTCTGACTTCTATTTAAAACAACTTTTACCAGGGCTCTACCAGTTTAGAAGCTTTGTGAGGGGAGCTTTTTTTGGTTAATTTTAATTTATTCTGTTCACTGTTGCATCAGTGCATGCATATACATAGTAAGTACTCAATAAATATTAGATGAAATTTGAATGTTGGTCACTTAGTGGTTAATAGGTATTGTTAATGCTTTCATTGAGTGCCTTGCATCTAGTTGGTTCTCTAGGATAGAAGGAATAATTCTCCATGTATGAATTTCTCTCAGTGGGATCCAAGGTGGGAGGTGGTGTTTTTGTAGAGAGGATAGATTTGTTTTTTCCCATTACAGCCAGCATGTATCAGGCATAAAGAAGTTTGACATGAAGTCTTTGGCTATGGATCTGAGCCAAATAAACTGATCCCTGTGTGGTTCAGATGGCTCACCTTGCCCTTATTAGCTCCCTACCTTTGCCCACTGTGGCATCCAGCTGAGAACTTTGATGGGGCCAGTGCTGACAGGGGCCATGTGTGTGTGCCTTCAGGCGTGAGGAGGAGTAGCACTGACAGTGACCCTCTGGCCTACTAGGAGAATACCTCTGACCTCTGACAAAACTGCCCCTTGCTCAAAAGCACACAACTGAGGTGTCCTATGCCTATTCTGGATCTGTAGAGAAAACAAACATAAGTTTTTGCATGGTTGACAAAGAGGACTGGAGAGGAAAGAACCACACCTTTGGAACACTTTGGTGGCTCTGAAATGAGTTGTTTTAGAAACACTTATCATGTTTAAGGCCACACTTCTGATAGGGCTGTGAAATAAAGGCATATGAAGTGCTTTCCACTGTTGCTCTGGGAACATACTTGTGTGGTGATTTGATTGGAGAAATGAATGAATATGAGGTTGGGGAGTCCTTACATGTATGAAACAACGTATATGTAGTTTCATAGCCTGCAAGCATTAAAAAGTAGCATTTATTGTATCATTATTTCTTTCAACTTGGTTCTTATCTGTTGTCTCTTCAGTTGATGGAGAGTTATACTCAGCTTTTTCTGTGGGGAGATGGAGAAGTATTATCTGGGGTAAGCTGATATTGCTCCTGAACTTGACTATTTTAAAGGATTATGATAGACAGCCAATCTGGGCCATGTTGTGGATGAGGGTTGGGGGATGTCTTTTTCTCTTCTGGTCTACATTTTCTAACAACCCACTTGTCAAGGGGGTTTTATGCTGTTCAGAGTGAGCTAAGAATGTGCTCAGGCACGTAATAAATTAGCTCTATTTTTCAAGCTACCATGAAAACATAAATATAACAGTCTTCTAAAACCCTTCTAGGTTCCAGCTTTCAAGAGCTAGGTGAGGAATGCACTGCTGGAAAGACCTGTTTTTAAAGATGATCTCCCTCAATATTAATTTTCAAACATTAAAACTTTCCTCACTTTAACTTTGAGACAAGGATCTTTCATGGCATTTTAAAGTGTCATGGTAGATGGAAATAATGAGGAAACAGTGACTCCATGAAAAGAATGAGAGGTTTGGCGTTGGTTGTATAAACCTTATTAAAAACTGACTCTGCCACTAATTATCTGTGCTGTTATGAGTTACTTATGCTCCATGAGCCTCAGTTTCTTCATCTGTATGATGAGGATTATAGTTATTTCTTACTGTTGGGGAGATTTGAGCAACATAATGTGAAAACATCTGTCAGTGCCTGGTGTATTTTGGACATTCAGTAAATCTTAGCAGCCCATTTCCTCCTTTTGGGGGAAAAGTCACAGGACATTTTGGGCAAATAGTCGAAGTACTTGGTACCAAAAGAAAATTTAACTCATGCCATGACAGGTTTTTTTGTATAAGCATGGGTTTCTGGAAATGAAAAGAGGATAATTTTTTTCTCTTGGCCATTTGGGTTAGCAGAGCTTTTCTTGGCGTTTGAAAACTACTAAAAAGGACTAATTTGTTGCTTCTGGATGTATGTATTATTATTTTTTTTCCAGCATATTATGGGGGTACAGATTTTAAGGTTTCAATAAATGCCCTTTCCCCCCTCTCCCCACAAGTCTGAGTTTCTAGCATGACCATCCCCCAGATGGTGCACATCTCACTCATTATGTATGTATATACCGCCACCCTCCCCACTCCCACCTGCCCAGTACCCTATTACTGTAGTACCTATTACTGTAGTACCTATGTGTCCACTTAGGTGCTGCTCAGTTAATACCAGTTTGCTGGTGAGTATATGTGGAGCTTGTTTTTCCATTCTTGGGATACTTCACTTAATAGTATGGGTTCCAGCTCTAACCAGGAAAATATAAGATGTGCAATATCACTGTTGTTTCTTAGAACTATGAAACACTGAGGAAGAAAATAGCAGAGGATGGAAACAGATGGAAATCCATACCATGCTTGTGGATTGGTAGACTCAACATCATTAAAATGTCTATACTACCCAAACTGATCTACAGATTCAATGCAATACCTATTAAAATCCCATCAGCATTCTTCACAGATACAGAAAAAAAAATTTTACGCTTTGTATGGAACCAAAGAAGACCCCAAATATCAAAAGCAATTCTAGGCAACAAAAACAAAATGGGAGGTATTAATATGCCAGATATCAAACTATACTACAAAGCTGTAGTAATTGAATCAATCTGGTATTGGCACAAAAATAGGAATATTGACCAGTAGAACAGATCTGAGAATCCTGATATAAAACCGTCATCATATAGCCATCTAATAAGCAGACAAAAACATACGCTGAGGAAAAGAATCCCTTTTCAATAAATGGTGCTGGGAAAACTGGATGGCCACTTGTAGAAGGCTAAAGCAGGACCCACACCTTTCGCCTCTCACAAAGATCAACTCACGCTGGATAACAGACTTAAACCTAATGTATGAAACTATTACAATTCTAGAGGAAAATGTTGGAAACACTCTCCTAGACATCAGTCTAGGCAAAGAGTTTATGAAGAAGTCCCCAAAGACAATCACAGCAGCAACAAAAATAAATAAATGGGACATGATCAAACTACGAAGCTTCTGTACAGCCAAAGAAACAGTCATGAAAATAAACAGACAACCTACAGAATGGGAGAAAATTTTTGCATTCTACGCATCTGATAAGGGGCTGATAACTAGAATATACTTAGAACTCATGAAAATCAGCAAGAAAAAATCAAATAACCCTATTAAAAAGTGGACAAAGGACTTGAACAGAAACTTTTCTAAAGAAGACAGAAGAATGGCCAACAAACATATGAAAAAATGTTCAACATCTCTAATCATCAGGGCAATGCAAATCAAAACCACAATGAGATATCATTTAACTCCAGTGAGAATGGCCTTTATCAAAAAATCTCCAAACCATAAATGCTGGCATGGATGCGCAGAGAGAGGAACACTCCTACACTGCTGGTGGGACTGCAAACTAGTTCAACATCTGTGGAAAGCAATATGGAGATATCTTAAAGCGATACAAGTGGATCTACCATTTGATCCAGCAATCCCATTACTGGGCATCTACCCAAAAGATCCAATGACACTCTACAGAAAAGACCTGCACTTGAATGTTTATAGTAGCACAATTCATAATTGCAAGGCTGTGGAAACAGCCCAAGTGCCCATGAATCCAAGAATGGATTAATAAAATGTGGTATATGTATTCAGCTCTATTCAGCTCTAAGAAACTATTCAGCTCTAAGAAACAACGGTGTGTATTATTTTTGACTGTTAATGTACTTGATTACTTTTTGTAGGGACTGGAACCTTTTCTCTTACGCTTAAGATTCCTGTAATTTCATGTGCTCATCCAGCTGGGATTTGTATTTCATAGAACCAGGGAGTATTAGAGGTAGAAAAGATGCTCCAGTGTAATCTCTCTCAGAAGAAGTAAAAGACTTAGAGAATTTGGGACTTGCTCAAAGTTGTACAGTTAGTCAGTGACAAAGCCGGAATTGCAACAGATTTGATTTCCGCAACATTGCTTTAGTCTGGTGGTTCTCAGAGCATGGTTAGTGGACCAGCAGCATCACTTAGAAATGTACTAGATATGCAAATTCAGCCTCCTCCCTTCCCCCAACTTTAATAAGCCCTCCAGGGAGATTCTGATGCCTGCTAAAGCTTGGGAACTACTACTCTGGTCTTTACACTATTTGGCTGAGAGATGGAAGGATCCAAGAGGATTTCCTGAATTTCATGGGCAGCATTAGATCTTCATTTTACCTTTCAAATATTTCCTGCCATTTAGATGTCTCTCTTGAAACAGTTCCAACTTGTGTTGACGGTTTCCTTAGACTTGTGTGTGATTGTTGCTGGCGTAGTTAAGTGAATCTGATATTTATTGCTCATTTACTCCCAGCTACCATGTACTAGGTCTGAAATTTGTCCCTTAAAAACAAATAGAGATTTCTGGGTCTCACTCTTAAGAGATTCTGATTCAATGAGGTGAATATGAAGAATCTTTAATTTTTGTAAGTTCTCAAGGTTATTTTTATGCCCAGCTATGTTTGGGGGGAAAACTGCATTACGGAAGCAAAGAATGGAACACTAGTCAAACTCTTTAGGTTTTCATAAGTGGTACATCTGGCCTTTATTGTTCTGTATTTGGGTGCTCAGCAGATGGGAATTATCTAAAAAAAGTAATTATAGTTGTAAATGCCAACTCTGTAAGTTGAAAGTAGATTGAAATCCATTATTTAATAAGGTGCCCTTACTATTTATAGTTTCAGTATAGATATGGCAGTGAGAGATAAAATTACTTTTCCTTGCTTTTCAAAAAGACAGATACCTTTGAAATAAAGAGTAAATGAGGTTTAAAATATGTACTGTTTTGTAAAGGAGGAAAATCCTATGGGAACATTTTAGGTATTTCCAGAAATGGGTATTCTGTGAAAGAGAAAGTGGTAGCCTATGTTTTGTCATATATACATATCATTTGTTTAGTTAAAATATATTAACAAAAGAACAATTATAATATTTTCAGGTTGACAAAACAGATGAAATACTGTTTACTTTTTAGCTTAATTATTTTTTAGTTTATTTATTTATTTTTTAGCTTAATAAAATAGAAAACAAAACACAAAACACATCAACAGTTCGGAAAATCCTAGTCTGATGTTTGATTAGGAATTAGGTCTTGATTTAGATGAATTTAATGGTATTTGAGTCAGATCCAGCTAAACAGTATGCTTTTTAACACTCATTTTACAAACAAATTAACAAAGATATTTAAGTGGACAAATATTAACATCAAATTAAAAAATCTAATTTAAAACTAGTTGGATAGTAGAGAGTAATAGATATGGTGTTATTTGTAATATTTTGTCATACCTGCTCTTTGAACATTTTTGTTTTAATGAAGAATTAAAAATATTGGGATCCCATCCTCATTGATGGAATAAATGTAACAGGTTTTCACCAAAATTACTCTAATTTTGAATTTCTTGAAATTGAATATGGAAGTTAGATAGTAGATAGGCTTTTTTTTTTTTTTTGAATCACAATTTTTAAGCGTGGTTTCTCTGTCAGCAGCTTCTGTGTTGTGGGAATACTGAAGAAAGGGCCTTCTTAACTCTGGAGAATTGCTTGTTTTCAGTCTACAAATAAGAGGAGACCTCCCTGGCATTTTTGTCTTCTGGGCCCTGGATAAAAATATATTATTACCAAGCCAACAATAATTTTTAAAAATTGCTGCCCCTTGAATATCTGAACATATCCCTGGATGCACATTCATCTGTCAGATCAAGGGTGAGAATTCATTTTTTGGGGGGGGGGGTGGTGGTGGAGACAGACAGAGTCTTGCTCTGTCACCTGGGCAAGAGTACCCTTGCATCAGCCTAGATCACAGCAACCTCAAACTCCTGGGCTCAGGTGATCCTCTTGCTTCAGCCTCTTGAGTAACTGGGACTACAGGTCTACACCTCCTGAGTAGCTGGGACTACACCACCACGCCTGGCTAATTTTTTCTATTTTTAGTAGAGATTGGGTCTCATTGTTGCTTAGGCTGGTCTCTTAACTCTTCAAGCAATCAAGTGTTCCTCCTGCTTCAGCCTCCCAGAGTACTAGGATTACAGGTGTGAGCCACCGTGCCCTCCTGAGAATTCACTTTTGTTAGTACGCTTTCTTTAGCCTCAAGGACAAGTTTAGTTTTGCTCTTAAGACAGAGAAACTTGCTGCCTCTAGAAGCCTAAAGTGAACCTCAGTGGACCTCTGTTCTTTCCTTTTTAGTTGGGTCACCCTACTTTAGGGAAAGAAAGGCCAAGAAACTGAGAACTACCTCCCCAGATGGATTTCCTTTGTAACATCATCCTTAATACCTGCCAAGAGTGTCTGTGCTGTGCAGCTTTCCCTTAAAAACAGATCCCAGTTAGGGTATAGAATTTTTTTAAGACACAAGGTATAGAATTATTTTCAGAATAGCAGCAGGGTACTTAAGCTCATTGTTGACATGTTATTGATGTTTCCATGTGAAAAAATTATTCTTCACTCTTTAAACACTCTGAATATCTATACCCACTTACCTAGATATGCTCTTTACAAACACCAGAAGATAACCTGGGATTCTCCAGAAGGCTTGTGTAACCATGCACAGATTGGTGGAGAATGAGATCTTTCCTGAATGTCTTTTAATTGTTTCAATTGGAGATGAATGCAGAGTGACCTCCATTTTGCCCCAAGAGCCTGACCTTCTTGTCAGTTTGTGTAACATTAATTTTCTAATGTGTTCTGGTCAGTTCCGTAAAAAGATTTTTTACGGAACTGTTGGCTTGACTTTTATATTTTCATTAGTAAAATATATATGTCTGTGCTGTGAGTGGAGAGAACTAGATTAATAAAAACCATGGAACCATCATGGCATATGTAATTAATTAATACTACCAGAATAGCTGGCCCATCATTATGTGTAAACTTACTTCCAAACATCTAAACCATGTTTAGAGTTATCTTAGTCAGTTGTCTGACTTCTGAGGGTAAATTAGGAAGCTGTAGCGTATATGTATATATAGAAACTGTTGGGCAGTGTTTCTTAAACTTTAGTTTGCATTAAATCACCTGCAGACCTTATTAAAACACAGATTGCTAGACCTCATTCACAGTTTCTAATTCAGTATGCCTGGGTGGGAGCTGAAAATTTGCCTTTCTAACGTGATGCTGATGCTGCTGGTCCAGGGACCTTACCCTGAGAATCACTGCTTTAGGATATAAATCTCATGCTCTCCTTTGCCAAGGGAAAAGGACCTGGATTGCAGAAGCTTCCCTTTCTTTTCTCAGAAACAATGCCTCTTCTAAGCAGACATCCAACAACTATTTATATACTGTATTCATGGTTCCAATCACTGAGTAAGATGCACTGGGGATAAATAAAATGGTCTCTGTCCTTGGGGAAATAACAGTTGTGGGGAGATTAAAATAAGAAACACAGCAATTGCGATCCCATATGATAAGTGTTGCAGTGGAGATGTACAGGTAGGCTTACTAGGTATGCTGAGGTGTGGTCTAAGCTTTTTCTCAAACTATCTCAGATTTGTACTGATCGAATAAGTGAAAGAAAATGAATGTTCTGCAGCTAAGCATTTTGTTAACTCTCAGATCAGTTTTCTCTCTTCTTTGACTTCTTAAACTATATATTTAAACTCTCCAGAATTGGTGTTGTCAGCTTTCGACCCCAGCTTTTGTGGAAGAGTCTTTTCTCCTTTTCCTTTTACATTTTGAAAGTACAATTTCAGACATTGTCCACTGTGGCAACAGGATTTGTAACAAGACCAAGTTAAGTGATCTTGGTTGAACTGATTTATGAGACAGCTTCAAAAAATTCATGAGGTACAAGGGGAACTTTCTGTAGCGGGATTAGCATGCCACTTTTCTCTTCACCTCTTCAAATAGATCAGACGTTTTGTGATAACACAGCAGTTTATAGTGGAGCCTTTTAAATCATGGCCCTGCTGATTAAGATAGACCAGAGGAGAAGGAGGAGGAAGAGCAGGATGTTACTTTTAGAAGACCCTGTTTCTCTAACTTTGAGCAGGGACTTTGGGTAAAGCAATCTACAGATGACTTAGTTATGCATAGAACTCTCTAAAGCAACCTTTTCTTTCTGGGTTATCTGCTGTGGTCCTACTAGTGTTATTAAGGAGTAACTTAAGCCGTTAATAATGGTCTCATAGTTCTAAGCAGAGTGAAATACGAGGTGTGTGTATGTAAGCAATTGAATGATGTGTAATAGTTCCCTCCTCTTTCCCTGTGAAAACTGTACATAGGAACAAAGAATGTGGCCAAAACCAGTGACAGGTTACAGTGCTTTCCCCATTTTATTGATTGTTGATTTCTATTCTCTGACCTTATTTGCTACTTATTGATCTAGTAGAAAAGCAAATAATTTTCTCTAGATAGCACTTCGGTGAGCTGGGCTTTTGATGACTTATCTTCCAAAGGGTTTTTAAAAAGTACTTACCTACTGAGGTGGCAGCCTTTCTACCATCTAATGTAAATCATCTGTGACCTTGGGGGCCCCTTCTTGGTGGGATCACCGATGTCCCATGCTGCCTTAATAATTTTGGATCCTAAGATACACACATGCCCCGTGGACTGCTGTAATGGACTTCCAGTGCCTACAGCCTTAGAATTAAAACAAGAAGCGTATCTCCTATAGGAGATAGTATGTTCCTGAGTCAGTTCTCGTCAGCATCAGCCAACATGTCAAATTTTTATACTAAAGAAAGGCAGAACTTTGTTGTTATTGGTTATATTTTGAGATTTGTTTTGTTTTTAAGACAGGATCTTGCTCAATTGCCTGGGCTAGAATGCAGTGGCATCATCATAACTCACTGTAACCTCAAACTCATGGGGCTCAAGAGATCTCTTGCCTCAGCCTCCCAAGTAACTGGGAGTACAGATGTGTGCTTCACCTGGCTAATTTTTTTTTCTATTTTTTTGTGGTGATGGGGTCTCACTATGTTGCTTGGGCTTGTACTTTGAGATTTTAATTCATGTATTCGGGCTCAACTTTACTAGCAAATAAATTCTGAACTTTTAATTGCTAAAACTGCTAAGTTCTGTACTGTCTGTGCTTGGGGAGGGAAAGGTTAAGGATTTTGGGTAGGTATGCATGACAAGGAAACAGGGGTCTCCGGTATCTAACATAGGAGGTAAGTAAGATACATTCCCCAACATCATATATGACTTTGTATTAGATGTTTTTATGTTTGTATTTTCCTGTTATTGATTGTACTCTTTTGGTTAATATTAAATTGATGTGTATATACTAAGGTTATACAAGGTGGGGTATGTTATACAAAGCAATAGAAATGGAATTTGGAGAATGATCACTGATAATTCCTAAATAATTCATGTAGAGGCGAAACCAGAGGTTGACTCTGTCATTTGTGGGATTGATGGGCGTTTTTGCTGTTATCTTATTATTGTTATTTATTTCTGAGGAGGTAATAACATTCTTATGATTCAAGAAGCAAAATTATGTAAAAAAACAAAAGGAAATAGAGAAATGTCTCACGCTTATCCCTGGACCCATATGCCCTATTCTTCAATCTGCCATAACTACTTTATTAGTTTCTTACATCTTCCATAATTTCTGAAAGCAGATAGAAGTACATGTGTGTGTACTGTCTTATTTTTTATGTCCTTTGTTATATAGTAGTTAGCATTCTATAAACATGGTTCTGTGTTTTGCTCTTTTGTAGTTTTCAGTATATCTTGGGGATCATTCCATCTCAGTACAGAGAGAGCTTCCTTATTCCTTTTTATAGCTGCTTAATATTTCATTGCATAGTTGTATCATAATTTACTTAACCAGCCTGACACTTAGATTATTTACAGTTTTACTTTTATAAGTGATACTGCAGTGAATAATCGTGATCATATGACATTTCATCCATGGGTATATGTTCAATTGTAGGATAAATTCCCAGAAATGAAATTGTCAGTAATGGTGTATGTGCATTTGTAATTTTGATAGTTATTTCTCACTGCCTTTATAGAGGTTGTACCAAATTATATTTCCATCTGTTTAAGAATAGGGATTTCCCCACAATCTTGTCAACAGGGTGGTGGTGTTAACATTTTGACTTTCTGGCAATTGGTATCTCAAAGTGGTTTTTTTTTTTTTTTTTGGAGACAGAGTCTCGCTTTGTTGCCCTGGCTAGAGTGAGTGCCATGGTGTCAGCCTAGCTCACAGCAACCTCAATCTCCTGGGCTCAAGCAATCCTGCTGCCTCAGCCTCCCAAGTAGCTGGGACTACAGGCATGCGTCACCATGCCCGGCTAATTTTTTTTTTTTTTGTATATATATATATATATATTAGTTGGCCAATTAATTTCTTTCTATTTATAGTAGAGATGGGGTCTCGCTCTTGCTCAGGCTGGTTTCGAACTCCTGACCTCGAGCAATCGCCCACCTCGGCCTCCCAGAGTGCTAGGATTACAGGCGTGAGCCACCACGCCTGGCCTCAAAGTGGTTTTAATTTGCATATCTTATTATGAGTAATGTTAAACATCATTTACTGTGTCCAAGATCTGATAGTATTTCCTTTTTTGTGATTGACAGTCTGGTCATATTCCTTGCCTGTTTTTTTTTTCTATTGGATTATTGCTGTTGTGTCTTCTAAGTTTTAAAGTAAACTATTTTGGACTACTTTTAGACTTACAGAAAAGTTGCAAAGATTACTGGAATTTTTTTCTTCTTTCCTTACGCCATCATTAGTTCTGTGAATTATTTTAGATGGTTTAAAGAAGGATAGATCTTCTAGAATCTGGGGCTTGTCATAGGTATGTCAACCCAAAGAAGGATGCATATCCAATTCATGACTTTTGGCTGCCTCTGGGGATTTTCCATATGGAGTGACAGACTTGGGAAATTCTGCTGAGCCTATGACTAGCCTCCATAGTGAGGCATATAATTCAGAACCCATCTTCCATTATTCTTCTTTTACTGTATCAATTATTAACTAGAAAGGTTATTGAAGTGAAAACCTTGCCTCGAGTTTGTATTTCTTGAGATTTACTTCCAATAATAAATGTGGTTTTCAAGTGACTGAATATTTCATAGACCAAGTTTTGAGCACATTAAATATTTGGTGGTTTCCCGCCTCTGTCTGTATCACATGTTAATTGAGAGAATGAGTAGCTATAATTTTTCTGGAGCTTCAGGCTGTCATTCTGTCTTGTTAATTGGTTCTTGGAGTAAGGTGCTAAAATGCAGAGGCAGAGGTGCTGTTCACAAATGGAGATATACCTTAAAGCTTTGTGTCCTCTAAGGATCCACCTAGCTTGGAAGTGAAGACCACTGGCTCTGGAATAAGACTTGGATTCACATTCCTATTTTGCCACTGCTATGTGTGTCACCTTGGACAAATTACTTTTTTGTACTTCACTCTCCCATATATAAAATGAGGATGATAATAGTACCGGCCTTATTGTGTGGTTAAGGGGATTAAATGTGGTGATACATGTAAAGCACTTGATACAGACCTAGAGCATTATAAGTCCTCAATGAAAATTGGCCTATAAGTAGGCCTTGGGATAAAATAACAGTTGTGTTGCATTTGACTTTTGTTGATTAACCTTTCTCCCACCTCTTTTCTTTACTTTATGAGGCACTTGTCCTGCTTTCTGAAATGCCATTCATTCAGCCAGTATTGAATACTTAGCAAGTGCCAGACTCTAAATAGGATGTGTGAAATATGCTGTAAGGAGACCTCATCCTTCTACTGTGATAGGAAACTGAACACAGGTGTCTATAAATGCAAGGCTGATTGTCATCACTGCCATTCCCATATACAGTGTGAATACAAAGAATGTAAAGTCTGTCTCCTTTGGGGTGAGGAGGATGTGCATCCTGAAGTGGGGTAGGAGACCATTAGTAAGTGATATAAGGATTGGAGGGATATTATAAGCATTGATGATAATGAACACTTCTGTAGCCTTTTGCAGTTTGCGAAACATTTTACATATTTCATTTTTATCTCAAATCTAATAAAACAGCTTTGGGGTGTTGTTATCCCCATTTTACAGCTGAGGAGATGGAATGCCAAACAAGTTACCTGATTATCTCAAGGTCACATGGCTCCTTGGGTGGTGGAGTTAGGGTTTGATTCTAGGTCCTCTTGACTCCGAATCTCTATGTGTTTGCTTATGGTTTCTTGAGTGAAAGAACTGGCACCAGCAAGGAGACTCTAAGAAGAGAGTGTCAGGAAAAGAGAAATCCAGAATAGTTCCTAAATTACCTGGGTTTAGACCTTTAGCATATCAGAGCTAGAAGGAATCCTGAGATCAGGGTATCCTCTTTATTTGACTAATGGACTTAGAGGGATCAATGTGGTGCTGGTAAGCAGCTCTATGGAGAGGGCAGAAAGTTCCCCTTGGCTATTCAGAGGTGGTCTTCTGGGGATTGATTAGTTGCTGCCTAGGAGGGAATGCATTACAGGTAAAGTAGATTCAGAGGGAAGACCTGAAACTGAGAAGTTAGGCAGTTTTCCTAACACATTTTCCTGTGAAGCACAGATGAAAGGGCTATAGTTTAGCATTCAGATGTGGTTCTGATTGCAAAGAGGAAGAGAAAAGACAAAGGCAAGATGAGAAGGAAAGAAAATGAGTGAGTGATTAGAAAGAAAGTCAGTAAGAAATTTTTGTGAAAAGTGCATCCTTAATGTCTGTGGGGCAGTCATTTGCAATCCAGGAGACTTAGTATGTGGAAGAACCTTTTAGTAGTTCTTTGACCTGAAGTGGATTGGGCTGCCATAGGTATATGTGAGCTTCCAGCAGAGGGGCAGTGGCTACTACATATTATTTCTTAGGATTGCACTTAAGAGTGATTTCTACTTTGGGTACGTGCACCATTAATATCAGCACTGCCTGAGATGTTGGTAGAAATGGAGATTTGGGGCCGCTTCCCTAGACCTACTGAATGAGAATCTCTAGATGGTGGGGTTCAAGAATGTGTATTTTAACAAGATCTCCAAGTCTTTTATCTACATGTTATGTTTTTGGAATCATTGTTCTAGTGCAGAGGCTCTCCAAGGTCCTCCTTAGGATTCTATGCTTATGCAGTTAACATGCCTTTCACCAAACATTTATTTAATTTCTGTTAATATGGGCACAACACAAGGTCAACTCCAGCATGGGTCCTACCTCTGCAGGAGCTTACCGACTAAGTGAGGAGACAGGATTGTTTACAGGTAACTATTAAAAAGATAGAAAGTGTTAAAGGACAGTAGAATACCTGTGACTATGGGGAAGGGTGGACATGTTTCGGTAGGTGTGGTCAGGGGCAGGTGGTATGCAAAGGAGGGAACCATCACATCGATGCAGGATTCCTGGGTAATTCTAATCTGTGGTTTGCTGCTGCTTTGCAGTCCCAGAGGCCTGTCTGAAACCTGTTTAGCTTCCTCCATCACTTGACTGGGTCTGCTTTATCGCCTGATAAGTGTTTTAAACACTGGCAGGGTTATGAAGATGACTATAGAAGGACATCCCCAGCATCTCCTTTTGGATCTCCTTTCACCTGCTCTGTCTCTTCTTAAAAGCCTACACATCCACCACTCTGTAAAAGAAGAAATTGATTTGTCACTGAATTTCTATCCTTCAGCCTGAGAGAAATGTAAATGTTGTACTGGCCTTTAGTACTCTGCCTTCAAGCCTAGATTTAGAGCTGATCATTATACTTTTAGAGTAGGCTAGGTGTGAAAATAGCAGCAGGTT
The DNA here is from genome assembly GCF_040939455.1 of Microcebus murinus. Taxonomy (NCBI): domain Eukaryota; kingdom Metazoa; phylum Chordata; class Mammalia; order Primates; family Cheirogaleidae; genus Microcebus; species Microcebus murinus. The sequence continues at coordinate 33,782,574 of NC_134122.1, forward strand.
GAAGAGTCAGAGGAAGCTGTTTGCTCTCATCTGCTGGTTTGGTCTGGGTACGAATATTAATACAGTCCACTTAAATAAAAAATAACTCCCAGGGAAGAGGAACTATACACTTTAGTAAATATCAGAGATGTTAAATGCTAAAAATAAAAGTTCTCTGCAGTTGTTTGGCTCTTTAAAGAGATTGTTTATTGGTCAGGAGTATTGGTCTATTTGGTGATGTTTTGGTGGCTTTTAAAAATGCATGTATGTAAATGAATTATACAAATTAGCTAATTAAGCAGGGCAATATTTCTAGAATGTGAAAATAATAACCTGTCTAGCTAACCTAATTAAATCGTTTGTCATTTCTTTTTGAAACAAGTTTTATCTTGGGAGGTCACTGTGTCTTGGCTGTTTTACTTCTGAAATGTTCTTTGACTCTATCTTTGCCTTTCTATTTCCCCTTTCTCTGGCTTAGCCACTTGCATTTATCCTCTTACTTGTCACCCTAACTCCATTCCTTCTCCCCTAACTGTTCAGTGTGTTATCTCAGTGGTCTTTCAGAAATCTGCATGTTGAACTGGGGTCTAAAAAAAACATTAAGATGCTCTCTTGTCCATAGGATACACTGTTTTCTAAACTCGTTAGTATGCCATATGAGGCTTTTTACAGTCTGGGTCCAAAAGACTATTCCAGCCTCATTTCCAGGCTTACTCTTCCATGTGGTCCAGGCCACAGAGCAATCTGCTATTCCCAGTATGAACAAAAATATAACCAATAGCAGCCCCTCCTTGGTAGGGACAATTCAAGATTCCTGACAGGCATTGTCTATTTACACTATTAAATTCAGAATCAAAGAGTTTTGTCATTTGTCCAAGGTCATGCACTTTGTTATAGACCTGGGATTCACATTCAGATATTTTTTTGTTTCTTTCACGTTTTGTTTTAAGAAGCATACAGATACTTTGATATTTTGACTCCAGTTCCTGCTTTTGTCTCTGTGTTTTCCTTATACGTGTTTTATGCCTAGAGTATCCTCTTCCCTTTTTTCTTCTTGGAAACTTGTAGGTGCTGGGTAGTCTTAACAATGTGCTTCCATAGATATTTGTGCCTATCTCAATTCAGCTTGATAATATAATTAGTACTAATACTAATACTACCTAGTACTTAGTAGTAGGAGGTGGTCCCAGATATTAATTTTTCATTTCCCCTACAAATAAGTACATGGTTAATAAGTGCTATGGAATGAATGTATAGTTGAATGAAGGGATAACTAGGCGGATGGATGGTTTGTACCAGTAGTTGTGTCCTTTTGTGATTGGAAGAGAGTATCCCTTGACCAAGTTCAAGACTGCAGAATTGCTACGTGGAAAGAATACATGTCATTTCAGCCATATCACCTTGTACTCAGGGATAGCCTAACAAACAAGGGTTAAATACCAACAAATTGTTGACCTTTAATTGGATCCCAGTGGAAATACAGCTGAAGAATTTGGAATGGGCCTATTCATGGGAAATTGCTTATTTTTCGAGAGTTGATTTCTCTAATTTATGGCTATATTAGTTCGCTAGGGCCATCATAACAAAGTATCAGAGACCAAGTAGCTTAAACAACAGAAATTTATTTTCTCACAGCTCTAGAGGCTGAAGTCCAAGATCAAAGTGTTGGCAGGTTTGGTTTCTTCTGAGGTGCATTTCTTTGGTTTGAAGAAATGCCACCTCACTGTTTTCTCACATGGTCTTCCCTCTGGGTATGTGTGTCTATGTTCACATTTCCTCTTTGTCCTTTTTTTTTTTTTTTTGAGACAGGGTCTTGCTCTGTTGCCCAGGCTAGAGTGCAGTGGCACGATTGCAATTCACTACAGTCTTGAACTCCTGGGCTCAAGCCATCCTCCTGCCTCAGCCTCTCCCGAGTATCTGGGACTACAGTCACACACCACCAGGCTTGGTCAGATTTCCTCTTATTATAAGGATACCAGTCCTATTGGATTAATGCCTATCCTAAAGATACCATTTTAACCTTATGACCTCTTTACTATGGTTACATTGAGGTACTAGTCATTAGGACTTCAACACATGAATTATGGGGATACATAATTCAGCCCAAAATACTGGATATGGACGTTCTGCACCCAGCCCCTCCCTTGTCTGTGTTTTCCTTTTGTTTCCTTCCTTCTGGCGATTTTGTTTCACCCAAGGGCAGTCAGGAGGAGAAGGGAAGATAGAAGAAAAAGAGATTTATTTTGGGTGCAATTTAGGAAGTAGCTGGGAGGTGAGGGGAGTAGCTGAAGCTGTTGCTGAAAATGAGATTTTGATATTGCCTATATAGATTTGTATTGTTCTGGCACATTCTTTTGTGGTTTCCTAGACAGATTAAAGCTGGCTAGGTGTTGGAGGGCTGTGGAAATATCCTCTTATTAAGTGAAAGAGTAAATTGATAATCCTGTAGCTTTTTAACCAGCCTGGAAAAGTGAGAACTCTATCTTTATGTCTCAGTTTTTCCTTCTAGAAGTAGCTCAGGGACTTGGTAAGCATATTTAAGAGCAGAGACCAGAACAGTTCAGTCTTGGACCCTCTGCCATGGCAAAGACCCTGCCTGGCACCTAACAGATGTTTACGAAATATTTGTCAAATTGAATTACTTAATTGACTTGACTCATATTTTGTTCTTCTCCAAATCTTTTGTGAGGAGTTTTTCTCCATTTCTGAATTGTGACTTATTTCTTTTCTTCCCATTCTCTTTGTAATTATCAAGCAATTTATTAAATGAAGACAAGCTTAAGTAGACATTAAATAATTGCAGGTGTGCAGCTGCTGTCCTTTAACTAGGAACTTACAGGGTTGTGTTGTATTGTGTGATGAGATTACACGTCACCTCTTTTGGTTACATGATATCTTGCATATTGTAAAGTAAAAAAATGTTGAAGCTTCTGCTCTAAGCTCAAGGCTGGTATGTTTCTAGGAAACCAACATAAAGGGTACTGAGAGGTCAGATCTGAAGCCTTAACAATCTGTGATACTTCTTTCCTGGAAGTATTTCATTTTCTTTGCCTTTTTCCTGATAGGGAACACCTGAATTACTCCTTGAGCCCAGTTGTCACATTTTAAAACTTTTCTTTTGATCACTTTAACTGTAAAAACAAGGTTTTTCTATTTCCTCCTGAGAGATCAGCAGTGAGTCCAAAAGGTTAGTTCTTTCTGTACTTTATCATTATCAAACCTTTTCTGCATACTTTTTATACAAATTTGCCCCATGGACAAGAGTTGTAACTTTTATAAATGGAAATTTTAGTCATGGGTTAGATTGTGGTATCATCAATTTGTTTTCTGTGGTTGGTTCATAATCTTTAACAATTGCTAGAGGTAGATGGAAAGCCTAGTAGGTGCTCACGGTGCGGGCAGAGAAAGATTTCTCACGTAGAAATTAAGATATAAAAGTAAAAAAATCTTCTTAGAGAAGAGGCAGAGGGAAAAGAGGGGGAAGAAAAAGAGCAGAGAGATGGCATGGCATCCCAAAGAAAGAGAAGGGAGATGCCAGTAGCGAGGCCAAGTGGTCCACTGATTTTAAGGGGGGCGAGGAGAAAAAAATAGTTAATGGCTGTCAGTTGCAAAAAAAAAGTGGCAGCAAATAGATAACAAAAACTGCAAAGATGTCAAAGTCTAAGAGTCAGTTTCCTGCCTTTCTTTGGAGAAGGGATTATCACAGGAGATGTGACTCTGTCCTTGAGATGTATGTGGTTGAGGCTGTAGTTCATTCTCTTGCTGTTTACTCAGGAACTCTGTAAAAACAGATTATCGAGAAACAATTTTAAAAGAGAGAGATTTATATCTCTTTTCTGTCCATTCAGCTTTCTTCAGAAGTTATGCAGAACAGAACTCCTGCAGGATACCTGTTAGTGAGAGAACTCATAGGATTGATTTTGTAACTGTTACTGGGGAATTGTGAGATTATGTATTTTCCTGTTATTCTTGCAGGGCCACCCCTTTCAGTAGACACCAATTATATAGTTAAGTACCTGGCTCAATGCAGAACTTAGAATAGGCTATTGATAGGATAGCTTAATTATACTATGCAGTAAGCCTATGGCTATCATAACCAGTATTCATTGATCTATTCTGAGGACATGCAGGTGTAAGAAGTGTCATACTGCCACTTGCTAGCTGTGCAACTTTGGGCATGTCTTTTAAATAGCTTAATCTTTAGTTTCCTCATCTAGGTAGTTGTGAGGGTTAAAGAGATTTAACAAATTTGAATATACACAGGGTGTCAGGCATTGTTCTAGATGCTGGGGATACATTTGTAAACAAAACAAACTAAATTCCTACCCTTGGGGGATTAACATATTTGAATCTGGTTTTGATGGAGAATATGATACCATTTGTGAAAAAAAATTTTAACTGAAATATTTACCTGATAACACTAACTTCTTCTATTTGGTACATTTAAACCCCATTCCTTCTTGTACAGTAGGTCTCAGAGCCCTTCTCCGTATTTGTTCATTCAACATATATCATGCACAGCCATCACTTTTATGGTTTTTGTTGTTGTTAAGAAAATGGCTAGAGTTTGTGCATTTTGGCTTTTGAGACTCTTAGTCTTGGGATGCTGACTATAGAGCCTCCTACTCTGGGTCGCTGCATTATATAGGCTGTCTCTGAGATTCTAGAAGGAGGCTAAGAGAATGAGTTCTGAGTGACATATTTGAGCCTTTGAATTTCTTCATGAAAGCCCAGTTTGTTCAAACAAAGTCTGAGTGGCTCAGAGAGGACACTGTGGTGTTCAACTTGCAAAGCCCTGTCTGAACTGCCATTGGGTTGTTAATATCTGCAGAAACATAAGTAGGAAAAATATCCCAGGGCATCAGATTGATCAGCTCCCCTAAACTCTTTTTCATGGGTGACTGAAAGAAAAACATTTTTGAGACTGAGACTTTTTCCTTTTTTTTGTGGATGACTAATAGAAACAAAAAGATGTTGGCAATCTTTCAGAAGCATTGTGGTAGTGTTCTGATGGTGGATTTCTGGGGTTCAAACATGGGAGGATATTAGTGACCGAATGTCACTTCCTTTGGGAGCAGGAGTCATTTGTGAGTCTGGAACTATCTTCAGAGGAATGGATGATGGTTCTTGCAAGAGAACAAAGATGTCAGGCACTCCTTTCATACTGTGTAGCATGTTGTGTCTACAGTATTTAGAGTGTTTAAACCGGGGTTATCACATAATCTATTAACATTATTGTAAGAAATATATGAGGTCAGAGTCAGGATCCCATCATATTGCACCAATTTGCATTCCTTATTTTCTATACTTTTTCTTAGGGAGTAAATAGTATGTGATAATGAAGAAGGGTGTATTTTTATGACTATTGAATTCTGATTTAGGACACTTTATGTTGTGGATGTTTTTTGAGGGATGTGGAATTTGGTTGTTTATTGAGAACTCTTTGAGAAAATTTGATATCTTTGATACACAACCAATCTTGCATTGAATTCCTTCCATTTATTGCCTCAGAGACATGAACATTTTTGTTGAAGCTGAGAGAGGGGTTTTACATGGTTGTTTATCAGAGCTGTCAGAAGTAGCTCAGACATCCCTGATGACTCAGCTGATGCCTTTGCTGCCTGGTTGGGTGCTTATATACCAAGTTCTTGCTTCCTTGCTGAGGGCTAGGAACATGTCACAAAGCCTCATTGCTGTGGTTATTGTTGCAATGAGCAGACTTAGCAGAATTGCACAAGCCTGGCTAGTGGCCAGGTTTAGACTACCTTGGAAGAATTGGCTTGAGGGCAGAGAGGAAAGATTTAGAAAACTCCTTTCTTCCTTTTTGGTGGCATTAATCCTTGAGAAATCAGACTGAGGCTCTTTTGTGCCTTTCCCAGGAATAGGGTAGCTCAGATCGCCTGGGTTTAAAATAGTCATTGTGAATTACAGGAAGGGGCATTGTGTGGGTGCTGTGTATAAATCATAAGCCACTGGTGGTGCTGTCCAGGTGGAGTTACAGTTGACATCAGAGAATAAGTTAGCTTGAGCAGGAGTGTTGAGCTCTGCAGTAAAGCCAGAAGTTCTCACTCTGTAATGTTTTTACTATAACTTCTCACCCTCATTGTTGAGTAAGGCACATCTGGCCATTCTGATAGTTTGGGTAAATTTTAACCCATAAGAATGATGTCCTCAATGATGATGAATCAGAGATATTTGTGACTCTTTAGAAGTAATCACATTTCTGAAACCACTCATCTGAGTGCACAGTAGTGCAGGGAACAAGGTACTTTTGTTCTCTGAATTTGTTGCAAGCATGCTTTGAAAGTGAAAAGGACAAAAAAAGAGATTTTGCTTGTATTAAATCTTTTCACCATGAGGGTTTTTCCCTTTAAATAAAATAAACCAGAACTGTAAACTTTATTATGGGAGGAGTAGCGGGAATGAAAAATGAGGCAGAATACTATCTCTGTTTCTCAGAAAATTCTCCTGCTACCTTCTGAGAAGTGTCTATTAACCAAATTTAACTGACTGCTTCAATAACATCACACAAAGCATCTCATTCCGTTTTTTAGTTTCCTCCCTTTAAAATCTTCTTTAAAATGCCAGAACCTTCCCAAGTCAGCTAAATAAACCAACCCAAGTATAAAGTGATCTCTGAAGTGACTTAAAGCAAGCGAATTCTGACTTTACTCCTTGGGGGACTTTTTTCTTCAAGGCAAGCCCTCTAAATTGTGGAAAGATCATTTTCTAGCTCCTTATTGTCAAAAACCAAAGCAAAATCAAATCAAAGAAGTCCCTTAATTCCCATAAGTAATTTCTAAATTATCCCTTTATATACCTTACTTGTGTGCATCTTGTGACTGAGTAACATTGTGAGAGCTACAGGGTTTAGATCTTAATTAGCTCACGAGATTACATCCTTTTGAAGCTACATACCACAGGTTGTTGGCTAGTTTTCCGAAAGCAATTAAAATGCCCACTGTTAAAATTAAGCTTGTTACTATATGTATGTTCTAGTTATAAAATGTATTTGGCAATTGAGTAAACTGAGATTGAGGCTTTTGGCTTGGCTCTTTGAGATGCAGTAAACTGGCTTCCACCTTAATCTGTTAGGAGGATAACTGGACCTGAGTGGTGGGCCATATCTTGAGTATTTATCTTAACTTCATGAGTAAGAGCAATTACAGGTTTTTATATGAAAACTAAAGTTAGGGAATGTGAGTTGCTGATTATGTCTTACTGGATATATATGGAAGTCAAAATCTAAGCTTCCAAATTGTCATCTTTTAGTTAAGAAGTCCTTTTTAAGAAGTTCTGTTTTATTTTTAAGAAGATGGCTTCACTCTGACAGTGAACATTTAATCTGTTAAACTAACACCTCCATTACTCTGGTTAAATTTCTGTCTGGTTGTTGAAAGGAAGGTGTGGGGGAAATGTTGCAAGTACAGCCTGTGGTTAATGTCTGTTTCTGAACTGTATAGCATTTAGAATTTATATAGCATTTGTTAAGCTTCATGCCTACCATCTCATAGTGAGATTTGTCTGAGCTGGCCTGTAGGAGAAGATCTGATCGTCAGGGCTGGTCTTGATGGCAGATATAGTTTTTAGTGGTTTCCTTTGCATGTAGCATGTCTTTTATTCTTTCTTTCCTCCAACTGACCCTTTTGGACTATTTTTTTTTGGTGACTTCATACCAGAATGGCATGGTGGCAGAGACCATGGGACAAATGAATCATTGAGTAGGCAGGTAGAAATCAGTATTTAAAGTGTGATTGAGGTTGTTTATTTTATTTTGAAATTCGTTTAATGCACATGAAAAAAAGTGGGCCACTTAGTTTATGTGGTTCTATCGATTGCTTTGCCTGTTTGTACCCCCATGCAATTAACATGAAAATGATGGTTTAAGAATGAGCTTATTAATAACTTTTAGAGCTGGACAGGAGCAAGGTATCACAGGACGTTAAAATCAGAGAAAAAGAGAAAAGGGCAGGTGTTTTGTTAGTACTACTTGGTTTTAAGGAAGAATTAGAAGGATTGAGTCTTCCTTTAATGTTGTGATTAATGATCTGAATTTTTTTTTTATTGGATAAAAACATTAGAATTATTAGAGGTATATTTTCTTCGGATGATTACTGCAGTTCTGTGGACATTTCTTTGTTAAGTCTATAATATGTTAGTACAGAATAAATTTGAGGGCTGTGGGCCTGGGAACATTCCTTTAAATCCATTTATACAAGCACTTCTTGTGCTTTGTTTGTAACAAGTTTTCCATAATTCGTTTCTAGCCTTGGAAAAATAGAAAATAACCAATCAAATTATTAGCTTGGTTCCTTACTTGAATTTTGTAATTTTTCCTATGTACAGAACAAAATCAGTCTTTGCTGGAGTCCTATGACAAAAGATAACTGGTTCTGAGAAAATGACTATCCTTAAAGTGTATTTTTCTGTGTAATATGTGGTATGCATTATGTGTGATATTTCACTATTAAAATACAACATAATTATAAAATAATTCACGTGAAATGGGATAACAGTAAGATGAGAATGAATTTTAAAAATAAGCAACAAAATATAAATGGTATAGAATTTTTAATATACCTATCAGCCTTACTGGTAGGCCATATTCAGTTTTGATGATTTCTCCCTGCTAAAGCCATGTTTAGCTCACCAGTTCAAGATAATGCCCCTTCTTTGTGCTCTTATACCACTCCATATGTCTGTCATCTTGGCATACTCTGTGCTATGTTGTTTATTTGTTTGATTTCTTCATTTGACTATAAACGATTAGGACATGAGCAGATAGGCTTTTTATTTATCCTTTTGTTTTGCTTTTCTCCTCTGAATTCAAATTGAACTACAGTTGACATCAAATAAAACCTAAGATATTTAGAGTGTATAATGTGTTACATTTTCACATAGTGTTTATTCATGAAACCATCCCATGGTTATGGTAATGAGCATATTCATTTCCAAAAGTTTCCTCATGCCCTTTTGTAATACTTCCTTCCTACCTCTCTCTCTTCCCTGTCCTCAGGCAGCCACTGATCTGCTTTCTATCATTGTAGATTAATTGACATTTTCAACAATTTTGTATAAATGGACTCTTATATAGTATGTTCTGTATTCTTTTGTTTGGCTTATCTTTCAGCATACTTGTTTTAAGATTCATCCATGTCATAATGTATATGGTTCATAATATAAAGGGAACCATAATGTAAATGGTTCCCTTTATATTGCTGAGAAGTGTTCCATTGTATAGATACACCAAAGTTTGTTTATCCATTCATCTGTTGCTGAGTATTTGAGTTATTCCAGTTTTTTTGCTATTATAAATAAAACCGCTATCAATATTAGAGTGTAAGTCTTTGTATGGACATATGCTTTTGTTTCTCTTGGGTAAATATGTGGGATGGAATGGCTGGGTCAGTGGGCAGGTGGATGTTTAACTTTATAAGAAACTGCCAAATGGTTTTCTAAAGTGTTTGTACCATTTTACACTCCTACCCGCAGAGTATGAGAGTTCCAGTTCCTCCACATTCTTGCCAACACTTGATATAGTCCATATTTAAAAAATTTTAGCCATTTGAATAGACATGTAGTGAAATTTCATTTGTGGTTTAAATTTGCCTTTCCCTAATGACAAGATGTTGAGCATCTTTTCATGCTTGCTATCCATATATCATCTTTTGTGAAAAATGTGTTCACATCTTTTGCTCATTTTTTAAAAATTGGGTTGTTTTCTTGTTATTGAGTTTCAAGAGCTTTGTTTTTACTGACACAGAATAATTGCATGTATTTACAGAGTACAGTGTGATACTTCAATGCATGTATACATTGTGTAAAAATTAATGGGCATTTGGCATTCATTACCTCATATTTTTATCATTTCCTTGTGGTAAAGACTTCTCATCTTGCTATTTTGTTTTTATTTTATTTTATTTTATTTTATTTTATTTTATTTTATTTTATTTATTTTATTTTTGAGACAAATTCTTGCTTTGTTGCCCAAGCTAGAGTGAGTGCCGTGGTGTCAGCCTAGCTCACAGCAACCTCAAACTCCTGGGCTCAAGCAATCCTACTGCCTCAGCCTCCCAAGTAGCTGGAACTACAGGCATGCGCCATCATGCCCAGCTAATTTTTTCTATATATATTAGTTGGCCAATTAATTTCTATTTATAGTAGAGACGGGGTCTTGCTCTTGCTCAGGCTGGTTTCAAACTCCTAACCTCGAATAATCCGCCCTCCTTGGCCTCCCAGAGTGCTAGGATTACAGGCGTGAGCCACGGCGCCCGGCCCTCATCTTGCTATTTTGAAATATATAATACAATATTTTTAACCACAGTCACAATATGTACAATAGAACACCAGAACTTAGTCATCCTGCTAACTTTGTATCTTTTGACCAATCTTTCTCTATACCCACCCGTCCTCCCCTCCACAGCCTCTGGTAAGCAGTGTTATACTTTCAAAAATTCTTTGGTCTGAATTCAAGTGTTTTATCAGATATATGATTTCCAGATATATTCTCCAAGTCTTTAGTTTGCATTTTCTTTCCCTTGACAGTGTCTTTTGAAGAGAAGTTTTAAATGTTGATTAAGTCTAAATATTAGGGGTTATTTTTGTAGATTATGTTTTTGGTGTTATAGCTAAGAAATCTTTGACAACTTAAGGTCACAAAGGTTTCTTCTAGAAGTTTGTAGAGTTAGGTCTATGATTTACTGAGTTAATTTTTGTATATGAATTGAAATACATTTTTTTCATATGAATGTCCAATTGTTTCAGCATCATTTGTTGAAGAGACTATCCCTTGCCCATTAAATTGTCTTTGTACCTTTGTCAAGAATTAGTTGTCTGTATATGTGTGATCTGTGTAAAGATTCCCTATTCTGTTCCATTGATCTATGTGTCTTTCCCTTCCCCAGTGACACACTGTTTTGATTACTATGGCTTTATGTTAAGTCTTAAAGTCAAATAGTTTGAGTCTTCAATTTTACTCTTTTTCAACTGTTTTGATTCTTCCAGTTCCTTTGCTTTTCAATATATATTTTAGAAGCATGTTTTTTATATCTGTAAAAATATCCTGGGATCTTGATTGAACTTTCATTAAATCTGTGTATCAATTTGGGGAGAATTTTTTATTATGTTGAGTCTTTTAATCCATGATCATTGTTTATCTCTCCATTTATTTTGGTCTTTTTATAAATTTCTTTTCGTCAGCATCTTGTAGAATTCAGCATCCTTGGCATATATGTATTTTATATCTACTGTTTTTATATAACTTTAATTCAAAAGGTTCAGAGACCCCTCTATGATGCTGTCCTTAAGACATATTTATGTGACGTCTTTCTGTTGTTAGTCTTAGTTGTGTTCACTCAGTATCCTCAGTTTTGTTCACCACTGCCTAAGTTTTCTGAGGCTGCCAAATTTCATTTGGAGTCAAATTTACTATAGGAGGTCATTGACTACCTACGTGCCTTCCTGCTTAGATTCAACTAAATTCATTTCAGAGCAATTGATATGCCCCTTCTTTGGCTTGTACAATTTTTCTTGAGGCGTAAACAAATAAAAACACAGCAAAATAAATAAACACACACACACACACACACACACACACACACAGTGGTTTCAAAAAAGTTCAGAGCAGTTATAATCCAACTGTAGTTTAAAGAAGAATTTTAAATGGCTGAAGAGCTGATCACTTTGGTGGCTCTTGAAGCACTATCAGTTTTTTTTCACCAGATGGTACTCAAGAAGAACGTATTTGAGGTTGAGAACAGGTATTTCATAGGCCAGTGAAGTGCTCCCATGGAAGGATTCCTTCCAGATCCTCAGTTCTCAGAAAGGGAAAGTGAAGCCTGAAGAGACAGTTTCCTTAGAGGATCATATTCTCAGTGAATTCTTACTAAAAGCTAGTCTGTTCCCATCAGAAATTACAGAGACATAGTCTTTCCCATTCAGCAGGTTACACGGGGTTGGGTTAGGCAATGAAAATGGAGAGATATTGGGGTTGGGGTTGAGTTATGAGAGCCAGGGTGGTCATTAAACTCAGAAATGATAGGATCATGATGTGAATTTCCCATGAGGAACAAAAGTAGATGACAGTTGCTTATATAAATTAGTTACATTCTGTCAGGCACTTGACAGAAAATTCTAAGTAATTTTTGTGTATGAACTCATTCAGTTTTCTTAACCTTGTGAGGTATAGGTGCTATAATTATTTCATTTTATGAATAAGCAAAATTAGGTAGAGAGGTGCCAGAGATTTTTTCTAGTAGGTGACAAAGATGGGAGAGGCACCCAGGCAGTCTGGCTCCAGAGCACAGACTCTGAACCACTGCACCATCTAACAGATGGCCAAAGAACGTGTTTATTAAGAGAGCCTTTAGGGAAATGATCACTAAATCCCTCTCTGCTACTCTCCAGGATCTTAGGTTTCAGTTTTCTTTAGTTTTAGAAATAAGAGAGACTTTTGTCAATGATAATGTTGACATTTTAAAATTTGAAAGTTCTAAATTTAAAACTCTTTGGAAGGTATAGGTTTTCAAATATTAAAGTGTGTGTGTTTTTAAAAAGTTTAACTCCTTTTAAGGCCCCTCCTCTCTCACAACTGCATTTTCTTTCACATCCCACACCACCCTACTCAAACAAAGCTTAGATTAGAGAGGTGGCAAGGGCATTGATTATTGATAATAATTAAAACTATATGACCATGTGAGAAAAATTAAGAGAAATTATAGGAAGGGAAGAGAAGAACAAGGACTGAATCTCTGAGAGACAGGAAAAAAAAACAAGATGTTTTTCCTATTCTTGGCCACCACAGTCACTTAACACTTCTGACACCAAATGTGCGGGTGGGGGCGGGGAGGGGGGTTCCCCATACATCAAGTAATTCTCTGGCAGACATCAGTTAATTAATTGAATTAATTCAATTTAATTCTGATACCATCTATATAAAGATAGTGTCATATCTCACTAATTGACTCCCACTACTTCAGATGCCAATTGCAATTTCCAGATTGTGACCTGTACTTTTGACCAATCAGCTATAATTTGGGATTCACATGAGCCCCTTCTTAGGTTTGATTGATTTGCTTGAGTGACTTCCAGAATTGAGGGAAAAATGTTTTACTTGTGTTTACTCATTTATTGTAAAAGATATTACCAAAGGGTGTATATAGATGAACAGCCAGTTGAAAGAGATGCATAGGGGTATGAGAGAAGGGATGTGAAGTTTCCATGTCCTCTTTGGACCTGTCACCCTTCAGATAACTCCATGTGTTTAGCTATCTGGAAGCTCATCTGAACCCTGTCTTTGGGGGTTTTTATGGAGAATTCATTACATAGGTATGATTTGATTATATTGTTGGCCATTGTTGATCAATTCATCTTTCATTTCTCTCTTGTTTGTTTTAGATGTTTGTTTCCCAAGGTTGTTTTTTTTTCCCTACTTTTTGAGGAGGACAGAGTCAGGCTATCTCAAAATGGAGTTGAATGTGTCTTTGGCCTTTCCTTTAGAAATATGGCAACAAGGGACTATGTATATGGCTATGTATATTTATATGGGGCCACGTACAGGCACTTTAAAAGAATCCTAGCCACTGAAAAAAAAAGCAAGTATTGGAAAGCGGAGTTATGAAGTAGCTGCTAGCTCTGGCTGACAAAACATTCATGGTGTCATTTGCCACCAGCTCCTTGGCTGTGGGCATTAGAGTATGGGAGCTGGCCTCATAGGCTCTGTGTTTGTGTCTCTGTGTGGAAACTTCATAGCATTTTAACTGCTTGAACCTGTGCAGGCACAGAGCCATGCTTGACCATAACTCTTAGGGGAAGTGAGAATAGAAAAGTTGAATGGCATTTTGCACAGTGTGGAGCATGAGACCAGAATGAAGGATGGAAGGGAGCAGAATGAAAGGAAAAAGTAATGATTTTTGATGTATCTTGCTTCAGAGTTTCTATTGTTTGGGAAACTATTTTTTGTAGAAATAGCATTTGTACTTTGTCAAGGGTATGGAAATAAATTCGGTAGTGTAATCTGTAGTGATTCCTTATTGAAGGAATGAAACATAGATGGTTGGAAAGGCTCTCATTCTCTCTTTCTCTCTCTCATAGATACCCATCTCCCTTTCCCCCATATATATGCATTGTCCTTGTTTTTGCTAAAATACAGAAGCTAAACGGAGGGCAGTTAGAAATAATTCATTCACTGTTTTAATTATTGGGTGAGACTGCTACTGGTTGATATGAGAGTCTTTGTCCTTGCCAGCAAAGAAGGCCAAAGATGTCATTTTCAATTTAAGCCACCAAAGATTTATTGAAGGGCTGTCACATGGACATAAGATATGGCATCTAAAAGCTAATTTTAATAGTTAACTTGCAGTTTATGTTGGTCTGGATAGAAACTCCGTCTTCCCCATCTTGTCATTGATGAAACTTATGTTAAAGATTATTATATTAAACTATTCAGCAAATATTACCCATTCTCCTTGAGAATGTTTGGGTATATCAGGAACTTTGTTAGTTTCCTGTTTGCTACCGTAACAAATTACCACAATCTTAGTGACTTAAACCAAACCTTTTATCTTACATTTTTGTAGGTTAGAAGTCCAACATGGATCTCCCTGGGCTAAAATTAAAGTGTCAGCGGGGTTGTGTTCCTCCTGGAAGCTCTAGGAAAGATTCTTCTGCTTTCCCTTGTTCAGCTTCTAGAGGCTTCCCTGCATTCCTTGGCATTCCTCTATTCAAAGCCAGCAGTAGCAGGTTGAGTTCTACTCACAATGCCAATTCTCTGTTTCTCTCTTCCATAGTCATATTTTCCTCTTTCGCTTTTAAGGACCCTTGATTACATTGGACCTACTCTGATGACACAGGATAATTGCCTTAAGATCAGCTGGTAAGCATCCTTAATTCCATCTACAACCTTAATCCCCCTTTGCTATATAAAGTAACATGTTCACAAGTTCTGGGGAATTAAGATGTGAACATCTTTGAGGAGCCATCATTAAGCCATTATTCTTATGGTAGGGAGGACTTTTTCCAAACTTTGGTCATTTCCCCACTCAAGTGCAGTTATATAACACCCTCTCCTAATCCTTTGCATAATGAATTGCTACCTGTGAATGTGTGTTGCATGAGTGGTGGGAGGCTTATCACTGCTTTAAAGCCTTACTTCTCTTCATTGTGACAAAACTCCAGCCACTTAAGTGCTTAATGATTAGTTTTGTAGAATCACAGTGTTTAAGGAAGCTAGAGATCCTCTTAGCTAGCCTGCCCTGCAGGGGCTTGTCAGACACATTACATCTCTTCCAAATGGCTGTTCCACCCTTGCTTACACGGAATGGCCTCCATTGGCAGAGAATGCCTTCTTTGAACAGCTCTATTTTTCTGTTAGGTAGCTCCTGCTTTATATTGAGGAAAAAGCTCTTTTGGTGGGTTTGTAGAACCTATTGGTTCTTGTTTTACTCTCGGGAGTCATATTGAATAAATCTAATTTCTTCATTCACACTTGAAGCCCTGGAGATTCCCCCCACCCCCCAAAGATAGTTATCATATCCCCCAAGTATCAGACTCAAAAAATCACAATTTCTTCAAATTGGTCTCACATAAACTGTTTTGAGATTTCTCTGTTCTGTTCCCTCTCCTGAGTTTGATACAATATGAAGAAGAGGAGACTGAAGGAAGATTTAATAGGAGCCTTTGAATGCTGGGGGAATTGTCATGCAGAAAAGGCTAGTAAGATCTTTGCCATCACTACAGAAACAAGAAATGACAGGCTTATGTTGTGGCTAAAGAGATTTAGGTATCAGAAAACCTGTCTTAACCTCGTGGATTTGGTATCAGGAAACCTGTCTTAACCTCATGGATTGTGCAATAGACTGCCACGGGAAGTTGAGGGATTTTTTGCCCTAGAGATGTATAACACAAGCCTTAAACCTCGGAAGTTGTATATTTTGTATGAGACTTTGCTTTTAGTTAAATATTTTGCTTAAAGTATTCTTGTCATTGCTTGTCATCTATGCTTGATGTCTGGATTTCCCTCTTGTGTTGGTTCATTGGATGTAAGGCATCATCATGACTGTTTTTAATCACAAGGGGAAGGAATATGGTTCAGGGCTTTATGAGAGAAGGGAAACAGTGGCATAGTATGGGATAATTAATAGCAAGTGGAGTGACAGTTTGATTCCCTAGTAGGGACCCTGGCATTGTTGAAGGAAAAAAAATCACTTTATTCTTTCATACAGAGAGGCAGCTGTAATTCTGGTTGGATGGAATCCAATTAAAAGGAACTGACATGGAAATTGATGATCAGACAGTGTGAACATAGAAGTAGTCCAAGAAGAATTCTATAAGAAATGGCAGAGAACAGTGTAGGTAATTTGGCTTGGTAACGTGTGTAAGAAAAATGGAAAGCTGAGGGTTGGCTACCTGAACAATTAGAAGTCTATAAGCTCAGCTTGGAGAGAGCAGGAGACTGGTTGGTTTGTTGGACTTACTGGTATTAAACTTTCTGAGATTTTGGAGTTGAGGCCTACATTTTAGGAATTAGAGTCTTTCATAAAGGAATAATTGTAAATCAACCCTTTGGAGGAATATAGATTTTCAGATTCATGGTGGTTAAGTTTAATAGTCCCAAAAATATATGATGGCAGTCCAAGCCTGGTTCTTGGAAAGAAGATCTCATTGTGCAGGTGCATTTCACATAATCTAATAATGTGTTCTTAAAGATTTGTGTGAGAATTGGCTCCTAAGTTTAGGATGAAATGGGAGAGCCTGCCATTTATAGTAATGCTATTGAGAATCATTTTCTATAATGTGAAAAATCCCTTTTTAACCAAAATCATGCCCAATTTATCTTTAAATAAATTCATTAGTCCATATGTTAGAATTGCTTAAATCAAAGGTATTTTTTTATTTGAAATGAAATAATTGTAGGGGCAGTAGCAGTTCAGCTTTTGCATAACAGTGGAAAAATTGGGCAGAAATTTTTTAAGAACTCAGTATATTGCTTTTTAGGTAGGAAAATTATGCTTAAGCAGGCAGATAGATAGCATTTGCTGTTATTGTGGGAAAAGGAGAAGGCTGCCCAGTGTATTCCCCGGGGGATTTATTAATCTTTTGGAAAATGCAACAGAAATGGCTATGAAATGTTTTGAAGAAGGAGAAAATAGGACCACAGCATTTATTAGGTTTTATTCTTAAGAAAGCCAAAGAAGGTGAAATGGAGTTCACCTGGAGAAAGCTGTAGAAGATTGAGAAGTTAAGAAAAGACTTACACAGACAGCACTAGCAGCAAGAAGAGCCTGGAGTAAAGTGGGCAGAGTTTCCAGTCAGCAAGAGAGCATCTGTCATGCTGGTCTGCAGCAAGGAACATTAAGAAAGGGGATTAAGAATGATCAGAAAAAAAAAGAAAAAAAGAAAAAAAAATACAAAAAAAAGAATGATCAGGATCAGTTTTTGTTAGTCTAGGTTAGAGTACAGTGCTACATATGGTGTGAGCTCCTTGCAGGTTTGCCTCTTGCAGTCTCATCATTCCCTCCTGCTCTGTTGAAGTACTCCAGCAGGTACACACTCTCTGACCTAGGATGTATCTTTAATCTTTCACTTTGCCTAGAATACTCTTACCCTTAAGGTTTCTTCCTTTAGGTGATTCAAGTTTTTGAATCTCCCTTACTAGGGAGACCTTTAGTGACCATACCTTGTCTAAAGTAGGCACACACTCTTCCCTTACTCTGCTTTATTTTTCTTCATAGCATTCATTTCCACCTCAGTCATATGTTTATTTGTTAAATGTTTTCCCATTTCTCTCCACTAGAAGTAAGTTCCATGAGATTTGAGGCTCCATATATTCTGTTCACTGTATTTCCAGCACCTAATCTGTAAAAATTTATGGAATAGATTTTTAGGGTATCTCTTGCCTATCACTGTGATAAGAGCTGGGAACGAGAAGAGGAATATAGGACTCAGTCCTTGTCCTATATTAGATAATATATTACATAATTATAATAATTGTAATAGCCGGAGCATAGAGTGCTGTGAGCTTTGAGAAATAAACTGGGAATGGTCACCACAGAAATGGATCTTAAATGATAAAGTGGAGTCTTGTTCTGTGGTGGAGACAAGAAGGATAATATAGGCTGACAAAAGATGGGGGAAGTAAAGTTGGAGAGATTTAGAAATCAGTTTTGTGTTTGGAAGTCATTGAGGGAGCTTGGTGTCACTGCTAGAGCACAGGTGCATGGAGAAGCACGGCAGAGGGAACTGGGAAGTGGTTGGGAGGACATGTAAACATCTGGTGAGATCTGATGGGGAATGTTATTGAAAGGAGTTTAGACCTTATGTTGTGCGACATGGTGATCCTCAAACTCTTCAAACAGAGAAGTACCAGTATCCAAAAAGGTAGTGCTTATGGATGGCTTGGAAGAAGGAAAGGGGCAGAGGTGGCATGTAGAGGAAGGTTGGAAGTGACTTCTTCAACCTTGATATGGATGAGAAAGTTTGGGATCCCCATAATAAAATCTATTTATGGATACGTATACAGTATGGGTATACTGTGTATAGATAGTAGCTAAAGATAGAAGGCTGAAATTCTTGGAACTGCTCCTCTTTTTTCAATAGGGGTAAAGTTATGTCATTGAGATACAAGGGGAGGAGAAGGCTATTTTGGTTCTTAGAATGGAAAAATTGGAAAATGCCTTGGCAAATGGAGGTATTCTTATTTCAGCTCATATGTTAAGCAGCTGTGTGACCTTGGGCATTTCATTTTTCTGTGCTTCTGTCTTCCTATTAAGGAGATCGACTTTGTTATTACATTTACATCATTGATGTGTAGAACAAAGTATGCTGTTTGAGAAATCACAAATATATTTTTATTAGAAATATTGGAAATCCTTTGCTTTAACAGAAGTAGATCTGAAATATGATAACACCAAAGCATCGAAGCTGCTCACTTCCATTTCTAGAGGAAAACATGACTACTTCCAGGAGGTGGCCTACAGAGTTTTTAAAGCAGGCATTAGAGGATTGGCTTTTGCTGCTTGTTTTCTACATGTCAAAACATACTCTGTTTTATCAGTTGGTGAGAGCTACGGTAGAGCAGTACAGAAGCAAAAGGGAGGATCATGTTATGCATATTGTTACATATTAACCTGCAGGTTGAAGCAGTCCCTGTTCCAAAGGGCTGATACATAATACCAGTTTTTACTGCTATTATCATTCCCAGCAGCTAGTATAGGACTCCCTCACTTTAGCCTTGGTCATTTGGAGTAGCATAATTGAGGTCTTCTGTATATATGAAATGTTATATATAGTATGACTCTCTGAGACCATTTTAGGAAGTTTTGGAAACCTTACAAAATGAAATTCTTTCTTCTCTTTGAGAAGTGTGAGGGAAAGGAATGTTTTGTAAGGATTGCTTTAAATTAGGTTGATTTTGTAGGATTTAACTTAGGAAATGAACAGACTAGCTTAAGTGGTTAATATTAAGTTCCTAGAGTCTGACAAACTAGGTCCTAATTCTGGTTTCACCATTATTAGCTACATGTCCATGGCAAATTTACTCAATTTCTTTATTTGTAAAATGAGAATAATAATAGTAGCTTGCCCATAGGGTGGTTGTGAGGACTAAATGAGTAAATACATGTAAATCACATAGATCAGTGGTCCCCAACCTTTTTGGCACCAAGGACTGGTTTCATGGAAGACAATTGTTTTCATGGACCCGAGGGTGTAGGAGGTGGAGAGGCAGTGGAGCTCAGGCAGTGACGTGAGCAATGGGGTGTACAGATGAAACTTCCCTTTCTTGCCTGCTGCTCACCTTCTGCTGTGCAATCCAGTTCCTAAGTTTCATGGAAAATAATTTTTCCACAGCTGGGTGTGGGGGGTGAGGAAGCAGAGCTCAGGCGGTGATGCCAGCAGTGGGGAGCAGCTGCAGCCCTATTCCTAACAGGCCATGGACCGATACCGGGGATTGGGGACCACAGACTTAGACCAAAGATTGGCAACATGAGCTCTCTAAAAGTTAACTGTTGTTACTTCTGGCTTTCTCATAACCATTGTTATTTCTAAGGCCTTGCAAGAAAGCCTGGCCTAGGCTAGGCGTTTTCTGCCTGCTATGTTTAACCAGTAGAAGCCAGAAAATGGCATTGTGGCAGGGTGCTAGAAATGATTCAGTGGGTAAGTAATGGACTCTTGAGCTTCACACCCTAGTCACTGGCACCATATAAGAAGTAAGTCATTATACTCTAAAAGTAGTTTAGTGAAATGGATGAGTTAGTCTCAGTCTGCCTCCTCAGGCTGTGACATTAAGTCAGGCCAAGCAGCCAGGAATGTCTGTGAATCACCTAGACAGAGGATAGATGCAGTGGTAGGGGATGGATGGGTGCGACCCAGTAATAAACTACAGAAGCAGTGTGGATTGTGTCAACTCTAGCAAACAGGAAGGGTCTCCAGGGTATTCCTGAGTATAAGCAGGGGATTGTATTAAGGGGTGGGGGGAAATCACTGAACTGGGAAAGTCAGACCACCTTGGATGTGACCCCTGACTTTCACCAATGTTGTATGTCACATTTCCTTTTTACTCTCAGTTTCATTGTTAAATGATTAGATAACTTGACCCTTTTTCTCCTCTAGACTCTTTTCCACGATTTCATTAGTGTTTAATAACTGTGAGGAAAGGAGTATTGCCAAACGACCTACTGTAGACCTTGGCCTGTGTGAATTTTGTTTTTTTATTATTTCAAAGAAGTTCTTGTTCAAAAGACTATGAAACATTTCATCATGGACTTGTGAAGGAGTTGTCTCTTTAATCTCTCCCATTTCCTTTTTCCCTACAAATGATATCCACAGTACTGCTGTTGTCTTGTGCTCTTTGGATCAGCACTTTTGCAGAGAAATGAAAACATTGCACTTTTAAGGGCACAAAAAGCAAAATTACTGTAGCATCAATATTCAAGGTTACAGCATTGGTTAACTTTCTGGTTTGTTTTCCTGAGCTGAATGAAAAAGATTTGGTTGAATGTTAATGCTTAGGGATAAATATTGATAACCACAAAATCCCTCAGTGGTCGTCTTCCCCCACCCCCTGCAAAGAATTTCAAAGTATGGTCTAGGACTTAGAGTGTGATTTGGTCAACTGAATGTGAGTGTTAAATATGTGGAATAACTGGATACAGTACCCCTAATTGGTTATAGAGGAGCAACTCTTTGGGGGTCCATGTCCAGAGGAAATTTTTAGGATTCTTGATTTGTAGCATTATTATGATTAATAACTTGTTACAGTTCATATACATAAGTATCTAGTAGCTGGTTTAGACATTTATAATATTATGTAATAGCAATAATATTAGATAAAAGCATCAATAGTAGGATTTTTAAAAAAGATTTAAGAACTGAAGTGTTTTTAAACTTTAATATTCTACAGAGTAGAATTTATTAGGTTTAAGAATTTTCAGTACCGAGTAGATCTTCATCATAGTCATAACATACACTAACAGACGCATATATAGTCACTTTTTTTTTTTTTTTTTTGGTTTTTCCTTCTCTCCCAGTTGACTTGCTTAATGGGAAAATGAGGGTAGGGTGTTGCTATTAATTTATTTGTAAATTAGTAGAAATATATCAAACACTTTCAGTATGCCAGGATTTACCATGATTAAGTAAGAAGTGGTCTCAGTTCTCATGGAGCTCTCCTGAGTAGAAAAGTAAACGTGTGATTATCCCACCAATAGGTGACTATAAGATGTGATGGGCATGCTTCCAGCAGGTGGCCTGCCATATAATCTATATGTGTTAGAGATACACATTAAGTACTTTTGGAGCATGGAAGAGGGGACATTTGTGGCTTGGAGAGAGATCAGAGAAAACTTCGTGAAGGTGGCATGATTATGATGACAGGAAGGAGTATGCAGTGTAGGCAGGCAGAGTTGACATTCCAGAGAGAGAGAATAGCCTAGACTAAGACAATGAGGATGTGGAAATGCCCATTCTTTTTAGGGTTCTGAAAGTAATAGATACAGTGTTGCTGGAGAACTGGGTTTATTATAAGGGGCTATGGGAAATGAGGGTCAGAGTGCAGGCTTTTTGAGTACTGTCTGGTTACACTTGATGGAAGGTGTGTGGGGAAACTGTGCTGGGAATAGTTGCTAGCTCTCTCTCAGATTTTAGTGTCTCCTGAAATAGACATATACTGTGATGTGCAAGAACCAGGATCAAATCAGTTATCAGTACCCAGTTAATGTCCATGTAGGATCTAGAGAGCAATATGTAGGGTATTGTGTGAAAGTATTGGATATGCACAATTACAGTCTTGGCTTACACAAGAAATTATTGTGACATTGACTGAAGAAGAGCTCAAAGGAGGGAGAGATAGAAAGATAAGTTAGTTTAGCTTATTTTTTCCCCTCTCAAGCAGTGCTTGTCAGCTTTCCTACAAATTAAAATAACCTAGGATCTTAATTTTTTTTTAAGGTACAGTTTACATGCAGTGAAATGCACAAATTTTAAATGCACAAATCAATGAATTTTGGCAAATATATACACTCAACCCAAATATTTATCAAGTTATAGAACATAGTCACAACCTGAAAAAGTTCATTAGTCCTCACTTCTAATCAGTCCTACCCACTCCTCCCATACCACTTTTCTGATTCCTATTACCCTAGTTTAGTTTTGCCTGTTATTAAACTTCATATACATGGAATCATACAGTATATGCTTTTTTGTGTGTGTGGCAGCCTTTGTTAATGTAATGTTTTTGAGATTGTTCTATATTGTTACATGTATCAGTTCTTCTTTTACTGCCACATAGTACTCTATTGCATGGATACACCACAATTTGTTTAACCTTTTTTCTGTTGGAATTTGAGTTGTTTCAAATATTTAGCTATTACGAATAAAAGCTGTAATGATCAATCTTGTACAGGTTTTTTTTTTTTTTGTGGAGAGATGTTGTCATTTCTTTTATGTAAATACCTAAGAGTGGAATTACTGTGCTATAAGGTATGTAAGTGTATGTTTAACTTTATAAGAAATAGCCAGTTTTCTAAAGTGTTTGTACCATTTATATTCCCACTAGCACATAGTATGAGAGTTCTGGTTATTCCATACCCTCAAAAAACATTTGGTGTGGTCAGTCTTTTTAATTCTAGCCATATTCTAGTGACTATAAAATGGTGTTTCATTATGTTTTAATTTGCATTTTCCTGATGATCAATGATGTTGAACACTACCTTCTTTTGTGAGGTGTTTGGCCAGGTCTTTTGACCATTTTTAAAAATTGGGTTGTCTTTTTGTTATTGATTTATAAACATTTTTCGTGTACTTTGGATCCAGATCCCTTGCCAGATATATGTAATGTGAAAACTTCTTCCAGTCTGTTACTTGCTTCTTCAATTTCCTAATGGCATCTTTGGAGAAGCAGAAGTTATCAATTTTGATGAAGTATAGTTTATCTTAATTTTCCCATGTATATTTCATGTCTTTTGTGTCCTCATTAACAAATCCTGGCCGGGTGCAGTGGCTCAAGCCAGTAATCCTAGCACTCTGGGAGGCTGAGGTGGGAGGATAGGTTGAAGTCAGGAGTTTGAGACCAGCCTGAGAAAGAGCAAGACCATGTCTCTACTAAAAATAGGAAGATATTAGCTGGACAACTAAAAATATATAGAAAAATTAGCTGGGCATGGTGGCGTATGCCTGTAGTCCCAGTTACTCAGGAGGCTGAGCCAGAAGGATTGCTTAAGCCCAGGAGTTTGAGGTTGCTGTGAGCTAGGCTAATGCCATGGCACTCTAGCCTGGGCAATAGAGCAAAACTCTGTCTCCCCCCTCCCCCCAAAAAAAATAAAAAAAAAAAAAGAAAGAAATCTTTACTTATCTTGGGTTATGGAAGTATTCATCCTTGTTTTCTCCTAGAAGCTTTATTGACTTTTTAGTGTGTGATCCATCTCAAATTTTTGTTTTTGGTGTAAGGTAAGAATAAAGGTTCATTTTTTTCCCATAACATTTATCTGGTTGTTCTGGTACTATTTTTTGGAAAGTCATTCCTTTCCCCATTGAATATTCTTGCTGGCTTTTTAAAAAATCAGTTGCCTGTTTATGTCTTTTTCTCTTTAGGTCTATTTCTGGACTCTCTGTTCTGCTTCATTCATTTCTCTCTCCTTATCCCATTATCACACTGTCTTGATTATCTAGCTTTATAGTAAATCTTGAAATGCAGTAGTGTGAATCTTCCCACTTTGTTGTTCCTTTTCAAGATTGTTTTGGCTATTCTAGATCTTTTGCTTTTTCATACAAATTTTAGAATCAAATTGTCCAATTCTATTTAAAAAAACCAAACAAATATAGCTGTGGTATTTTACAAAATCCTGTGATACCTGGACCATACTTCATGCCAATTAAATCAGAATCATTTGGAAGTTAACAGAACCTGGTTAACAAAATCTATCAGTTAAAATTCTCCCTGGGACCCTGGGAGGCAAAGGTGGGAGGATTGCTTGAGCTCAGGAGTTCAGGATCAGCCTGGGCAGGAGCAAGACCATATCTCTACAGAAAATGGAAAAAATTATCTGGGCGTTGTGATACACACCTGTGGTCCCCGCTGTTGGTGAGGCTGGGGTGGAGGGGTCACTGGAGCCCAGGAGCTTAGGTTGCAGTGAGCTATGATCACGCCACGGCACTCTAGCTGGGGAGATAGAGTGAGACTCTGTCTTAAAAAAATAAAATAAAAATAAAATAAAATGCTAAATCATGTAATTTATTGAAATCGGTTTGAAACACACAATGAGAAATAAGGGAAAAGATATTGGTGATTGATACACTTAGGGTAGAGTGCAACCGGGATGCAAATTCCACACTACATAAATCTGGGCACACAACGTTCACATGTCCTGTTTCTGTGTTGCAACATCCTTCCTCACTAATAGCGGGGTAATGAAGACCACTGATGAGGTTAGAGCGAGGTACCCACAGATAGAAGGTGCTTTGGGCCAATCACACATACATACTATATCCGGGGGACTCAGGGACAAGTGTGCCTAGCCAGTAGCTGTAGCTGCTGCTGAAAACACAAATGTTACTTGTGTTCTCATACAGAAGACACATGGGACTAGAATGAGTGCCATCAGTTGGTGGCTGAATTAGACCTGATGTATCTTAAGTGCTCATAAGTAGTGTACTCTAAATATACATAGTGCTTTTCTACATATTTAGCATCTTCTGTATATCATGCATATTTAATGTATAGTAAATATTTAGTACTCAGGTAACTGATGTATCTTTAAGCCTATTTTGTTCTATGTTGAACACATATGTGCTGTATTTACTATTTTTCTATACTTAATATATCTTAAAATGCTTCACTTCTGTTTTACAAACTTATTCATGTACCTTAATAGAATCGAATATTCTTAAAAGCAAATGCAAAAAATGTAACGTGGTATTCTCAGTTGGGTCCTGGAACAGAAAACGGGCATTAGTGCAAAACTTGGAAAAATCTGAATAAAGTCTGGAATGAATAGTCATGAAAAAAAAATTCTCCAGATTATTCCAATGTAGCCAAAATTGAGAACCCATGTGCTAATGCGATTTTAGTGTGGTACACTGAAAAAGAAATGTCGTAGATTACTGGAATGGGAGCTATTTCAGTGGAATATGTGTGTAGTAGTTGAAGTGGGCCCCCAAATGGAAGAGATTGTTGATACTATGGAACAGGACAGTTGAATGAGGAAGAGATGGAGGAGGAATTCGAAGCTGTGTGGAGAGATCCCTCTTCCTGAGGGACATGGAGTCCCATTGCTGAGGTGCTGCTTTGTGTGGCTACTATTCCTGATAATTCGGGATATTCTCACCCTAAACCTGCCACAATGCAGCCTACAAACCAGCAACTAGAAAGCTAAGGAGTGCTCTTGGTAAAGCACATAAATGTACTATTTTAGAGAGTAACTTTCCCTGGATTAGGGAAATGTTTGTGAAATCTGCATAGTAATGAACTGGGTAGGCATATTCTAGAAATGACTTGTGTAGGTTTTTTGCTATTTTAGGTTTTTCTGTCTTTTTAATTTAATGTCTCTAGACAAACATTGATTCATCCATTCTTCCCAGGGGTAGATAGTTCAGTCAGAAGTGAAGTCTTCCTAAAAAGGTTTTAAAGAAAAAAGGAGACAAATTTTGCAGTCAAATCATGTTGTTGTTTGGAAACACACAAGCTATTAGGCTGGTAGGTGTTTTATTGTGGCTTTTTTCCCCCCTAAACATTTTCCTTCTTGAAAAGAGAGGTTGGAACAAGTCAGCTGAGTCCTTCTTTCCCTGATACAAGTTCCCTAAACAGCTGTAGAGAATTAATTTCAGTCAGCGCTAGCAGAGCTTTAATCTCAACTTTCTGCTCAGTGTTATGGAAAATCCTCTCTAGGAAATAGCCAGTATCTACCTGCCATGGGATGTTAAAAAATTCAGATGATTGTTGTATTTTTTAGTGCTTTCATAGTAGAAACAGCATGGAAAATCTTCTTGTGAGCTAAATTTTACAGTGCACACAGAAAAGCAAGCATCTATGATATTTTCATATTTTTGTGTGTGTGACATGTTGGCTGTACTATTTTATTGTTCCTAATCGAATTGAATATACCATGTCCAACTCTAAACCTCATTTTTCTGTGAAGGGTGAGGCATTTTGGGGAAGAAAAGGCTTTGATATGAGCAACTTTAAATTCATATGTATATATATTTATTGAGTTAGAGGTATAATATAAATATGTTTTTTCTTTCAAGGCAGAGGAAGCAGGTGGGCAGAGGGTGAGAGGAGACTTGCTTTCCTTTATTTATGATTGTTTTTAACACATGCATACTCATTTCTTTTAATAACATTTTTATAAAGACAAAACTATTCACAGGCTTCTCTTTAAGAAATCCCCCCTTTTTCATTTTATACCTTTATTTCTCTGATTTATATATAATTTGAACATTACTTCTGTGGTGTTAAGATCATAACATTGAAATAATCTTGTATTTTGCTTAACACTGACAATCCATTTTCTGTTGCTATATACTTAATAATTTAATGCAACATAATAGTACATGAAATTGTGCCATACTTTATATTTTCTTCTAATGTAAGTTTGCAATTTTGTACTGTTCATACTATAATGAATTTATCTGTGCATAGAATCTCCACCTCCTTACTTTCTTCAATACATTCTTTCTTGTGGAATAGTAACAGGGTGCATTTTTTGTTTTTCCCTTAGGTTTTATCAGTGTACAGTTTACACTGTATACTATATATAATCCAGTCAGCAATATGTGGTATACTTGTCTTAAGAATGATCATCATTGACATTTCTAAGGATAAAAGCTACTGGATTTCTTTTATAACTGTATTACTAAAAAAGTTCTTTTTATTTTTGTATACAAATTTGAGATCCATTCATGTTTGCTTTCTAATGGTTTATGAGTTGGGATTTTTTTTTTTCTTAACTGGTATGTGTGTGTTTAAAAGTTTTCCTTTTTTTTTTTTTTTTAAGAGACAGGGTCTTGCCATGTTTCCCAGGCTGGACTTAAACTCCTGGGCTGAAGTAATCCTCCTGAGTAGTTGGGATTATAGGAGTGTGCTACTATGCCAGCAGATTTTTATGTTTTGTGTATATAGTAACCCTTTGTGATATTTGTCATGAATACTTTCCCCGGGTTTATTTCTTTTTATTTTAGTTTTTCATTATAAAGGAGTTTATGAGATTGAGTTCTTTATGTTTTCTTCTGTTGCTTTAACATTAACAAAGTTGTCATCCCTTAAGAAATCTAACACCAGTTCTGTTCCCTCCATAATTCCTGTGGTTTAATTAAAATAAAATTTTTAAATATGTTTAAATTTCTGTTGTTGTATATACCCTCTTACCTGCTATGCCATGAGGAAATGTGGGCTAAAGCAGGAGCTTGTGTTATTCATAAGTCTTGGGAGAGGAATGGAAGCAGCCAGAATTCCTATTCAGTTTCCTGTAATGTCTGCAAGTGTGTGTTTACTAATCTATAAAGCTGGGATGAGAATAACGAATGTACAGACAATTTTTTAAAATGTATTTAAGCCCTCTCTTAAGCACTGTTAAGAACCTCAGTTGAAAGTGTTTAACATACCATATAACTGTAACCTTTGATTGTTAATATGTGTGCACCATCATTTCTTGGATTAGCTAGAGAGTTTTCAGAAACTAAACATGAAAGAGTTTTCAGAAACTAACCATTTCTCATTAGTTAGAGAGTTTTCAGAAACTAACCATGACCCTATTATTATCTGCAGACTTTGACCATCTGAGTATAGAAAAAATTGCAAGTTGAGGATGTTCATCAGAAACATACAGGGTCTGAGCCAGATATGAGGACTTGGTGAGGACTTTGGGGACTACATAACAATAATGATTACAGGAAAAATAAACACTGGCTGTATAGATAGTGGTTAAAAAAGTGGGCTTTGCCAGAAAGACTTGTTTAACTCAACTTTGCCACTTAAATGACCTTGTGAGTAATTTAAGCTTTCTAAACTCAGTTTCCTCAGTTGTAAAATGGGAATGATATTGATAAATGGTTTAATTAAATAAGAAAATGTATGTGAAGTGCTCAAATGGTGTCTCACTCATGGCAAGTGCCCGTAAATTGTAGCTGTTATTATTACCTTTATTAACAGCTAACATTTGTGTAACATTTATGATTCATAGAGCCCTTTCACATGCTTTTTCTCATTTGTATACAGAATGGATTTTTAAATGTTCCATGAGTACTTTATTCATTGCTTCAAGAGGTTGCCTTTTAGGTGCCTGTGAAGCTTGTGTATACTCGGTTGGCATTTGTCGTGTACCTTCATGCCAATGTCTTGTTACCTATATTAAATTCTAAATCCCTGTGTGATTATAAGAATTGTCTCTTGTTCATATGGGTTGTCCCTGTACTTAGAGCTGGAACATAGAGTCAGGAGACATTGCTGTTTATTATGTAAGTTATCTCAGGCAAGTCAGCCTCTGGCTTGCTAAGGCTGCTCTTTCCCCATCTGTAAAATAGGGAACATGTTTTTTATGAGGATTACATTAAACAGTGCATTAGGAATCACTTTGTAGAGCAAATTTCAAGACGCTTGGATAATAGACTCCTAATACAAATTTCCTCTGCACTTAAAAGGTCACCAAAGAGTTAATCACATAGTGACTATGCATAGTTCTCTCTCTGCTCTTTCATCAAATTTGCCACCCACTGACCAAACAGGGGGATTAGTTTATTTCCATACCTTACTAGCCTAGCACCATAGTAGGTGCTTAAAAATATCTGTTCATTGGGGTTAGAAGCCTATAGGAAGGCTGTTGACCCAAGTCTTAATTTTAGTATCATGACGCATTCACTTAAAAAGTCAAAATTGTTCTTTCGGGGCTAGTCATCATGTTGAGTGCTATGCCAGACTAATCAATACCTTGATACCTTGCCTTTAGAGCAGCTGTTCCCAACTTTTTTGTCACCAGGGACCGGTTTCATGGAATTTTTCCAGTTTTTTTATGGACTGGACTGTGGGGGGCAGGTGGAGTTTAGGTGGTGATACAAGCAGTGAGGAGCTGCTGTAAATACAGGTAGATGAAGCTTTGCTGGCTCAGCTCCTGCTGTGTGGCCAGGTTCCTAACAGACCACTGACAGGTCAGTAGCCCGTGGGGGTTGGCGAGTGCCAGCTTTAAAATACTTCTTGCTGTCATAAAGGTGGGGAATGGGCAGTTACGCATAGGTCCTCAGAGCAGGTTTGAGTGATTTAACCCTTCCATGAGGAAGTAAACTTAATCCATAATAAAATAAAGATTTGGGAGTGTGTATTCTCTGTGGTCATTCTTACAAGTGTCCATGAAGAGAGTCAACCACTAAACAAACACAGGGTGCTGGCTCTGTGGAAGACTCTTGGCTGAATCAGCATTGTTTTCCATGGAATTCCTTTTTTCTGGAAACCCATGGGTGTGTTTCTGTGTGTCCTGGTGTTTCTTGGTTTTTATTTTTTTCTTTCACATTTTATTTTATAAATGACAATGCTGAAATGTTGACTATGGCTAATTTCAGAAAATAAGACCCAAATATAAGGTATCTGTTTCTATCTTGACTAAAAAATAAAGTCATGTTATAGGCAATAAAAGCAAAAGCATTTAATAAAAAAATCTTTGTTCGTTTTAGAACAGGGTACCTTTGTTAATTTGCTAAGAGATAATTTATTATATTCTGACAGTATCTTTGAATAGTCAAAGAAAGCATGATGTCTCAATTTAAATTTCTTTTTCTTGGCACAGTTTTTATTCTGTAAGATTTATGCCTTTAGGAAGAGGGTATTGTTTCTCATAGAGGAGTAGGGTGCCTAGTGGACAGAGAAAGCTGAAGGGTGTTATTTCCTTGAATATGGTTTGGTATTTAATTTCCACTTAAGGGTGTCTATTGAGAAGAACAGAGCCCATTCTGTTTAGCAGCTTGAGTTTTGCTAATTTATGTTTCTTCTACTCCAGTTCATCAAGTACCATGTATGCTTTTGGGATATAGAGAACTGGCTATGGCTCAGGTGAGGTACATAATTGACATGTCATTTCTCTCCTAAGAGGGTAGAGATGACAGACTTCTTTTAGATAATCACTATTAGTGGCTGGGACCCAGGAACCTTTGGAATTCCCCTGTTTGGTCAGTGGGTGGCAAATTTGATGAAAGAGCAGAGAGAGAACTATGCATAGTCACTATGTGATTAACTCTTTGGTGACCTTTTAAGTGCAGAGTAAATTTGTATTAGGAGTTTCTTATCCAAGAGTCTTTGATTATATGAAGTATGAAAAAGTGATGACTGGTTGTCGATATTTTGGTCATATTCCACGAATGTCCCCTCAGTCCAGTGGTAGATAGAGGTTTGAAGGTGGTAACATTGATTAAACTAGTCCAATGAGAAGTGACTAACCAAGGACGTAGATTGGCACTATTTAAAAAAATATTTGGGGAGAAGAAAGCATACCATTGGGTATTTTTTAAATGAAATGTTAACTTTTTGAAGTTTTTTTCTTTTTTTAAAATAATAAGTGAGTCTACTATATTATGTAAACAGTGCATAGTGTTAAGGGTGTGCTTCATAGATGAGCCACCACTAGCATCTCCAGTGTGGGTGTATTGTCCTTTTCCTGCCCAAATCTGCAAGATGTTTCTAGGCTTTGGCACCAGGGAGTTTCTCAAGATTCAACATTGTTAAGACATAGTTCCTATGGCTTATCTTTTTTGGGGCTCCTTAATAGCAAATCCCAAACCACTCACCTTTTTCCAGTTCTATTAATGTTCTAAGAGGGGCTGTACATTATACTAAAATCAGTATAGTGACCCAGGGGAAGGCTGGTTTTAAATGAGACTTATTCAACCTCTTTTTAGCTGGTGTTTCATTACCACCGAGGATTTATAATGCAATAGCTCTGAGGTAGAGCTGGTAAGAATGGCAGCTTCACTAATATTTAGAGTCATAAAATTCTAGATATTGGACAAGCTCTTAATTACTCTGAATCTGTCTTTGTCTTAATAAAAGTTGGATTGTACTCACTAAAACAAGATGGCTGTGTTTGCATTAATCTCCAAATGTTGGTTAATACCTTTTTAAAAGCTGTCTCCTAGACAAGAGACTTGAAAATTAATTTCCCATTTTCAGCTTAAAATGAAGAGTTCTTCCACGTGTGGAGTTTGAAGGGCTGCCATTTTTCTGATGTAGATTCAAGTGCCAGTAATAACTCTTTGTTCCTCTTTAGGTTTTTTTTTTTTTTTTTTTTTAAATAGGTGAAGAAAAGTCTCTTCTGGTGCCTGGGGACTTATATTTTTAAAAAACCTGCTTAAAAGTAATAGATGAAGTTTCATTTTCTCAGTGGAGTTTGGTTCATTGGGGATGAGGGGCATGATGAAGGGCTAGAGACTGGGGATCCTATTAGCAGCCATGGCTGGAGAAAACTGGATTTTATTACATTGCTACCAGGCTATAAATAAATAAATAAATAAATAAAAAATTTCCCTTTATTGTCTAGGCACTTGCATGTTGGGGTGAGGAATTTCCTCATAATAGTAGGTTCTTAGACTTCCTGAAGTATAAGATAGAACTTTCTTTTCCTTTTCTTGTCTCCAGAGTACTGTTATATAATCATTTAGCACCACTAATTCCAGGAGTCATTTCTCTGCTACTGATGGCCAGTGAAATTATAAATGCTCTGAAAAGATTTTTGTATAAATTGAGGTCTTCTCAGCTGAGAGTCTCTGTCTAACACGCTAATTTCCCTCCGCAGACCCCAGTTTCAATGTAAACCATATGGGCGATTCATTAACAAAACAGATTTCCAGGCATTTTCCCCTGGAAATTCTGATTTGGTATGTTGAATCTGACTCTTTATAAGCACATGTACATTTGATATTCAGACAACTAAATTGCATTCTCCAAAAGCTCCAGGTTTTCATATGTAATTTTAAGGATATAGTTTTTCTCCCCTATGTCAAGTCTCTGACTTATGATTTTATGAGAATGGTTTTTGTAAATCTTTATATAGGACAATGCCATTGCTAAAACACACTTCATTATGTGTTTTTTTGGATTAGTAAGGGCAAAAGAATGAAGAAGTACCTGGATCATTGTGAATGAGGAACTTGGGGTATCAGACCTGGTTATGAGAGGAGGTGGTAACTTGTGCTCTTTTCAGATGCTTACCAAGTAGAGTTATCTTGTGGAGGAGGAATCACACTTCTGGTGGCCTGACAGAGTAGACCTGGGTTTAACAGAAAATAAGTTTAACAGAGGGGACCAGAGGACTATCAGTTTTCATGAAATACTGCTTTTACGTTTTATTATTTTTAGCCTGTGAAACTATTATTTTCCCCAAAAGAAGTCTCCTGACTATCAGTTGATAAGAGGAATGGGGCTATTTAGGTAGAAGCAAACTCAGGGACATGAGCAGATTAAGACCTCTTCCCAAAGCTAGCAGAACCCTTTGCCAGAAGCCTTGGGCTCCACAAATAGGCCACTAACACCATTATAGTGTGGCGAGTTCTGTTCAGTGGAGGTGGCTGCACTGCCCCCTGATGTGGAGCTCAGTAAGGGCTCAGCTAAGGCTGTCAGAGAGGGCAGGGATTAGTGAAATGCTTGTTGAATAAAGGGTATGGAGGAAATTTTTATTAGGTTGGTGCAAAAGTAATTGCAGTTTTGGGCCATGAATTTTAAATCATTTTAACTACATTCACACACATTTTTATTAATCAAAATAGGAACCATTACAATCAACACATTTTTGCCAACGAGAAATAAGTTTGTTCCTGTAGCATAAAATTCTGTGCTTCAGGATTCCACGAACTCTTGGAAAGCATTTTCTGTATCATGCTGGTTGTGGAAGCATTTTCCCTGCAATAGTTGTCCAGATGCTAGAAGAAGAGGTCAAGTGAATATGGTGGATGAAGCAAAACTTCGTAGCCCAATTCATTCAACTTTTGAAGCGTTGGTTGTGCCATGTGCGGTTGGGTGTTGTGGAGAAGAATCGGGCTCTTTCTATTGACCAATGATGGCTGCAGGCATTGCAGTTTTCAGTACATCTCCTCGATTTGATGAGCATACTTCTCAGATGTGATGGTTTCACTCAAATCAGAAAGCTGTAGTGGATCAGACTGACAGCAGACCACCAAACTGACCATGACCTGTTTTTAGTGCAAGTTTGGCTTTGGGAAGTGCTTTGGGCTTCTTGTTGGTCCAACCACTGAGCTGATTGTTGCTGGTTGTCACATAAAATCTACTTTTCATTGCATGTCACAATCCGATCTTTCACTTTTCCAAATTGCTTCAAATGCTGAATGACTGTAGAATGGTAGACATTGAGTTCTTTGGCAACTTCTCATGTAGTTGTAAGAGGATAAGTTTCTATGACTGTTCTCAATTGGTCCTTGTCAACTTTCGATGGCCGGCCACTGCACTCTTCATCTTCAAGGCTCTCGTCTCCTTTGCAAAAATTCTTGAACCACCACTGCATTGTATACCCAGCTGTTCCTGGGCCAAATGCATTGTTGATGTTGTGAGTTGTCTGCACTGCTTTACAACCCATTTTGAACTTTAATAAATAAGAAAATTGCTTCAATTTGCTTTTTGTCTAACATCAGTTCCATAGTCTAAAATAAATACAAAATAAACAGCAAGTAATAAGTCATTAGCAAAAAACCATAAAGAGAGAAATGCATGTTAAATGATGTCTAACATAACCACATTTAAGAATGTATTCCAATATCAAATGACAATATCAACATTGCTAAAACCACAATTACTTTTGTATGAACCTAAATATCTCAGATTCAGTGCTGAATGAGATTTCTAAGGTCCTTTCCAACATAAAAATTCTGTGATACCTACTTCAAAGATTAATTCTTACATCTCAGTATGGAAGGTTCAAGGATGTAAGCTTCACGAGTACAGGGGCTTTGTTTTCTGTAGTGCTGGATTTCCAGCACTTAGAACAGTACCTGATATTAGTGGTACTCAGTGAATATTTGTTTGCATACATGCATATGTTGAAGAAGGTGAAAATTGTTTAGGATGGTATTCCTTGAACCTTTTTTTTTTTTCTATTGTCCTGGAGAATTCTGATTTAACCACCCATCTATTTAGTGATCTATGTACCTTTCTCCCACCATACACCTATCCTCCCTTCATGACTCTCATCTCCTCCTTCCCAATCCTTATTTGGCAAAGGGGAATAGGATACCAAGGATATTGTAGTAAACCAAAGTCATCTCAGAAATACAGTGAAATTCCCTAGGCATACAAATTGGGAAACCTGTTGGCTGATTTGATTTAACTTGGATATTTCCTGTGATTTTTTCCAGTTGTTATGGTATGTTCCTGTTCCCAAAGAGAAGTGAGAATCTGTTTTAGGTTTATGACTGAGATTAATTGGGATATTTTGTGAAGTCTCTGAATTGTTATCACTTCATCTTTATCCTTGCCTGCTATTCTGCATGAAAAGCATTTGAATTATTTTAGTGAGGATATAAATTTGCTTGTGTTATACAGTGTTAGCTTAAAGCTGATTAGCATTTTGCATCACCTTTGCAACTTATAAATCATCCACTTCCCTTCTCCGTGAGCAGGCGGGAAGTGAGCAAGGAAGCACCTGCTGAAACTTCTTGTCCTATGATTTAGAGAACACTCCAGACTCTCTGTGGGCCCTGTGTGGTTTTGGACTTTGATAAGGCTTCTTTTGGTGGATTTTCCCCAGGAAGGTTCTAAGGGTTACACTAGACAGGAGAGGTCTCAGATTTGCATTCCATAAACTTGGTCCAGCCACACTTTTAGTTCATTTAGCCTATTTGATGTTTTAAAAATTTTGAAGGCAGTTGCTAACATTTGAGAGAGACTGCCAGGAGAGCAGAGGAAACATATTTCCATACTTGGGCATCTCCTGACTCCTGCATCCCAGTAGTGCAGAAAAAAGAGACATCAGACTAAAATTACTAGACACCTTTAGGAAGGACAGAAGGAAAAAGAACAGGAAAAAGAAAAAGACAGAAGGAAAAAGAAACCAAGAAACCAGAAAAACCTTAGAGTGGCTAGGAGATCCAGAGCTTCATAAAAGAATGGACATCTCTTGAATTTGAAGAGTTGAGAGAGAAAAATCATGAATGATTTAAAGCAGTTGCCCAGTGTCTTGCTCCCAATTGCTTGCATCATCACCTGAGCTCCACCTTTACCACCCCTAACTCCGCACCCCCACCCCAGTCTGTGGAAAAATTGTCTTCCATGAAACCAGTCCCTGGTGCCAAAAAGGTTGGGGACTGCAGTTTTACTGGACTACTCATGAGGTCAGTGCACAAACCCTGCCCTGTCCTCGTGAAGGGAGGATTCAGGGATACAGATGGAAGGCCAGTATCTTTTCAGGTCCTCCCTGTGCAGATGTTCCTGGCCTTCCACCACCTGGATACCAGCCCTGGGCCTTTGCCATCCCTATTCACTTCAGTTGGCCACTGTGGGCTCCTTCACCTGTGAGGTACATGTAGGTTCCTTGGGTACCTAGATGGCAACCCTGGAACATGAACTTTCCATTGTTAGCTCTATGCCTATCCCCTGTCTTTTTCCTGGCAGCTCCCATCTCCCCAACAGTAGTGGTCTACTCTCTTCTGATTCTGTTCCAGATCCTATACTTAAAGACAATTAGAACCTGGACTTTGATTCTGTCTGAAAGACAAAAAAAAAAGAAAAATAAAAAAGAAAATACAATCTACACATTGGTGCATAGCTCTTTCCTCTCCCTGCCCAATGTAATGAGAATAAAGTGTGAAATTAAAAAAAAAAAAACCACATGAAAATTTTACCTAAAAATCCAGATTTGGGTTATTATTTGGAAAATCAGAAGATCTGCCAGCACCAGGCCATGCTCCATGCCTAGCTCCATGAGAGCCGGTGTGCTCTAGAAAAGAGGTACAAATTTTCCACTTTGCTGTATACTTCACCTCTTCCTAAGTTTTTTTCATGGGTTGAGTCAACTTTATTCAAGGTCCTACATGATAGATACTTGAATTGGTGACACCCTGCTATGTTGTGTGAATGTATAGATCATCTTTTTTTTTGAGTAGTATCAACCATTTAATTCAATTCAATAACAATAACAAGAGGCTGCAATTATTGAGTGGACATTAAGGTACCAGGTACTGTGATAATGCTTATATAAGTTTGCTCATATAATCCTTACGATTACCCTAATCTTATAGATGAAGAAATTGAGGCAAAGAGAGGTTAAATAACTTGCTCAAGATCACCTAGCTAGTAAAAGTCAAGCAGGATTACTGTGGTGTACTTAGGACTGAGTTCCTGCTTGGACTAGCATTTTTGCCTAGGCTTGGTTATAATCTCTGTTAGGAACAGTGGGCATCAGTTGAGAAGGTGGGTGACAGTGACATACTTCCTGAATCCCTAACTTGCTCCTGGGAGAAGCAGCACAGAGCAGTCACAGCCACAGCAGAGTATTTGAAAGGCAGCCCCTTACACAGTGCCTATTGATTTTCTTCACCCTCTTGTTTTGATCATCCATCCTGTTGCTCTAGGATGCTTATTTGTCATGCATAAAAACCTTGTTACAATGAACCCAAACAACTCATTGACATTTAAAATTAAATTGCAACAGGTATTGTCAATAGCTAAACTGCTCATTGACAGTGCTTTGCTAATTATATTGAGAGAACATCCTAACTGGGTATGTTCTGCCAAATCAAATTGGAAACATTGGCTCTCTACCAGCAAATTCATTTTGACTTTCAGAAAGTTGGGGATCCAAAGATCCCTTATCAATCTCAAAACATTGTGTTTATGGAAACTCTTTAATGATTTTTTTGTTGAGGTTTCTTGCAGAGAAAGGGAATTCTGGTCTCCTTCACTGATGGCTAAGCCAGGAAGGGGAAGCTATGTGTGTGTGAAAGGGAGAGACATACAGAAAAGGGAGGCTATAGTTCATGCAGGGGTGTGGAATTGTTGGCTATTAGTTTCTTTATCTGTATATCTAAACCACATTCTTAGATCAAGCTCCCCCCCCTTTCTTTCTCCTCTTCTTCCTCCTCCTCTCCTTTTTCATCTACTTCTCCCTCCTTTTCCATCGTTTTCAGCCTCCTTTATATGTACTAGAAAGAAGTGGGGGGGGGCGGCGAGGGAGAGCGCACTTGCTTTGTATTAGGCACTTGTCCCAGTGTTTTATGTGAATTAATTTGTTTGCTTCCCACAAAAACCCCAGGGGACAGATAGGCTACAGATAAAAGAAACTGAGGCACAGAGAGGGTAAAACAGTTGTTCAGAAGTCACCTGGTTAGTCTGCTCTTGTCAGAGAGAACAGGCTGCCTTGGCCCGGAGGCTGTCAGTTCCATCTCTTGGCTGATATTTTTGTGCTCTCAGGGTAAACTGTGTGTATCTCTGGACCAGCTGAATTCCTCTGGAGGCCTTGCTGAGTTTGGTTGGCAGGGCAATTAAGTATGCTAGGTGCACTGTGCTGAGCCTTGGGAGGGAGGGAAGGAATGGAATTTAGTCTTTGCTTGGGTTATACATGCTTATTGGTTTGTGGCAGGCGTGATTGACGCCAGAATCAAAATGACTTAAAGTAGCTTCCCTTGAGAAGCACTACTCTAACGGTTTTTTTCCTCTTTGTTGCCCCAGGTCCCTTGTGAATAGGATTTAGCTCTGATTCAGCTGCTGCTGTTCTTTTGGTAATCAGTGTGGAGGAGGGAGTTGAGGGCTGCTATTAATGGCTTCTTATTTTGCATTCTCCTAATCAGATATCCTGCAGTTATTAATGTGCATGCAAGATGTTCTCTGGTGTCCCTGGGTGGTTTTCTTAGGTGTACTGGACTGTTAGCTTTCTAAGATGGAATGTTTTATTAGGTTCTGGCCTAGGGGGTTGGTTGCATAGGTGGAGGTTGTTAAAAAGCACTGTGAGAGGAATATGGTATAAAACCAGTCTGGAGGGGGGTGGGGAACTGCAACCCACCACCTTCACCTCCCTCCCTTCTGCCCTAAAAACCTTATCTTTCTCTCATACTTTTCAGATATTAAAAGTGAAATAATGGAGCTATTTACTAGGCAGCTAAATGCAAATTCTCTCCCCCATTAGTTTTAATTAGGATGAAATCATACATTTAAATAACCACTTCTGTTACTAATAACTTCTGATTCACTCTGAACCCAGGCAAACTCTGGCGTGAATGGCCCACCTCTGAGTTATTCTGCACCTGCATATTGACATAGCCAGGTTCCTGATGTGGGTATACATATCTGGGATTTAAGGACATGACTGGCATGTTGAATCTTGGTTGTAGACCTCTCTGCACTAGAATGGTCTTAGGGACAGACAGGATAGTCCAACCAGAGAATAATGTTTGCCAGTTCAAAAGAAAACAACAACCAAAAACATCTAAACCAAATCCTGTTCTTGTTTCTGTCATACTGTTAAGTATTTTAAAAAACTCTTCCACCTGTCCCATCCATTTAAACAAATGTTATCAATAATAATATGGTGTCAACACAGTGGGAAATAAGTATTTGAGTTGTAAGCATTTAATCTTTGAGGTTTTTGTTATGAGAAAAGTGCTAATTCTTTAATACTTCCTTAATGTACTGTATATGGTCTGTTTGGAGAGAGTGTGGATGCTGCGGTGGTGTGTAGAAAGGTGCATGTTTGTGTGTGTAGGAGAAAGGTTGAGCCTGCTGTTTGGAGGATCAGAAACAAATAAGCAGCTTGGCTTCAATCCCTCAGTGGCACAGCCAGCTAATGAACACAAGAAGACTGCTAAATTCCCAGTTGTCTTTGTGGCTAAGAAGACTTAATAAAGTCTGAGACTATCTTTAGTGGGCCAGTGAGGTGGGAACAAAATCAGCAGAAGACACAAGTAGTTTACAGCAATCTGAAATGTGCCAGAGACGCGACTAGCTGTCTTTTTGGCCCTGGGGAGGTGTGGCTGGCCCTGCTTACATCCTCTAGGAATGGGAATTATGCCGGACACCAACTAGATAAGACCAGCTGCTTCAATGTTCTGTGGACATGATTGGCTGTAGCTTTTGATCAGACATTGCTCCTAATGAAGTCTGACCAGCGTCATTTAGACAGGAATGAATGACAGCTGATGTGCAAGAATTTTTCTTGACTGGCAGCATTTGGAACTAGTAACCAGTGGAAGTGGAGGGGGTGGAGAAGCCATCTCTGATTGACAAGAGCTTGTCTTTAATCTACTTCTAAGGCACTGCAATTGAAATTTTAGGCAATAGAAAGAAAGGAAGACACAATTGGGAAACATAATTAAAGATTCTTGACAAATACATACTTAAAAAGTGTTTCAATAGGAGATCAATGCACAGAGTCTAGGTGTGAGGTTATTGCTGCTATGGCTATGAGAAAGAGGGCTTTTACACAGGGATTGTTAATTTTTAGCCAAAATTTAAAATGGTGGTGGGCTTGGATAGCTCTAGCAATAAAAAATTCTGATTCTAGTTCCACTTTATTGATTTGCCAAACTACGTGGAAAGTTTCCTTTGCAGAAGCCAAAAACAAGTGCAGTGTATGGAGAGTGGCCTATAGTGGTGATTTCTCATGAGGTTGATCCATTGAGGATTTGAATCTTAAGTCTTCATATGCTTTGAGTAAAGATGACAAGCAGAAGTAGTAGGCTTGCTTTCTGAGGATACACGTGTGAGTCCCTCAGAGCTAATTGTGTGTGGTATGGTGGTAGTGTTTTTTGGCTTGGGAACCTGTCATCTTGATTTGAATCCAGGCACCACCATTTCCCACTTGTTGCTTCTTATTCCACTTCCATTATCTGAACCCTGATTTGGCTTTGAAGATATACATTGTATTCTTTTAGTAATTAATCTTGAAATGAAATCACATATACTTGAATTCTAAAGTTAATCTATATCTTAATCTCCTTGGATAATACATATGACTACCCTATATCTGATCACACTCCCACCCCAAGACCCAAGTGCATATAAAGTCTAGACATTATAATGTCTACAGACAGTTTTTTCGATTTACCTATATGTTTGCCATTTTGTTTGCTGAAAATTTGCCATTCATCTTAAAAGGTAATTTGGCTGGGCACACAATTCTAGCTGGAAAGTTTTTTTTTTTTTTCCTCTTTGCACTTTGTAGGACTATTGTGAAGATTACCTAAAGCCCTTAGTACTATGCTTAGCATGTTTGCTCTCTAACAGTGACTCTTTCAGTCTCAGAAAAATATTGGACAAATGGAGACAATTCACACTTTGTTGAAATGTCCATAGTTTTATTACCTTTTTCTGTTATTTCCTAGAAACTTTGATTTCATTGAGATTAGGGTTAGGGTAGATTTAAGCATCATGACTAGATTTGAAGGTAGATTTCATTCAGTTGTGTATACTACTTTCATTCAGCTAATGTGTATACTATTGGCAGATTATTTTACCTGTCTATAACTTAGTTTCTTCACCTATGCAGTGATTATCATAATACTTCCTGTTTTTCAGGGTTGCTGGGAAGGTTGGATGGGAACACATTTAAAACTCTTAGCAAAGCCTCACATAGTAGGTGGTTAGTTATGGTGTTAATAATTATTTGTTGCCTGTGAATTACTTTTATGAATTCCATGCAGAGAGATTATCAACTTTTCTTTTTCTGTTGTTCTACCTATTTCTGTTTTTATTTGCTATTTCCCAAATCCACAAAAAGATAGTGTCTCCTGTACAACTAACTTTCTACTTTAAGGAAGGCCTTCTGCAGACTGATGGCTCTGGCTTGCAGATAGCACTTTGATAGGAAAGTAGCTTTCCAGGCCTAGAACTTTGCTACCTGTAAGACTGTCTATCACTTATCTGAAAGTTCTTTGCTCTGTTTTTTCTTGTGGCTTTGGGCAAGTTACTTAACCTCTTAGTGCCTCAATTTCCTCTAGTGTAATGTGGGAATAATAATAGTTCTTTTCTCATAGGGTTGTTGTGAGGACTAGACAGGTTGATATATGTAAAGTCCTTAGAGTAGTACATGGCACAAAGGAAGTGTTCAATACTTTAGTTTTTTTCATCATTGTTAATATCCAGGACTGCCTTCTGTGCCATATTATTGGCTTTCAGAATAAAAACTGCATTGTTTGCTGATGGCTTTGCCCTATACTTATATAATCTGTAGGGCATGTGTGTTCATTAAGCTTTCACATACAACTTATGTCATTTGTTCATTAATAACATTGTCATGGGTTAGGTAGGACATGTTTTTTTTCACCTTTATTTTTACATATAATAAAATGCATCCATTTAAAGTATACAGTTCTATGAGC
This sequence comes from Microcebus murinus, assembly GCF_040939455.1. Lineage (NCBI taxonomy): Eukaryota > Metazoa > Chordata > Mammalia > Primates > Cheirogaleidae > Microcebus > Microcebus murinus. The sequence goes on from NC_134122.1 coordinate 33,824,337, forward strand.
ATTGAATTGTAATACCACCCTATTGAGATATAAAACACTTATATCACCCTAAAAATTCCCTTATCTCTTTTCTAGTCAGTTTGTCATTTATACACCTGGCCCTGGGCAACCACTGAACTGCATCCTGTCCCTATAGAGTAGAATTTTCTTTTTTTTCTTTTTTTTTTTTTTTTTTTGAGACAGAGTCTCACTTTGTTGCCCAGGCTAGAGTGAGTGCCGTGGCGTCAGCCTGGCTCACAGCAACCTCAATCTCCAGGGCTCAGTGATCCTACTGCCTCAGCCTCCCGAGTAGCTGGGACTACAGGCATGCGCCAGCATGCCCGGCTAATTTTTTGTATATATATTTTTGGTTGGTCAATTAATTTATTTCTATTTTTGGTAGAGACGGGGTCTCGCTCAGGCTGGTTTCGAACTCCTGACCTTGAGCAATCCGCCCGCCTCAGCCTCCCAAAGTGCTAGGATTACAGGCATGAGCCACCACGCCCGGCCAGAGTAGAATTTTCTTATTTAGAGTTTTAAATAAGTGGAATTATATGTTACATGCTCTTTTATGCCTGCCTTCTTTTACCCAGCATAATTATTTTGATGTTCATTCATGTTGTTGGCGTGTATCAGGAGTCTGTTTCATTTTATTGCTCTGTGTTAGTCCAGTGTTGGATGTACTACAATGTGTTTAGACATTCTCCTGTTGATGGGCTTTTGGGTTGTTTTCCAGTTTGAGGCTGTTATGAGTAAGGCTGCTGTGAACATTTATGTATAAGCTTTTGTGTAGATATATTTTCATCTCTCCTGAGTAAATATTTAGGAGTAGAATTTCTGGGTTTTAAGGAACATGTATCTTTAACCCCTTTTCACTGATCAGGAGGAGCTTAGTAGGGTGGAGCAGACCAAGGTTTATGTCCTGAAAGACACCAAACCTGGATTAGCATTTGGTTATTCATTTCCTGCCTTCTCTTCAGGATCTGTTCTATTAGACCAGTGATTTTCACACTTTTAGAGCACTAGGATTCTTTTTAAAATAAGATATTGCTTAGAATCCCCATAAACAGGCCTCATGAAAACACTGTAAACAGGCTTCTCAGAAAGTTCAAATATTCACTTTTTGGCTGTTGTCTTGTTGAATACCCGTGCTGTTCCCAAGGAATGCCTTTTGCAAAGTGTTGCACTGTATTTGGCTGCTTCGTGAGAGCAGTCTTGGACCTCCTGAGGCCCCTTTCTGAACATCTCTTCCTTTGTCTCCATTGCCTTACTTGTTTCAGAATAGGTCACTGAGTATTTATTTCTCCTTTGCATTTCAGTGGTCTAGAAAGCAGGAAACTTTCTCTGGCTAACAGAACAACTTCTTCCCCCTTCCTAAAGCACAGGCTGGGCTGTATACCTGGTGATAATAATAATATTACCATCTCTGTTGCTGTAAAATCACTGCTAGTGATGTATGCCCTTGATCCAAAGGGCCCTTCAGGGAATGTAGGGGCTAGATGGACACATTCAAACTCTTACATTATTTACCTTTGTCACCTGGTAATATTTACAGATGGAGCAGTGTGTTCATTTGTCAGTATGTTCCATCGTCCTATTCTGGAGCAGTGATTCTCATCTCATGTTATCAGAGCCTAGGTTATGAGATTTGAAATGCACTTTGCTGCCTTTGCACTGTTACAACTGCATCAGAGCATTTTAATCAACTTGCTTTCATTGAAATGTACAATTTTTCTTCTCATTACATCTGCAAGCTCTCAAGTTTACAGACATGATCTCCTTGGCTAGACTAATATTACTTGGCCATTCTTGCATGCAAATTTAAAATTTAATATTTTGCTGCAGGTCTGTTGAGTTTTATGCAAATTCCAGTATAGATTATATTTTTGAGCTGTAAATTAGAAATTACATTGAGGAGAAAGTAACATTTGTGTGGGTTTAGAAAAAGTAATCTTGCAGTTTGCATGGTACATGATATTTTTCCTGAAGAAATGGGATTTTTAAATTTTTTTTTAAGAAATGGGATTTTGAGTATTCTGTGTCGGTTTAGAAGGTATCTTGCCAATTATGTTACTGATAATGAAAATATAAAAACAATGCCAGTCTATGTGCCAACATTCTTTATGACATTTGGTTATCTGCCTTTTCTAAACCATTTGTGATTAGCTGGGTTCTCGTTTTATTCATTCATTGAACATGTGGTTATGGATGCTTCATAGGTGGCTGGCTCTTCTCTTGGGTGGCTGGCTTTGATGATACAGCAACAAACAAAGCAGGCTCTGTCCTCAAGAAACTTTTGAAACCTTCTGCTTGGGAGAAACAGACTATAAGCAAATAAACAAGTAACTATTTGGTACCTCTGATGGTGATTCATTCTATAGAGAAGAATAATTCAGGGTCTTGGAATAGGGTGTGCTGGGATGGAGATGCTGGACAGAGAGACTGCTAAGTATAAATGTCCTATGTGGGTACCCTTATCATGTTTGAGGACCAGCCAGACATCACTATGACTGGACCAGAGTGGAATTTAGAAGTGGGACAGAGAGAGGGAGGAGAAGAATGCAGAGAGAGGGTGGGTAGTAGATGAAGGGAGGTGTCACAGACCATATAGAGCCCTGTAGGTACTGTAAGAACTTTGGCCTTTGCTCTGAATGAGATGGGGAGCTGTGGATGAGGGAGTGTTAAGTAGACGCTAATACTATTTTGTGAATGGAGTTTATGAGGGCAAATACAAATCTTTGGATGAAGGACATGGGACACCATCATCAGACATTGTAGGTATGGACATTAGATGCTGCCTGCAGAGGACTGGTGACCCAGAGGAGCTAGAGTTGAACAGAAGATGCTAGTATTGTCATTTTTGTGTTTGGGTGTCCTCAAGATTCTTGTGGCAGAAGCCTAAGTACATGTGTTGCTGGGGCCTCACACTCTGTTTTAACAAGTCTTCTAGGTGATTTTGATGTACTCTTTAAAACACAGAATGCTAGGCCCACCCCATGAGTTTCTGATTTAGGAGGTTTGGGGCAGAACCTAAGAATTTATTTATTATTTTTAGAGATGGGGCAACCTCAAACTCCTAGGCTCAAGTAATCCTCCTGCCCTAACCTCCCAAGTAGCTGGGACTACAGGTGTGTGTCACCATGCATGGTTAATTATTTATAATTTTTTGTAGAGACAGGGTCTCACTATGTTTCTCAGGCTGATCTTGAACTGTCCTCAAGCAATCCTTCCACCTTGGCCTCCCAAAGTGCTAGGATTACACTCGTGAGCCACCTCACCTGGGGGCCAGCATTTGCATTCTTTACAAGTTCCCAGTTGATGCCAGTGCTGAGAACCATTACTCTGGTGAATGGGAACTCCTATATTGTTATCTGCAAAGTTAACTTTCTGCAGTTCTGCGTTATAAAATAGTGCATAGTAGCCTGGGTTCTGAGCCAAACTTGCCTGGGTTTGAATCTTAGCTGTGCCATTTACTGTGATGTGACATGATTCCTTGCACATAGTAAGTTCTTAATAAATGCTGGTCATTATAATATGGTATGTTAGTATAAAGTGATGTGATGTAAGTAAAATATGAACAATTTGCTGAATGTTATCTCTGAACTGTGGGCATTATAAATACGATCTTATTTTGTTTTCATGATGACCTGGAAGGATTATTAGATCTGTTTTTACACATGGGGAAGTGGCTTATTCATGATCATGCAACTAGTAAATAGCAAAGGTAGATTTCAGGTCTCTTTGGCTTCAAAGCCTGAAATTAACCACTATATGAGCTGCCTTGGAGTACTGAATTGGCTCTTATAGAGATTCAGGTTCAAATCTGAGTCTTGCTGTTTGATTTCTGTGTGTGTCCATGTGTATGTGTGTGTGTGTGTGAGAGAGAGAAGAAAGAAGAGAATACATGCAGAACTCAGATTTCTGCACTGAGTAGAATATGAGATGGATTAGCATTATTCGTTATTTTCTTTTCTATTTAAAAAACTTTCAGGCTCACCCTGTAATCCTAGCATTTTGGGAGGCCAAGGCGGGAGAATCACTTGAGGCCAAGAGTTCAAGACCAACCTGAGCAAGAGCTGTACCCCATCTCTACAAAAAATAGAAAAATTATCCAGGCATAATGGCATGCCTGTAGTCCCAGCTACTGGGAGGCTGAGGCAGAAGGATTGCTTGAGCCCAGGAATTAGAGGTTGCAGTGAGCTATGATGATGCCACTGTATTCTATCTAGCTTAGGTGACAGAGCAAGACTCATTTTCAGAAAAAAAAAAAAAATCAAAGCAAAATCCAATCTGTTAATAGATAGAATATATTTATGGAATTTTTCCTTAGAGTTTTTTATAGGAGTGGATTTTTCATAATATGATACTTGAGTTATTGAATTTTGTGTGCAGAGGATTCTTATCAGGGTCTCAGTTTAGGAGTAAGAGATCATGTTCCCTTTAAAAACAGTCTTCTCTGCTTGGGGTTTTAGATTCCTTATCTCTCAGGAAGTTCACATGTTGTTAGCATAAAATTTTCCTGGATGTAATGTAGAAATGAAGTATGTGGGTATGTGGAAAGACCATATCTCTAATTTTTAAAAGGGATAAAATTATTATTGAGTAGAAAAAAGCATTTGCTTGAGCCGGGCAGTTTGGAAAAGTTAAAAGCATTGCATAAAAGTAAGATGTAATCATAATTATTGTTATTGTCATAAACCCTCAGTTACCTGTGGATCAGATGTGTTGCAACCTCATTGTTTTAAAATCTGGCTATAAAATTGAAAAAGCCATTGATTGACAAATAGCTGTCACAAAGCTCTTAGAACTTTACTTCCCTAGTAACAGTTTCTGCTGAAGCTCCCCTTGACTCTTTACCCAGTCAGCTATGTAGAGATTAATAGAGAAATTTTATATTCTGAAGATATACAGACAATTACAAGGAACTCTAAGTGACTACAGGGGAAAGAGAGGCATACTAGCTAGTATTAGGTCATTGAATATGAAATGTCTAATTTTGAATCAAAAGTGTAGTTTATTATATCTCAAACAAGAATCAGTATAATTAATCAAAGTATGCACCTAAACTGTAAACACAGTTTTGCTATCTTAAGGGTAGCTTGTTTATTATGCGAGCAACGGAGAAGCCTGGAGAGCAAGTGGTGATGAAATTGCAAAAGGTGTTTTCCACAGCTTACTGATATTTTTCCTTGCAAGAAGTGGCCCAAAGCCTGGAAGTAGTGGTAGTCAGTTGGTGCAAGGTCTGGTGATTATGGTGGATGACAGAGAGTTTCCAATTCCAGCCTCTGTAGTTTGAGCAGCATTGTTTTTTGTGACTTGTGGTCTTGCAAGATTAGCTTGTCTCTATAGACCAATCTCAGCTGCTTAATCACAAGCATCCTCATCCTTTCATCCAGTTGGTTGCAGTAGACATCCACTGTAACCAACTGATCAGATTTCCTGAAGCTGTAGTGGAGAAAAATGAGCTCTGGACCACCAAATAGATACCATTAGCTTTTTTTTGATGAATATTTGCTTTTGGACTGTGTTTTGGCACTTCATCTTTATCCAACCATTGTGCTGAATGCTTGCAGTTGTCAAAAAGATCTATTTTTCATCACACGTAACAATATGGTATAGAAAGAGTTTGCCTTTATGTTGTAACAGCAAAGAAAGGCAAGCTTCAAGATGATTTCTCTTCTGGCGCTTGTTTAATTCATGTGGTACCCATCTATCCAGCTTCTTTACCTTGCTGATTTGTTTCAAATGTCCCAGTATTGTTGGGATAGTAATGATAAGCCTTGCTGCTAATTCACTCATAGGTTGAGATGGATTCAGTTCCATTACAGCTTTCATCTCATCATTAACCACCTTGGTGTCAGGTCATCCACATGGCTCACTTTCAAAATTAAAATCACCAGAATTGAACTTCTCAAACTATCAACATACATATGATGCGTTCATTAGCCACACCCTTCCCAAATACTTCAATGATATTTTGAGCTGTCTGCACTGCATTGGTTCCATGATGGAATTCATATTAAAAAATAACATGGATTTTTGACTTATCCATGCTTTCACAAAAATTGCTCTTAAAAAAATGTGAAAGAGAATCACAAGCCAAAACATACATTTGAAAGATTGAGGTGTAGGTGTACCTTCACAATAGGAAAAAAAAAACCCAAGAAGCATCAAAGTGGAAATGTTAGAGATATCAACTGTCTAACTTAGAACTTAAGGAAATTGGACATTTCGTACTTAATGACCTAATAATAGTGTGGTACTTGGGCTAAACAGGCAGCCCTGACACTGAGAGCAACACTGTATGTAGTGACTCAGATTCTTAGAGAAAATTGTGTCAAGCATACAGGCTTGTGGTTGGTATCTTTATAAGAATAGAGGGAAATAATGAGTGTATCACAAAGCTCTTGTCAAGTTTAGTTTCAATAAAAGAATTTGCTTAGGAATCAGTTTCAGTTATTTGGGAAAAAAATCACCAATACAGTATAAGTAACATGTGCTTCTATGTTGAGATTAGACAAGTAGAGAGGAAGTAGAGTATGGTGGAAAGAACATGGGCCTTGGAGACAGATACCTGACTGGAAGCAGGGTCGCCTTCAATGTCTCTGAGCCCCAGTTTCCCTGTCTGTGAATTGGGAATAATATCTGAAGAGTTTGTTGTTAGGATTAAAGATATGACTCATGCAATGCATCTAGCCCAGTGCTAAATAAGTAGTGATGAAGCTGGTAGATTTCAGTGAGGGGGCTTTAGGATATACTTCCCATTTACAGATTCATGTTACTGTGAATCTACTGTCCTGTTCCAAACACCTTTATGAGCTGTAATATATCTCATACTATATAGTTCACCCATTTAAAGTGTACAATTTGATGGCTATGACTATATTTACAGTTGTGCAATCATAACCACAGTCACATTTAGAACATTTTCATCACCTCCAAAAGAAACTTGTATGCTTAGCTATCACTATCCTATTCCTCCATCCTCTTTCCCACCAGATCTTAGAGGCCCCACCTACCCTCCTTTTATCTTCTTTTAGCTGTGACTATGCTGTTTGCTTGTTGCTAATTGAAAATTTTTGAATTTTTCTATAAATGGCCAGTTTTGCTTTTTCCCCTCCAAAGTATTTGTTTCTTTGAGTGTTAAAGTGACTATTATAGCCAATGCAAAGGCTCACCATTTTGCACTTTGTGGCTGTTCATATGGCAGTTTTATTCAAAACTGCTCCTGCACTGCTTAAGTTATTTGTTTTATACAAAAATAGTTTTCCCTGGCTTGCAACTTCTCTGCTGCCACGTTGACAAATGTTACTTCTACTGAAAAACACAAAAATAAATAACAGCAAGGGAGAGGGGAATACAGAGCTAAGTGAATTCATTTTGCCTCTTGCGTGCCATTCTCATTTGTTTTAAAAACCACCCTGGCATTTATAGGCAGGAAAGGAGGAGGTAGGAGAACTGTAGGAAAAGAATGGGCTACATTTGGTTATTTGAATTGGGATGACAAGGCTGGTTGAACAGACAACTTGAGAAGTACCTGGAATGTAAGGCCTGAAGATGGGGAGGAGTTTACAAGGAATCTGAGTCCTTTGCAGCTATTCAAATTGTGATGGTAACCCCCATTTGTGTGTTCCTCAGAGTTCATGCATTGATGATGATGAGACTCCAATGTAAGCAGTGCTGACATAGCAGTAAATGGCCATGGTCGGTTTGTGTTGGAAACTAGGAATAAGCAAAAGTGTGAGGGTTTGGGGGTTCTGGATTTTCAAAATAAGAAGGCAGAGGTGATGCTAACAAGTATTGATTGCCTGTTTTGAGCCAGGTATTTCCACAAATATTATTTCACTAGATGATACACAAATATTGGTGATCTTATCTCCATTTTACAGACTAAGGAGAACAGAGTTTTGAGGAATTATGGTATTTGTTTTCCAAAGGTTACACAGAAATTAGGGAGTGGAATAAAATGGAAATCCGTGCTTCCAGACTTAGAACATGTTCCTTTTCCACTGTAATAGTAAGCAGCAGATAGTATAGAAGGAAAAAATGGGGAGGGGCATTGCAAAATAAAAAGCAGGTGGCTGGGCGTGTGGTTGCTCACACACACAAAAAAATTAGCCGGGCATGGTGGCGCATGCCTGTAGTCCCTGCTACTCGGGAGGCTGAGGCAGTAGGATCGCTTGAGCCCAGGAGATTGAGGTTGCTGTGAGCTAGGCTGATGCCACGGCACTCACTCTAGCCTGAGCAACAAAGTGAGACTTTGTCTCACACAAAAAAATAAATAAATAAAATAAAAAGCAGGTAATATAGCAAGCAGTAGCAGCCAAAAACATTTTTAGAAAAATGTGTTGCATATTTTCTTCAAAATCGCCAGTAAAACTAAAGTGACTTGCAAGTGCACATGAAGCTTTCTTTTGGGTAGATGAGTACAAAGTGATCACTTGACTAGTTATTATTGACTAAAAAAAAACATTTTCCTGAGGCTTTTATAATTTATCTTAGTGTGCACTTAGTATCTTACTGGTGAGGCAGTGCCTGATACGTAACAGCCTAATTGGCTACCCAAGGTATGACAGGTTTGCTTAGCCAGAACTAGCCTTTCATTCTGGATTTTGCGGATTGATTTCTGCCTATTTCTTGAATGATTTTCAATGCTGTTTATCTCCTAAATATTCTGTTAATTTTTTATTTTTTGGGGGTCTAGTGCCTTTGGGGAGAAGAGGAGAGAAACAAGAGTGAGGTGTGTAAGGGAATTACTTTTCCTTATATTTTCCTTTGCATTTTTTAACTTTGGTTCCATGCACTATTCTACATGGTAGATGGGAAGGAAGAGTGCTTAGGCAGGTGTAAGGAAGAAAGGATAAGTGAAAGGATGAATTATTAGTCTGAACTTCAAGGCCTTTTCTCATAAGTGATTGAACCTGCATGATTGTTTCTCAGCATATAAACTTTTTCAGTCACATGCACATATAATAGGCGCTTGTTCAGTTTATTGCATCTGCAAAGGTATCGCCAGGTGCCATCATGAGGAAGTACAATATAGTGTTTAGGATTACAAGAGTCTGAAACCCAGATTTCCTGGGTTTGAACCCTGTCTCCACTGCTTAGTGGTTAGATGTGACCTTGGACCTTACCTATATCTCAGATAGCTTGTTCTTAAAATGGTGGTTGTATCAGTACTTGTGGAGTTGGAAGGATTAAATGTGTTACTTAATTCACATAAAGTTTTTCTAACAGTGCCCAATATACATAGTACTCATTAAAAGTTAAATTTTATTATGATGTCATCACTGATGCTGATTTGCCTCATTCATCTCACTGCCCCTTTCTTCACTGGGGTCCAAAATTCTCCCTCCTCAGGTACCCAGACGATGCCCCTATGTCTGCTAAGTAGCCTTTCCTCTGAGTTTAGCTAGTCTGGCGCTGGTTACTTGGAATGATGTTTTCTAGCAAGAGCAAGATGTTTGGACTGCTAGGAGAGTGAACAGGCTGGGGTGAACCTGGGCTCTCTGCAGAGGTGTTCATTTTCCCAGTAGGAGGAAATACCACTTGTCAGAACACAGCTTTGGCTTGCCCAGGTTCCTGCTGTACACATAGGGCCCAGAGTTTCTGTAGGCCCCTTGTCATGGATCCAAGCCAAGGCTGTCACTTGCTGAGCCAGGAATAATGCAAGAATTAGTCTTTTTCTTCTTTATACTAAGCACCAATCAATCTACAGTTAACTCTCTAATTTCTGAACCATATGCTGTGAATAACTGCCCCTGAATGTGTTTGCCAATAAAAGGATAAGTTTAAGCCTTTTAATCAATGCTGCTTGCACTCAATACTTAAGGTCAGAATCTTATGTGAGTCTTATTTTGATCAGGATAATTATTGGGTTAAAAATGAATGGTTTTTGAAATTGTGACACTTGTGGTTGACTCGTGGGTGAATTAATCTTTGAGAGGATGGAAAATTGTCAATTTCATAAGAATTCTTGCTCTCTAGTTGTCCTTTAGGTCACTTATGGAAAAATATGACTTTTAGGAGGCAGACATTCTTTCTCAATGGGAAAAGCGATAAGAAACTAATAGAAATTTCTAAGGAGTCAGTGATGGAGGAGCAGAAGGGAAATTGGATATGAAGCTGGGTATTTTGGATTTGCAGTGACCTGAGGGGCTAGAGCTATAGCTGTTTATGTTTTAGGTAATATGAACTTGTAATTTTATGTCTCCAGCATACATTCTCAAAGGAAGCTATGTTTCCTGACCAAAGACTGTGTATTGCCTAGAGTAAAGCAAGGAGTTTAGAAACATTTGGGATTTAGATATTGGCCTCACTGAATATCTTAGGGCAGGTCACTTAGCCTCTTGGGCACTCCGTTTTTATAATTATAAAATGGGATGTTAATTGCTACCTTACAGTTGGAAAACTTAAGTGTAATCACATATGTGAGAATGTGAAGCACGGTGCCTGGCATACAAGAGGTGTTGATGGGGAGTCTTCTTTCACTTCTTTGCAGAGTTTGCCTGGCTCTCAATCACATATATGTCTGGCATACATATGGATACATGTAACATGGAAATTCCTCTGCTTTGTGGAAGTGAATTGGAAATTGTTCTTGTTGATCTGTTTTATTTTTTGTGCTCAGTGAAAAGAATGAGAGAAGTGAATCAGGAAGCTATACAGTTCTGGAAAGGCTCAGT